>NC_060207.1:75250000-75990000 GCF_021130785.1 Homalodisca vitripennis
GCCACATAAAAATGTGTTAAGGAGATATGGTTTCATGGTTTTGAACCAAAATTGTATGTATATACAGGGTGTTCAGTAAAAGTGTTCCAATACTTTGGGGTTACGTTCTACACATAAAAATGAGCAAAAACGTCCATATGAAGGTATGTCCTGGATCCTTTAGATTTCCGTCTATCTGTCTGTATGTGTGTTTTTTTTTATAAAAAAACTTATACATACAAGGTAGACGGAAAAGTAAAGGTTTTAGGACATACCTTCATATGAACTTTTTTGCTCATTTTTTGTGTAGAACAAAATCCCAAAGTATTGGAACACTTTTACTGAACACCCTTTAAATACTACACCTAGTCCAAGCCTTTGTGAGATATTGTTTGCTGGCTGACTGCGTCGTACTGACAGTAACGCTTACCATGTGGACATTAGATTTAAGTAATAAGTAAGATAATGAAGACAAACTAAGTGATACAGATTTCTGTTAATACACCGTCAGTCCATCAATCTTGGCGGTGTGTTGTGGGAGACTTATAGTGGCAGTTTGTGTGTCGCGTATTAGTTTGGTTTGTTGTTTACAGATGTTACACACGGCAGTGCTTAGTTTTAGATGTTGACAGACAAATGTGACAATACGTGTAATGGACATTACCGCCACAAGGAAGCTATCGAGCGACAATGATGGCCTGCGGTCCAATAAGGGCAATATTTCCGGATATCCGGGCTTCGATGATTCTGGAAATGCTAGAAAGGGAGCTATAATCCAGCTGATGGACTTTGAGCCGCACACAGGTGTTGGCATGATTCATACAGCATGAGAACGTACTCCGACAACATACCGGAGTGACCTTGCTTCAAGACAATGACATACATAAAGGATTGGACTTGTGCCAATTACACCCACAGTACACACAATAGTAGTAAATCCTTAGCACATTGAGTACTGCCTATCTAGTGAACACAGTATAAGTAATTTGAGCCGCACACAGGTGTTGGCATGATTCATACAGCATGAGAACGTACTCCGACAACATACCGGAGTGACCTTGCTTCAAGACAATGACATACATAAAGGATTGGACTTGTGCCAATTACACCCACAGTACACACAATAGTAGTAAATCCTTAGCACATTGAGTACTGTCTATCTAGTGAACACAATATAAGTAATTTGAGCCGCACACAGGTGTTGGCATGATTCATACAGCATGAGAACGTACTCCGACAACATACCGGAGTGACCTTGCTTCAAGACAATGACATACATAAAGGATTGGACTTGTGCCAATTACACCCACAGTACACACAATAGTAGTAAATCCTTAGCACATTGAGTACTGTCTATCTAGTGAACACAGTATAAGTAATTTTGGAAACAGTTTATTTTCGATTTTATACAACATGAGAACCATAAGATTAATTCATATATTTTATGTAAAAAATGTATACTCAAATAATTTTAAAAGCGCTATGATATTGAAATAATCCTCTTGTTTAAAGTCAAACTAGAATGTATAGCAATGATTAATCGTTATCATTTTTTCATGCGTTAATAGTTCAGAAAGACCAAAAAAGAATTTAACATGTCATATGGTTACTGTTACTGTTATGTCTTGTCCAGTGGTAATAACTCAAGTGTATGTTTACGTTGGAAGCGTACATTAGAAACTATATGGTTGAATGTAACGTTAGTAGCGTTGACATTAAACTATCATTCAACTGCTATGAAACAGTTAATGTACGAAATTTATAATAATGTGATGTCAAACGCAAAATATACGTTTAAACCAATTTTACGAATTTTGATCTGGTAGTAACAATAGTTATGATCGTTTAACATTAGTTACAGATGGTTAATCTGTAACATACTATAAAGAGAACAAAGTTAATAATACGGTTTTAAGTATTCAAGAAATTAAATAAAAAGTCTGAATTTGTTAACGTACAAAAATTATTATTACACTATGGCTATTGTGCAAAGTCAAACACAACGTTGTAGCATGTTTGATTTGTATCTTTATCCACCTGCATTGACATCCAGTTTCAAGCTTTAAATATTTTACAGTTTTTATTTTATAATTAATTTTGTTATTTATCTATTTCTGAGAAGAATGTTTGATTGCGTATAATACGACGATTGTTGATTGTTTACTAAATTAATAAGAAATTTTTGAAATATTTTGTATACTCACTCTGAAATAAATGAAGAAACCATCATAATATTATGAATCTTAAAATAAATAAACTAAACCCTGCTGTGCAAAATAACTGTTGTTATGCGTAGTAGATCGAAACTAAATTTTATAAGAAAACCCACTGAACATTTACAAACTTACTGAGAATTAAAATTACTGCAAGAATAAAAATCATAGCTGCATTGTGTTTTCTAAACATTTTAAGTACATTTTTATAGAAATCATTATTGTTCGACTAATATTGATTGAATGTGTTGTATGTATTGTGTGAATCATTGGACATGAAACAATGTAAAGAACAAAATTCGGAATGTTTCATGTTATATTTTTCCGGAGGCATTTATTTAATTGTAAGAGGGGATTACTAAAAATATGGTTATAATAAAGACCCATAAACCCCGAATATACAGAGCGTTCAATAAATCTCCCACCGACTTAGTATTTTCTGACCAATTACAGATAAAGCAATAAACACTTGATACATTATTGCTACTCTTAAGAATCTGCCTTTTTAAGGAATTATCATGGCACCTATGCGCATGGTGTCAGAGTACTACTTTTCTTTGTGAAAAGTATATATAATGAGTTATTGATCGAAACTACCCGAAAATTAACTCAAATTTGCCTTGTGTTACTTTGTGTCATTACTAATCGACAGTCGACATGACATACAGTCTTTTATTACATGAAACCACTATAAACCTATAAACGAATCTTTTATGTAGCTTGATAAAATTTTCACATAGTTTCCTGCACATACTAATAAAGGTGTTTAATAAAAATAGTATCACAATAATATTTTTTTTTTTTTTAATTTCATCTATGAACACTTCCTGGACACCTTTAACTTTTCTCAATGTGGCTCGCACGTCGCAGCAGCAACAAAACCTTATGCCACTTTTTAACGAGGTGTACCATAAGTAAATTGTTTTAATACAGTACATCAATTCCACTTTCTTTGTACAAGGTGATTAACTTTTTCGACTGATTTTTCAAAATAATGATACATTACAAATATCGGTATTAAATTATGACATTGAATTTATTGTAATCTATCACTGTATTGGAAGATAATTATGTTACAACAAACTGTTGTATTGTTATTGTAATGTCTACTCCGATACCCTGTTATGGAATATACAGGGTGTACATAAAGTCCTGCACGGGTATAATATTTTCTGAACGATAACAGATAAAGAAACAAGATTTGGTACATCAATACTACACCTAAAAATCTACTTTTTGAAGGAACTATCAGTTTTCTGTAATATCATGGGGACGTCCCGCAAGGAGTCAGAAGGAAATCTTAAATAGGAGCATAGGTCAATATGGACATCATTTTAAAGGGCTTATCTAGCAGAGTTTAATGCCGCAAACCGCACTCAAAAAGATTGATCCAGTACAAAATGGCGGCTGTTCAAAGATTTTACTTGGTTACATTTTATTAGTAGCCATAACCCCAGTAAAGCAAAATTGCAACCAAACGAATACTGCAGCTAACTACTACATTATGCTTGTCAGTTGTACAGAAGTGAATTATGACATTAGTTATCCTCAAGGGTTACAGATTTGGTCCTAATATATTGATAACGGGGAAAACCTGATAACAGTAACAATTAGAAATCTCTTATCTTTGGGTCGCAGTTAGGACTTTCCTATTAGCCAGTCTATTCATAGTAGGCTATTCTAGTTTTCTTGTTTTAGTAGTGCTGTCCATCCATTTTATCAGTGCGCTTTAGTACAAAAGAGTTTGTCGTATTGCTTGTAGTTCTCAACTACACTATGTCGCTTGACGAACGTGAACGTATAACACTTCTTATGATGGTTGGGGAAATAACAGACGATCATACGAGGAAGCATGCCATTTATTTAATGACTACTTTCACGAGAGGCAGCCAATTTCTAGAACAACTGTAGGGAGAACTGTTCAACACTTTATGAAAACAGGAAGTGTTTCCGATCGTCATAGTTCGCTGAGATTTCTAATTGTTACTGTTATCAGGTTTTCCCCGTTATCAATATATTAGGACCAAATTTGTAACCCTTGAGGATAACTAATGTCATAATTCACTTCTGTACAACTGACAAGCATAATGTAGTAGTTAGCTGCAGTATTCGTTTGGTTGCAGTCTTGCTTTACTGGGGTTATGGCTACTAATAAAATGTAACCAAGTAAAATCTTTGAACAGCCGCCATTTTGTACTGGATCAATCTTTTTGAGTGCGGTTTGCGGCATTAAACTCTGCTAGATAAGCCCTTTAAAATGATGTCCATATTGACCTATGCTCCTATTTAAGATTTCCTTCTGACTCCTTGCGGGACGTCCCCATGATATTACAGAAAACTGATAGTTCCTTCAAAAAGTAGATTTTTAGGTGTAGTATTGATGTACCAAATCTTGTTTCTTTATCTGTTATCGTTCAGAAAATATTATACCCGTGCAGGACTTTATGTACACCCTGTATATGTAATTAAAGTTGGTAATAAATAAAATAACTGCTTTCCAATTGTTAGTGATTTTTTTATATTTGTAATATATATTATATAAATTAATAGTTACAAAATAATAACTAATTATTGAAGTACGTTTTACATTTATTTCCTTAGTTTACGACCTTTTCAAATACCAACAAGTTTTGTTTGTTGAGCGTTACTCGTAAAATACATCGTTTAATGTATATTGTATAAAATACGACGTTTTTAAAAACGATTCATTTAAGTGTGCGATAAATGAAACTGTCAATTGTGGGATATTTTTCAGCAATGATGATAAAACACGCAATAAATCAGTTTCGAACATAAACAGCAGCAAATTTCTATGTTCTCGTAAACAACAAACTACAAGGGTGTACAAACAACAAACTCCCTGTATATAACCGTGTAAAACTTAGCGAGGCGGCGTAAGGCGTCAAACTAAACCCTTCATTAGATATTACATACATTGCTGAATTAAACGTCGAAGAGTAATATAATACATTTTTTGAAATCCCACTAATATTATAAATGCGAAAGTTTGAATGTTTGGAGGTTTGTCCTCGAATCACGCTGAAACTGCTATACGGATTGATTGTGCTTAAATTTGGAACATGTATAGATTTTGGTCTGAATTAACATTTAGAGTGCTTTTTACAACCCATAACACATTCATTTCACCAAATAAAGTCGAATTCAAATTGAAAAATTAGTTTGTTTACATTCGAATGTAATGATAAGAACGAAACGTATTTTGACAGCTGTTGACAGTTATAGTTCGACAAACTTTCTGAAACATCTGTTTACATTTGAATTGTATCAATAATAAGTAAACAGTACTTGATCGGTAGTGTAATGCAGATAGTAAATAAAACATTAACATATACATTTTACTCCAGATTGCGCCAGTGACGAATTAAAATCATCTAATGCATTAAATACTGTTATAAAACTAACCTTAATGAACAAAGGTATGAATGTTTTCACATAAGTTACTTTAAACTGGCGGGCTTCCTTGACATTATGATATTACATTTTAACAATGGATAATGGAAAAACAGAGAAATGAATACTAACACGCCTCAACGATTCATTCTTTCCCTGGCTACAGTCCAAAAAACAAGTGTAACGCAAAACTTTAATATCGATTATTTTGGAAATTTGCAAAACCTTAATAAGAGTTTCCCTATTTTACCGAAAGTACATAGTAAGTAGGTAGGACTCTCCCCTAGGTCGTAATAGGCTTTTCAGTCCTAATTATGTGTGTATTTTCTTCATCAGGACAAGGTAAACTCAACTGTATCAACACGATTTTGACCAAAGTAGATTTCCGAGAACTAGATAATCGAACGTATATAAAATTTGATCGAGGCAATATGGCAAGCTAAACTGTGACATAGTAGGTAAGTGAATTTAAATGGTCTTAAGTACGCACTATTTAACTGAAGTAGGCATCTCGGTCCTACGTAATATATATAATTATATGTATATATATATATATATATGTTTTTTCAAATATATATATAATTATAAATATAATAATAATATATAAATAATATATATTATTATTATATTGTTGTGATTCAATGTTTATTGAAATTAAATAAGGCTATTACTATTTATACAAATTTAATGTAAATAAAAGTCATTTGACAGGTGTTTGGTCTTCCGATCATATGTTAGTTTGGTTATTTAAACGCATATGTGACAGATACGGCCAAATACAATATTAATTGAATCGGAAAAAGTAAGCGCTCTGTGGTCTAATGGTAGCACATTCACCCGGCAAGTGAGAGATCCGGGTTCGACTCCCGGCGGAGCAAGTACTTTTTGTGATTAAATGTTTATTGAAATTAAATAAGGCTATTGCCATTTATACAAATTTAACGTATATATATATATATATATATATATTAATATATATATATATTAATATATATATATATATATAATTATAAATATAATAATAATATATAAATTATATATATATATAATTATAAATATAATAATAATATATAAATTATATATGTATAATTATAAATATAATAATAATATATAAATTATATATGTATAATTATAAATATAATAATAATATATATATATATATATATTTATTCTTCGTCAGAACAACAAGGCAAACTCTACTATAGTACTGGAAATATCTTAGACCTGAAATATATGACAAGGACTGGAAAAATACGCTTTTTGACCGAAGTAAGTTTCCGAGACCTGTGTGATCTGAGATTTGTGTTTTCTTGATCGGGATGATTCAGCTGTGACGTTATGTATATAACTAATTAGAACCAAAAATGCTCCTACACGTGCCAAACATGATATAAAAATTAAGTTAGGCCTAAACTCTGATACCATTTACCACGAACTCAAATAATATCTATCTGATGTATGCTTACTTACGTTTAATATTTTTATAGGATTCCCATCATATTACATCATAATAATTGCTTTTACTAAGTAACATTTAAGGACTTTGGTTCTAAGATTGCGTGCGAAGCTGCGGGTAACAGTAAATAAAGGTAATTAAAGATTAAATATGCATGGTTTAAAATTTGGTATATTATGTACTGTGAAATCGAAATAGATTTAAACTTTAAAATATTTTTTATCGAATAGACCAGTTTTTCAGGTGCTCTTATACAGGTTTCAAGGAGTCCTTAAACGAAAGTGGGCAGAATAGTTAACTAAGAGATGAAAAAGTATACGGGAACTTCCAGTGTTGAGGATAATTAATTAGGACTATAATACTACCATAAGGCATACTTAATATTCTTTTTACTTTTTGAGCTTTTGAGTAGACCTAGTTTTGTCAAACTATGCTGCGCACAGTGGGCTTAAGTAATTAAATTCTGGAATAAATTTATTAAATGAAAGTCTCTTCGTATTAATAAGTATTCTAGTGAGTACATTTATTTTAATAATATTATAAATAGTTGAACTATCTTTCCTATCAAATATTTCATTTTAAAAGCTAAGATCATTATGGCTTACTTGTTTAAGCTAACACGTGTATTTTAATGTTTATTACCCAAAGCAAAATCTTATACATTGCTTGTACTAACTATGAAAAACCACATTTTATGCCATTACATGTAACATTTGTTCAAACACCGTGATTTATTATGTGTGTTCGTAATGTACATAAAACTCATTTTATGATTAAGAAGGATAGAGAATTTAAAGATTTGTTTTGTATACAATACTATTTACATATAAGTTTATTTTGTCACATTTTACAATACTTAAACTACGTTTAAGTTTTCTTAAATAGTATTATTAATTATCGTTTTTTGTAGAAAAACTCAACTATTTCATTTTAACCCAAATTATTCATCTCATTTGCAGAGCTGAAATGGCATAGATTGTCGTTTATTGTTTTAAAACTCGATTTTGCAAACTCCAATGCAACTCCTGGCAATATTGAAAAAGGATTTTTTTCTAATAGCGATTTGTCAGATGTACTAACGAAAGATCATGAAGCCGTCACGAGACAAGTTCAGAGCGTTTGCTCGTGCGGCTGCTTGTATGGATATCCCGTTGTGTGAATAAGTACCCAGGATGTCCCATGTCACCAACTACTATGGATAAGTTTCTCGTTGGTCATAAGATACTTGTCTGAATTATAACGAATAAATTTATTATTATTTAAATCTATAGTAATATTGAAATGTATTTTGGATGTGTAGGCCTACACATTTTTCTCCTGGATATCATTTTATTTTTAAATAACTAATAGCACACATACATAACAAACTAACCTAAAACTAAAATTTGCGGAAATTATTTAAAAATTGCATATTATTTATTATACAATATGTGTTTAGTCAGTACTGTATTTTTATTCTTATTGTTGAGCAAATAACGCAGGGTGTTTCAAATGTATATTATATTTATAAACTTTAACACATACAAAATGAAACTCTAAACACATATTTATGAACCTCTCAAGTTCAGATTACCGATGTTCAATATGACCTCCATCAGCGACATGAACAATGTCACATCGTTACTCAAATACCTCCTGTATATTAAAAATAAATTATATTTAGGATGATTTTCTTTTACTCATTTGAACTAATTGCTCATACTTTTTGTTTGTATAAAATATCCACCCTTTCATTTATTCCAACGTTTAGAGCACGTAGGCATGGCGCGGATTATTGTGGGTTCGGATTAGTGTGGTCCACCTCTAACTCCCATTCCATAAAATCATTTGAATACCAAAATATATCCACGGTTTTGAGGTATTTTGAATGTATTATGGCTTCTTCATTGTTAGATTAAATGAAATATTATAACATCAAATGATATAATACAGTGATTTTCAACCATTCATTTACTGAAGAAGATTTTACTATAAAAGAATAAGTCGATAAAAAGGTTTCTATGCAGTTTCATGTGTGTAGTATACTTGATATTACAATCCAATTATTACTCGTCGGTACTTGTTCTGAAGTGTCTTCAAGGTACTCGTACCTTTGTTCAGGAACATAGCTTTGATCAAATGACAATTGTACTCCTGTTAAGTGAACTATACAGGTTGTTTTTTGTTAGGTAACTCAAATCGATTTCGATCCAATGATTTGCTTTAAAAATCAGCTCAGGGCTATTTTGACATGCAACATGAACATGTACTCAACAAATTCTTCTTGCGACTTAAGGTCAAATTTTACAACATTCAAAGCAAACATTTGTTCGTCTTTGCATACCAGACAACTTTTCTATTTGAACTTACTCCCTACTCCAATATAATATTCACTTTCGAGTACAAAAAGTGTTTTAATTTCAATTTAGCACGTTTTAATATTATATAATACACTGTTAAGGTAATTAGATTTTAGTGAGTACTCAAAGTGGTTTAAAATCCACATAAAGTTTATCATAAAATAACTGATAATTTTACATAAATATTACAGTTTTGTGCAATAAATTATAAATGCGTCTGTTTTATGAATAGTGATCGTTCGTATTACAGCTTTTGACTGAATTTTCCTATTTTACGCCTATTGGCACCAACTTTGAGTTGAATGACGACAAGCGTGCAACAAAAGGAAGAGGTTACGGTTAGTCTACATCGTAAATTGAGCTCTAACTTGCATAATCGGAGTCAATAAGTTGACTGTGTATCGCAGCGGGGGCCAGTCGTACTTACTATACAAGTAGCTGTAGCTGGGGCCACATTTAGCTGTTTGTTTTGCTCTATTGACATAGGCGCCGGCGTCCTGGCACCTCCCCAGCCGACTGCACGCGTCCAGCCCTTCCTTGTGCGCTTCACATTGCGTGAGTGGCGTGTTAGGGTAACACAACGTTTCGAGATCTGCAATCTGATACTTTCCTCAGCTGAACAACTAGCGTATGATATAACTACAATATATACTCAAATAAACCGATGCAACTAACATAATGAAAGAATTAGCGCACAGATGAACAAACAAGAGGACAGACAAATAATGTTCTTCCTTGGATCAAGAGAAACCTATGTTTTGAGATTCCAGTCTCTAAGCCCTAACAAGAATTATGGCACAGATGAACAAACAGGAGGACGGACAAATAGTGTTCTTCCTTGGATCAAGAGAAACCTATGTTTTGAAATTCCCGTCTCTAAGCCCTAACAAGAATTATGGCACAGATGAACAAACAAGAGGACGGACAAATAGTGTTCTTCCTTGGATCAAGAGAGAAACCTTTGTTTTTAAATTCCAGTCCCTAAGCCATAACAAGAATTATGGCACAGATGAACAAACAGGAGGACGGACAAATAGTGTTCTTCCTTGGATCAAGAGAAACCTATGTTTTGAGATTCCAGTCTCTAAGCCCTAACAAGAATTATGACACAGATGAACAAAAAAGGAGGACGGACAAATAGTGTTCTTCCTTTGATCAAGAGAAACCTATGTTTTGAAATTCCAGTCTCTAAACCCTAACAAGAGTTATGGCACAGATGAACAAACAGGAGGACGGACAAATAGTGTTCTTCCTTGGATCAAGAGAAACCTATGTTTTGAGATTCCAGCCTCTAAGCCCTAACAAGAATTATGTCACAGATGAACAAACAGGAGGACGGACAAATAGTGTTCTTCCTTGGATCAAGAGAAACCTTTGTTTTTAAATTCCAGTCTCTAAGCCCTAACAAGAATTATGGCACAGATGAACAAACAGGAGGACGGACAAATAGTGTTCTTCCTTGGATCAAGAGAAACCTATGTTTTGAAATTCCAGTCTCTAAGCCCATAACAAGAATTAATGGCACAGATGAACAAACAGGAGGACGGACAAATAGTGTTCTTCCTTGGATCAAGAGAAACCTATGTTTTGAGATTCCAGCCTCTAAGCCCTAACAAGAATTATGGCACAGATGAACAAACAGGAGGACGGACAAAGTAGTGTTCTTCCTTGGATCAAGAGAAACCTATGTTTTGAGATTCCAGTCTCTAAGTCCTAACAAGAATTATGGCACAGATGAACAAACAGGAGGACGGACAAATAGTGTTCTTCCTTGGATCAAGAGAAACCTATGTTTTGAAATTCCAGTCTCTAAGCACTAACAAGAATTATGGCACAGATGAACAAACAGGAGGACGGACAAATAGTGTTCTTCCTTGGATCAAGAGAAACCTATGTTTTGAGATTCCAGCCTCTAAGCCCTAACAAGAATTATGGCACAGATGAACAAACAGGAGGACGGACAAATAGTGTTCTTCCTTGGATCAAGAGAAACCTATGTTTTGAAATTCCAGTCTCTAAGCCCTAACAAGAATTATGGCACAGATGAACAAACAAGAGGACGGACAAATAGTGTTCTTCCTTGGATCAAGAGAAACCTTTGTTTTTAAATTCCAGTCTCTAAGCCATAACAAGAATTATGGCACAGATGAACAAACAGGAGGACGGACAAATAGTGTTCTTCCTTGGATCAAGAGAAACCTATTTTTTGAGATTCCAGTCTCTAAGCCCTAACAAGAATTATGACACAGATGAACAAACAGGAGGACGGACAAATAGTGTTCTTCCTTGGATCAAGAGAAACCTATGTTTTGAGATTCCAGCCTCTAAGCCCTAACAAGAATTATGGCACAGGTGAACAAACAGGAGGACGGACAAATAGTGTTCTTCCTTGGATCAAGAGAAACCTATGTTTTGAGATTCCAGTCTCTAAGCACTAACAAGAATTATGGCACAGATGAACAAACAGGAGGACGGACAAATAGTGTTCTTCCTTGGATCAAGAGAAACCTATGTTTTGAGATTCCAGTCTCTAAGCCTAACAAGAATTATGGCACAGATGAACAAACAGGAGGACGGACAAATAGTGTTCTTCCTTGGATCAAGAGAAACCTATGTTTTGAGATTCCAGTCTCTAAGCCCTAACAAGAATTATGGCACAGATGAACAAACAGGAGGACGGACAAATAGTGTTCTTCCTTGGATCAAGAGAAACCTATGTTTTGAGATTCCAGTCTCTAAGCCCATAACAAGAATTATGGCACAGATGAACAAACAGGAGGACGGACAAATAGTGTTCTTCCTTGGATCAAGAGAAACCTATGTTTTGAGATTCCAGTCTCTAAGCCCTAACAAGAATTATGGCACAGATGAACAAACAGGAGGACGGACAAATAGTGTTCTTCCTTGGATCAAGAGAAACCTATGTTTTGAGATTCCAGTCTCTAAGCCCTAACAAGAATTATGGCACAGATGAACAAACAGGAGGACGGACAAATAGTGTTCTTCCTTGGATCAAGAGAAACCTATGTTTTGAAATTCCAGCCTCTAAGCCCTAACAAGAATTATGTCACAGATGAACAAACAGGAGGACGGACAAACAGTGTTCTTCCTTTGATCAAGAGAAACCTATGTTTTGAAATTCCAGCCTCTAAGCCCTAACAAGAATTATGTCACAGATGAACAAACAGGAGGACGGACAAATAGTGTTCTTCCTTGGATCAAGAGAAACCTATGTTTTGAGATTCCAGCCTCTAAGCCCTAACAAGAATTATGTCACAGATGAACAAACAGGAGGACGGACAAATAGTGTTCTTCCTTGGATCAAGAGAAACCTATGTTTTGAGATTCCAGCCTCTAAGCCCTAACAAGAATTATGTCACAGATGAACAAACAGGAGGACGGACAAATAGTGTTCTTCCTTGGATCAAGAGAAACCTATGTTTTGAGATTCCAGCCTCTAAGCCCTAACAAGAATTATGTCACAGATGAACAAACAGGAGGACGGACAAATAGTGTTCTTCCTTGGATCAAGAGAAACCTTTGTTTTTGAAATTCCAGTCTCTAAGCCCTAACAAGAATTATGGCACAGATGAACAAACAGGAGGACGGACAAATAGTGTTCTTCCTTGGATCAAGAGAAACCTATGTTTTGAAATTCCAGTCTCTAAGCCCTAACAAGAATTATGGCACAGATGTACGGACAACGATACGATTTCAAGAACTTCCTGTCCGGGCTTTTAAGAAACAAATCACACGTCAGTTCCATACACTATCTCTTACGCTGGGTTTACACCTTATGATCTATAGAACGACTTGTCTGCAACGGTAAGTAGTTAGGTTTTGTCACAAATAGATTTGTTTAGACGCTCCGCCTGTTTCCAACCCCTGGCCAGATCCTGGATTACTATGTAAATACCGTGAATGAATTGTTTATATCCGGTAACCAATTCTGTATATACTGTCTTATTTGTTCCTGTCTGAATAGTCTATTTCACACTTGCCAAAAACATTTGAAGTTTTGCTCAAATCTATATATTCAGTTAACGAGTCTTGGGAGGCCTGTTAGAGATGTAATATATTATCAGAAAATCTCTAACTTTTACACAGTTACACAAAACTCAGCAGATCCACAAATACTGCTGACTATTCTAGAACACACACGCCAAAAACATACAACAGCAAAAAATGATGTCTGAGACGGAACCTCCGTTTACATGTACCAACCTGTTGCTACGATTTCAAAAATATTTATGCTGATTTGCACCTTCCTTCCAATCCGACTCCAACTCCAACAAGTCATAACGACAAGTATAGTTGCTGTACACGCTACGTCTTGTCTGAAACGATTTGTAGACAAGTTGTTCCCATAAAATTTTAGGGTCTAAACTCGGCCTCTAAAACACTCACTTGCATGAAATAACCAACCACTGAAAACTAACTAGTGGCCGATAGTATATGGCAATCGTCATGACAGACACATAGGTTTGGCCAATCAATAAACGAAGATTGGCCTTTTGATTATTTTACCTGAATAATTACATTTCTCATAATCAAATCGTTAAACTAAGGCTCAGACCAATCTGTTTGAACGTTAAGTATAGGCTCTTGTGTTCACACTGTGCATCAGAAGATGACAAAACAAAATGTACATTTGTCAATAATTGTACTAAAATGGAACTCACGTAATATAGGCTACTTTCGAAGCACACAAGTACCTACATGAGAGGCTCTTAATACATCTGAAGATCCTCCAGTATAGGATGGACTGTTTCACTTGAGCAGGATGGGTTGGATGTCGGTAGGTAATGTTTTCTCACTCTGATCCGACATTGTATTGTCATCTCTCCTAGTATGTCAACAACTGGTTTAGTGTCATAAATATTGTATCATTATTTATTATTAATTGTGATATAGTTCTAATTAAAGGATCATTTTTTTGAATAAAGACATAAGTTATTAAACGAATTAAAATTAATTGAGAAACGTTCGAAATAAAAACGGATCGTTTATTTATTTATGTACCGATACATTTAATAATTTAAAATAATTCTGGCTTACAGCCGGTGGTTACACGATCCGAAAAGGTGGATAATAAAAACTAAGCCACCTTGTATTATGGTGGGGTAGTAAGACAGAACTGCGGGATGAGTGTCATAATGTTGTTCTGAATGGGAGTTCGATTTGGAGTGGTTGTCAACATTATAGAATTTTTTATACAAATATGTATTTTGTCTCTGCAATAAAAATGTGACTATTACAATCTAAAAGTAGCAGTGATTCCACTGTTAGTGCAGTACTGACCGAGGAGCCCCCATACACATCATGTGTTATGTTATGTGTGTACACGATCAAGGAACGCAAGGATACCATTGGGTGTGCAGCGTTGTCTTGTAGGCTAAGCATCGGCAGGCGCCACACATGTGGAGGTGGAACTGTCTGTCACATCGACAACTCGCTCTATAACTTTGACTATTAACTAGTAATCTCTCATCTACCTGGGTTCTTCAAGTTGAATCCGGTCTACCTGCTATTTAAGCACTTTAAATATATAATTACAGGACATTATTAAAATTGTCCCAAAACTTGAGTTGTTATAATCATTTTACATTTAAAATCTTGTAATCTGTAATCTTCTAGTAGATTTGTTTTTAAGAAATACTATAGAACATTAAACATGTGTTAATAAAAATATTTTGTGTTAAAATTCCGTGCTGCTCTGAATGCTTCGCTCGCTTAGTTTACATTTACCGCAAATTTATGAATTTGATTTATTTTGTGTAAATAGACACTGTTATCTGAAAATATTTTTTTTTATTTTAATAAACATTGGGTTGACAAAATTCAGTACTCCTTATCATCAGCATGGTTTTAACCAAGAAAACATGCCGCTAAATTACTACTGGAATTTATAAATTTCATCAAAAAGTAAGCATTCATAAAAATGAATAGTAATCAAGGTTTTTTATACACTTGACCATGATATTTTACGAAAGAACTATGTAACATGATCCTTAATAACGTGGTACATCGGATCGGTAGTAATCTGGGAATAGACCCATTCCAGCTAAAACTGTAGGTTCTTACAATTATAAAAAGACTCATCTGGGTGAGCTACAAAACAGCATTTTAATTTCTATTCTTTTCATTACGTACACGAATAGTTGTAGATTAATGTGTGTGTGTGTGTGCGCGCGCGCTTGCGCGCGCGCACACACACACACACACACATTCTATGCTAGCACATTCACCCGGCAAGTGAGAAAGTCCGGGTTCGAGTCCTGGCGGAGCAAGTACTTTTTGTGATTCAATGTTTATTGAAAAAATTAAATTCGGCTATTGCCATTTATACCAAATTTAATTAAGTGTAAATAAAAGTCGTTTGACAGGTATTTGGTCTTCCGATCATATGTTAGTTTAGTTATTTAAACGCATATGTGACAGATACGGCCAAATACAAAATAATTGAATCGTAAAAAGTAAGGGCTCTGTGGTGTAATGGTAGCACATCCACCCGGCAAGTGGAGATCCGGGTTCGAGTCCCGGCGGAGCAAGTACTTTTTGTGATTCAATGTTTATTGGTAATTATATATATATATATATATATATATATATATATATATATATATATATATATATAAATAATTATACCAATGTTGTAGTTAATATTCTTTCAGCTTATAACATGATATAGACTGTACTGTTGATGTCTCATCGCAAGTACAATAAGTACTTTTTATTGAACAATGATAAGTGGTAAAATACAAAACATTTTGATATTATAAGCTGTAAAGAATGAAATGAGTTATTATTTGTATTTTGAACAAGTTAAAACCAAAGGCAAATGTCTACTCGGAAAACTAGTATATCCTTCCACAATTTAATTTTTCTGCCGCTGTAATGGGAAGTATGGGGAGCAGCTTGTGGAAGAATAAAGTGTACAACCTTCTCAAAGGAGGATTCTACTTTCTATAGTAAAATATTTTGAATACAACTTATTACTCTCCATGCCAACGATATTTACTTATACTAAGTTAACCAAGTAATTTTTGTTTGGGATTGAAACAGTTCTAATAAAACTACACTACAACTAAAAAAGTTACAATTTTGGAAAACGTAGACTAAAACTAAAAAAATAATGTTAAAATTCCTTGAAAGTCATGATACATTCTTTCTATTTACACCATTATTCAAGTAAAAATGTATTGTTAGAATGTGCGTGTAAATGTCTCTGAGTGCACTCTGATTTGGCACGTTCTATAACACATAATATGGTATATATGTAAATTGTAATGTAAGACAAAAATGTTAAGTACATAATTAAAGCTTCAACGAATTCTTTATGTTTTAAGTTTGAATTTTTTGTATATGACTATATAAGTAATATTTGTATTCCCTCTGTCAGAAACGCTTGTATTGTAATATTTACAAATCTAAAGAAAAAAATACTAAATTTCCGTAGGAGTCGTCTGCATTTCCCTCCATTTTACAAAAAAAGGAGGCTTCTTTGCTATTTTATCATTATTGGTTATAAGTACGAGTATCTTCTTTTCAAGAATCAACTTCCCTCTCCGTAAACTTAGGATGCGCTAAAATATCTTTCATAATTCGCCTCATAATTTCCTCTACTTTCACTATTCCATCCCCAAATTAGCAGGTATATGTTTAATAATAGATCATTCATGATTAATACTTACAATATTTCTGTACATCTCTGCAAAGCGTGGTGCTAGAGTGTATCTTGCAATCAGGCAAAATACCGCAGAATATAGGGTGATACTTAAAAAAAGTGATTCTGAGGATGCTTCTCTAGAAAATATTATATGCAATAGGCCTACACAAGTTTTAGAGAATTGTTTTCGTTTAGAACTAATTTTAAATATATGCATATATGAATTTCGGGATGGTGTATTATTAACTAAAGCAGCGGGATCAACATTGTAGTTTTGGGAATCTTTTTTTTATTTACATGAATTACAGCTCTTTCTGTGTGCCTGTTTAAAAATAATGCCACGTTTATCACAATTATGTAATTAATTTTCATCTGTTTTGGGGTTAATATGTTCAGTTTCTAATCTATTCGTTACCATTGGCTTTTACAAAGAAAAGGACGTACTACTCATCTGTGACATTGTGGTAGGTCTACAACCAAATTTCATGTGCAAAAGCCTATAGTACTTTCTATATTTAATAAATTTGTTTTCCTCTTCATTATATGTCTTCTTTTACTCACTCTCCTCATATTCTTCGTTTGTTTCTTTTTGCTCCAACCCTTTGGTTCGTTATTTGTATAGTAGATACTGGACAGTTCGAATCCAGTGAACTAGCTTAGCGCACACCATTTACATGTATTATTGCCTTATACAGCTTGTATACTTGTTCTTTCTTCGTGATTTTCCATACACTTCAATCAAGTCTCTTTGGATTTACCTTTGAAATGAATTTGCAATATACTTGTATATTTCATATATAATTTCATGAAATGCACGCAGTATAGCCTAACATTTTCTCTTTTATAAACTGTGTTTTTATATCTTATTCCAAGTACCTTGTCTATGTCTGTGTTAAGAATATGGTCTATTGGAATCTATATTTGCAATGTCAGCTGAAGTTGTATATAGAACTATTGTGCATTCCTATTGTACCTTAGTTATATCCTCAGTGTATTGCGAAAATATTGCTTGTTGATATTGGAAGTGTGGTAGGTTGTTTCCACCTGTTCGGGAGCTGTTGAGGCAGTTTCCCCTCTGACTCACTAGAAGGGATGAGGCAACGCCATTTCGGCTCCCTGAATTGATCCTCATACTTCCTGCTCGAGGGAGGACCTATCCTATTATTCCCTCAGTTGTTTAGGAAATAAGGGTTGTAATGAATGTAACTAACTACTACAACCAGCTCTTTCTGTTGTAGCGTGCTGTGCCGGTATTGAGGTCAGTAGTTAAGGGAGCAGGTAGTGGCGGCAGCACCGTCGCCGTACACTACTGCACTCTGGCGGCCGCTGCACGTAACACTCGAGTGGTTGGCCTTCAGCGCCTCCTTGTTAGGAGCACGACTACCAACCCGACCATCCGTTCCTCGATCCTCCGGTCTGTACCTCTCCTCTGTTATTACGGCCAGACCTCGGCGGCGAGGCGCAGTCGATCCCTCCCGCAGCGCCGCGCCGTGTCTAACGAGGCTGATCCTGCCTGTTCAATTGATTGTTGTTCCTTCAGACATAAGAAACCTCACACCCTTCGTCGTGAGCGAAGAAGCAGATACAATATGTAATAGTCTCAAAGAGAAAAGAAAAGAACTTAAAATGTAAATTTAGTTTTCCGGTAGTTTTTTTTATTGTAAGGGTTATAATCTGTGTACTGTTTTGTGTAGCTCTGATAAGAATTTCAATGGACGAATGATATATCTGAATTAAATAACATCTTCGATCTGTTTACTGATAGGTTTAGCAACATTGTTGCAAGCTTTTCTTGAGGGTATCTTAATGTGCTAATAGTTATCAGTAGTTCGTGCACAATCAAGCTGTTGTACTGAAACTTCGAGACCACTAAAATTTTCGCATCGTGTTCAGAACATTTGTAAACAAGATCCTCGTAGAGAGAGTTTCAGGAAAAAGTCCCGTTCCAAGAATGCTAACTTGTAAGTAGCTAATTTTAAATAAGATTGATATACGGTAGTAGTATATTCGGGGAAGGCATGGTCAGGACGAAAACTACTGAGAATTTTATTCGTTTATCTGTGAGAGGATTTGCCTGCGCGTCGAATCTTGATATGTGGAAGCAATGTAGTAGTAGTAATTTACCCTCATACATTTAATTATTTAGTCAGAATTCCTTTATTTTTATCCCAAATGTGTTTATATTACTGATATACATGTATTTTAAAATATAATCGAAGTACTAATCTAAATCTTAACGGTATATATGTTGTTTGTTTGGCTATATAACTTGGATGAGTTGACGTTCATGCATTGTTATTACAATTGGAGCTTTAAAACTATGTTTTGTTTAGTAAAGTCCGTGTGATTCTGTTGGAAGTTGGTTTTTCCAGATATCCCATATATTTAATATAACATACTAAAATTTGATTCTTTCATCTGAGGTCCCTTCGCAGATTGTACAGTCCTGCATTCCTTACGTACATGCTCGTCTTATCCGCCTCAGTTTCCTGCCTCGTAAGGGCAGAAGGTTCTCTTGTGACTTTTCGTTTTGACCAAGTCCACTGAGATTAAATCAGGGGGCTTCTTTTGTGTGACGCGACGGTCACCGGCGACGTTATTGGTCTAATGCTTTATTCCCGCCCACGTAAGCGAACTACTTACTCAGTAGGGAACTGTTTACTTTTCGTTTCATAAACTGTACTGAATTATTCAACTGTGACTTATCAAACCAGCGTCCTACTTTTTACTAGCTGTATTATGGTGTATTTCATACAAAAAATATTACAATAATTTATCTGCAACAAGTCTAGTATATTATGTGCTATGTCAAATAGTAAAAAAACAAATATTTTGTACTTTCCCCACTGAAATATAGGTACATATTAAAAGTTAAAAATGAAAAATGCTTTATGTGATTTCAGAATATTGTTATTAGAATTTAGCTGTTTTTGGAATTAGTAAAAAATTCAAAAGTAATATTTTTATCTTTAAAAAATGGGGAAGATAAATAAACTTTTTTTAATTCGTCTTCCCCAAATTTTCCGTAGTCAACTTTACAATTTTCTATTTATTTGCAGTATCCTATAAAATATACAAGTTTATTATTTGCATGCTGAAAATTGTGTGGGGTTCCACCGTTTCAAATTTATATAAGTTTTATACCAATTTGAATGATCTCAGGAATATTCATAGTAGATATCTAGCGTCGATGTATAGTGAATCTCATGCTTCATATATTGATTGGCTCTTCATGCAACGCTGCTCACTGTAAAATATTAAGATAATGTAAATAAAACTGTAAAATACATCAGATATAAGTATTGTTGATGATTTAAATATTGAAAAATGAGTAAATGTTCGACCTAATCTTCTTTACCTTGTTCAGTCCTTTACTCTGAAAAATAAGACTCTAGGAATTGTGCTTTCTTACAAACATTATTGATGTTCACCTGTACAAAGAGAAACAATGATGCGAACTTTGTTTTTCCGACCATTTTAATGTACAAGACTCGAAAATGCTAAGTATTCTAAAGATTGGTGAAGGATGTAAACTTCTCGTAAACTTAATCCATTTCTAAACGTTGCCGGTTTGTTGTGAGAGACGTCTTCTCGAAGGAGTCCGGCGGAGGGCAGCGTTTACAGTAAATTACGGTCGGAAACACTGAGTGATTATAGCGATTGGAGTTGTGATTAGATCTGACGGTGGTACAGGCGATGAGGGCTGACTTTTCGGAGGTAGCTTTCTACCCGAGGTTCTAGGTCCCACTTTCTTTACATGCCACATTATTCAGTCTCCTAGGCGGCGCGGCGAGTGAAATCGAGATGGAGACAGACGGACAGTGGGGGTGTACCGTATTATACCCACACGAGCGGCTCGGGTTGTGTAAGAGGAACGTTTTCATAATGTTTACCCACGTCCCAGGCCGGGGACAAGCGGACGACACTATGAGAACTGTTCGCACGGGCCATGGCGCGGACAATCGACAATAACGTGTCTCTGTCATTGCAACCACTCCCACCTACACGCTGCCTACAGGCATCGCTTCTACATCATTTCTATGTTCTTTATAAATCAGGTGGTTATACATTTGATAGACACTTAAATCAGATATTGGTAGAGACGAAACGTCTCGTACTAAACTAAAAATTGACTCTTATGTCTAGTATACGTTATCCTTATTTTATTGAATTTGTTAACTATTACCCATGACTATATCAGTGACGGCGATTGCTAATCATTACATTGTTATTATGTACTGTGAGCGACCCCCAGGATTTAAGATTGAAGTTTTAAAAGAACGGCCTTAAGACAGATTGTATTTGCATTGATTTCCGTTGATTTTAGAGTGGGGGTGTTTTTCTCGTTTACGTAATTCTTTCACCATTAGAGATACGGAAGGGTCGTTAAGTAAAGATAATTGGTTGATTTGATTAAATTCATCACATTTTCTTAATTAGAAAACTACTTATACTGCGTTTAGAGATTCGTGGTCCTGAAGGATTACGGATCGTCGTCGATCCAAGCACTCGCAAATTTACACCGTGGTAACACTTAATGACTCAGCAGAGTGACGAAGTGGCCAGTTGTGGGAGAGTGTGTAGTGGTCATTCAGTGGCCAAGGTTCTCCGGACAGACTATAGAGACAACTCTTAATCTATATCGATCGTTACAGTTACAATCTGCATTAGGATTCTATGAGGAGATTTAAGTTGTATCAGATTTCCTTTTACAATCTTGAACCCGTTGGATATATGGCAAACTAAAAAAATTGTTTTTAATGTCCAATATTTAGAAAGTTTGTCTTAAAGAGATTTTTCCTAATGTTTCCAACAGTTTACAAATTTGAAAAATGGAAAGAAACGTGCCTTGTTTACTGTTTTTAGAAAGAGGATGTCAAAGATTGTTCTACATTACAAATTTGTTTCGTTGTAATGTACAATGAATTTAAAATGTATTTAAGTTTGTAATATGAAGCGTGACACAACTAATGTTTGCATTTTAAATTTTTCAACACCAACGTTAATAATGTTAATTCGGGGCATGAAATCCAGTTTAAATAATACTTCCCCTGAGGTCTTTGGGGTTGAAAATGTGGTACACTTGTTACGAGTATTTTAATTATGTTGCCATAATATTATAAATAGGCATATTAAGGTACTTAAGGCTACTTTTTAAACATTATTATTTTATCTTTTATTTATGTTATTTTTTATTTTTCCTTTTGATTTGATATTGTGGCTCAATAGTTATATCACTCACGTTATTTTTCTGGATTGCTAAGTGTAACTCATTCTTCAATTTATATATTTACTGTATATATCTTCTCAATTATTACCATATAATTAACATTTTTTTTTAATTTTGTCATGCATAATGGTTTTAATATAATCATTACTTTTCCAATACCATAATGCATATGTAGGGCCATTCCGAACACAGTTTCCAAAGCCCTAATTGCAGGGCTCCGAGCCTGAGCGAGGTGGCCGCAACTCGTGCCGTGATATCTAGTTCAAGTGTGACAGTGTAATATGTCATATGTATATCAGTCCTGCATAAGTTTGTGTCACTGATCACTTTCCTACTCACCTTAACAACATTACAGTTGTCTTAGGTGTTTATCCCCATTGTGAGAGTCATGTAAGACAATACTGTATTGTACTCTGTTTACCTTGCAGTTTGTATTACTGATCAGTTTCCTAGGTTCCTTGACAACATTAGAGTTGTCTCAGGTGTTTATCCCCATTGTGAGAGCCATGTAAGACAATACTGTATTATACTGTGTTTACCTTGCAGTTTGTATTACTGATCAGTTTCCTAGGTTCCTTGACAACATTAGAGTTGTCTCAGTTGTTTATCCCCATTGTGAGAGCCATGTAAGACAATACTGTATTATACTCTGTTTACCTTGCAGTTTGTATTACTGATCAGTTTCCTAGGTTCCTTGACAACATTAGAGTTGTCTCAGGTGTTTATCCCCATTGTGAGAGCCATGTAAGACAATACTGTATTGTACTCTGTTTACCTTGCAGTTTGTATTACTGATCAGTTTCCTAGGTTCCTTGACAACATTAGAGTTGTCTCAGGTGTTTATCCCCATTGTGAGAGCCATATAAGACAATACTGTATTATACTCTGTTTACCTTGCAGTTTGTATTACTGATCAGTTTCCTAGGTTCCTTGACAACATTAGAGTTGTCTCAGTTGTTTATCCCCATTAAGAGAGCCATGTAAGACAATACTGTATTATACTCTGTTTACCTTGCAGTTTGTATTACTGATCAGTTTCCTAGGTTCCTTGACAACATTAGAGTTGTCTCAGGTGTTTATCCCCATTGTGAGAGCCATGTAAGACAATACTGTATTATACTCTGTTTACCTTGCAGTTTGTATTACTGATCAGTTTCCTAGGTTCCTTGACAACATTAGAGTTGTCTCAGGTGTTTATCCCCATTGTGAGAGCCATGTAAGACAATACTGTATTATACTCTATTTGTCTTACAGTTTGTATTATTGATCAGTTTCCTAGGTTCCTTGACAACATTAGAGTTGTCTCAGGTGTTTATCCCCATTGTGAGAGCCATGTAAGACAATACTGTATTATACTCTGTTTACCTTGCAGTTTGTATTACTGATCAGTTTCCTAGGTTCCTTGACAACATTAGAGTTGTCTCAGGTGTTTATCCCCATTGTGAGAGCCATGTAAGACAATACTGTATTATACTCTGTTTACCTTGCAGTTTGTATTACTGATCAGTTTCCTAGGTTCCTTGACAACATTAGAGTTGTCTCAGGTGTTTATCCCCATTGTGAGAGCCATGTAAGACAATACTGTATTATACTCTATTTGTCTTACAGTTTGTATTATTGATCAGTTTCCTAGGTTCCTTGACAACATTAGAGTTGTCTCAGGTGTTTATCCCCATTGTGAGAGCCATGTAAGACAATACTGTATTATACTCTGTTTACCTTGCAGTTTGTATTACTGATCAGTTTCCTAGGTTCCTTGACAACATTAGAGTTGTCTCAGGTGTTTATCCCCATTGTGAGAGCCATGTAAGACAATACTGTATTATACTCTGTTTACCTTGCAGTTTGTATTACTGATCAGTTTCCTAGGTTCCTTGACAACATTAGAGTTGTCTCAGGTGTTTATCCCCATTGTGAGAGCCATGTAAGACAATACTGTATTATACTCTGTTTACCTTGCAGTTTGTATTACTGATCAGTTTCCTAGGTTCCTTGACAACATTAGAGTTGTCTCAGGTGTTTATCCCCATTGTGAGAGCCATGTAAGACAATACTGTATTATACTCTGTTTACCTTGCAGTTTGTATTACTGATCAGTTTCCTAGGTTCCTTGACAACATTAGAGTTGTCTCAGGTGTTTATCCCCATTGTGAGAGCCATGTAAGACAATACTGTATTATACTCTGTTTACCTTGCAGTTTGTATTACTGATCAGTTTCCTAGGTTCCTTGACAACATTAGAGTTGTCTCAGGTGTTTATCCCCATTGTGAGAGCCATGTAAGACAATACTGTATTATACTCTGTTTACCTTGCAGTTTGTATTACTGATCAGTTTCCTAGGTTCCTTGACAACATTAGAGTTGTCTCAGGTGTTTATCCCCATTGTGAGAGCCATGTAAGACAATACTGTATTATACTCTGTTTACCTTGCAGTTTGTATTACTGATCAGTTTCCTAGGTTCCTTGACAACATTAGAGTTGTCTCAGGTGTGTATCCCCATTGTGAGAGCCATTTAAGACAATACTGTATTGTACTCTGTTTACCTTGCAATTTTTATTACTGATCAGTTTCCTAGGTTCCTTGACAACATTAGAGTTGTCTCAGGTGTTTATCCCCATTGTGAGAGCCATGTAAGACAATACTGTATTATACTCTGTTTACCTTGCAGTTTGTATTACTGATCAGTTTCCTAGGTTCCTTGACAACATTAGAGTTGTCTCAGGTGTTTATCCCCATTGTGAGAGCCATGTAAGACAATACTGTATTATACTCTGTTTACCTTGCAGTTTGTATTACCGATCAGTTTCCTAGGTTCCTTGACAACATTAGAGTTGTCTCATTTGTTTATCCCCATTGTGAGAGCCATGTAAGACAATACTGTATTATACTCTGTTTACCTTGCAGTTTGTATTACTGATCAGTTTCCTAGGTTCCTTGACAACATTAGAGTTGTCTCAGGTGTTTATCCCCATTGTGAGAGCCATGTAAGACAATACTGTATTGTACTCTGTTTACCTTGCAATTTTTATTACTGATCAGTTTCCTAGGTTCCTTGACAACATTAGAGTTGTCTCAGGTGTTTATCCCCATTGTGAGAGCGATGTAAGACAATACTGTATTGTACTCTGTTTACCTTGCAGTTTGTATTATTGATTACTGATCAGTTTAAAACGAGTCTTATTTTAGCAAGAACTCGCAACCTGCAGTTGAAAATGTACGTGACCTATTTACATCATGGCTCTTATCAGTATCTATTGTTCAGGAGCTAGGCACATTCTCACGTTTCTCAGGTTTAGGCCGTAATTGAATCTGAGATAAGTCCTGTTATAGATAAACTGCACCCGCCACAGTAAAGATAGTTTATTAATTATGTGTAAAACCTTATTACATTCTGTGTTATTTTTGAGAAAATCCGTGTTTTCTATATGTTGTGAAAACTTTATTTGAATAATGCAAGTAACTTCATTGTAAATTCAGATGAAATAATTTAGAACATTTTTTAAAGTAATTCTTCTCATTAATATAATAGTGAATACTTCTTTCTTAATACCAATAATGCATATTATATACCTCTTTCACTACTAAAAACACGGTATAGTGCTGGTGCGGATGTTTTAAATCATATTTAAAACGAACTTTACATGAAAACACTCAATTCCAACGAAAAGTGACGCCTGGTCTGCGGTCTCATGTTAACTGTACAGTCAGGTTAACTGTAAACTCGCGCACATTTATGATAGTGGTTGACACGTTCCATAGTCTCCTGTTTCTTCTTATCGGGCGCACAAAGCGCTCCAGTATTTTGTAATTTTGTCTTAATTATATTTTTATGATCGATAAGTTTTATTTTTGTACTTAATTGAATTTTTGTATTATCTTTGTTTCTATCTTTCAAATTTCTCCAGATTTCCCGAGTTGACTAAAATGCTGACTTGATTGGGCATATTCTGCACATTCATATATATATATCCTTAATAAAAGACAGATTTTAAATTACAGGAAGGCAGGCAATATAATGCTCTTAATTAGAAGAGCGTGTTTAATTTGTATGTATATTGTTTATATTACTATGTATAGTAACCATTAGGTTTGGTTATCTTTATATTTATTTGAAAACAAAAGATCTGACAAACAGAAAAAGTACAAGATTATTGGTTTGCATATCCAACTATATTCAGCAAGAAAAAAGGATTTAGAATGAAGCAATTTTATTGAAATGTTTATTATGAATTTAAAATGTTAAATAACAGTTTTGTTGGCAAATAACGAGTAGCTTAATCAGCTATAATAACATGTTTGATTTGAATGCATTGCTGATTGAAAATTTTTAACAAAGTTGTAAATATTTATTATTTATAACTAATCATATTATTTTTTAGTTTCAGTAATAATTTTGCTGTTAGTAATATTTATTTTAGTTGTCGGATGTCTTATATTTATTGGCTTCTCATTATTTATTTCTGAACTTAACTCCTCTTAACTCTTAACAATCTCAACTCTTCTTAACTCCTTTATTAAGCCCCCAAGATACACAGTAATGCGCTTGAAGTGTTATGTTTTAAAGATAGGTAACCTTAATACCTATCTAATACCTTAATAAAACCTTAATACCGCTAACCTTAATATTCGTTAGCGGTAGTAGAAACGCACTATACTTTTAAAGGTGGTGCGTAGCGGCCTGGTGAAAGAATAAGAAATTAGGAAGTCGTTAAAAAGTAATTGCTTTTTGCATTATTCAGATGTAGTCGATTTTGTTATTGTTTTTTGTTTATTAATTCGAAAAACACTGTAAAACTCAAAAGTTAATTTCACCTAATATGTAAATTTAGGCAAGGACGTCCGTAAATCTGGATAATTTGTTAAATGAAATTTGTTTGACACCGCGAGGTTAATGACAATCTGCTAATAAAGTTGGTTTAAGTCATTGGTGACAAAATGGTATACATCCAATATTTATGAAGTAATTGGAAAAAATCTTCTAAAACCTCTCCAAAAGCTGTAATTTAGTTTTCTTTTGCATTATTAGTAGCTTGTGCACGTACACCCATATGTTTGCACGATCTCTTACTTGTTTCTACTTTAAAGTATATTATCTCACTAGAAAAAATTATTTTGCACAGCACAGCTATATTTTCTATCGCCAAGAACTAACGAAAAGAAACTAGTTCAAAGGTGGTGGAATACTCATTTTGTTTGTGGGTTTGAACAGTTTTCGAGATACTCGTATTAATTTCGTGTAATCCTAAAATAAATAAATTATTCATATGTCAGCTATCATACAGTTTACCTATTTCTTCCACAGAGGCGGATGGTCTAAACATTATGCTTTTAACCTTAGTTTATATCTCTCACTCAGGAATTACTATCAAATTGAAATAGTTTTCAGTTCTCTTTTTACTTGTACACCGAGGAACAAGACGATAGGCCACTAAATGTCAAATCAGGTACTTATCAATCAGGAGTTGATCAAAAGTGTGAAATCAAATTTAGTTTTAATGTATATATAATGTGTTATTTTATCATTTTTTAAGTATACATAAATGTTTATATTTTTTCAGGTACTACTGAAGAAGATGGTGAAGATCCCTTTCAGGGTAAGTAGTAAATTGAATGGTATAACAGAGGATTATTAAAACTCAAGAAATATTCCAACTTGAACCATTAAACTGTCCGTATTTACTTTTATAATGTTGAATAAAGCAATAGGTGGAACAGTTTTAAAATTTCTAAACAAAGCCCACATTGACTTAAGGCAACTAATTATTACTTTATAACTTAGTTATAAACAATATTAGGCTTCTCTATGTTTACTGCCTGGCTATTACTATTTAAATAAACTTGAAGTAACAGTAGAGCAATTATAAGTTGTTAAAATATTTTATATATTTAGTCTCAGTCTTATAATACAAATTTGTGTGTATAGTACGAGTATGTGTACGAGTGTGTGTATTCTGAAATTCTACTAATTACAGAATTCATATTTAACTATGCATTTTGTTTTTTTTTATATATATTTATTATTCTCAGTATTAGATTGAAGTGATTAAGTGTTTATTAAAGTAGCAGAAGCTAAAATTTGCATTACCAGTTTTGAAATTCCTATTTTTTGTTTTTATTTGCTTAGTTTTTAAAGAGTTTTAAAAAGTGTGCATTTATATTCAATTAATTCTATTTAGAAAATAATTTAAATAGTTAGTATTACAAGACAGAACCTAGTTATGAGTATATCTGTATGTTTATATTCTTTTCAATTATATTCAGTTCCACCTTAGAATATTTGTTTCTCTTGATATTTAATTAACAAAATATTAGTTAAAATCCCGTAATACATGAATTTTTATTAAATTAAATATATCGAGAACTTGACACATATTTGACAGTTAGTTATTACAATGTTTTGGCATACCTTACATAATTGCAATAAGTACAAATTTCAATGTAAATGAATATCTTTTGTAATAATTTCTTTATTCAAAGGTCGCTAAATTCATTTTATGTGTCAACTACCAGGATTTTGTTTGTAATGAGGATTGTATATTTCTTATGTACGGAGCATGTTATAGTGTAGTTGAATGTTAAGATACCTCATATTCCATGTGCTACCCTTCCTCAAGGATGTTGCTCTATGTCCATAAAAAGACTTTAGAACAGTAGGTCTACTTGGTGTGTAGCTAAGAGCCTACTGCTGGCAGTAGGCCTACCGATGTTGGTATATCTCGGACAGCAGTTGGTTTCAACATTTAATTTTGAAACCACGCTTGAGCAATAGCGGTCGATCGTGTCCGGTCACTAATTATCGCTACTGGGCAATGGATAATTTAATTAATATATTATAACATCGAGAAACAAATATCGCTAAGTGGTGAGGTTCGTTATGTTCTTCATTAGGCCTACTCATAATTTAGTGTGTCATCGCTTGCACCTTTACACGACTGTTGTCTTATCTACGCTGTTATCATGTCGTTCCAATGAGCTTTCTCTAAAATCGGAATATATTTTAACATTTATTGCAACATCTCGAGGTGGCGTTTGCATAAGACTGGATGGCGTGCGGTAATTAGGTGCGTGCCGTGAACTGTTGTAAAAACTGTTTAGGGAGCGCCAGACAAAATTTGATCGTGTCGAACTCCCACGTCGACGCTCCTTTAGAAACTTTATTTGAAGCAAACTTCACATTAAAATTTGTCAAATCACATTTATATGTTACAACAGTCTAGAAACATATTGAATGCGATTATAAAATGATTTCCTGAACGCAATTACTTCTGTAATTATAGCATAACCCGCACAAACCTTAGGTTATGTTCCATAAGTTTGGACAGATTCACTTGGTCCAATCAACAATATTAAGCAGATCCAGTTTTCAGTTGTTAAAGTATGTTCTTATCATGAATGAAAGCACCATTGAACGGCTGAACGAAGATTAATTTACTGTTCTTTAATGTGATAATAATAAACATGACCAGTTCTTGCAAGCATAATAAATTTGGCGCCTTTTCAAAGCTGCAAACTTCTTTATTTGCGTCATTAAATTTATACTTTTAATTGCGTGTAGTTAAAGTACGTTTTAATAACGTGAAGCACGAATCGTAGATTGTGAAGGCAAAAAGCTTTGTATACAACCAAGCGGTTCAATTTCTGGGGCTGTCTGGGGAAAAACTGGGGCATTTGCTTATTTTGGTGTCTCACGAAACGGGCGTTCACACATGGGCGTTCTGGCGGAACATAATAGAACCAAGTGCTGAATTGCTGACATGCAGCTAAGTTTCTATGTCTAAAAGTTTACATACCGTTAAAAGTATTTAATCTTTAGTCACAGGAAGTAAATTGAAAGTTAGTCGACACTTACCGGCTTAACTCTCCCCGTTCAACTTTATATACTTAGTATATTTTTAAGTTTGATACCATCCTCACAGGAAATATCCTGTACATAATTAGGCAATGCAAAGATTTGTTAAGGCTAAGTATTGACAAGGCAAGTGTACACCAGGTGCTAGGACATATCAGAATAATGGTGGACACTTCAGGAACTGAAGAGACATTCAGCGTTTAAAGCGCCTTACAAATTGTGCTCTTATGCTTTTGTTATATTACATAACCTGACTTCAATTATATTTTATTGTAACTTCGACAATTCCATTGACGGATTTTCCATATAAAAACCAGTTGATTAGTTCAGTTTTTTCCAGCCGAGAAGTAAGTAAATCAGATGTTGTTAGACATCGTCTAAGTAATGAGTAATCCACTTATCGTCGCGTCGGGAATTGAGCTTTTTATACTCATAAGAGTGTTGCGTCAGTAGGTTGGTTCATTTATTCTGACTAAAAGGCTTTAGAATCACTCTGTTATAAGTTATTAAATAGTTGTTTTTCAACTCATTATATTAATGTGTTGACTGGACAATAAATAAATAAATATATTTATATATATATATATATATATATATATATATATATAAATTTTTATCTAAATACTCTTTAGATACATCATCGGTAACCACTGTTTCAAGTTTGGTTTATATACCTATATCTTATTACACAGGTGGTACAGATTATAGCACTTTCTAAATTGGTTTCTCAAAGTCCCTTTAAAAGTAATTTGGTTGCAGGTAATTAGATTCATGATATAACTAACTTATAGTTATTATATATAACATAATTATAACCAAGATAACTATTCTACCATCATATAGTATAATAAAAACTATTTTCGCCGTTTGAAACAAGTTCTGTTATCTACTTTTTACTACCAAACACATTCATAAATGCATCGCCCGACTACCTAATCTCTTACATACTTGATTTCTTCACACTCACAAGCGATTTCCTTCAGCGGCCTTTTAGATAGATGTCAATTTATCTTTAAAATAATCAAAATGCTTCGATTGCAAATAATGCAGTATTTTGTATAATTGATCAGCAAAACACAAACACTATAGTCTCACTATACCTTATGAAACTGCTAGAACATGAACTCTGTAGTTCTTTGGACCTAGTTCCTTAGTGTTGAACCTATACCCAAACCAACTCTCAGTTACTGCACATAATTACCAAAAAACGTGGCCAATGTTTGAGATGCGCCTACCCAAAACTAAGATTACATACGCCATGTGTGTAAGCGTATGTAACGTTGAATGTTTCCCCTCAATAATTTTAATGAGGACTATGACGCGTTTGATGTAAGTAGTAACAATAACAAAACGTCTCTCTTAGTAATTCCAAACAAACCATCGAACATTCCCAAGTATTATTAGTCTGTTAATGTGTTTCCTTTATGCAATGTCATCCATTAGTCTATAATTGTGGATTTTTATCGAGTTTATTATCAACAATAACGTTTAATTTATATCAGTCTTCTTTTAAAATTATATCTCCAAAGTTTCGATTATAAATAGGATATTACTTTTTTGTTGTTGATTATTTTAAGTTTGAAACAGAAAGTTTTGTTATTAACATATTTCATAATTTATTATTCCGTATTAACGATAAATTTAGATTGTTTAAGAACAAAAACATTGTGTGTCCAAGGCTAAATCTCTGCGGAACATCATAGTACAGTACGCAGTTTTAACTTTCTTTGACACTCCCGCTGTTTGTCTTGTTTAATTCATAAACATTCAACTCTTCATTAAAACAGGTTAATTTTAGGGTAACATCATATCTCTTGAGAATACTAGAACCCTTACAAACCATTGTACGTGATTTAAAATATAAATTTAAAAGTAGAGAGAGGAAAACAAAGATAGGGAAAGCATTAACAGAAATGCTAGTTTCCACCGATGGGTCTTTAAAATCCTGTACTTCTGATACTGGAATTGATTTAACGGACTATCTGATCACTGGTAGCACCTGCAGATCTGGTGGTGGTGATACAGAAACACCATTAGAGAGAGGAGGCGAGTGGACCCACGGCACGACAGCAACCACGACGCGACGTTCCGAGGATGTTGCAATCGCGAAGATATCGAAAGTGGTTCACGATCGGACAATACTGGAATTCTGTACAATAAATGTGGCCGCAGCTATGAATTCACCTGCTAATGGGGGACTCTATGTGGGTCATAACGTCACCGGCGCGCGGAGCATGACGGGATTGTTGCGTCACTCTAGTGACCTCGCCAGCCGGCGGCTGCGCCACTCTGGCTGCCAGACACTACCCTTACTTTGGGGAGAGAAAAAAAATCTATTTGTGATTTGAAGTCTTGCATACATGTAATCTGTTATATGAGCGTAACTACCCAAAGCTTCCAGTTTTTTTAAGTAAAAAATGTATTGAGATTCATTACACCAGTTCACAAAGCTAAGAGTTTAGATTCTCTTCGTAATTTTGTATACTGATCTTTTATTTGGCCCATGATTTGAGTTGGGTTAATGAATCGTATATTGAGAAAGTTATACATCGAACGAGTTAAAGTGAGTTTCCAAACTTAAAACAAATCTCTTCGAATAACGTACAAATAAATATTAGAGTCATATATTGACTGGTAGCGAATAGTGTAAAGGAATGGTCGTTGTAAGTTCCATAATCCTATGACTAAATCAATCAATGTTATTTTAGTGTACAATTTGACTTTGGGCATATATAGAATCATCAGTGATTCCTCCGAAAAGTGGAATCGCTGATTGTACAAACATAAATGTATTCGTGCTGAGTTAAACCGTTATAAATTAGTTTCATCACAATGCTAATTTTCATATATCTCGAGCGGAATTCCCAGAAAACAAATCATCTCTACATAGTGAAATATAATGTTTACCTGAAAAATATGTTACGTTACCAACACACATAATGATCTGTCAAGTTTTCCATCTCCTGTTGCTACAAGGAATAAAAACGTAAATGTTTACCTCTGCATCATCATAATCAGTGTTTCTAACCACACTGCATACATAATAGCTCATTATCTTGCTTCATCTGCTGTAAACACGCCTGAGAAGCGCTATTTCAGTTGGCTGTAACGATACATTCGCGTCTACTTTATATGTAAATATTTATCAATGTTACCTATTGATTGAACTAAATAGATGCACTTTAATAATGGGAACTCTCACTCCGAGAAATATGATGCATTTGTCAATATTGTCTTACTTAAAGGGAACAGCAAATAACAGCATTATGGTCATCGTTATTGGGCGACTGTGATAATCAAGGGAAGATACGCACGGTTGTCGGAGCGTACATAGCACGTCTGATCAGGTCGCAGTGTGAACACAGAGGAACTTTGATTCATTATGGTAGGCCTAACGTGAGATACTAAATTGTGTCAATTATTTCTATCTGCAAATCATGAAATGTGCCGCTTAGATACAGTATTCGCCAGAAACTATTAATTTCTCAACTGTGATGCTTAATGAAGCCTATCCCTTAGATATATAGTGTATGCTAGAAGCGTTATAACAAGTTTTCTAAATATACTACCTCTATGATTTGTTTTTGGGAGGGGGGAGTTAGGATAAGCTTATTGTATTGATTTTTATACGCCACTCTCCTAATAGTTGAGTTTAGTATTTAGGTAACCTGTATTGGTTTTTTGTATTATTTTTATTGTGGACTAGATATCAAGTGTTCTCTTAATAATGAAATTGTTCTCAATAACTATTCATGTTATCAACATTTACACAAGCTCTTATGTCAGTGAAAGTAATATCCAAGTAGGTGTAATGGGTGTATATATCGAGATTTATCGTTGTTACTATCTGATACCACTGTTTTAGCAAGATTTATGAATTAACCCGATGAACAATAATTACTAAGGGATTCCTACAGGTACAAGGGTGGGCGCGGGCGGTCCGAACTACACAAAGACAAACTCAGTTATACATAAGATGGTAGAATCTATTATATTTAAGATTTTCCAAAACATAAAAAAACAAAGTGCGATCACTTCATCATGGGCATTTAAAGTAAGAATTGGAAGACATTTTTAACCAATTAAAAGGTGATTATATTAGTATTTATTATGAATTAGAACTTCAGGAAATTAATTTGTATTTAGAAACAACGTAGACTAATACAAATGAAAACCAAATCATGCGCTCAAGCAAGTGAAACACGCATATTATAGTTTTCCGCAGGGTTCTATTCTTGGTCCACTTGTAATTTCGTCCTTGTCAACATGTTTAATGAAAAATATATAGTTTACGAAAATTACAATAGTCCTTTATTCTTATAGTAAAACATGTATTTCATTATATTGAGCTGTTTTTGTGGGTTTGATTTATATAATGCCCTCAATTATACCTTACATGCTAATAAAAATCCTCGTGGAATAATATAAGCTATTACCAGTGAATATATCTAAAAAATCTAGAAATGAATGCAAACGAAAACCGATTACACTACCTCACCCTTGATTGTAGTCTCTAACCTTCCTTCAAAGTTGCTGGTTTACAGGTCCTGGCCTTCCAATTAGATGTATTTATTTGTATACAGTCAAACACAATACCAGTCTTTAATTTTGGCCTCAGGGTGTGTCACGTTTGAGATCACTGAGCCCTAATTTTTTGTATTATTTACAATAATTATTATAGGAAAAAGAGTTGCCATTTTTCACAAAGTTTCATTTCAAGTTCAGTGAGTGATAACATTTACCGGTACCAGAGTGCCGCTGCTGTTGCCGAGGCTCCCACGTACACGACGTACGGGGGTGGCCGACCCGCTCTGCTCACCTCTGTCCCGGTGTTGGCTATATCTTCAGTGTGTGGATAACATTTACCGGTACCAGAGTGCCGCTGCCGGAGCCGGGGCTCCCACGTACACGACGTACGGGGGTGGCCGACCCGCTCTGCTCACCTCTGTCCCGGTGTTGGCTGTATCTTCAGTGTGTGATAACATTTACCGGTACCAGAGTGCCGCTGCCGGAGCCGGGGCTCCCACGTACAGATGAAATAATTAGTCCGGGCTCGCGGCTCTGGCACTACTAGCCGTTCAACTAAGGTTCGGCTCGCTCGAGGTTCTATTTCGCTGTCACGCGCAACGTTTCACAAAACTCATTCCATTTAACACATGAAATAGCATTTTGCCATTACTTTATCGTAATAAAAGATATATCAAATTAAAGAACACATTCTTGTCTTTCCAACCAATACGTATAAAAAATGTCAATTCTAAAATAATAATGTCTAAATTAGTAAAAACCAAGTACAGTTTTAGTTTGGTTAATTTTATGACATGAAATTTTCGCTCTGCGAGGAAGTTTTTTATTATTCTGTCAGTATCAAACTTCCCGCGGAAAAGTTTTAGGAAATTGATTAAACTGCATTTTTTGTCTAAAAAACTTTTTTCTACGACCCCTCATTCCGGGGAAATTAAGCGTTATCTTAATATTTATAAACACTCGGCGCGCGAGCTTCTCCCAGTCTCAGTACGGTCTTCAGTTCTTTTAGCGTGAAAGCAATGACATTTTGGCTTACCTATAAACCTCACCTAATATATTTTCTAGGATAAAATAAGGATAAAAGTTCAGTTTTAACATTTTAAATCTTAAAACTGTCTCTAAATGGCTTAAATATAAAGCTTAGATCCTTACATAATAGAATAGAACAGAACAGTGTTGTATTCAACATTCTCCACAGTTTTTTAATGACAGAAGTAAATTTTAAACATGTTAATAAATAATAATAAAATAGTACAAAGTTAATACATACGCTTCAATCCAAATCTTCAATGCCGCTCAAATCACCCAAGTCTTCAATGCCGCTCAAGTCATCTGGCGCGTTTTCACTGCTTTCACTGTTACTGCTGCCGAGTGAAATGATCATTGATTCCACGAGATTGTCGATTGGGGCTCAGCTGAAGCATAATCATTTTCAATTTTTTTCACGTGTTCGCACTTTCTGGCCCATTCCTTTGCACCTATAAGTGAAAACTTTTCTTCCGCTAAAGACTTAATACTTGAAAAACTGCACTGAATATTTCTACTGCTACGTAGTTTTTCACTTCAGCCCAAATGAGTTCATTAGGGTTTAAGTCCGGGTGGTATGGTGGGAGCCGAAGCACAACATGTCCTCCACTGCTGGTCACTAGATCATCAAGCTTCATACCTAACAAATCTCGGTTTATTTAGGAGAATAACCCTTGTACAGCTCCGGGACTAGCAAATCATCCGAAAAAGGTATTTGATGTTTTAGAAAGCCAATTCTTTTTTCTCTTATTTCATTCATTCTCAGTCTCGATCATGAGCTTGCGGTTATTTTGTGTCCTTCTCCATCGAAAACCAAGTTCTTTAAGAATGTTGTTGAGGCTTGATTTTGATCCTTTAAAGTCGAATCCGCTGTTTTCAATTCTTCATGTAACAAAGATACAGTTGGTAGCTTGTTTTTTAGAAGATGGAACTCGTACACAACTCGCCTTATCAGAGCTTTGTCAAAGTCATCCAATCCTGTAATAGGCTTTTTACGATTCCTTTTCAATTTGTTTGGGGTGAGAAAGCTACTTTCACCATTGTCATTATTAACGGTTAAAGTTTTAAGCTCTTTATTAATTCTTGAGATTTCACGTTCTGAGACGCCTGTAGCTACTGCTGTTCGGACACGGGCCTTTGCCAAGGGAATACTTTAAAGTTTTTTCATCAGCCTCCTTTTTTCATGAATGTATATACATTACTGACAATTTCACGACTTTGACTGTGCAAAACTCTACCCTTCCGTTTTTATTTCACGCGGGTCACACATGTTGCTTATGAAATAAGCTTCTTACTAAAACAAAAATAACACAATACAAAAACACTGAACGTAATAATTATTCACAGTTAACTGCACACAGTAAAATACACACAGCTTAGAACAACTCACTGTTAATACTGAAGTTTAACGATGCTCACTCTATGACAACAGATGTCACACTGGTATTATATTGTTTGGAGGGAAGGTTTGCTGGAGGGAAAGATGAGTCACAAGTCAGCCAAGCCCTTCCGGCTGGCCCGACCTTGACGTCCGCCACCGTGATGTTTTCAGGAATGACCGATTCACACACCCCTCTTCCCCCCGCGCCATAGCCTACCACCGACCGGCCGCGCGCCCAGACTAATTATTTCATCTGTACACAACGTACGGGGGTGGCCGACCCGCTCTGCTCACCTCTGTCCCGGTGTTGGCTGTATCTTCAGTGTGTGATAACATTTACCGGTACCAGAGTGCCGCTGCCGGAGCCGGGGCTCCCACGTACACAACGTACGGGGGTGGCCGACCCGCTCTGCTCACCTCTGTCCCGGTGTTGGCTGTATCTTCAGTGTGTGATAACATTTACCGGTACCAGAGTGCCGCTGCCGGAGCCGGGGCTCCCACGTACACGACGTACGGGGTGGCCGACCCGCTCTGCTCACCTCTGTCCCGGTGTTGGCTATATCTTCAGTGTGTGATAACATTTACCGGTACCAGAGTGCCGCTGCTGGAGCCGGGGCTCCCACGTACACGACATACGGGGGCGGTCGACCCGCTCTCCTCACCTCTGTCCCGCTGTTGGCTAAATATCTATCATTATTGGAACTATCGGGATCGACCTCAATACACCGCCCCTCGTTGGGAAACTGCAATTTATTCTTTGTCTGCGTTTAAATTGGACTTGTAGTTTTATCAAGAGCTAAATCCATGTTTTCTTTACTGACGTCTGTACGAATTTTCAGTATTGCTATATGGAATTTGTAAAATAAAGTTGCATAGTTATGGACAATTATTGTCGTATACAAAAACATCGTTCAAGGACAAATGTATTTCAATGCTGTACAATTTGCTTCCGTGGATTATGTATGTTATATAATTATACTTATACTTATAACTAAATACTTATACATTAAATGTATATACTTACATAATTCGTAAGGTTTTAATTTTGTAGTATAAACTGAATTAAAATAGTACAGTTTATTTTAAACACGTTTACAGAAAGAAAAATGGAAAAGAAACTGTGTTATGCCGTTGTACGGACATATACGCACAAATGGAATTCTAGTACAATACTAAATCGTACAAACAACATATATTAAATAGAAAGAAATATGTATTAAATAAAAATAATGAACACGAATGTTGTTCTTGTTACAATGAGAAGTATGACTGTGGGTTGTAGGCACGACGTGGTGTGTCAGCACAGATCACAAGCTAGCTCAAATGTACAAGTTGCAACTTTCCAAAAACAAGCAAAGTGTGTGTAGCATGTAAGTTACGACAGCGACACAGCACAAGGCTTGGCGCGGTTCGGGGTGTCGCAAGGCTGTGTTTGGCTCCTCTATTGTTCTTGTCATGTTGGCGATTTGGACACGGCATGTTGCGGCGGGCCTGGCCTCACACCCTGCAGTTAGCGCCTCGCCCCGATAGTTACCAAATGTCCAGCTCGGCCCTTCGGCGGACAGCTGAACCGTACCTGAGCATCGTCAGAGAACTATGAAATAAAAAATGTCTTTATTAGACGCAAAGTTTATAAAGTCCTCTCTAGCTTTGACATGTGAAACTTGCGTCCCTTGCTCTTCTATGATTATCAAGAGAGGCTTGTAGGCCTATATTAGGGAGAACAATCAAGATATGTTGTGAGTAAACTAGCGAAACGGCTTTACGCGTTCTTACGACCAAAATGCGCAGTTTTCACGACCGTCCTTCTAACGTGTGGACAGCGTTTACAGGAAAAGTGGAACAGTCGGTGAATGTGAAACGAAATTATCGGAATAAGGCTCATTACAGGTTATATTGCCGTTTATTCTCGGGTCAGACTTTGAGGACTTCTCGGTCGTGGATGTGTTTCGACTCCGAGAGATTGCTCATTTGGATCGTAAGTGTCATTACCTGAGATGTGCACTTCATGGTAAGAAGGGTTTAGGTGATCACACGAAAACTAACCATAGGTTCTTGTATCTGCACTTCTTGGAAATAGCTTTATTAGAAACCATAAGGTTAATGTTTTGTTTCTGCCCTTAAGAAAAAAATGATGAGTTAAATAAAATGAGTTTCGTGTCCTACTTTGCGATTTAGTCAACTGATCCTTAGTATTACAGGCCAAGGCATTAATTTTTCAAAATAGACAAGTTAAGGACCTTACTTTAAAATGAGATCAAAGTCAAAAGTGGTATTTTCAAGTCCAACACGGGAAGTGACATCGTTGTGGGATGTCCAGTAAACACATCCTTCTCCAATATTGTAGTCAATTTATCTGAATAAAAAATATAGTACGAAATAATTTAATCAGGTTTAAAATTACAAGTGCACGGTTTAGAGTAATGTATATTATGAAATTGGGTTCTTAACTTTAAAATATGTTTCGGTTTAGCAACTCCCTCATTTTTTTATTTGAATGCTATTGGGTCAGGTCAGTGAATGCTTACTGTGTAGTAGCGGAAGGAAATGACGGTTTAGTTGACGATTTCTTCCCATCAATGAAGTACATGAATGTTGCAGTCCAAAACGCATCCATATCCTCTCTGGAGATATCCAGGATCCCCTCTCTGAGGAGGCATCCAGGATTCTCTCTCTGTAGATCCAGATACCAAATCAGCGATACCTAATCAATTCTTAACGTATTCTTAATATGTACACACAACGAATGATTTTTGTGGGTAATGCAAGTACATGCATGGTAAACATGTATAACCTACTGAGCAAAAGTTACTAACGATGAAATGAGTAGTTTAATTCAAAGCCCTTTCACTACTCTTTAGATTATTCCACTGCATATTCAATCTGATTTATTTCTCCCGTATTATAATAGGCATTTTGTAAAGGCAACTCCAGAAGGTGATATTTATTAGAAACGTCATTGACGTAGGTAACAACTTTTCACAGAATTCCCAAGTAAATTTGCCAAGTAATTTGCCGTTTAACATTTATATTGGTTTAGGTTGGCTTTATAGATAACCTAACCATTTAATTAGGTTAACCATAATAAAGTGACAAATTTCATAAATGAAACAGTATACAAATCTAATGTAAGACTGATACAATACTGAACGTGTTTCACAGTAGGTAGGAAATGAAAATATTTGTAACTTTTAGAGGTATTTTGGTTTGAGCGACAATCATCTCACATTTAGAATGACGGACGTGTATTACAGAACAATATACGTTACCGTTGTGCCACATAAAGTGGATTACTGAAGGCCTTGAATTGAAAATGGAAAGCCGATTAGTGTGGAGAAAGTGTTTAGTGTTAAATGGCCTTCAGGAAACTACCCATTGAGACGCCTTTAGGGTCCTTGGATCGCGCGTTGCGGCGGCAGTACTGATACATCTGAGGTGGGCATTATTGGTATTTGTAAATGTAACTGTCCCCAATATAAGTAAGAGACAACACTAGTTAGATGTCTGTTGCCATTGCTATTAATTGTATTTTTGAATTTTAAAATTTTATTTTTTATGGGACTTTTCAAAGGCGGTGGTATAAATATGGTAAATTGCTGGGTCTTTTGAGAACTCTTCGGTGGGTTTGCGAGAAGCATAGTAAAGTGTAATAATCACCGTTCAGAAAAATGTATTTGTCTTTGATTCGTCGTTAAATGTTTTCTATTATCAGATTGCGAATATGTGATTTGGAGGCTAACTGGTCTAAAGCATCACATTTTGGATCTAAAGACCTTATACTTCAGAGGATCGCCGGTATGATGCCTCGGCCCCGTCGTCGCGTCACTGCAGTAACTGCGCCGATCCGTTCGACACCCTTGCAAAGGTTGGACCACGCAGCCACCCCGGTCCCGGCACCGCCCGCTGCCCCCTTCGGACCGTCGTCGCCGGCCCAGCCGAGATCGCCCGCTGCCCTTACGTCGCCAGCTCCTCCTGAACCACCAGTCCGAACCATGGACACCTTCGCCGAGGCGGTGAAGAGCCAACGCCCAGCCAACCTTCACTACAGTGATAATTCTGGACAAAAAAACTGTCGGTTTTTAACCAATGCAAAAAAAGGATAGACACATCAGAACCAGAGCGTCAAAATTTGCGTCAAAAATTCCACAAAAAAACATCAAACCAACAAAATTCAAAATTCAACAAAAATTTTCTTGGTTGTGCATCAAAATGCACAGACTGCCACCAACAAAGCAGACGAGCTGTCGCTCATGGCACGCGAACTGCATCCTGACGTTTTTTTTATTTCTGAACATGGTTTCAAACCTGAAACAGTCAGACTGTTCAGGATTGACAACTATAAATTGGCAACATCTTACGATCTAACTCATTTTAAAGGGGGAGGTGTGGCAATTTTCGTTAAATCTGATATTGAATTCCTTCCACACAAGTTGACTCATAGTTGTGATTTAGATTTTGAAGTGGATGGAATAAAAATTGACCTGAATTCTGATGACAAAATTACAATTATTGGCTTATATCGTTCTCCAAACGGATGCAGCAATATTTTTTTTGAAAATTTTTGAAAATTTTCTAACTTCCATCTGTTTGAAGTCGTCAAAGTTTATCATAACTGGCGACTTTAACATTGATGTTTTAGACCACACCGACCCCTTCACCCAGCGACTACGCGACATCCTAAATTCTTTCGGATTGATCTGGTCAGTAAACACGCCAACACGAGTGACCGCCACATCGAGTAAAGCCATCGACAACGTCATCACAAACATTCAAAACGCCTCAGTCACTGTTTTCAATGCGGCCATCTCTGACCACTTCGCTCAGGAGACCACTATCTGTAACTTTCAGCCAGAAATTGAACACCCGTCATCTAAAATCAAAAGAGACACTGGCTCGGAAAACATTGCCCTTTTGAATTCGTTTAAAAAAAAATGAGTCCTGGTAGTTTTTAGAAATCTTGAAAGCGTAGATGAAGCTTACACCGCCTTTCATAATCTTTTTGTTTATCACTTAAATGTAACTTGTCCTTTCAAAAATTTTAAAGAACGCAAACAAGCGAAACAAAATTCTTGGGTGATGAAGAAAATTTTAGAATTAAGAGAACGGCTAAAATTTTACCATTCGATTTACATTAGCACCGAAAATGAACAATTTAAAACTTTTTTTCGAAATTTCAAGAGCAAATATCGGAAAACAATAAAATCTGCAAAATCACGTGAAATTGAAACAAATTGGAAAAATTGCGAAAACCTTTCCAAAACTGCTTGGGGCATTATTAAAAATGTAACCACACAGCCAAATTGCTCAAACAATTCCCAAATTCCAAAGCTCAAAATTCAAGACGAAATTATTTCGTCGCAAGTGAATTCAACTCATTTTTTCATCTGTTGCATCACTTGGCCCATCATTCAAAGGCCTCAATTGTAGCGAAGTGTCATCGATGGGACCGGTCTCATCCATGGCACTGTCTCCTGTGAGTGAGGAAGAGGTGGCCCGCGTGATACAGGGATTGAAACAAAAAAAAATCATGTGACATCAACGGCATGTCTGTGTGGCTGCTCAAACGTTGCTCTAAGCATATTTTGACTCCACTCACAAATTAGATCAACTTGTCTTTCGCACAAGGCATTTTTCCCTCCCTTTTGAAATCTGCGAAGTCACACCCATTTTCAAAAAAGACGATCCTTGCCTTGCAAGCAACTATCGTCCAATTTCAATCCTCCAATCATGAGCAAAGTTCTTGAAAAGATTTTTCTTGTCAGATTTGAAAATTTTCTTGGTCGTTTTGAAATCCTCTGTTCCGAACAATTCGGTTTCAGAAAAAACAAATCCACAATCGATGCGGTCACAGACCTAATCGATACAGTTGTCGATGGCCTGGAGAGAAGAGAACATGTGCTAAGCATATTTCTAAACCTCTCTAAAGCATTCGGCTGTGTACATCACGAAACACTGTTGTACCAGTTGACGACATGTGGTGTTCGAGGTCTGCCGCACGAATGGATCTCGCCTTACCTCAGGGATAGAAGCCAGTGTGTGCAGATTGCGAATACCCTGTCAGGAAAGGTTCAAATGACTTACGGTGTCCCACAGGGATCTATCTTTGGACCTGTCCTATTCCTTGTGTACGTCAACAGATTGAACTCATTGATCCTTACAGGGAACATGGTTCAGTATGCTGACGATACAACTCTCTGCATCAGAGCAAAAACAAAACATAAATTAGAAATCAACTCATTTTTAGAACTGAATTCATGTATTCAGTTTTTTTCATCACCAAATCTGAGGGCCAACAGTTCCAAATCAAGCGTCGTCAATTTCTTTCTTCGGCAGCAACAACCTGACAACTTCGCTACCGTGATGGCGGATGATGTTCTAATAGAAGAAACTGATTCCACCAAGTTCCTCGGAATGCACCTAGATCGAGGGCTGACTTGGGACGATCACATTGACGGCATTTGTTCAAAGGTTTCCTCAGGCATTTATGTCTTACGGAACCTTGCAATACTCTGTTCTTTGGATATACTAAGAACGGCCTACTTTGGCTTGGTATATCCACATCTGACATACGGTTTGAGACTGTGGGGCAGCTGTTCTAAATACAAATTCGAACGTGTATTTAGAAGTCAAAAGAAAGCTGTCCGAATCATTTCAAAATTGTACTTCAGAGAGTCGTGCAAAAACACCTTCAGGGAGCTTGGATTGCTGACAATCCTGGAAGTTGTCCTGTACTGCCGTTCTAAGTGTAACTTGGTTCAAGGCAGGGACGTTCACCAGTATGGGACTAGAGGCAGGGACAACTTCCGCGTTCAACAACATAGAACTGCAGCATTCGAACGTTTACCGTCTGAGGTTGGTGTCAAGCTAATCAATAAGCTCCCTGAAGAGATCAAACAATTGAACGACCAAAAAAATTTAAAACTCGACTAAGACACCTTTTGGTGTCGAGGGTGTATTACTCAGTTGACGAGTTTATGGAGAGCCGCTGGGACGAAATTCAAAACTAACACGATCAGTCCTCTGGTTCTGGTGTGGCAGTGACAGGATTGTCTGGTGAGAATGAAGATTAGAGTGAATGAGAGAAACATGTGACTGTGTGCGTGAGTGAATGAAGTGTAGGCCTACCCTTTGATTATTTAAATATTTATGACGTTTGTATGCAATTTTATAATTGTCACCGCAATAAAGTGATATTATTATTATAAAGATCAGATCCTGTCTTTGACCGCTACACCCTATATCAATACTGTCCAATTGTTCTGTACCGTTCTGGTCCTTATTCCGTTTGATAAGATCCTCGCACAGGCACCAACAGCACGGACAAAATAAGGTTATAAAGAGATTGGTCTATCCTAAAAAAGTAGTTAGAATTACGCCTGCTCTCCACAGAACTAAAGCGAGAATCATCTTCAATCCACCTTAATGCTCCAAATGTCCCATACGAAATGAAACATATTAAAATAGTAATATTTCCTGTATATTTAATTGTCAAATTTACTATTTGATAACTACATCGTATTTGTATTCATTTTCCTTATTTCGTTATGAATATTAAATATGTTATAAATTAACTGAATACAATAATATTATAAAAACTGGTTACTGCGCAGTCAATCATTGAAAAAAGTAGTCTGTGAGAGCGCGTGCGAGAGTGCATGGGTCACCGAGGTCCGGCCGGACAGAATATAATGGTGAATACCTAATACATATGTAAAACAAGTTTGTATTCAGATATAAAACACGATTTTTGTATTAAAATCATGACATTTACTGATTTAAATTTCTCTCGAATCAACATATTAGAATATTGTACCTAGAACAATTCCTAAATCAATCTTATAAGCCGAATTCAATTTATGTCTAACGTTATTGTTTAACAGTTTCAATAAAATTTCATACGAAATAAAATTCAATTTTTTATATAACATAGTATTTTATTTCTGTTTACAGTTTAATCTCTCTTAATATTTTGTTTACAAACTAATAAAGGTATTTTCTAAAAAAAACTCACTATAATTCAATAATTTTAATATTTTCACACGAGGCCTTTCCATTTCAAAGAAAATTAATGGATTGTTGTGAGTTTTCTTTTATAAAATATTAGAAATTGTTTTTTCCAAAAAGAAGAGCTCCTTTTTCAATAAATAAATGTATGTTACACCGTCTTAATTAGAATATAATCATAAATTAATTAATAAAAAAAACATTCAAAATGCTTCTGTTTTTAACATAATTTGACTTTTCTAAAATGTTGTTTGATGAGCACAAATATTTAAAAATAAAGTGGTGAAGTACTAAAACTGTATTTTGACGTGCACAGATTTAATCCGCGTCCTAAATTTAGTCAAAGCAAATGTTTCTTTGTTTGATTATATTCGAAACACATATACAACGCGTGCGTTCATACCTCCATAATATGTGCATACGTATGGATGGACGTTTCCCCAAAAAACGTACAATGAATCTACTCCCAAAAGTTCTACTTGACTGGAATACGAAATTTGGATAGTTTGATTTCACAATACATTTTTTACGTTAAAGAAGGGGGGGAGAATAAAAATATGTAAAGTTAGTAGTAACAAAAACAAGATGTGAACAAGTGAATTTATTAGTTGCCGAGAGTAAAACGATTCAATCAGAAACCTAGTGGCAAATCCCTGCTGTCGACTCCGAACCCATTAACGAGAAACTGGTTATCGTCGTCCACGCGTGTCGATGTTTTGCAATTTTCTTCATCCGATAGCTTTGACATCTGTTAAAATGATTCATCAGAAGCGTGTGATGATAGTCTTTACGTAAATAAATAACCTTTATCCTGTACGAATAAAATAATAAGATCCAACTATCATTCTTTGATTTTACAACTGATCCAAGCCACCTATAAAAATTATGGAAACGATATAAAAAATATTAGTAACGATCATGCCATCTAGGTTGTTTACATTTCAACGAGAAAATAAAATCTTTGAAGGATTTACGTCGTACTAATTGGCATTAATCAGTGATAATGTTTTATAATTTTCCAAAATAGGAAAATAATTTTCAATTCAGAATTTAAAAATAACAATTCATTCCATTTTTATGACCCTCCACAACAACCCCCAAAACAATCTCAGAAAACTAAATATAAAACAATCGTTGTTTACAAAACATTTATTATTTAATTTCCACACAAAATTTAAAAGAGTTACAATTGTATATTACTTTATTTTTATGAAATAATAGACAGTCTTCTTCCAAATTATAGATATTAAAATATGAATTATTTATTTATAAAACTGATAAATTCAACTATGTCACTAACTTTTGCGCTGATATATTTACATTTCCTCCTTAAAATATGAGTGACGCATTTGTAATTCCTCTCATTCCTACTGGGAAAAAATAAAAAAAAGATCGGCATACAATTGAGTTTAAATCGTCTTCCATTATGTAGTTCACAATAAGGGCTATTTTATTGACAGTTAATTTTGCCTAAAAAAATATTTTTAATTAGCCATTATTTTGCATACGGGCAAGGCAGAATATATCGGTTGCCCGTTTTGGATGGAAAGGCAAAATTATTAAAGAGACCTTTAAATAAACCAGCTTTTGTTAAAACAAAGTACGACGAATGCTTTTTATTTTATTGTCATTGGTAACAGTTATGTTTGGAGGTACGGAGTGACTGTAACTCGTGACACGATCACATAATTTATAGATGACGTTTGAAGCTGAATGTCATACTGTCCAGTTCTCCCTCTCCACTTAGTGCACCAACACAGCCCTCATCGGGAGTGCATTAATCCACTTATTATTTAGTCACTCTGATCATTTGTATACGGTAAAAGGATGAAGAACCACCGTTCAGTAGCCTTACTGAAGGCAATCCAAATACCCACATCGTTACTACAAGACTATCCAGTAGTTGTTGTATAACTAATACATAGATGGTGTGAGAAATTTGAATGATTTTAAATAAATAGATATCCTTTGTTTAGCTCCTTTAGTTAGTAGCTTCCTTTAGTAGTTATTGACGATGGATAGTTACAAAGGGTAATAGGATTTCGGATATTTGCCATCGTCGTATGTCATGTGTAAGTTCAGACTGGGAAGAATGAACCCGCACCAGCCGCACTATACAGCACGTGCCGCAACACCAGAGAAGGCGAGAGACAGAAGGAGAGATTCCAATCCGCGAAACGCAGTTCTGTTTTTGTCACAAGTAACGATGGCAGATGTAGGAAAGACGATTTTCCTCACCTCCGCCGTGGATTTGTTTACTTTCTGTAAACAAGGAGGCATGATGGGAGCAGGGTGCGGGTAATTATATTGAATCTGGTCATAGAGTGTTTTATCTTCATGAAGACAACGTAAGCTGAGCCTGCGTGGCAGCTTGCTAGATAAGTTCTCTCTCATCAGCCGGTCCAGTTATACCTAAATAAAATAAGGATGAGTAGGCACCGCGATGCGTTTCGTGTGACGAAGGTTCTTTTGAGACATCCTAGCGGTGCTTATAATTATTTTTGAGCTCCTATTTCGTCTTTACAGTGTTATGTTGGGTAAAGTAACTTGACATGTGAGTACGTAGTTAGGTTGCCCTGTTCGTAGTTGCTGCTAATAGCTTTTCGTTTTTTGAAACATTTTTCCCTAAGTACTAAATTTAAATATTTGTTAACGTTTTCAGCCTATTTCCGAATCTAAAGAGATCTATTAGTTGTTGTAGTGGAGGTTTCAATAATGCATTTTCTTGCTATAAACATAGGCGCTTCTTAGCTGAGTTATAAAGTAGAGTTTAACAAAATTGTTCTCTCAAAATTAACGGTAACCTACACATCACATCCAGGAGTGACCGTTAAAATCAGATGTTGCAATTGTGATGGCTATAGTGAAATGACCTTAAACTTTACATCATAAAAATAATGTATAATTAAAGTACATTTCAAATATTTGAAGGTTCTAATTCTTGGCCCTTTAACTATGGTAAATACTCATTTTACAGCTGTAATTAAGACACCTAAAAACTGTTTAGTTCACCCGTAGAGACTATACTTTAAATGATCAAATACATAAAAGTTTGAGATTGTTTTTTAGAACGACTGATACAAATATCGAAAAAACCATTGAGTTTGGATGCGTATTGAGTACGTCTTTAAAATGAAACATTACCTAGAATTCCATGATCATGTGCAGGATGTCCGTTTATTAGTGTTTAACAGATCAGATTATTAACTCATTGTTGTCGTTTTCTCCCACGCTATAGAATTTGTTTGGATGCAGTCAGTGCATGTTGTTTTGCCGAATTGATCTCCAAATATTGTTTTATTTTTTCTACTTATAATAAGCAATTACCAGGTTTAAAAATGCAATACACAATTGGAATTACTTTAAATAAGTTGATTTATTAAATTCAATAAAAATAATCGATTGAGATCAGCTTTATAACTTTTAATACTTCCAAAAAAATGTCATCAAAAAGTAACTCGTGTTTTCAATTCTTTTAGTGCAATCTCCGGATTTTTAGTTATTACAGTTTGAAAATTTTGTACGCCCGCCACTTAGAGACCTGATATGATATTTTACTCACACCTTTTTCAAAACAGGTCGTAATTAGACTTAACATTTTGCTAAGTTTCAGTGTCGTATTTTTATTCAATTTAATGATATAATTGTTTCCTCTAAAACCACAGAGAGACAGTAAACTAAACAATATAGGACTAAAAAATTTTAACCTGACAAATCAAATGGTGAAGTGTTATAGAATAATAAATACCCTGTATACGACAGTTGAATTGTTTGAAACTTGGCATTATTCTTATTTGGCTAAAATCTTTATTGTCGCCAGAACAGCCGGTTTTACTAATATCTGACGTATTGTTTATTTTTCGTTAATTATTTTTGAAGCTTTGTCACAAATCTTTTTTAATGCTTTACTTTGTTTGCAGTTCGAAAAGAAGCCTTTGTGTTTCAATGACCGTAGGAAGGATAATTATTATTTTTCATGTAGATTATTCTCCCGATGGGTTTTACAGAAATTCAGAAACTGACTGTATTTACGCTCTATTTGATAAAAAGTAATATACCCAGATCGTTCAATGGCCGATTGTTGTTGGGCTTTGTAGGGGTGTTATGTAGCGATTGATTTGGCGTTTTTTGGGCCCAACAAAGACTACGGGCTAAACGAGCCGGTGGGAACGGAGGAATGGAACGGAACGGGACAGGGAGGGAAGGGAAAGCGTGGCCGATGTATTGATGAGCACCGAGCATCTGACAGGGCCGCGACCGTTCTGGTCTGCTACAGCTGATAAACCGTCCTCAGATGCTGCTCACTTAGGTCAGACCTTTGTAGGTACAGTCAACATTCCAGGGTATCTCACTATATGGCTAATTATGTCAAAATCGGTTATATTTGGCTCTCATTATATTTAAAACCAAATTAATATCAATGGTGTGTGGAACCAAAAACGTTAACTGATGGGCACATATTTTGATAACTTGCTCAAAGACGTTTACTTTCTATTAATTTTTTTTTTCCACTGAAATGCGGGCAATGGAGGGAGAAGTACACTTAATATGTAGCACCTTATGGAAAAATGAGTGTTCAAAAGCGTGTTGATAGTTGTTTTAGTAGAAAAATCAATTATTTAATAACAAATTCACAATTTTATTTGGTACGTACTAGAATTATAAATAAAATTTTAGGTACAATACGGAATATATTTTGGGAAATTCTCATAAATGATTGGAACTCTCGTTGTACTAGTTAACTAGGTTACCAAGATAACGATGTGCATATATTTAAAAAAATCCAATTTCAGGGTCAGTATGTCAAAATAAAATATAGGTCCCTACTACTCTCAAGCCAAGAAAGTGTATAAATAATGAAAGTTCTAAAATAGATGATTTACTATAATGCATTGATTAAAAATAATACAAATATTGAAAATTATGGAAATGTATAAATTACGGTAGATCCAATATTGTATAATATGATTTAACATGTTTCAAATTTTCCTTATATAATAAAACATACTTTTATAATACTGGTAGTGAGGTTAATTTTATTGGTTAAATATAGACTCAGGTTATATGTAAACTTCCATCCCTTATTGTAATTTGTTTTATTTAGGCTCATCATATTGAATCTCAATATCATTTACATAAAGGAATGTAGTTGCGCAAACACGCACTGCTGCCATAAACCACAGCACCGTTACATCCATGTGCCCGGCTCTGAGGCTGCGGTGATCTCAATATGTAATGGGTCGAACGAAACTGGTCTTAAAACTCGTAAAAACCACGCCAAATGCCAACCACTCCTGAGCGAGCGTCGCCGCTTACAATAGTTAACCTACATCAGGGCACCGCTTCATCTCCATCTGGTTACAAAGTATTCGTTTTTTTATTCAAATTTGCATCTTTGGCCGCGATACTAATTTCTTTTGAGTTGAAATTAACATCTTGCGAATAACAATGTCTTGCGGCTAGTACAGTACTGGTCACTGTATACTGAGACACATAATTATAACTTGCGGAGGTTGCAGGTTTGGTCCTTATCGAAAGTGAAGCAGTGGAATTCGAGTGCTGATTTAACTGAGTTAACAATCTTTATCCTATACCATACCGCATGTATCATCCATCCCTCTTTAGTGATGACACATGCGCCATGGTTTGCCAAAGAGACAACGTTTGAAGTATCAATGGTTAATCAGTTGATATATAATCTGTAAGTTTGGATCGTTTCTTCTGTGGTAATTCCATTCACTGTTAAGTATTAGAATGATACCCTCCAATTTTTGAATTATTATCGGGCGTACCACAAGGGTCACATGTGGGTCCTTTATTATTCTTTCGATTTATTAAAGATGTGCGAAGTGCAGTTTAAATTAACTTCCTTGTGTTTGCAGATGACAGTAAGGTATTCTATTACAAAATCTTCTCTGTTAATAGTCTTTCACTCTCTTCAATTAAATTTTAGTAAGATATTGGCTGTTGTGAGAAAAGTTTAATTGAGTAAATCGTAGCCAAGTAATTTCTTTTTTTACTTTTCAATTGTCATTTTTTAAATGTCTCCAGCTTGACACGTATATAAGACATTGTTGCCATAATGATGCCCACTCTCAGCCCCAAAATCATATCACGCAGTGTGCTGCCAGGGTAGATATCTCTTGGATTTATCAAGAGAACAGTTACAGATTTCCACTTCCTTCAAGTAACTGATCATCTTTGAGTTGAACAAGTTCCATGATCGTCCCATACGAGTTCGAGGCTTGTCGTTTAGTCCCTCAGTCAAATTAGCCTCATATAAATTCCAGGTTTGCTTAATAAGACTGATGGACTACAAACTCGGATTTCCATATCTATAGTTACCCATCACTGGAATTCTCGGTTTGGACTGGAGCCTCTTTATGTCAGACGGAAGGAACGGGCTATACTAGTAGCCAACTTGATTTTAGCCGCATACGAAACATATATTAAACGTCAAACATTCTTATGTGTAGTCGTAGAATTATGGGATATGGCCCATTTCAAAGACATTATTAATATAAATACAAAAGTGTCATCGTTTTCTTATTATATTTTAACTTATTAATCAGAAAATAAAATCTTAAACCGTGTTGCCCTTAATTGCTTAATTATTTTAAAAGTATCCACTTTACAAGAAAAATGATGCGAATTGATCATATTAAAAAAATGATATACCTCCCAAAATTTATGATTAATAAATAAGAGCGTTATAAATAAGTGAGTGTTTAAGTTGAACATTTTTCATATGGGGTAAAGCTCAAGGTAGTTGTCCCATTCTTGTAATAAATGTTCTACTTGATAGTTCTTAAATTTAAGCCTAGTGAACTTTCTGTAGCTTTTAGAATTCGTCCTTTTACCTTGTTACAGTGAAGATTTCTGACTTCCAGGGGTATTTCAAGGCTTCTCCGGCTCTAAGGGTCGTACAAAGACTTAATACATTGAATACAGAGTTCACAGGCTCGGTAACCGATCAGCTGTAGTAAACCACTAGGGGTCGTTCTGTATAAGGAGGATGTTGAGCATATTAAGAGCCTCCATCCAGTCTGTGGGAGCTTGAGCCTAATGCTATTTTTGAGGTAGGGAGGGGGAGATTACAAAATGTATTACATGTTTTGTAAAACGTTATATTAAAAAGCACTATTGTGCCGTGTGTACATAAAGTCTTGCCTTCTACCCAAACTTGTAAATTAGTCTGGGTGGGCCAATTTTAGTCCATTTCTCAAAATGAGGTAGTGATTGGAAACCCTAAATTTACACCCCTTATTACTCTACAACTTTTAGTTGTAACCATTAAAATTTAGGGGTATGTATTAAGCGCCTCACAGCAGTGTAAACTAAAAGTTAGCTATCGCTTCAGTAACATTTAAGCGAGTTATCCTCTTAGGCAATAATTCGGAAAATGCGTTTTCATCTTCACCTCTGATATCCGATAAGGCATTCTGTACGCTGGCTTCACAAAGAGTTGCCAAATCCAATAGCCGCGTGGGTCGGAATGTAAATGTCGAGCGTTGTGGTGCACACGCGTTGTAACCGAAATCTCTAGGCGTTGTTAATCCAATTATACTCCACGCGAGCGCCTACTTCTCCCACCACAGATTTCGCCCCAACACATAGAAAGTTCGGGCGAGTTATGGCCACCTTTTTTTATAAAAAGTTAGCCCCCTTTACATAATGGAACAATTGTCTGTCCGAGCATGTGGACAGAGAAAGTCGGATGACGGCGAGATTACCGATGTGGTGGGGGGGGGAGGGGCAGCCATGATGATGAAGCAGCAGCAGGTCTTTGTGTGCGTGTTGTGTCTGTGGCTCGGCCGCCGCGCCGCGGTCCAGGACGTGAGAACCGTCCTGTGATTAGTCTTATATAAGCTGAGCTGAGCGAGCATTCCAGCCCCACGTTGACCTTGAACGTGGCGTGGCGTCTACCCGCTACCGCTTCCATATTTACACCCAGCACCGTGCTCTTGCTGTTGCTGCTAAGCGATCGTTCCAGTCCCACGTTGACCTTGAACGTGGCGTGGCTTCTACCCGCTACCGCTTCCATATTTACAACCAGCACCGTGCTCTTGTTGTTGCTGCTGAGCGAGCGTTCCAGCCCCACGTTGACCTTGAACGTGGCGTGGCTTCTACCCGCTACCGCTTCTATATTTACACCCAGCACCGTCCTCTTGCTGTTGCTGCTGAGCGAGCGTTCCAGCCCCACGTTGACCTTGAACGTGGCGTGGCTTCTACCCGCTACCGCTTCCATATTTACAACCAGCACCGTCCTCTTGCTGTTGCTGCTGAGCGAGCGTTCCAGCCCCACGTTGACCTTGAACGTGGCGTGGCTTCTACCCGCTACCGCTTCCTTATTTACAACCAGCACCGTGCTATTGTTGTTGCTGCTGAGCGAGCGTTCCAGCCCCACGTTGACCTTGAACGTGGCGTGGCTTCTATCCGCTACCGCTTCCATATTTACAACCAGCACCGTGCTCTTGTTGTTGCTGCTGAGCGAGCGTTCCAGCCCCATGTCGACCTTGAACGTTGAACGTGGCGTGGCAACCCGCTACTTCTTCAATATTTACACATGCCTTTGCTGTTGCATCTAAGCTACGTGGCGATTTTGTGCCTGCTGCAGATCTGCTGCTACTGAACAGGAGTGTCTCCGGGCCACATGCCACTTCCACATCAGTGATTTGGTCAAGAGATATAATCTAATTCGGGAGAGGTTTGAGAAATCCTCTACTCCAAAAATGTACGTGATTAATTTTAAATTTACGATCTTTTAGTTCTTTCCACACTTCTTCAGTTTTTTGAGTCCGGGTCAACGTTGATCATTGTTAAGTAAGAAGTACTGAATTTTAAATAAAGTTTATATTTTGACCGCCATATTGGAATTAGGTAAGAAATAGTCGTAACGCTGAAGAAAGGAAAATATGTGCTGACAACCCCGTATATGAAAACCTAGTAAAACTAGTCACCAATTTAAACATAGGAAAATCAAGAAAATCAATCTGAGCGGCGATTGTTTGGATTTCAATTTCCTACAAGTGATGAACTTTCTAAGAAGTGTTAATTCTGTTCTGCTATTTCAAACCTTGTAATTTTTTTTGACTCAGCTTTTATATACTTTAAAGTATTTTAAAAAGTAATAAAATAATTGTGTGTAAAGATATTATCAAAATTTTATATATTTATGGTTAGTAAATTGTTATCACCATGTGTTTACATTTATTTTTACAACTAATAGGGCTTATATGGTAGTAAGGTTGAGACATATTCTTATAATTAATGATATATTTCAGTCTTGTAGACAAATGATCCATATATTCTCAAATTTTCATGTTACGATGTTGTGAATTTATAATATCCTTTTGTGGAAAAGGAGAAATCATATCGCTCTTGATGGGTAAAAAAGACGAGACGAGAGATGACATGCGTGTACGATTGATGAAGCCGTAGGACGAGCCGGTACTGGAGAGGGAGGGAGAAGATAAGTAAGATTTGTTTTGGAGAGAGAAGCCTTGCCAACAAGGGAAATGGGAATGTCTAGTTGGGCCGGGCCAACCCTTAAATTAAGCCCACCAAGCTGCCAAAACAAATTTATTCATTCTTGTTCCATTTGAGATATTAGGTAAAGTCGTCCAACAAGCTTATTTTTCATATAGAATGTAAAATAAGAATGCGTCTGTATATGTATTCGTGTATTATAAAAGTATGAAACTCAAGTGTACTGTATTTTCTTTATACAATTTAAAGTTCAATTAGAAATGTAGAATTATAAAGAATATTTTTACTATTGACGCTACCTTTTATCCTCACACCTTACTGATACACCTTCAGAGACTCTTAACCAGTATAACCTTCAAAACATGAAGTTTCTTTGAGCCCTACCATAGAAAACCTTTAAAATGAACCCTTCATTAAAATAATCTAATTAGAAGACGTCAGTCACAGCTCAGATGTCATTCCTACGCTCCGTAAAACCAAAAGTAGTTAAAAAGCATAGCAAAAAAATTAAGACTATGCCTTTTAAAAGCATTTGCGATACAAATACCCCTACTTATCTGTTTACATACTCCAAAATATGGACTAGAGAAAGGAAGTCTAAAACTAAAGGTACACTCCGTACTCTTATACGTATAAGTTTTCCTTGATGTAGGTGCAAAATTTGATATAAAGCCAAGAAATCTATCACAATACAACTAGGTGACAATGCTAAAAGTCGAAACTCTTTCTTCGATTCACTCGAACCAGCTCAGAAAACTGACAGACTACTCACCCACTACATGATATCTCTAGTCGGTACTCTAGGCGGATGGGCTTCATACTGAGTATCCGGATGATCCATTTCACAAACCCGCGTCTCCTAGCTTGCAGTATAACGATGCTCAGAGACCAAATTGGAATTTATAAGAGGAACGCCAACATCCTACAATATGTGCTTTTTAATGCCCTTAATGTCATAAAAATGAACGGAGCGAGCCATGGTTATTGATGGTAGACTGGACAGGCTTGTATTGTATACGAGAGGAATGTCACGCTTGATTCAGATAGGTGTCTCTAGAAACTGTTCTTCATCAAAGGTTTGATAAACGAAAGTGAAGTATCCTCCAAACATTGAACACTACAAATTCGCGGAAGTTCACCATTGGCATCAATTGTGACTGCTGGAGCCGAAAATGGTAGGCCTATTGAATTTTGGTTATGCCAATTCGTGTAAAACACACATTTCATTAGCAAAGTTGTTAACCTAATAATGTAACAACAAATTATTGTAACCTACTGGAATGTTATTATTAATAAAAGAATTAATGTACATATTTTGCTGATAATATACATTTTATAATGTAATAAAGCACTTACCTGTGGTTTGTCGTTTTCTTCAAGTGTGTTTGCTTTCAAATTACCGTGTCGAAACAGAAGTCGGATTACAGGCATCTTGTCTACCGTTTCTGTTGGTCTTGAATGTTGTGGCACACCAAACATTATTTCAATACAATGTCTCTACATTCATAAAACTTCCAAAATAAAGTAGGATGTGCATGCTTTGTAAGCATGTTGTCCAAAACGTCATGCAGTTTAAATCTTTATAATTTTCCATACAATTCGTCATAGTGTAAACGGTTTGAATTGGTGAATATATACTTATGTCGTTTGTAAAATTAGTAACTTAAACTTGTACCAATGTAAAGTAAAATGTCTATTATAATATTAAATTGGCTCTAGTACCAATGTGCGGTATGTCGTGTCCCCTCGTTTGTGCATTTAAATAACCGCGTGTCCAAATCTTAATTGAGGAATCCCAACTAAACTATGTGATTAAAACGTCCCTCCCCTTAAATAGGAATTTTAAGAAGTGTTCTTTAAATTACTATAACTGGTAAATCGTCCAGTTACGAATATTTTGTCAGACTTTATAGCAATCTATTCCCAAAGTAGTTAATTTCTCTTTTGGTTAGTACTTTAACACTTCAAATCTGTACCTTACAAACCTTACAAGTACAAACACAAAGAAGAGTTTTAGTTTCAGCTAAATCCAAAACTTTAAAACTACTTCAAACTTTTTTTTTAAAAAGGTGTAAAACGTTCCTTAAATCAACATAAAGAACAAGCTATCTAGTTCAAATCAGTAGAATAGATTTGTTTGGAAGGACTTTAATTGTGTCCTCGTTCATGGAGAAGATTGCTGAGGGCCAACCAATCGGGTTGTTCTACATGCAATACGGTGTCAATAATAACATAACGAAGAAAATGTTTAAACAAACTGAATGAAATCCTGTTGGTATAAATATTCGTCACCGGCGCCAACTGTGTACTTGTTCTAATTGAAGCACAATGCTGCTCAAGAATAATAATTTTGGCATACCGACAATCTTGCATTTTTAACAATATTACATTAATTTTTATGTATTAAAACTAAATTTATATAATATATTTAGTTCTAGTGCAAGAATAGCTCGGTAATTTGATACAACTACTTGTAAATCCTTGAGAATAAAATTGTTTCCACCTCATTCCTTAAGGTTTTCCATAGTCTTAAATTTGTAAATTTATTGTTTATTTTTTCTGATTTTGGTTTTTCTCAATCTGCCAGATACAAATGTTCAGTTTCGTCACTTGTTTATTAATTTTTGCTACATGACGCAGTCTTTTATTGCTTTTTTTAAGATTCTATTGAAATTGTATTTCTTTTAATGTGTACCTTGTTAAATGCATGTTATGTAGGCTACTTATTGCGTGTGAAGTGAAGTACACTCTATTGGCATTAAAAAAAAATTCAGCATCCATATCAGCTTACTCAAATTCGGCCAAAGTTGTAAAGGGTGTTTTATTGTACTCTGATATTGACCCTACACTGAGACATAGACCATTAACATATACTCTATGATATCTGAAAATTTAATAAACAAAATATTTAATAATGTCCCTAGTAATATTATAGAGATAAATATTAAGTTACGAACTTTCAAATATTCTAGCAAGAATTTTGATAATCAGTCAATACTTTTATTACATTGAAAATCATTTAATCAAACTTATTTTCCTCATTAAGTGAAATTAATTACCAATTTAAAATGTTATACTCCTTGTTTGAATATATAACTTTGTATGTATGTATGTACTTTATTCTTACAAAGTGTGTTGTATATTTATTACTATGATGGCAATCAAATGTGTTCATTTAAATATTGTTAGTCAACATATAATTATTATAATAAACTGTTACCTGGCTGTTGGGATAGCTGTTTCTAAAAATACTAGAGAGATTATAGTTCAATAAGAAAAGTTTTCCAAATCATTGAGTTTCGATTGTCATAGTGTGACTGGTGATTGACGTCATTGTACTATGTGTGTAGTTATTTTTTTATTTTAGAAATTAAGTTTAAGTGAAGGTAGAGTGTGCGTCTTGAAACGTGACTATGATTATTTTTATGTTAATTTTCTTTTTCGTATATTCAACAATAGGCAATGTGTTGAGGAGAGCGAGAGACTAATCACGGTGATTAAAGAACAATCGTAGAACATGAAAGCGCTATCATTATACGTGATGATAAACACGCCTCCCCTCAAGCCTAGTGAGTATGTTCAACAATAGGCAATGTGTTGAGGAGAGCGAGAGAGTAATCACGGTGATTAAAGAACAATCGTAGAACATGAAAGCGCTATCATTATACGTGATGATAAACACGCCTCCCCTCAAGCCTAGTGAGTATGTTCAACAATAGGCAATGTGTTGAGGAGGGCGAGAGAGTAATCACGGTGATTAAAGAACAATCGTAGAACATGAAAGCGCTATCATTATACGTGATGATAATCACGCCTCCCCTCAAGCCTAGTGAGTATGTTCAACAATAGGCAATGTGTTGAGGAGAGCGAGAGAGTAATCACGGTGATTAAAGAACAATCGTAGAACATGAAAGCGCTATCATTATACGTGATGATAATCACGCCTCCCCTCAAGCCTAGTGAGTATGTTTAGTTCTTCTTGGTCTACTTTTCAGCACATTTCAAATTTGTAGCGGAAAAATACTTTCCCAAATTCTAAAACTTTCAAATGCCAGCCTTCAATTTCAGATGAATCACTGGAAAAAAAGAAAAAGTTTAGAGTTGTTCGCTACCATGAATTTACCAATAATTCATTTTTATGATTATTTTATCAGAATTTATGACTTGAATTGAGGTTCAATTGAAATATTTACCTACAATATCTGAAAGGCTAATACAAATATTTCAATTAATATTTAAAAACGAGATTTTTCGATTCAATAATTTTGAGTTCGAGTATGCACCTCACCACTCCGTGAGATATCACATTAGCATTTTTAATTTTCCTTTATATTCCATGAGTTTTAAAATATTTCAAAGTAAATTTTTTATAAACAATCGCTAAAAATTAACAGAGAGCTTTAGGTCGTACTTGTAATGTTTGAAATGAGTTTTTGTTATGCAACAGAATATTTGGTAATGACTTTTACAAAAACAGGTTTCAGTGTTCTACAAAAATGCTGTTGGCATTCTATTTTCACCAAATTTTTCTTTTGTTCTGCCCATCCCTTACAGTACCAGACGACACCACTGCGCACTGTGCAGTCTGGTCCCGGGGCAACATGTTTCTTCGTTTCTCTGCCTCCAGCGTTACTTTAGGAACTTGTAGGCATATTTACTATAGGTTTGATATATATTATTTATCCCATAAAACTATTCTTTACGGTATAAAAAAACTCTTTAAACGTAAATATTGTCATTAAAAATGTAAGCCATATTCTGGTAGTATTTATCATATCGGCAGCTTAATGTGCGGCAAGAATATTAAAACCCTAGATATTATTTCAATTATTGATTTAAAAAAAAATCTCAAAGATGATCTGTTAACATTTTGTTATAAATAATGTAAAATTATATTTTTTAAGTTTATATTGAAAACATTAAAAATTTTTTAATTATGTTTGAGAAACTTATCAACACTTTCAGACTTGGGAGGATCCGATTAAGTTAGTTTGATGCGTTTACCGTTAACATTATTTTACAAAACTTTCGGTTCCCGTAATTTCTTATTTGATATTGTGTGCATTCCAGAACTAGCATTTGAAACCATTTTGGACATTAAACAAATTGTAATCTGAGGATAATACAAAACAAGATATTGGAAGTTTGTTGGGTGTGAGAGATAGAGCGTCACGTTTGTGGACCAAACAGATCCTGTCCCAGGGACACCACGCCGGGCGCGCCGTGACGCTGCTGGCGGGAACGACGCGACAGCCCGAGGCCGCGGGGAAGCGCCGAGGTGGAGGCCCGAGGTGGGGGCCCGAAGGCCGTCGCGTTGTCGCTGGCCGCTTTCCACCACCCAACTGTGTCAAGGCCGCCGGCCCACCGTAACCGACTCCGCGCCACGCCGCGCCGCAGTCGATACAGACTCCACTTTCCATTTCGTATACCCATTGTTGTTACTTCACTCCGTCTCATTTTGTTGGAAATCAGTTTCTCCTCCATGTAACAGTCTGCGTGCTCGCGCCCGTGTTCGTGTTCACTGTCGGGTTAATCTCATTATCACCCTCAACTGTACTCCAATAACTGTGCTCTACTATTTGGATAGTTTACTGTAGGCACAGTCTCGAGGGATGCTCTCGTCAGTAGCCACCGGCGTGGAAGCTGCTGCCGAAGCTCGAGCTGATGATGACCGAAGAAATTACTGTCAGCGCGTTCAACTACATATCTGTATCATTTCCTTTCTTATATTACCACCCTTAATCATATTTCCATCGTGTTCCCGCACTGTCATTACTATGTTATATTTACTCCAAATATTTTTTACTTATTTATGATGTATCTAAGTTGTCGCTCATGTCCCATTTGTAGTACTCTGATCTATTTTAGCGATATAAAGTAAGGTAGAGTCGTTATAAAATCCTTATCACGGAGTGCAGCTATTGTCCTGTTATCGCTGTTGATTCTTGAACTTGGTTCATTCTGAGAAATTTGATTGCAGTCGACTTTATGCCGATGTTTGATTTAGTTTGTAAGTATTGGTTTTAGTTATAAGTAGTTTATACGTAGAAAGTATTGGTGCCGAACGAAACTCTAAAGATAGGACTCATCAGTAAAATATACAAATTTTAGAGTCTGGGGCTCAAAATAACCTGTGCATTATTCTGTGTATGTTATGACATATATTTAAATTATAAAATCATAATTCATGTATGAGGTCATCTTCAAGTTTTTGGAAAAACAGATATGGGACATAGATATTTTGTGACAGAACTAACCTTGTTCTAAACGCAACAAAGCCACCGATTATTTCAACGAAGTAGGGAATATGTAATCATGAAGCCGGGGTAAAGAATCGTGTGTAGACTGTAATACGACGGGGTCTCCCGTAGGTGGTTGTAGTAATTTAAGGGGCGAACGCAGCCGGCACTACAGCACTGTACCTCGATTGCCGCGCCGCGCCCTTCCAACTACAGCTGGTTTAACGCGACAGTTCCAATACTAGCGTGGAGAAATACGAGTATTTGTCTCGCACATCTCTAATCGATTTGAGATGTTTGAAATATTTTATTTTCAATAATGTAAAGGACATGCTAAACTTTCAGTTAAACATTACAATTTACTATACAAGTATACTAAACCATTTGAAACTGTTGATTTGTAAATTCAGTTGTTTATTTATTTAAAGTAGGCTATATACTAACCTTATAATCTCGATGAGTACAGATTTATCCGATTCAAGAACGCTTAAATTAATGTCAGAGATCTTGATATGATCTACGAAATGTTTATCTTAATGAAAAAATAGCATTTGAATATAGTTACATCAATAGTTATCCAAGGACATTGTTTTGTCATAAAGCATCTAATTATAAGTTAAGGGTATTAGAATATGATGGTATTATATGATATGAACATGAAAATATTATGTGTGTCTGCCTTATTTTAATTTATTGGGAGTACAAGAAGGAGAACTTATTTATTTACAAATTGAAGGAAATAATAATATATATTTTTATAGGACGAAATCAATACTTGAAATCCATTTAGTAAATAATGGATAAATTAATATTAAAAAGAAATCAATGTTTGAAATATCTCTTTAAATGCCATGAACATTATAAATCACCTACGTCTCAGTCAGCCGCCATCAGGATGAATGTAGACTAATTAATACTTTCCAATATTGCCCTAAAAGTAATTATCAAGTTAATCTTTATTTCATAATACGTTTTCAGTATACAGATCTCGACAACATTAAATATCACAGTCATTTATGTTGTGCTTATCTCAAAAGATTTCTTAACTTTCAAATTTGTAATAGTCTTCAAAGCCTATCCCTTTTTGTAAATCCATTATTGTACAAAACCAACAAGGAATACGTAACAGTCGTTATCATAATACAGAATAATAGAGTTAGGTTTTTGTGACAACACTATAATCAAACAAACAGTAGGGGTATTGAAACTTCTGAGATTGATAAACAAAGGTAATTATTTGTACTTCTAGCATACAATAAGTACGGTTTGCTCTTCTGTAACGAAGGGCTTTTAACACGTTGTAACGTGCGTTGTGCAACTTTCTGTTTTGATCAAGTGCTTCAGTTAAGTACATCACGAGTGATGGATTGAAACTGGACCAGAGAGACTTATACTAAAAAACGTTTATAAGTTAATGATTAATTATAATACAATAATTACGTCTAATTAAAGTAAGTTTTTGACGAGATGAAGATGTGAAGGACACAGGGTTTCTTCAAACAATTGACATTGTCCAGAACACTACATTTCGAGATCTGCAAACTGATCTCTTCTTTAGTTGTAACTATCTAATACACAACTACAACGTCGGTTAAAATAAAGAAATCATACTTCACCAAAACATTGTGACACGCAATGTCAGGAACAACACACATGTTATATGTCAACTCCGTGTGTCTCTAGGACTTGCACTTACAAAACAAACACTAATTATTAACACTGAACTAATAATGTTTGAACTAAACTTAATTAAGTGTCTGTCTTAGAGACTGTGCATAGAGATGTAAATGAAATGTCTGCTCCTGACTGCATCTTTTACAAGATTGTCGTATGTGGTAGGTAAGACTAACCCGAGGAAGAGGTCAGATCGCAAATCTTGAAACGTAGGTATTGTTAATGATGGCACTGAGTGATGGCAAATTATCGAAAAATCCTGTTACCTTCACAATGTCAAAGGCTAAATATGGCGAATTTTCGGTTAGGCTGCCTAATGTTATAATATTATTCTTCTTTTCAACAATATCTTAACTTTTCCATAATTTTCTTGCTACGAATACAAGCTAACGTAATACCAAAAAAAGTCTTTAGTCATACTTTTTAAGATTTTATAATTTTTTGGTTAAACAGCATGGTTGTATGCCCTTTCACAGAACACTTAACTCTTTTTACTTATTTATACAAGTGTACCCACTCATTGTACAAAAGTCATGTATTTTATTGAAATACTATACGTTTTAAAACTAACTTAAATATATATGTATTTTAATGGTTCCTGTTAGTACGATCGGTGCGGGTGCTTCGATATGCGAGTGTACAGCCGAAAACATGTATATTTAAGAGAAGCCAACTAACCTAACCGGGTCGAGTGGACACGGGCTCGTCTATGTGGGCCAATAGCATTCAGACAGCGACAGACCTTGCGGATTGCTACACCACACAAGCGGGCTAGGCTGGCTGGGCCGGGCGGCAGGCAAGTTAGAGTTGATCGCTCAATTGTGTTGTCTTGAGGCAAGTTCCTTTACCGCTGCTCTCCTTACGACAGATTATAGAGCCGTTTCTGTCTTCCTCGTCGGAGTTTCACACGTAGGCCTGCAGTCATAGAGCAGCGACGTTGTTTTAGAACAACTATCAACCGGTGTATTACTGAGTTTTATCACGTGATTGAAACTCTTTTTTTCCCATCTCCCAATTACACTTCTTCCTATACTTACTTACCTTTCAGATGCGTATCCAAGACGCGATCCACAATGCACGCACGCATGCATTCATACATACATACGCATTATTAATGATCTTTTCTTCCTTTTATTCTTGATGATATACAGACGCCTTTACACTTCAAATTATCCCTCTTCCCCAAAAGAAATTATTGGGTACTCCCCTGAAACTTTGGTATTACTAAAAACAGTCACTCATATAACCCTTAAGCAAAATAGATATATTGTCAATTTGAGGTACTTTTTATATCAATAAATATAAAACAGCGGATGTTCATAAACATAGTTGAAGTGGATTTTGCTTATTACAAGGAATAAATTAAAAGATTGCTATAACAAATCTAGTAGATGACACTACAGATTTAACTCTTACTAATCTTAAAACTCGAATAGAGCAAATTTATCTTAAATACGTGACACTCACTTACTTTTACTTTTGTATAGATTATCCATACATTCTAAATTTTACGTATTCCATAAATTTAGAAAAGTTTATATACTGTCATATCTAAGTTTTCTGGTTGACATCGTTGTGGAAACATTGCAGACTCAATCCAATTTTTGAAATACGAGCTATATTAGCCTTTCATCGAGAGCCATATTCAGTCCTATTGAGGAAACAGCGAAACACATAAAGTACACGAAATGTCAGGATACTGAAAAACCATAACACAGTTTAAATTGATCATAAAAACTATATGACAAATGAAAAGTAAAACATTTCGTACTATTATGTAAGGATAATGATATACATCTCACAAAAAATTCAGAAAGAAGATAACTATCACAAGATAGCAATTGTTAATATGGTATGTGATATTGTTATGATATGATCGCTGGCGCTGTTAGTCCTAATAGTGGATGGTTATTCTTCGGTTAATCACACTATAGTTCAGTCTCTTTCAACTCAATAAGCCTATGTGTATTATTAGCAGTTTCAGTTTAATTTAATTATGTTACCATAGACGCGGTCTGATTGACGGTATGTCACCAGTTGTATATGCTTGGAATCATAATTAACCTTAGATCTAACAACGGAGATGAAACGAAAATGTTAAATGGTTTTTTGTACCACAAAGTAAAAAAGAGAGCTTTTAATAAATCTGTTTAGTATCAAAATGCTTGGGCGTGCCGAACACCGTAAGTCTATTTTGTTCTTATTCGTGGTTAAGTTTGGAAAAATACAATTGATTTTAGTCAAGCCACCCTTTTTATATTGATTATGTAATGTAATCACGAACTAATGCGCACTTCACCAGGTGTGGAGCGAACACCGAACAAAATGTGGTGAACGCGTTACACATTCCTGTCCACATTGGGGAACATGTGACATGTACAGTTCGCCGGTGTATACTATCCGGCGTTAAGTATGATTTAGGAGCATGGAGTCAATTATTATATCCAAAACTTTCTGGTTACTTGTGAGAATTACACGATTAGGGTTTTAGCATTTTTAGACCTTAATGTTCTAGTTTTGACTCCACGCAATCCACATAAAGTTTTAGGAATTCTGTTGCATATGCGCTTGGATTTCACATTAGAACATCACTTATAAAATTAGCATAGCAGTGTTTATGTTTTGCCGAGCAGTTGTCATTGACAAGAACTCTTAATTAAAAACCATTAAACGCGAACTAGTGTTGGCCTATTCAGGGCGCGATGCTTGTTTTATTGCTTTGTGATGTTGGCAACACTTGGAGATGACGCGACACTGGGTAATGATGAGGCTGGCTCGTTAGGAATTCCATGAAGGAATCCGGATACGTTTGTTAAGTGACGATTGTGATATGACAATTATATGATCAGTAGTCTTCGTTCTGTGATATTCGGACAGTTAAATCATTGTTACGTCATTTTTTAACAGATTGTGTATAAGACACTGTGAAATTATAAAACATGAAATTGTACACAGCAACCTTGATTTCCCCAATATGCTCCATTAAATTTGTTTGTTTAAAATTATTAAAACGCCGCGCCGCGTGGTTGTAATTGAAGTTAAAATATGCATTGGTCGTCATGTATAAAATTGCTTTACTCTTGGTGACTCGTAATGTTTTATATTAGTATGTAGACTGATTAAAACAGTAATTTTAGTGTGACTTAATTACTTCGCTGGCACAACGCATCTAGTATTAATGAAGAGCAGATTAACGAGAGGCCAGTTGTAGTATACTCATCACATCCACTTGTATCTGGCCGTCAGTAATTACGCGAATGTACAGGGCGCTTCAATAATATGTTAACATTTAAATGGTTTATTAAAATATTTGTTTCTACCTTTTAACTGTTAACATGACATTGAAAAGCCCGTATTACTGTTTGAAGAGAACTGGGAGCCGGCTTATTTCACGATTCTTTGTGTTGTCATCGTAGATCTATCTGCTATGTTGAAATAATAAATATTGCCGAAATACGGCATAAATATGTACTTGACAATATTTACTTTTCTACAGATTAGTTTTGTTCAGGTAATGAATTGGTGTTCAGTTTGTTGTTTTATGGTAAACATCATATTATAATCTTACCTCTTTACATTTAAAAAAGTAAAAGTTGTTTTGTTTATTAAATTTTCAAATTAAAATTAATCATACATTTTATGAACATTTAGAATTTATACGATTCTCTTTATGTTTTTAATTAAAACGTTTTTCTAAAATAAAAATATAGCCTTCATACCATTTTTGTGTAAGTGTTTAATTTTAATTTGTATCAGATAAATTACTATCAGGTTTAAATATTCAAAGGACAATTTATATTGTTGTATTTATATATCTTTCAAAATAAAACATACATATGGTTTAGTGTTAATTTTGTAATAAATTGAAATTAAATGTTTAGTTCATTTATAAAAATCGGTTTTGTGAGATAAAAAAACATTTGTGGGATACATTTGAACCAACTTGTGAAATGGTTTTGATGCTTTGAGCTAGTCGTACACAAAACCGTAACGGTTTTTGTCTCGTATTAGTTCCATTTTAGAGTCCCGTGGATTAGATGTAAATGAAACCAATAATTTGCTTCTTTTTGCTAAAGGTTCGACTAAAACCCTCTAAGTAATTTTACCCTCTAAGTAACACTCTCAGTTCGCTGGTGTACGACTGATAACGAGCAAGCGTCACCGTGTCGTGTGCTGGGGTGTCCCCGAGCAGTACATAACTCGCCATAGAAGTAAATATTTGTAAGTGTTGTAGTTGTTAACTGTGTCCTTGTACCCACTGGTCGGGTCGATCACACCGTAGCTAGTTTACACATACCTAGGAAGAACCAAACAGTAATTGTATCTGTGTGTGGACGAATAGCACGACTCGCCGGTGACTAATATTGACACTAGAGGCAGGTCAGTTACACGTGCAGAAATGATGTGTGGACAATATCGGGTTCAACAGGAAGACGACGGCGCGAGGCGACCTTCCGTAGCGCACACTGTTGTGTGTATAGCGCAGCAGTGACAGTCAACAACACCACGACTCAACCGTGATCCGCAACACGTAGGTGTTAGCTGCTGTGTGTATAGCGCAGCAGTGACAGTCAACAACACTACGACTTAACCGTGATCCGCAGCACGTAGGTGTGAGCTGCTGTGTGTATAGCGCAGCAGTGACAGTCAACAACACCACGACTCAATCGTGATCCTCAGCACGTAGGTGTGAGCTGCTGTGTGTATAGCGCAGCAGTGACAGTCAACAACACCACGACTCAACCGTGATCCGCAGCACGTAGGTGTGAGCTGCTGTGTGTATAGCGCAGCAGTGACAGTCAACAACACCACGACTCAACCGTGATCCGCAGCACGTAGGTGTGAGCTGCTGTGTGTATAGCGCAGCAGTGACAGTCAACAACACCACGACTCAATCGTGATCCGCAGCACGTAGGTGTGAGCTGCTGTGTGTATAGCGCAGCGACAGTCAACAACACCACGACTCAACCGTGATCCGCAGCACGTAGGTGTGAGCTGCTGTGTGTATAGCGCAGCGACAGTCAACAACACCACGACTCAACCGTGATCCGCAGCACGTAGGTGTGGGCTGCTGTGTGTATAGCGCAGCAGTGACAGTCAACAACACCACGACTCAACCGTGATCCGCAGCACGTAGGTGTGGGCTGCTGTGTGTATAGCGCAGCAGTGACAGTCAACAACACCACGACTCAACCGTGATCCGTAACACGTAGGTGTGGGCTGCTGTGATCCGCAGCACGTAGGTGTGGGCTGCTGTGTGTATAACGCAGCAGTGACAGTCAACAACACCACGACTCAACCGTGATCCGCAGCACGTGGGTGTGGGCTACTGCTGCTGCTTGTGACCACATCCAACACAAGGATACTTGGGAGGGATGCCAGGACTCAAAATAAAACAATAGGACTTTTAACGTGGCGTAATTGATATCCGTTAAGTTTTTTTTTGTAGATTTTATAAAATTATATATTCATAGACTTTTAAGATGAATTTCGTAAAGACAGAAAAATGACAGATTTACCATTCCTGACTAATTGTAGGAATATAAAGTATCGTTAGGAGCTAGCTTATAATCTGACCAATCAAATTGTAGTAGAAGGGATGGGCCAGTTTGGATAAATCTAGAATCGGATCATTCAGACTGTAGTGGAAGGGAGTGACTACTTTGAATAGAATAAGTCAATTAAACTGTAGTGGAAAGTATGTGGACAGTTAACGAAATTGTGTATCGCATCATTCAACTATAGTGGGAGAGAGGGACTGTGGCCGAGGCGATTACAATGCTTGAACGTTCACCATTAATGATAAGGCAAGTCTGGTTGCTGTCCTGAAATTATTTTCTTGTCAATACTTTCTTTTGCCGTTAAGCTGATTTATGATTCAATATGCTATTCAAGTGATAAAATATATCTTTTGGTTCTAAAATAAAACTGATTATTTCCCATAACGCATTTAGTTTATTTAGTGATTTAAGATTTACTATTTAACCTCATTACAATGCAATTCGAATTGTTTTATAAATAAAACATTATTTTAATTTAAATGCACTAGTCTGTTTTAATTGAATTTGACGAGAATTGAGTTGATGAGTTAATTAAGTTAATAAAGAATAATATACTAAATTTATAGTAATAATTCAAACAAATCATTTGAATCTTTAGTACTCTTAAATATATATATATATATATATATATATATATATATATATATATATATATATATATATATATAGAGAGAGAGAGAGAGAGAGAGAGCGCATATCTCTGCAAAGAATTCAATGGCTAGATTTGAGTTGTTATTGTCTCTCCAAGCAACCCAAATGCCAAGAATTTTGTCATTGCTCATGAACTACATAATACTAGAAAAATTGCAATCCTGTTTAAAGCGTTACATTTTTCAAAAATATTGTCTGCAGATCCTAAATAAAAGTGTCCTGAGTTAAAAGGGTTAAGCTTACAGATCCGTGGTAGTACATTCCCTTTGTTTATTGTGTGTTTTATTTATTCATTTATATAAGTGAAACATAAAATAATTTCTGTATATTATTATAATATATTAAATTTATCTTGAAATTTTAGTTAGTCAGTTTCAGTTTGGTAAGTGTCGACGTAATATAAAATGCACTATTCTTGTAACTATCGACAGTTAGTACACCCGGCTTCATGATGTCTGCATTGAAAGTTTAAATTCCTGATATGAATCTCAACAGTTTTCTATGCAGCAGGGAGCGAGTTGTACAGTTTGAGAACCGAGGAATAGGTTCCCAGTTTGTGCATTGATACACGTAGCAGGATAATTAGAGAATTTATATTTTTTAAATGGGAATAAATTGTTTGTTTTTGTAAAAGCAGATAATTTAAGGTTCAAAGTTTTTGATTTGAGTGTTGAAACCAAAACAAACGAAATTTAATCTGTTTGTCAACAAACTTATGATATATTTAGCTATGATGCTATCTATAAGTACACTCCAGAAACTTCTGTTGAAAATGAACCAATTTTATCACTTTCTCCATATACTCCTTATATACTCTTTATCTTTTACGATTGTTCACCGTGAAACCGTTAGGCTGATAATAGTTTTAGATGTTGCTGAAGTAAAGGTTGTGTGAATTGTAGAAGCCAATGTTGAAACGGAGTGCGAATTTAGTTCATGTGACGGCGATAATAGCAGATGAGTGTGATTGGGCGGAAATTGGACGCCTATGTTGGGAAACTCCGCCCGGTCCGCCTATCTCAGTGCCCTGCTGTTCTGCTGAGATTGGTAGGCTAAAATGATGAACTGGTCAAGTGAACATTGACGAGATCCTTGATATTGGTTCCTTCGATCTCTATTCAGTTCTATCTCCGTGCCTTTGCTGTTCTGCTGAGATTGGTAGGCAAGAATGATGAACTGGTCAAGTGAACATTGACGAGATCCTTGATATTGGTTCCTTCGATCTCTATTCAGTTCTATCTCCGTGCCTTTGCTGTTCTGCTGAGATTGGTAGGCAAGAATGATGAACTGGTCAAGTGAACATTGACGAGATCCTTGATATTGGTTCATTCGATCTCTATTCAGTTCTATCTCCGTGCCTTTGCTGTTCTGCTGAGATTGGTAGGCAAGAATGATGAACTGGTCAAGTGAACATTGACGAGATCCTTGATATTGGTTCCTTCGATCTCTATTCATTTCTATCTCCGTGCCTTTGCTGTTCTGCTGAGATTGGTAGGCAAAAATGATGAACTGGTCAAGTGAACATTGACGAGATCCTTGATATTGGTTCCCTATGTCAGTGTCCTGCTTTTCTGCTGAGATTGGTAGGCTATTACGATGAACTGGTCAAGTGAACATTGGCGAGATCCTTGATATTGGTTCCTTCGATCTCTATTCAGTTCTATCTCCGTGCCTTTGCTGTTCTGCTGAGATTGGTAGGCAAGAATGATGAACTGGTCAAGTGAACCTTGACGAGATCCTTGATATTGGTTCCTTCGATCTCTATTCAGTTCTATCTCCGTGCCTTTGCTGTTCTGCTGAGATTGGTAGGCAAGAATGATGAACTGGTCAAGTGAACATTGACGAGATCCTTGATATTGGTTCCTTCGATCTCTATTCAGTTCTATCTCCGTGCCTTTGCTGTTCTGCTGAGATTGGTAGGCAAAAATGATGAACTGGTCAAGTGAACATTGACGAGATCCTTGATATTGGTTCCCTATGTCAGTGTCCTGCTGTTCTGCTGAGATTGGTAGGCTATTACGATGAACTGGTCAAGTGAACATTGACGAGATCCTTGATATTGGTTCCTTCGATCTCTATTCAGTTCTATCTCCGCGCCTTTGCTGTTCTGCTGAGATTGGTAGGCAAGAATGATGAACTGGTCAAGTGAACATTGACGAGATCCTTGATATTGTTTCCTGCGATCTCTATTCAGTTCTATCTCGGTGCCTTGCTGTTCTGGCTAGAGTGGTAGGTTAGAATGATGAAGTGGTCAAGTGAACATTGACGATATCCTTGATATCGGTTCATTCGATCTCTATTCGGTTCTATCTTTAAAACCCCCATCGTTATTGTTCAAAATCTTGAGCAGTGTTATAATAATATCTTCACTTTGCATGAATATTTTTTTGCATGAATGTTTTGGTATTATTTATCCACCTTGTGTTCTAAGTCTCTTTTGTTGACGGCGTCCTGTGTGACAAACTACTCAATAACTGACAGAAACCAAACATTTGAAGTATTTTAAAGTCTAATAATCTTTAACAGTGGAATCCTCTGCATACCATTCCGGACTCTAGGATTTATCCACTTCCGTATAAAGGCTCTCTTGAAATCAGTGTTAAGAGCAACTGTAAAAGATCGGTCCATTCGGTAAAAAGTGTTTTAAAAAGTTTAAATCTGTTTAGTTTTCAATGTACTTAGCATAATAATTTTCATGTCATACACATTTATTATCTAGGCATGTATGTGTATTTTAATAACTAAATTAAGTATTAGATTATATTTCGGATTTAATACAGGATTTACTAGGTACAGTTGGTCGACTCACAGCGGGCGCCGCGCCGCTCCGTCCCTCCCACCTAGTTTGTACATGGTTGTCTAGAGGAATTCCTGTAATGTATTGGAACATATAAACTAGCTGCCCGTTTTTTCTCGAAATTTATTATTATTACGATTTTTAATCATAATTTATAAAATTTTATCAGAACCAACTGTTAGCCCACGACTGCCCAAGAATTGGAGCGGTGCATTCTAATTTTGGTCAGTAACATTTTAAAGTTACAACTCTTTTAGTTTTAAGTTTTGACATATTTTGGATCTTGTGTAACCATGCAATGAAGGATATTCCATTTGCTTCTGTTCAGTATATATATATATATATATATATATATATATATATATATATATATATATATAATAACGCGAGTGGTTTAGATCGTATGTATTTACAAACGTACATAACCTGCGGGTTACCTCTTGCATGGAAATTGTACCACACTTTCAATGTGGGAATGAATTTTAATGTTTGTTCCTCTTTAACATTTTTATGAAATGCAAATACGTGTATACTTGTTTTACACATTTTTCCTCGTTGTAAATTTTAAATCTCATGTTAGTGTTCAGGTCTTTGGTCGATTTCTGGTTTCAAATCTAAATGCCAATTTCTTTCAAATGATCAACTATTAAAACTTGTCGGCATTTGTCTATGCTCTAACGTTCTAAACACTGGATAGCATTTTTACTTTTCGTGTTCCTGACGAGTAGTACTGATATTCTATATTATCAATGCAAACTTTGGTTTAAAATTCAATACAATTGTTTTATTAGTTTTAATTTACTTTTCATTATTTTTCACAGTCTTAAACTTCACAGTGCGTACAATTTGAACGTATTTGTGTTTGTTTTTTTGTGATGGGGAATATTATGAGTTAAATAATATCTTATGGATAATACGTTTATATAATATACGTAGTAAAATCCAAGCATATGTCAAAAAACCCAGAAAATCTTCTGCTTTCGGTTCAATTTAGCATATGAATAGTAGATATAATATACATTTAAAGGTTTGTAAAATTCTGGACACACTTAATAAATTGAAATAAAGTAGCAATCTGCCGTATTAAGAAACTATCCTTTTGCAAGATGTAAGAGACGATTTTTTTAAATTTGCGATTATTTAGTTTTTATTATGTTTTAAATATATATATTTAGTAGAAAGTAATCATAATAAATTCATTTAAGATCAATCTGGAATAAATATACTTCTTATCGCATTAAGAAGATGACCAACAACACATTATCTTGACTATGTCTATAAATAGTATACTCTTACACCGTTCCACACAACACGTACTGAAGTTAACGTTCTTGTGAAACAGCGTCAATTGATCCATTGTTGTTTATCTACACACCCGTCGTTATCAGCAGATAAACATCCCAACTCCTCTCAACATTGACCCAGTTCTGTCTAGGGTACGTTTATCAGTATGATATTCAGGTTAATAAAATTGTGTTTGTATGAAACGTGAGAGGGTTTTTATATTGTTGTGGATGACTCATTTCAAATAATACAATCGTAATTTTGTTTTTAGATTCACTTGACCTGGATAGATCGTTTGTGTTTCAAATGCAAGCTGCACGTAATATACTTTTTCACTGTCCTGAATAGATTAAAATTTTAATTTCAAGTAATGTTAAGGTAAAAAATTGTTTTATAGCAACAATAACCGATAAGATTTAGTGGAACAGTTTGTGAGAAGTATGTTAGACGTAAAAGAAGGATTTATTTCCACTTTCCCTTGGCCTAGTTCTGGAGGGAATCTGGGTCGCCACCCCCAGCCAAGCCGCCCCTAACTCCCGCCCCCGTCGCCACCCCCGACCCAATTCATGACGTTGCTAGATGTGCTAGGACTCTGTTGTCTGTTAATTCACCACTTAGTACTGGACGCGCCAGCTGTTGTGGCCGTGACCCGTTTGTCACGGCATAATCAACGTTTTGGTGCACTCCGTGATGATATAGAGTAGCCTGTTCGAAATGGCCATTAGGGGATGGCGATGTCGGTGAAGGGTTATGATTGGAGTAAAAGATCTTTTGTTGTGGGCAAAGCCGTTAATGTACATGGTGTTTGTGGGTGACCTTACTGGGATTTCCATTTTTAAGTCGAGACACCGTAAATATATGAGTCTAAAATGGGTAGGGAATCTTACGTTGCTTTTTTTAGGTTAAGATACTGGGTTGTAATTTGGCATGGTTTCTTTATTCCATACTAATACTTATTTTATGGAGGAAAAAGTCTAGAAAAAGTGTTGTCTGGTTTTAAATGGGGCATAAATTAACCTGTTCTAAACAATAACAATAACATTCACAGCAGAAAAAATCGAGTGAAATATTTAGTGTTTCTGGTGAAATAATTAGTGATTCTGAAATCTATTCGAACTTCGGATTGCTATTCGATATGATTATATAAAACAAAAGCTATATGTAACCACGAGTTTTAAAATTATTTGCTATTTTTACGTGTTTTCTTTAGAATTTCTTTAGTGATGGAATTTGGTGTGACTGTCCGACTTTAACCTAACATTCAGATTGGTTGTTATATCTCGTATGTGTAACAATTAGAAATTTTCATTACAGCTAGAACCTATTTCAGAAACATTTTCAGACGACAATCGTATAAGATGAAATATGTTTGTTAGTTTCACGTTAGCTACAGTCCTTTTAACTATTGCTGAAATATGTAACACACATTTTCGAAACATAGTGAATCTTTATGATATAAAATTTAAAAAGAAGAGGGCGATATACTCACACCTCCCCCTCGTTAAACTAAAGATGGATTTGGGCCCCCAAACTCAAATCCTGGGTAAGTCACTGCCCCCACCATTATTAATTGAAATCATTCTGTAGTCCAAGGTATTTAAGATGTATTAGTAGTGCGACCATCTCGACTTTAGCCCCATAAGAACAATTTTAAAGTCCAAACTCTTTTTTGTCCCTGTTTTTATAATAGAATCAAATTATGGGACTTATTTATTTTAAAGTTTTAAGTATACTCTCCAAACGGCTTATAGTTTCTGTATTACAAAGGTAATAAAGCTTAACATCTGTTTATGTTTAATATTTGAAAGTATTGTGTTTTATTTATACTTACTAAGTTATTTATATTAATCATATATGTTTATGTTTTCGTTTGGCAGTTGACAGCTCTTCATTAGACATAACACATTGTGTCTCATTTATTGGTTTATTTTTCGGGTTTTCTACGTTATTTATTAATTATTGGCTATTTTTTAAATAATATTTTTTCATAGCTTAGTACTAACAATATATTTTATAAGAAAAGCCAAAAAGCGTGTGGGTGTTAAGCACCTTACCTTTAAAGGAGATCTCTAATAATACTACGACAAAAATATGTGCATGTGCGTAATAGTGTTCTTCGTTTCTCTACTGCCATTCCTTCGTTATATATAAATTCCTTTTAAAATTAATACTTGTGCGTAACTAAACTCCCTAGAAATTGTGTGTGTGTGTGTGTGCGCGTGCGCGTTCGTGCGTGCGTGCGTTTATGTATTATTACAGATTATTTATTTTGTATAATTGAATAAAAGGCACTGACGGCGCTTATCGTCTCCCCAACCAACCACTGGCTTCACTACTGTCACTGCTGAGATGAACGGCATGGTATGAGGTGATGAGATAGTATGCCTTGTAGCCAATGTGGCATGTGCAGAAGCAGTTATACAAACGACATTTTGAGGTATATTACTTCAATTCTGCGATGAGACGAACGGTATGGCATGCGGTGATGAGATATTTAATATGCCTTGTAGCCAATGTGGCATGCAGCAGCTGTTGTACAAGACAGATCACGAAATGAGCGACCTTTAGATAGATTTGACAAGCTACCTGTTCAGGTCTATTGCCTCACTACGACCGACAAAAACTAGACTGGGGCGGCTGGGGACTCCGGCCGCCATCTACGGCACTTGACTGGCACTCGTTCGTTACCTCTGCTCAGGATCTCATTAATCAGCTGTCTCATATCTCTGAGATAATTAGGGTCATTTGGGACATTAGTGTTAAACTACTTATCGCGTTACAAACTTCTATAAATGTTTGTAAACATATTAGTTATTCGTACGTGCATTTGTATACTTGCTTTAATAGTGCAGCCGCGATGCTCTGGCATTAGTAGAAGAAGCAAAGATGAGAACCCTTGTTGATAATGCCTATCCTGCTTCGTCCTGAAGGTGGTGCAATCGATTTTGAAAATTGTTTTGTGTTAAATTAATACATCATTATTGTTTAAGATAACTTCCGTGAACAGAGAAAGAGTAGAGAACTGTATTAATCGCTCTTCGTGAAATTAAAATGCATTTTAATTAGGCAATTTTGTAACCAGACTCAAATAAAATAAAAACTGCTGGAGACAAAACTATGAATTTTTACAGTACGTGTAAAAGTTATAATTATAGAAAGTGGCATGTTTTTATAAATTATTGTTCATAAAGGAATATTATATTTTTTAATAAATACAATTTAAGAAAATTGCGTTTTTTGTAATATGTTATCTTAATTAAACCAATGTTTATAAGTAGAAAACATGTCACTCCCTTAAGCTATAACTCATGTACAATATTGTAAAAATTCCATATTCTTATTTTCAGCCGTATAAACACTTATTATTGGTCACATAACTTTGAGAGGTGTTTCATTTTACAGATATTTATAATACACATTCAATCGCTTTTATTTTTTTGTAGTTTATATTTCTTGAATATGAGGAAAAGATCCGGATCAGGCACAGCGAGAGAGCTCAAGTTTCAGGGACGAAGAGCTCTTATTTTTATAACAACCATTAAGTTGCTTGGAGATCCAGCACTCCTCCGCTTACTGCTCGAAATTGTGTGAGGTGCGAAGGACATCTATAGACTTGTTAAGAACGTCCGATTATGAAAATGTTCGAGTCTTGCAATCGTGTACAGTGATAATGTAGCGAATTTAGTTCGAGATTGTGTTTCCTACAATATACATCACTGATCTCCAGGGGCCGAGATCAACATCACGTGAGAGTCCATAAACCGTGGGGTCTGGGGCAGAGAGACGCGATAGGATGTGGAGATGAAGATTTATGGCAACCACTGTCACTGAACTTGTATGCTTACTTGGGGATTACTTCATGTTCAAGTAAGGTTGTCAGTTAACAGCAAATTTGAACAGCTGGGATATAATGTAGGCTGCCATCATGTCTACGTATAATTTCTCTGTAGGATACATAAAAGATACCAAATACACGTTACAAGAGTTAAGTCTCCTTTTCTTAGCATTTGTAGCAATAGACCAGGAGTATTTATTTTATTTATTTTTTAATTTGTTTAGTGCTGAGCGAAACAAATCTGTCTTTTATCTCCCTTTCTACTCAGAGTTAATTAAGAAACCAAATTTTTATTTTGACTTTGGTAAAATATAGGCATGTTCAAGTGGATCTAATTACTATTTGGATTTTAAAATGAAGTTTATCGAACATTCTGTGTTCGGAAACTGGCAGAATTTCAAAATGGTTGTATGTTATGTATCGTACTTTAGACCTGAAAAAATGCAGGTGAATTAGCGTAGCTTCTACATTGGTTTGTAATGTTTTGAAAAGATATTGAAAAAACCTTCAAAAGAAAAGACTATGCTGTTTTAGCCTCAATATTGTACGTCTTGGACAGAATCAGCTTCACAGAATTGTTATCTCCACTTGCGTAGCGTGCAAACACTCCACTCACACACACTCCACTCAATACGTAGTTGTCAGCAATACGCAGGTTATCATCACCTGTTTCGCCATCTTCAAGACTAGAACAGGCTTGTCTTAGCCTCAACATTGTACGTCTTAGACAGAGTCAGCTTCACAGAATTGGTATCTCCACTTGCGTAGAGTGCAAACACTCCACTCACCACACTCCACTCAATACGTAGTTGTCAGCAATACGCAGGCTATCATCACCTGTTTCTCCATCTTCAAGACTAGAACAGGCCTTGTCTTAGCCTCAACATTGTACGTCTTAGACAGAGTCAGCTTCACAGAATTGTTATCTCCACTTGCATAGCGTGCAAACCACTCCAATCAATACGTAGTTGTCAGCAATACGCAGGTTATCATCACCTGTTTTCGCCATCTTCAAGACTAGAACAGGCTTGTCTTAGCCTCAACATTGTACGTCTTAGACAGAGTCAGCTTCACAGAATTGTTATCTCCACTTGCGTAGTGTGCAAACACTCCACTCACACACTCCACTCAATACGTAGTTGTCAGCAATACGCAGGCCTATCATCACCTGTTTTCTCCATCTTCAAGACTAGAAACAGGCTTGTCTTAGCCTCAACATTGTACGTCTTAGACAGAGTCAGCTTCACAGAATTGTTATCTCCACTTGCGTAGTGTGCAAACACTCCACTCACACACTCCACTCAATACGTAGTTTGTCAGCAATACGCAGGCTATCATCACCCTTTTCGCCATCTTCAAGACTAGAACAGGCTTGTCTTAGCCTCAACATTGTACGTCTTAGACAGAGTCAGCTTCACAGAATTGGTTATCTCCACTTGCGTAGCGTGCAAACACTCCACTCACACACTCCACTCAATACGTAGTTGCCAGCAATACGCAAGTTGTCATCGCCTGTTTCGCCATCTTCTAGACTAGAACAGGCTTGTCTTAGCCTCAACATTGTACGTCTTAGACAGAGTCAGCTTCACAGAATTGGTATCTCCACTTGCGTAGTGTGCAAACACTCCACTCACACCACTCCACTCAATACGTAGTTGTCAGCAATACGCAGGCTATCATCACCTGTTTCTCCATCTTCAAGACTAGAACAGGCTTGTCTTTGCCCTCAACATTGTACGTCTTAGACAGAGTCAGCTTCACAGAATTGTTATCTCCACTTGCGTAGTGTGCAAACACTCCACTCACACACTCCACTCAATACGTAGTTGTCAGCAATACGCAGGCTATCATCACCTGTTTCTCCATCTTCAAGACTAGAACAGGCTTGTCTTAAGCCTCAACATTGTACGTCTTTAGACAGAGTCAGCTTCACAGAATTGTTATCTCCACTTGCATAGCGTGCAAACACTCCAATCAATACGTAGTTGTCAGCAATACGCAGGTTATCATCACCTGTTTCGCCATCTTCAAGACTAGAACAGGCTTGGTCTTAGCCTCAACATTGTACGTCTTAGACAGAGTCAGCTTCACAGAATTGTTATCTCCACTTGCGTAGTGTGCAAACACTCCACTCCACACACTCCACTCAATACGTAGTTGTCAGCAATACGCAGGCTATCATCACCTGTTTCTCCATCTTCAAGACTAGAAACAGGCTTGTCTTAGCCTCAACATTGTACGTCCTTAGACAGAGTCAGCTTCACAGAATTGTTATCTCCACTTGCATAGCGTGCAAACACTCCAATCAATACGTAGTTGTCAGCAATACGCAGGTTTATCATCACCTGTTTTCGGCCATCTTCAAGACTAGAACAGGCTTGTCTTAGCCTCAACATTGTACGTCTTAGACAGAGTCAGCTTCACAGAATTGTTATCTCCACTTGCGTAGTGTGCAAACACTCCACTCACACACTCCACTCAATACGTAGTTGTCAGCAATACGCAGGCTATCATCACCTGTTTCTCCATCTTCAAGACTAGAAAACAGGCTTGTCTTAGCCTCAACATTGTACGTCTTAGGACAGAGTCAGCTTCACAGAATTGTTATCTCCACTTGCATAGCGTGCAAACACACTCCACTCACACACTCCACTCAATACGTAGTTGTCAGCAATACGCAGGCTATCATCACCCTTTTCGCCATCTTCAAGACTAGAACAGGCTTGTCTTAGCCTCAAACATTGTACGTCTTAGACAGAGTCAGCTTCACAGAATTGTTATCTCCACTTGCGTAGCGTGCAAACACTCCACTCACACACTCCACTCAATACGTAGTTGCCAGCAATACGCAAGTTGTCATCGCCTGTTTCGCCATCTTCAAGACTAGAACAGGCTTCCTTAGAGATATGCGTTTATTGATGTTAGTAATATGTACCACTAACGTTCAAATGTGTTCAGAGAGACAAGTTATTTTCTAAAATATGTACCCTCGCTTTCCAATTTTGCCTTAATTAATTTATACAACTATTTCAAATAATATATAACATGTAACAAACATTCCACATACTATTGTTATTGATTCACAAATTTAAAATTTTAACTAGAAATTTAAAAGTTCCACCATATTGTGCAGTAATAAACAGAATACTCAATTATCAATAAACCGAAACGTAATTATCATACAAATCAATGGCTCAAACGGTGTTTTACAATGGAAAAAAAATATTTTGAATCTTAATACAATACTATGATTTGTTTGGATTGCTGCTAATATACTAATAATTTTAATACATTTTCTTAAAACGAAAAATCTAATTTGTCCGTTATTTTGTATAAATAGTATCACTGTTATGAAGATTCTGTCAGTGTATTGAAATAAACTTTTATCATGTTAAATTGTATTACTTTGCTATCCACACGTTATTTTAGAAACACTACTTATTATAATTTAGTACAGATAAATTGAGTGTTTTAATGAACAAAAAGTTCCACTTTATTATAAATTTCTGAACCACAATCAGTGATACAATTTGTAAACATCTCATATATAAATTATAAAAATATATTATTGTATCTTCGGCGGGGCTATGAACCAAACGTGAACCACTATCAGTAGTGTAACAAGCGTTTGGTGCCTTGTGATCACAGGAAATAAGGGACATGAATGGGTGTCACAGAGGCATTAACGTTCTTACACTGTATTACGTGTTTAATCTGTTAACGTGGTAATAAATTTCGCCCATGACCCAGTTTTACTTTAGTGGCGTCTAAATTGTTAGTTCTCTGCGTGTATAATCCGAATATAACTTTCATGTAAAGTGAATTTATACGGAGGTACCAAACATTGTTAAATACTCTCATTTTGGACCAAATCAATGAAAGGTGAATGCGTGGGCCATCGCTTCGAGCTGTCGGGTTCAAATCTCAGATAGGTCATTAATACATAATTACTGAGCAACGTGATATACGTGCCGATGATAGTTCAGTGTGTGGTGGAAGAAAGTAAATACGTCAGCAACTTTACTGTCGAAATTTTTAAGAGCCACGTTAAGTGATCAGCAATTCATAATACGTTTTTCAAACAAATGAAACCCATAGTGAGATACCAGGGGAAACAATTGATCGCTTCACACGCTTATTGCGCCGGAAGCTTGGCGTGCCTCTTGGTTTTCCCGCCTTTGCCATTGCAAGATTCGTTACCAACTTACAATGCTGGTTGAACATTTTTGTTTCGAAGTACAATGTTTTATAAATGACAAAGGTTAAGGTAACTTGGTTAACAAAAATTAAAGAAATTAAACTTTCTAATTGCAGGTTTAAAAATACACTTAATTAATTTAATTAAGAAAACGAAAACTTGATTAATTGTTTTTGCGCCTTGTGTTTACGACTGACGTTAAAGTACGCGTAAAAATAAATCTATTTCCATTTGAATTTGTGTATTGGATTACAAGTATTGCAGAGGTATTATTTTAATAACTGATAAATATAGCCGTACATACTGATTCTGGGCTTTTTTACCCTAATCTTTAGCGTTTTACTGACGCTTTCGATCAAAGATTAAGTAATTAAGACAAGTCAACAGAATACGGAGGTGTTACGCATAATCCGCCAATGGTAATACTTGGCCGGTACGTCGGAAGCGTTGTCAGTTTTTGTATTTGCTTTTGACATTTAGATTTGGCCTTACCTAGTAGGTCATTGTATCTAGTCTTATCTAGAAAAAAACAATGACATTGACTGCTGTCTATATTCCACAACGCCGTGAACCTGTGATCGCCCGGTAGGTAAGCAGCCCGCACTCAGTTACAGGAGGGGGTCAGATAATCGGTTTATAATGACAGTCCGGTGTGATTATATGTGTGTAGCCACGACGAGTCATCCGGCCGAAGTACAGTGTGGACCTGCACTGGACTGTAGTATCCTCAGGTTCCACTACAGTAGATTTCCAAATAATTATAAAGTATTCTTGGTATTATTTCAATTCTCTGAGAAAATTTCGTTACACTTGCTATTCATTTATGATCTGTATGACTATATCATTTGTTATCATGGCGAGAGTGGCTATTTTATGACGTGCGCATACGATATCAAATATTTTAGTCAACAATATTCGTTACATTTTGTCAGACAATTAACTTGTGGTCTGTCTCAAGTAGTTAGGTTTTTAATAATAATAATTAGAAATATTATCGTTCGTAGATTAGGTTTTCAATATTGTTCACATGTCGCCTACTTTGCTGCGTCTAGAATATATATAAACTGGATGTATATTCAATATTATTTGTTTTAATATTCTTTGAGATTTCCATCGTCCACTTTTCGGCTATTGAACAATAACTTCTAATACCTATTCTTTCCGCCACCAAACATTCAAAACATAAGTATTTTGTTTTTGAAAATTCCCACTGTTATGAAGAAAACTACAACGTCCATAAAATACCTAATTTTCATCGTTGATTTTTCAACCGAAACTACTGGAAACACATTCCATTGTTAGTGTTGTCTGGGTAAACATAACCAAGGCGTGTATAAAGCTGTTGTCATAAATCTTTACAAGATCTGCCAGGAAGTAGAGAAGGACTGCACATTGTGAAATAGGGGCACTAGGTCCGAGCAAATAGAAGCTATAAAATAAAGGTCATCGATAGATGTGGAAGGAAGGGCGAGGTGCGAGGAAGGGAGTCGCGGCACGAGCGGCGGTTCAAAGAGCCAAGGGTGTGTTGACAAGCTTGCCACCCTTGATTTACAAGGGCAGCTCTCTCTTTTACAAGCTCTTGTAAATACCGACAGCACTACTCAGTTGACAGAGGTTGGGAGAAATTTGCCCCATGACAATACATAATATGCCTTAAAAGACCAAAGTATACATTTCACCAGTAAGGGTAAACGCGCACTAGCACGGCCAAGACCAAGACCAAGACCACGACCAAGAACGTGCAGCCAGGATAACCTGAAATGATGTGGAGCAACGCGCACTAGTCAGACCAAGACACGACAAACGCAAGACAGACGCACGACCACAGCTGTACGCTCTGGCCGCACAGACCAAACGCGAGACCAGCTTGACGTTGCGGCCAGGCTTCCATGAGCTGTTATAGAACAACGCGCACTGCCTACGGCCAGTCTGCGACCAGGAGTAGTTGAGAGAGGTTGTGTGTGCGATTGATTTGTTTATGATTTGTGAACAATTTTAGTAGACAGTATTGTAAAATGGCAACAGAATCAGTGTTTGATACAGAACGTTTGATACAGGAGGTAAAGGAAAGGCCTTGTTTGTGGGATTTTTCATCAGATGATTATGCCAATAGAATAATGAAGAAGCAAAAATGGGAAGAAATAACATTGCTATTCGATGGCGATGTCTGTACAACAGCGGCACAGAAGAATGAATTATGTAAGTAGAAAGTGTTTTTTTTAACCTGCCTCTCTGCTCTCAAGGGGTGTATCCAGTGTTTTTTTTTTTACCTTTTACATATTTACGGTACACATACACGGCCACTGCTATTTCCCCGACATCCATTTTCAGACTGACTGTTGTCTGTTTAGTACATTACAAAACTGTCTTGGTCTTGGTCGAGGTTGTGGCCGTGCTGTTCCAGACCAGTACTGGTCTTGGTCTTGGTCGTGGTCTTGGTCTTGGCCGTGCTAGTGCGCGTTTACCCTTAAGTGCGATTTTGTCGAGTAAAAAAAAGCACATATTTATAAATATGTATTTCTTTAACCATCGTAGCTGTTAGCATACCCAAAATCAATAATAAACTAATTGTTGTTATGATATTAAATCCAACGCAAATTTTCAGAGTTAATAAACTATTACCAAAACACAGTCATTCCAATGATTTTTCCCATGGATAAAAATGATTTCTGGAGAAATCAAGAAATCCACTTTTTAGTATAGCAAACAATTTGTTGAGATAATTAAAAAGGGGCTTCATACTGCCACTATGTAATGCTTTGGGTCCAAAGTTTAAATTACATATAACAAATCTTCAAGTAATATACTGAGATTACAATGATGATTATCTTGGGAATTAAATATTGGCTCTACTTTGGCGAAAATTACCAACAGCATTTATAATGATTTTAAATAAACGATACATTTTCAAAAAACAAAACTCGAGGCTTACACAAAACGAAAGTATTGAAGGGCGAGCAACCTACGGGTGGGGTAACCTAGAAACGCGGGTGGTTGGCCTGCTTACAGATATATCATTTGTATCTTGATTGTATCCGTTTTATCTTGATTTAATTCTTTGCAGTCGTAAACTTTATAAGGACTCCACTGTATTATCTGCACTTATACAGATAACGTTGACTATCTTCATTAGGACTGATAGGGCTTTTATTGTGATTGCCATGATGCTTATTGCAAGTCATTTGGTAGAATTGGAATGTCTTAATTACCGCGGGATAGTTCTGAGCAGAACTGGACAGGTAAGAGTAGCTGATGACGAAAATCTATCCCTCTCTCGTTACACGCGTGTCAAGGCCTTGTGTTCGCGACCTTGACTCCGTTTACTTCAAGTTTTGCCGTATTTTCAGTGTTGTACGTTGCGCGTTTACGTCAGAATAGTCATCACTTAATACATAGTAATTACTTTATGAATAATACAAAAATTATGTTGATATTTTTGGCGGAATTGGTTAGCATTTCCATTACGGCAATATATCCTGTATGGGTCATATAAATATTCACTGAATTAAATCCTTATTTAGACTTCTTGAAAGAATAAAAGAGGGGTGCTCTCTTTTGTGGCATTTTATTCAAAATGGAGGATTTTAGTTGCGAAAAATAATTTTTACGATAACTGTGTCGAGTGACACATGAGAAGAATGGTGCAAATTAGAATATTTGAAAATTGACTCTATCCAAAATAGCTTTAAATGGAATTCATAATTGTACCTTTTGTTCGTACTATACCAATATTGGTTATAGTAGTGATCAGATGTCACCTTTATTGTGTAATTTGTTTTATCTCACTCAATGGGCCATTCATTCCATTTGACATTTTCAGTTATTCCCCACCTCAAATTTCAGTTAGAGGGGGTTGAAATGTAACTAAAACGTCCTGAGGTCATGTTATGGCCGCAATGGAAATGTGAAAATTTTCTCAATCGTTCAAAGGTCGAGGAAGGTTTTTGTGATATTCGGTATAACATAATTAAATATTTGTTAATATGCATGTACCAAGTCTTCTATTTTTATATTTAATTGAAATTTTTACGGCGAAGAAGCGAAGTCAGTACAAAGTTTCCCTTCGAGGCGTAACGTTTCTCAGAAGGCTGAGTGTAAAGTAGTACCTAATCAGTTTTTTCAATATTTTTCACAGTTCGATCTGCATTATAGCGGGTATTGTTAGCACACCAGATCACACTCTGAGTCCAGATTATTGGGTCAATGTCAGCACTGATAACAGTGATAACGTGCCAGACAGCAGCGGTGTCTGGCTCTACTCTCAGATGTAGCTACCGCACGCAGTATGGTGTACGGCCACTCCAATTATTCTTCTTAATTTTCTGGATTTATTTGTTTGATTTTGTAGATTTAATTTACTCGGAACATCGATGGGTAAATTATATCTCCTAAATTCTTTCAACATTTTAAAATGGGATTTTTTAAAGTAATATATATTTATTTTTTTAATTCAATTTAATTGAACAGTTAGAGAATTTTTAGGGGCCACCTTTCAAGAAATGGACGATTATATTCATAATATTTCGTACATCCTTGATTAGGAGTTACGTACGTACAATTTGCTTACTAACCGGTTATTTAGCGCAATACAGGTAAAACAGTTATTTTATGAAAAATACGTTTCAGAATTGTGGATATAATAGAATTTGGCCGAAGCGGGTTACAGGTTGGAATCTAATCGGTATAGCCAATCATATGAGATTTTTATGCTCGAGTTCGATTCGCCTTGTCTACCAAATTATACTCTAGATTATACTGTTGACCCTTACTACTCCTTCTCATACGTAACACGTACACGGTATGAGAATGAGTCCTAGAGCATAGCTTTGACCAACCCACCACAAGCCGTAATAGAAATACACTGTATGTACTACATAGACAGTTTTCGAATGAGGTCGTCGGATGAATACATCTTAAGTAATGTTGCGATATACACGCGTATTCCATGTACGGTTGTAAATTTATACAACTAATAACAGTTAGGGAGCGCTCTATCACGATCGTGCACGATCATGGGCTCTGCGTCACGGGGCCCATAAGAGTTTTCGGGAGTATATGGCGATAACGGAGGGAAGTTGTTTATTTTAAAATTATTAACGTATACCATGAAGCATCATATACATAACAACCAACAAGTCAGGCTCTCCCTCTGCTGATGATGATTAACTCTAGATTGCGCAATGGGTAAATGTAACAAAACCTTTGCATGTTCAAAATTTTGAGAAATGTCCACTAAAGATGGAACCAAAACTCAAAATTTTAAAATTGCAATTCCGTACACAATTTAAAAGCATTTTGTAAAATAAGAGAATTCAAAACTTAGACGCAATTTGGAAGATTTTATCCTATATGAAATAATTCTTTTCTTAGATTTCAGGATAGAGTGTTTTGAGTATCAAATAAACGCAACGAAATGCAAATACGATTAAAATAAAAATATAGGAACAATCTTTAAAACCCCAAAAAATATTGTTGTATAACTTCGGCGTTATCAGTGCTAAATGTGGTCTGTCCTGTATTTTATCTTAAAAGTTATTTTTGCGCTCATTACATTTTACTCACAATGTCCTTTTCAGAATGTTTAAATAGGACGTGCATTATTTTAGTACGAGTATGTTAATATAAATGTTAAATTAATATTTTTATCTGAAAATACGGAAATTGAATAAATGTAATACCACCAGTTGCATCAAAATGATTGTTTGTTACTTTTCCAACGATATGATACAAAAGATGTATTCCAGAGTTTCCTATCTATATAATATAGTTTGGTTACCCTATATCTACGTTTCGTTGTTTGCGAATGTTAAAGAAAATAGTTTTGTAATTGTGTACATAGTTTTCTATCGCTACCTATTGCTTCTTTGGTTAAATTTTGGATGCTAAAAATGTAAACATAGAATTAAATGTTACAAATTATTATAGAAACGAAATAAGGCAAATTCAAACTAATCATTCAGACACCTGTTTCGTCATTACAACGGGTTAAAAGGATAACTCTAAACATCTTAATCATTTTAGATCAATTGAAGCATATGAAAAAAGTTTACCTAGTGCACTCGCAGAAAGTACAATTTGCATCTCAAGAAACTGTTTTTGAAAATATATATAAAACATATCTGTAAACATGGATCATGTAACATTTCGTAAACGCGTGCGATTTGTTAGTAGACCTACGAAAATGGGTTTTGCAGCCTCCATCAAGAAATACTTTAGGTATTAGAAATCGTTTTATTATTAACTTTACTTGCATTTTAATAATTAATATTTTTTTTCGGCTATGTTAATTTTAATCTTTGGACATTCTCGTTTTATGTCATTATTTTTATAAATATTTCTAAATTTGCATTCCTTTATTGATTGTTGAATTAGAAGAAAACTCAAAATCCTTATCGTTCAGAATTTTAGTTAATTGTACTTGTTTTAACATGAAAGATTCTACGAGTGTTTGAATTGTAATTTAGATAGGTTATTTACCTAATACATGTACTCAATTTGATGTGAAATAGTTAGTTTTCCTAAAATCTAAATTATATCCCCCCTAAAAAGAAAAGTAAGTTTCATGAGATGAAAACGAGAGTGAAACAACTGAAAGGAACCGGGAGGCTCAAAGAATCGTTTAGTTTGTTTGTTTAGACTGTCAGTGTGGTGTGTAAGGTTAGTGTGTGTGGAGGGATGACGCGCGGTGGTAGTGGGGTGCGCGTATCTGGGTCACTAGGCCGCCCCCCTCCCTGGCCAACTAGGTCAGGCCCGTCACTTTCACTACACGGCGGCGCTGCGGTCTCACTCGCCGTGTGACTTCGCTAGTGCGCGCACCTCCGTACGTTCGTGTCGTCCCGCGAGTGTAAGTGATGTGCTACCGGTACCTATCCTCTTGATTATGTTATTAGACATGGAGCAACACTCCGCCCTCGCCTCCCTCAACATGTCCCACTACAGCCTGAGCCCCGGCGGCGGCGGTGGAGGCGGCAGTCCCGGCACCGTGCCGCCCCCGCTGTACGGTTCGCCGCCTCTCTATACCGTCTCGCAGCCCCAGCACGAGTCGCCTCCCTTGTACACCCTGTCCCAACCGGCCCATCCGTCCACTCCTCCGTTGTATACCTCTAAACCCGTGGATACAGCGTGTCTGTTCTCGTTCCCAGGGGTGGGTGCCATGGACGTGTACCCTCAGACCGCCTCCCAACCCTCGGGCTCCGCCGCCAACAACGAGTTGCCCGACACCAAGGAAGGCTTCGAAGAACTGTGTCCTGTGTGTGGAGACAAAGTGTCAGGATACCACTACGGGTTACTGACGTGTGAGTCCTGCAAGGGCTTCTTCAAGCGCACTGTTCAGAACAAGAAGGTGTATACGTGTGTGGCGGACCGTAGCTGTCATATCGACAAGACCCAGAGGAAGCGATGTCCATTCTGCCGCTTCCAGAAGTGCCTTGAGGTCGGCATGAAGCTTGAAGGTATGTACCTGCATCTCGTAACTTATCTTATGAGTAGGGACTCCTTGACCATAGCGTAGGTGAACAAAATACTCTGAGTAGCAAGATCATAACTAACTCATTTAAAATTAAATGTCATTTCAAAATTTCGTTATACATTTTATGAGAATAGATCAGGGCTAATGTAATCACACTAAAGAATCACAAAACAAAAATTAATCTATCAGACACGACGCTCATAACGTTGTTTGTAAGTGATTTAATATATTAACCGTAGCCCCGAACAATCACGGTTGTAACACGGAGAGCGCGGAGTAACTGGGTCAAGAAATGTACCATTATAATATTTTTTAACTACACTACAATATTATGATGTCGAATTTTTAACATGTTATTATTATTATAAAGTTACTAACAAATTTAAAGTTAATAATGTTCTAATATTTCTTTTGGATATAAAACATTGAGTGAATAACTTTTGCTTTTTATATAAAAATGTGTGAATCATTTCATAGTATAAAGCACTAAAATGATGACATTTACTCAAACACCAGAGGGAGGAGGCAATACGATTGCCGATTTGTTTAATTTGTAGCATTTTATTCAAGTGGCCCTGACACAAATAGTCAAAGGCGTCGCACAGGGACGCAGTTTGCGCATGCGCCAATGTTGCTGCGGTCTCGTTTACTTGGTTACAATAAATGGTGCGCCACAGACTCGCTGCTAGGTGTTCGTCATTGTAATCATTACGTACTGCGTACTTGTACATTGTTTCAGCAGAAAATTGTTCATTGATAACTGATAACAAAGTAATTTCGTTTCTGTAAACTCAGCACTGAACTACTGTATACTCTTCATGTAGACCGAATCAATGTATAATAATTATGAACTAGCTAAATTTCTTAAATGTAAATTGAATTTGTTCCCTTTGATTTTGCCAGCTGTTCATATAACCAAATGAAAGAAAATATTAGGGTTATTAAAGTAATTCCGATTTTACTAATTGATTACAATGTTTCTACATTTATCTTTAATGCTTTTAGTTTAATATTATATCACTAAACAGTAAGATAGCAGTACATTCTTATTCACCCTAAATCAATTTTAAAATCGTCGAAACTTATAAATTATAGTTTAATTAACTATTAAATTCGTATCAACATTTTGTGTTATTTAGTGATGATATCGTTATCGTGATGGCATGTTTTATAAAACCGGATTAAAAATGAGGTTTTCAATAATACTTACATCCAGCAATACCTTAAATGTTTATATTTTTAAATTACTTTATAATATAATACAAAATCAATCTATGCGACTTAGGGAAGTATATTAAATGATTGTAAATTAAATTTGTCATCAATAATTTCACATTGTGTTTATTCACTAAAAAATGGGGTGTGAATGTTTTATTTAAAAATAATTTTTAAGAGCCGTGAATGTATTAAAATTCACAGATTTTTAGTTGGTTAGTAAAGTATAATAAAACCCTAGTTTCCTATTAAAACGTGTATTCATAAAAAAAGAACACGTTTAAGTTTTTAACACTATTTAATTATTAAGAATATTAGCTCAATTCGTAGACACAATCTGATAAATTTGTTTAGAACTAACCACAGACGAATTAAATATATTTAACTTTTAGTCTATTTAGTGTTTGTAAAATTGTCATGTTTAATTTTAAATTCTATCACGTTAAAGTCTATTATCTAATACTTATTAATCATAAAATACTCCCGTATAGGTTATTAAATATTCCGGTGTATGAAAATAGTAATAAGTAGTAAACATAATATTTGAGCTATTATGTTGTTGAAAATTCCATATAAGTAAGTAAACTGTGATTATAAGGTCAGAAATATAATTATTTGTCAAATTATAAATACATATACAGTAAGGCCTTTAGATCACTTACGTTCATAAGAAAGTTTGCACCGTTCAGTATAACCTAAATTGTCTTGAAAAGAAACGAGTTTTATGATGAATAATATTTTTTATAGGTTTGAGAAATCTTAAAAATCAAACAGAACATTACAGAGAAACACGAGTACGTAATGTAAGACACACGTACTACTATACTGCCTTATCTTAAAACCCAGCATAGATAAGTACTTTACCCGTAACAATTGGACCTGGCTGTTAAAAATACTATGCGTATAACCACTGTGATTTAATCTGTTATGTTTAGTTACTTGTCAGGAGAAGGCTCTTAAAATATAAGCGTGACATCGCCGTTAAAGAAAATTATATAATTTAGTGTATACCTTCATTTATTAGCTTCTTTAATACCATCGCTAAAGTTAATGAAATTGAAAAGTATGAGTAAAGAATAGGCTCTTTTGTATTCCTAAAAAATTGATTGATTTTGAAATATTATATTTACTGGAGGTTTAGTAACATAGTTGTGTTTTTCCAGCTCTCCGTAAAGGTCACAGTTTAAAGATGCTTTCTCTTTAGTTTTACCATTATGATATAAATACACACGCTATGTTCCAGCAGATATATAATATTTATTTATTTGCCTATAAAACAATGCCATGATATCAACACAGCCGTGGTACTAACACAAACACAAACAATCAGAGCAGTGTCGTGTGTAGGGAAATTAACCTTTAGTTACTTGCAGCACGCTCGATATAATACTTCGAAATCTTCAACTGCAAATTACTGTTGTTGCCAATTAAATACGGTGAAACTGGCGGGTTTGGAAATATGGTTTCTATTTTCACTATCGTCATTATAAAACGTATCTTTATTTTCCATGTATTTTTACATGATAAATAATAAAGTTAAATATAAAAAATCGATATTTGGAATATATGTTATTGGTAGAAAATGGTTCAGATATTATATATAGAATTACTAAGTCGGTATCTACTTGTGTTAAATTAAAATTATCAATAAACGTAAGATTGACTTGTCTGCACATGTAATTAGGGTGAATGCATGTTCTATTGATTCGCTGCACTTTGTCCCGGAGGATTCCGCGCAAAGACTAATACAAACTTTGTGTGGCCAAAATGTATTCTGTTGTTTTGTTCATGTTTAGTTCAATCGATATAACTACCGGTACTTATATATTATTAATTATGGATTCATTTTCTCTCAGTAAAAGTGTAGATTTATTATTAAAAAAAAAAAACAACAACAAAGAAGGATGTATTTAAATATTTACTATTTGTGAAATGCCATATATACACCACAGACGTTTAATGATATTACTTAAGTAATACTTTTAACTGTAAGGTTATTGTGCTTTCAATTTTATCATTTCAATACTTATACTATAAATATGCAATACTTGTCGCCATAAATGAATTCCAGATCTCAAGTTTTGTTATTTCATGAAAGAAAATTAACATAATTATCAAGTATTTACCAGTAAAAACTAAATAAATTCTAAAAATTAAGCAAATAAACAAGTGTTTTACGATACATGACTTCTAGTGTCCTTAAGTGTCACAAGTCCTTCATTCCGGGTTTTTTTTTTTTAATTAGGGTTGCTTAAATATTCTGAGTTGATATGGCATACATCATAGGGTATTAACAAGGAATGGAAAAAAGAAATAAAACACTGATATTATTATACAGATATAATATTATGTCCAGTTTTTTCAATGGCGATGAGATTCGTTAGTGAGGTGGTTTAACTAAATATAGTTCTTACTTTGTGGTCTCATTACTATCTAAGACAACTTGTCAGTAATACAGCCGTGTGGAAAAAGAAAACTGTATCATTTTGAATGTAGAATGAATAATAATATTTAGTTATTTTAGGTAGAGTTTGTATATCAGTATTTTGCAATCACCCTCATAGTGCCATTTAAGAAAAGTTTCTATATAACTATCAATATGGCCCAGAGACGTAAACCACCCCCCATTAAAAACGTATATATAGCGCGGCTTGTAGAACGAAACAGTCCCCCAAAAAAGACCAAACAAGTTGAAACTTGTTACAAGAATTATACCCTTCTTATTTATGGCGTGAAATATGGGTAGTGTAAAAGTTTGTCTAGTTTATACATAAAGTTGTTTGTTAACCTTTAAACATGCTCCATAGTATACTACAATGTCACAGTACCTAGTTAATAATAGCAATTTCCTCGTTTTAATGGTAGGTTACATTAGATAGCGAAATGGCGGTCTTTGTACCCGTTTCACCACGTACGGTCCTATCACACGTGAAACGTGTTGATACACACAGAGCACGTAGTGACAGATATCAGGCTCAAGGCAGTCACTGTTTCCCAGTGGAACTCTGTGTTGACGATTACGTGTGATAAACAGTTGGCAGGGTAAAGTACAGGTTGGCCGGGGCCGGGCCTCGCTGACAAATAGGTCCGATTTCCCAATTTGCTAGGCAAGGCAGTGAAAGTAGTGTCAAACATAGGCGGCCGCCGTGGCTGTGTGGCGTGTAGCTATGGGTGGACACGCACAGGGACGTACCCGCGGAGGGAGTTTGCAGGTAGTATGTAAGCGGCCTACTGAAAATGTAAATTAACGCTATACATTCTGACCATATTTATTTTATTTATGCTTTTGCTTTTGCTCTAAATGAAATTATGTTACGCTCTTAGGCACAAGAGTACAGTACGTTTATTAGAGAGAAATACTACGGTGTGTTAATAGTCTAGTTATCGTCAAATAACTCAAGTGGTTGGTGCCAAAATGGTTTTCTAATTTAGTAACGCATTACAACTGGATAAATATTGCACTGAATAAGTATCGTATATTTACAGAGAAGTATATGTCATTATAAACGTAAAATATCATTAAACATAGTCATAATTACAATACGTTATAGATGATCATAAATTATGATATATTACAATAACAGCTAATGCCATAAATAAGTACAATAAGTGCAAAAATAAAACTTACATGAACTGTACAAGTATAATAAGCTATATTCTGTAAGTAATTTTCAGAACAGGCAGGAGACATTAGTTTTGTCAATGAAGGTAGCTACAGTTGATTTCTACTTATTATTCAGTTATTTTTACCTTATTAGCAATTCTTACAATTATGGAGTCTTCGTATAAACTGTCGCTGCGATTTTGTTTCCCATAACAAATCCATGGAAATTGAGACATCATATAGTTTCAAGATGCGTCTGTTATAAGTTAGATACAAGAAACGTTACAGACGTTGTTTGGGAGAGTCAAACTTTTGCTTGGAAGTGTAATATTAAACTGAAGAACTGTTCAATCTCCAGTGCTGTAAGTATAATCTGTTGGCGTAATCACGAAATCTTCGCACCAACTCTTTTAGGACATCCTATAACTGTCATCTCTTTTGAAATTTTGAGGCATTTTAAATATTTTAATGGTCTTGATTGTTCACGAAAATAGCTTGTCACCCATCGATTAGAATAATATTCAAGTACAGTAGTTTAATTTTACCACTTTATTATACCTGCCAGTTTTAGTTCAATCCATGATTCGACCATTGCTCTTTATTTTTTACTATCAAATAAATTAAAACCGTACATTGATGTAATTATTGACTAAGCAATGTAGAAATATTCTTTCAATTCTGGAATGCCTTCTAGAAAACTATGTTTGCTCAAAAAGCTTCTTGAAAGTATGGTTAATATTAAATCAAAATCCGGTTGACTCTCATGCGTTTAAATTATAAATATTCATGCATAGTCGTTGTTGTGGATAGCAGGACTTCTGAAAAAGTCATTTAACACATGTTGTCTACTTTGAGTGAAGTATAATTATTTTAGATAAATTCAACTAGTCAGGAGTTAAAAATGGCATTTCCAAGCAGAAAAGTTTTGCGTTTTGAAGCACTGATAGTTAATCGCACGAATGTATGAGAATAGTACTTCAGCGGTATAAAACAACCCTCCTCGTTATTTGATCTCAGAAACTTTCTCCCGTTCCCCAACGTTGTCTTGGTACCCTCGTACATCGTCTACGAGGAGAGCAGACCATCGTACCTTGTCAGTCAGGAGTCAGGTAGGCCACGTGACAACATGTGCTGCTGCTATCAGCGCCAGATAACGGGCTTATATAACGCCAAAGCGTCGCGTCGTTCGCCAACCGACACTCGGTCGTTATAATTTGTGTTAAAACCTGTACAGTCGTTTACCTTACTCAACTATTAATCACTAATTATGACGTGCGCATTACACAGACATGGTTGACCAACGGTCATCGGCAACTTCTGTTGAGTTAAGATGAAACCTATTATATAAATCGAATGTTGTTATACAAGGATATAACACTGAATTAGTAAAATAATAAATTTGGTGTTGCTTGATTAAAGGTACTCTTTTTAGCCAGGAATGTATTAATACGTTGGAGATCCGTCTTGCTTCTGATTTTTCTTACCCCAAGAAACAGTTTTCAACAAAGTTACAATTAACCATTTTTAATAATATATCACACGTTCTTATTATATGAACATTATATGAATGTTGACAAAAAAAGTCACGTACCCCCTTTGAGTTTTAGCGATATGTTTGTTTTTCCAAAAGAAAAAATGTGTTTTTTGTGAATTCTATTTTTTTAGTTCCAGGCTTTTACGGCCCATACCATATAATTAAGTTTCCCGATCGCACCGCGTGCTGTAAGTGCTGTATTAATATAATCTTATTAATAACTACTTTCTCCAACTAATAGTTCTTTGTAGAACCGGACATTTCCACATTTGGTCATTGAGAAATCTAATTAGTGGTATTCCCCAGGGTTTACTGTTTGTCCCTGGATGTTTACAGCTGGGCCTAGTCTTGCCTTTCCAGATATAGCGTGGCGAGCAGTAGATGTGGCGGTGGTGTCATCTACGTTGCTAAACACACAGGCCATCGGCTCTCCTTGTTGTATAAATACTGAACATGTCCGTGTTATATGTGTATGTTACCAGACAAGAATGTAAAACAAAGTCTTTGTTCACCCCCTTGACACCAGGGCGATGTCCTAGAAATCTCTAATTAAACGCGAGACAAAAACCTTACAGTAACTATAAAAATACAACAAATACCATAGTTTCATTTGAAATAATTTTATTATTTTTAAAATATTATATGACAACCTTTTACAGTGTGGTAGAGATACCGTATATTTTATGATTTCATTATAAATTAAATTCTATAGTAACATTAAAGTTTTTAAAATACACTTAGGAAGCAAGGTAATGTAATGTGTACATAGACCTGACAGGAAAATGGGTTAAAATAAAAATTACCTTTAATATGTACTAATATATAACAATACTAGTTTGTACAGATAAATGAAAAACTAATTATCACAAAGATACATGGTGATATTTTGACAAAATTACAATTGCTTTTAGTGCATCCCGTGACTTCTTTAGAAGTTGTGTAGTTTTGTAAGGTAATCAGCAACTATAAACAGGTGGTTCTAAAGTAATGTTGAAGGTAACTACAGCTTCATTAGTAGTGCGGAGTAGTATAGACAACTCTGGGTAGTAGTGGAGCCTGGACGACATCTGGATCTGGGTCAGATCCGATCTCTACATTGATTAAGCACACCAGCACTAGCACACCACCACACAACGGTACTACACGCACTTGCTGTGCCTCGCCTTTGCTGCCTACCTCGTTGTCGTTAAACCATTATCGTTCATTCCATCGACTCTACAACGATTTCAATGATTCATTTCTCTTGAATATCATTTCAAAGTGGGTTTAATTTTTATTTTTGATACAGTGTACTTTTCAAGACCGTTTTGTATAATGTAAGGGTGTTGCTGAATTGGAAAGCAATTACATTTTAGATTATTTTCAATTCGATGTGTCGTTTGTTAGTTAATTATTAAAATAAAAAAATAATTTCTTTGATTGATTTAAAGAAGATTTTAAACTCTTGTGATAATGATTAGTATTATAAATTAAATGACAGGATAGCAGGTTTTTGGAAATTTGACATCGTTTTACGTTACTAAAATATAATAGTACGTTTCGAGTATTGAGATCTATCGTCTTCTTCAGATGTCGAAGAGAGGGTATTTGAAGAAGAGGATGGATTCCAGTTCCCGAAACTCAGTGTTCTATTTTTGTTACATATAACTAACTGAACATGGCTAATTTCCAAAAACGTATTATTCTTTTAAATTATCCATTATCAACTTGATTCTTTAATAAACTACTGTAGGTACTTGCTAAAGGTGTAAACATTTGAGATGTTTTAATTTACTCGGCATTTTGGAACATTTTAGAGTTTTAAAAATCAATGTAAAAGTAAAATTGGATTCGATGTTTCAATATGTACTAATAGAAGTTAAACCGTACATTGGCCAGTGAAGTACTTGACTTGTCGGAGAGAACGACAGAGCGCTGAGCGGGAGTGTAGTCCAACCGATGAATGGCCCCCCTCCCGTCTCTATTTACGAAATGGACCCAATTATGCAACCAAGGCCCACTCCAACATTGTTTCGCTTATTTTCGCGGCGGTGAGGCAACCCGGCGCCGAGCGCCACCTGCTCGTGTCGCCGTCACCATGACCTGGCTCTCGGGCTTAACTACTTTATCCGGCTCATGTGAAGTGTTGCATTTTCGGGTAGTTAAATAGGAATGATTTTTACAAGAAGGAGAAATTTCAAACCGGGAAGGGGAGATTACTCCTATTATCGAGTTTTACGTAGTGAAGGACATTGCGTGTGTTAAGCTACAGGGCGGAGAAAAAGTTCAAAATGTTTCTAACTACAACTGATACATTCGTAGTTCTGGTATGCAACCTTACTGAAAGTTCAATTGCTAGAAACGATGTGAGCGATGGGCTAGTCGGGGTAGGTAGGTCTTGGAGGATGGATAGACTTGTGTAAATGTATGTGTGTAAATGAAGCTAAAATGTATGTTTACCAAATTTGCTGAGTCACCAAGTAAAACAGTATAAGCCATCCTGTAGCTGGCCAGTAGTAATTTATTTTCCAAATGACCGTGCCACTCAGCGTGTTAGTAACATGTGTGCACCTGCCACTGCCGGAGTGCGGAACTGCCAAATAGACATGTTTCTGCACCCAATGGCTAGTGAGCAGTGACAGTGAGGAGGTGTGGACGCGATGTATGAGTCGCACGAATAGTCAGTCAGTATGCTACACTAGCACATCATAACGAGAGTAGGCTACAAGCCAGACAAAGACGTAGGGCGTGGCTGTCAGTGATGCTGAGGCAGCTCCTACCTCTCCGTGCGCTGCGATAACTACTGGCCCATTTCCAACTTGCACACATTTTCAAAATTCCAGTTGTAGTTTTAGTTTTTGATGTAATAATTATAATTTAGATACTCCACAATCATTGTAAATCAATAGTAAGTAATTGCAATTTTAACTGTGAAATGGTGCATTGGTTTTTCCATTAAATAATTAAAGTGAATTAGCTCTAAGCGTAATAAAAACGTATTATAAATATAAAACTACTGGTGGACCCAATTTGTCACATAACAACACGATATTTACTTATTTTGTATTTGTTCTAATAAAGTCCCTGAATAAATCTCATGATATGTTGAAATGTGTGCGTCAATATTACGCTAGAAAATAGTATCGTTGTGACCAGCAGACAAAATAAATCAGGTTGATGGAGTTATCAGTGTCCAGATATGGTGTGTAAGTGACATTCCATAAACTGTCCACAAAGTCGTTGTTTGTAAGATCATATCCTGGCTCCAAGAATCTTGAACTGGTATTCAGTTGTTGGCAAGTTCACTTCTCAACTTGTTCAAAAGTGTACAATTTTATCTCTGCCCAGAATTTGTAACTATCTACCTCAGGAAATAAGCTATATAGGTGAAAAACTTGGCTTTGAATATACTAGTTTAAATTACAAACAAACATGATTCAAATACCTATTAAAGACTTCATCTAGTTTCACTAAACTTAATTTTGAAGTGTTAATACTGAAATGTACTACAGTGTGAGCAAATTAAAGTTTATTGGGTTGTTTTTACAGCTGGCTTGGAAAAATATATGTTTAACATTTTAAGATAGACCCATGAGAGCTCTCCTGTATGTATTCAAAGTGAAGCGGTGTAGTGTGATATGTATCGTCTTATAATGTGAAAGAGGAACTCATTCTAATATTATTATAATTATAATAATCTACTGTATTATAAAATACAGTAATAAGATAATTATTCGGTCTATGTTTGAGATTCTTGTATTTAATGGATAATATATCAATAGAAGCACACAACTCAATTACTTTTAATAATATATTGCTCGAATTGACACATCTGCGTGTCGACAACTCGGTTTGAGATCTGTCGGCTGCGACACATTTGCAGTGTTGGTGAAAAATTCCATCTACAAAAGACTCGACCATTATCGAAAACCGGTTATACACACAAAGAAGGTGAACAATCTCAATATGTATGGTTCACCTTGTAATGTACTGGTTCACTGCCAAACCCGGACCCCGACTTAAACACTGCCTCAGGTGACACGATCAAGTTTGCCCAAATATTGACTCGGTGCCAGTTACGACTATGGTACTTTATATTCCAATACATAGCTAAAATATCTAATTCGACTGTAAAATACTGCAAAATGTGACACCATTCATTATCTGTGCTGTGGATAAAAGCACAGAAAATTAATAATTCAGTAAATTACAAAATGCTAACATAAGAAATAAACCAAAATGAATTTTTATAAACTAAATTGGAATCAATCCAGTTTAAATGGCAAAGTCTTGATACATTAATCTACAAAATTGAAATATAATTATCTTAGTCGTGCTTGAAGCATTACATGAACACAATTAAGTCTCCGATTTTAGGTTTTCTTATCGAGTTGAACAAACTGTAACGAATAACGATTATTATTTATCAGTAATTATAAAACTGTTTATTACTTTTAATTACAACCGACGTTGCCTAGGGCGATTTTTTTTAAAATAGGCTATTCGTTAAACAACAGCACAGTCTCAAAAACTGTTCTTCAAACAGTCAGTTCGTAAATCTAATTTGTTTATCCTCACAAATAAATTCACCAGGAAATATCATTGTAATAAATATTGCCAGTTTGGTCCTATGTACTATCAAGTAACACCATACGCGTCTGGTTGGAAATATACTTAAAAAATATCCAGCAACAATATGTTTGTCGAAGATCTATTTAATTTTGTTTACATAAACTGTATGATTTGATTGGATTAATTATTTTTATGTTTTAATTTACTTAATTATATTATTGCAGTTACATTCTATTCTCTTCTCACTATATACACTACGCTCTGAAACTATATACAAAACGCTCGATTGTGTTGTGATTACAAATGTGTACATAAATAAGAAAATTATGACATAGATGCGCCGTAATCATATTAAAAAACGGAGAATCAAATTTTAGTGTTAATAGAACAACTCAGATTCTGACATACAACAGTGTTTGAGACATAAAGTTATGAATAGAATATTTCCATGTAGTTTAAATCTTCCTTGTTGTTTATGATACCTCAACATTAAATAAATTATTGTCCACAAACGTTGATTTGTTTATGTGATAAAGTTGGCATAGTTGAGGGAGGGGTAACAAGGCAGGCCATATACGTATTTTATATGCCGGGTGTACCAACCAATACCCCACAGCTATAACCTGTAAACTGTTGATCATTTTCAAATCTAATATCTAATAAATGACATCGTAAGAATGTTTATTATTACATTTTTATGTTTTATTTAGTGTACATTACAGTTACTCCCCCTCCATATCCACCAAAATATTTTAACACGAATAAGCCATCGAGTGATACCTGAAATTAAAGGTCTTAGACCTTTAGAGGCAAAACCTACGTACGACACAACCTATCTAAGTTTTAACTTCAACTGGATACTAGGCATACGCAGCGAGTGTCATGACTACCTGTACAGGGTGTTCTGCCTAAACTGTGTTGGTCCTACATTTGTTGGCTATAGATATATTCCTCCACAGCGAGGCCGAATTATGTCCAGATTTGAATTGTCTCGGCAATTTGAACCAGGAATATTTTATGATACTATATTAGACGGAATTAAATTAGCGAGAACATTTTCACAATTCTGTTTGTTTTGTCATGATCTACAAGATTAAACATCACAGCATGGGGAAAGTGAACGTCAAATTATAGTATTCCCCCTATTTTCAGGAGGGGTTAGAATCATTGATCATAGAATATTGAGAGTAGGCCTATGTGTGACGGCTGCGGCAGCGGCAGCGCCAGTGCAGTGCAGTATACCCGGCTATCTATTGAGGCCAGCCATTGTGAAACATTTAACACTCTCACTTGCCGCTTGACTGTTTCACTCTCCACACTCCTCTGTTAGTGTAGGCTACCGACTACACGAAATGGCAATTTTGTTCTCACTACTGATGATGCGGGTACTTTACACCACTTGTGCACTTGTGGTTCACGGAGATGGTTGTTAGCTTTGTCAGAATTTCTTTGTCTAGCAACGATACAAGTGTAACTAGTATATTTAACATTAATATCAATATTTTGTGATGAAATCCAAATTAAACGCGAGCTATTCAATAATAGTGACTTGGTGTTCCATTATATCCATATGGAGGCATATAATACTGATCACTTTTCAACAAGAATGGTTTAATATTTTGAAAATTGAATACAAGTACTGTAGTATGTTATACTTATTGCGTGTTAAACATGTATGGGACTTTATTTTATTAATACTATTTATTCCCAACTAAAACTTTCAAATGGGATAACAGTAATTCGACCAATTTATTATATGTACATATTATCTTTCAGAAACGGTAAATCCTTAAAAATCAGTTTTAGTCGACTATCGCACTTCTCGAAGTTTGTACAAACGCAACATTAAAACAAATTTCGAGTGATAAAAAGCTTTTTAATCTTTTGAACAGTGTTTAAAAACATATAACATTTAGATTTTGTGTATTGAACTTCCATGTATGAATGTGATTCATAAAATCACATTGAACGTTTAGCTATAACTCTGTAGCTAGATGTCATAAATAGCTTTCGATAGAGGGAACGTGGTCTCTTCTCTGGCTCGAGACTAGTAAACTTTGTTCAGGGCGAGGACGCGGTTGAGAGTGTCGTAGACGTGTTACTGTTCGCACGGCGAGGTGCCGCATGCATTACACCGAAATTAAGCCGGTTGTATGCCCGGGTAGATCCTGGACTGTGACGTCAGCAACCTTGATACCTGGTGACGTCACGTCACCAGTTGCTACCTGGAACCGGCTGACTGGTAGACATCAGGCCAACTACAGTGGTGTCATGTCTATTTCCTATCCTCCAATTCCTATATAACTACTATATCTAAGTTTTTAGGAAACATTAAAAAGTAAAAATAATTATTGTGATTTATTTCAAAAACTTTACTGACAATTGATGATTTAATTTATTGTATAAACAGAATTTTCGGGATGACAAAGAGTATAAAGTGACTACTCAATAATAAAAAGTCAAAACTTGTTATGTTGAAAAATATAATATTGGTACAGATAAATTGTAGTGGTATTATAAATTAGCGAGGACGTTGAGCATACATAGTTTCTTCGGACCAGATGTGGATACCTTATGGTTCCTATGGCATCACTGGAACGAAACATCTAAAGTCGCACCATAAGTTATATTGTCAAAATGTATGTAGAAGTACGTATAAGCTGTAAATTTCTATCTATTTATTTTATGACACTTTTTACCAAAGCAAGAGGCCATTCAACAGTTTTATCGAGCGGGCAACAACCTCATAAGTCGCGAGATATTGCTGTTTGAAAAATCACTGCGCAAGGCAATATCCGACGTGTCTACGTTAAACAGCGGGAAATCTTACAGTGCAATGATGGGTGTAGTGACTACAGAATTAGTTGGAATTTGTTCAATAAACATAACATAACCTGTAAACGTACTTGTACCAATTATTCCTATGCTGTGTAAACTGTCTGATAATAGTGATTTCGGGTGGTTGAAAACCTAGAAGCATTGAAGAGTAATTCTATTATGTAGAAATAATAAGTACTTGGTTGTATTCTGTATGCACATATAATTTATACAGAAACGCCATAAAACACAAATATATGCTGTCTGTTTTGTCTGCAAAACGGCTAATGACTATCGGATACCAATGCGGTTGTTTCTATTTCGATACTGAGTATCGAATCAATCCGTGACTCGCAGCTGTTGAGCACTAGCCAGTCAACCCTTGAGCCATATACCGATATCAATATTGACGTAAAGCTTTACAACTCAACATCGAGTCCGCATTAAACAAGCCCACTTCTTGTTCTAATACCGGATGCTATTGCATACTTTGTACTAAAATAACTCTCGATATTGTATGTGAAAGATTAAACCGCCTTGTGTATTCGTAAACCATCAGGCGGTATTTGTTACATAGAGTATGTAATTAGTTCAATAATTTCATCAGTGTTAAAACACATTATATTGGGATGGTACCGTCATCTTATGGACATAATGTTATTGTCGTGACTGTTAACTCAACAAAGTTCAGATTGATATAATCTAACATTTGATACAGTAACCTGAGTGTTAGACATGGGTCTCTCTCCATCTAACGAATTATGTATTAATAGCACGTTACAGGTTCGAATATGTGTATTTTGATAACGTTACCATACAACTTTAAAGAAATGCAACGAATTAAAATTGTCACCTTATATACTTTAAAATACTGGATCCTAAAACACCTTTATTTGGTATAAATTTTACACACTAAAATTTACCGGGGGGTACATTAGAAATGAAGAAAGTTAAAAGCATTTAAATTTTAATATTTTGATTACTAAACTGTGTAAAATGAACCACCATATCCGGGAGTAGCACATTTCTGACTGTCGTATCCGTCCGTATGTGTGGCCGTGACGAGGATCACACACATTGTAGTGATATACCTGTGACGTCACCCTGGCGCTCTACCTAGATCTACAACATGCGTGTGAGTCACGTGACACTCGGTGGCAGAGAATAGAACACGGCTAAAACTGTTCCAAATGGCCGCATGCACATGATCTAGTGCTAGACCCTAATTAGTGGCCCATTTAACTTAACTGTGTCCGCGCAGCCTCCGGGTCTGGATCGTCCATACTGTACATTTCAGAAACAAGAATGCACGATTTCAAACATTTCATTAAATTATTTTCAGCTCAGTTTAATAAGTTTAGTTCAGTCGTTAGTACTTTTTCTTTGAATTATTTTTGAGCACATATAATTTTAATTATACACCTTTACTATTTTACAATGTTTTTGTATGAGTTAAATAATACGATACATAAATATGAATATTGACCTTGTTGATATTAGACTTATTAGAGTGCTTGGGATGATTAATATCACATTTAAACTATTCGCACGTCGAAATAATTAAACTAGTGTAACTGTGCATTTTTATTGTGTATTTAATTTGGAATAATGCGATAGTTCATATTTATTTTAACATTCCTTATTCAGGTATGGGATGGTCAATAAAAATGTTTTATGTTTCATTTATACTTTTAACAATGATATTTTTTGTCTCTATATAACGTAATTACTACTAATGTCTTCGTAAAATGTAAATATTAACTTTTAAGTGTTAAAAATGTTGTGATATGTGCTGATTAAATAGAAATTAATCATTTGATAACTTAACACAAAGTACGTGTTTTACACAATAAGCTGTAGAAATTGTAACAGTGTTACAACGAATAGAGTAAATGAGGTGCCAATGCAAATGTTGGCTATTTTGAGGTGGAGAGCTGAAAGTAAACAAACAAGGTTTATTGGCTGAGGTCGAACTGGCCAGAGCACGCCTGGGGGTGAAACGTAGTCCAGCATTGCACAAGAGATGGTGGTAATTGTAAGGGCTCTGTTTTAGAGTTGACAGGTTTCCCGGATTTTGATCTGTCATTCATTGACTGAAACATCGTACACCAACACGAAGACGTAGTTTTCAACCGTGGTCCCTTCCGGAGAATACAGCTTTTAATGGGGGCATTTGTGACACGTAGCGTCTTTTGGACGTGCACCATTTTGTTTGGACAGTCATCCCTTCAGTTACGGCTAACTTCCGATACTAGTACAGATTATCTTCTATATTAACAGTAATAACTTTATTCCACAAAAATAAACTTGGAAACGTCATTTAAATAGCAAGATACTCCTTTAAACTCGCTATTTAAACTCTAATTTTTAACTGGCTTCATCGTTTTTCTCCTTGCCGTGAATAAAGGACCGAGAGTGGACAGCGAGTGTACCGTCACTGTCTCGGAGGTTACAGTGCCATGGAGGGCAGGGGCTGTGAGGCTGGTCGTGATCTCGCGGACTGCTAAAGGTCGACACCGTCAGGACTCAAGAGTGAAAGGAAACCTTCACACACTCCTTGCAGTGCGCTCAGACTACAACCGAACTTAGTCCTGTGTTCGGTCTATTTCGCTGTTTTGGACAAATTTGGGAAGTAACACTTCATCACAAACTTCTCAGTGAAGCCTTGCAACTGATTTTGGTCTAGACTGTCTTCGTTTCCTTCGCTTGGATGCATGCATGTTAGCGTATGTTGTCAAGTCAGTAAGGTAGTTGTAATAAGTCAATGACGATTGTCTTCCTGGAAACGATACTATGTACAGTCCTGTTCTTTTCTGATAAGTTGCATAACTTATTAAGGATTTTATATCAATAACAGTGGACTTTGGTGGAATAAGTGTTCAGACTGTACCTTTTGAGGGAGGCTTTACATTCTTTTGGGTTTCATACACAATTACACATTGGGTAAGTACACATATCCAGTGAATATTGCGAATTAATCCAAGAAAATAACTTTTTAAATATTTAGTCGCGTTATATAGTACCAACCATCGTTCGACTTGATGCGTCATCTGCCGTGAGACGAGTAGTGCCTGGTAACCAGGGAGCGTGAATATTCAGATATTCGGAGGTGATGCCAGCTCGGCCACGGCCGGTGAACACACGTTTCCCACAGCGTAACAACGTGGACTAACAGGCCGGACGTCCGCCCCACAGACCCATCATCCAACAGCCGTCCACAACAGTTCCCATCGGCCAATTACACTCAGATTCTGTAAACTAGAGTCGTTGCGTGACCACAACACAATTATGAGCAGTTCATTAACTGCGTGAACATTAAAATGTTAAAACAAGATTTTTCTCAACGGATTTTTTAAATATATCGAAATTCAAATGATCCTGAGGAATTGCTAAAGATCCAATCTCTCAAGCATTTCGTAGTGATCAATAACTTGTTATTTCTTCCATCCATTACATACCTCGGTAATAACATCCAGACCTCCCAATAGGCATAATCACACGTTTGCTGCATTTTGCTCTGTTGAAAGCGTTTAGAAACAAATTGCGTTTTCTGTTGCAACTCGTTCATTTCTAAAAATATATTTGTTTTTAAATTATGTCATGGTCACTTTTCTGTAATCATTGAACTTTGGTACACGTATAAAATGTGACTTGGCTGTGGAATGTTAAGAATGTTGTTTAGTAGGCTACGTTATTAAAATGACGAGACTGTGAAATGCTATTTACTGAGGTCTCAGTGACTTTAGACATTACTTTCTGATACGACACAACGTAAATTTCAAAAGCTGCTGGAAAACTTCAACATTTTTGATTTCATTACTTCTTGTACATATATTTTGTCGAATTTCCTGTCTCAGATTATATACGAAAAGACCTCTAAATTTAATGGATAATTTAGGGACTTATTGAATATATTTAAAACATATTCAATAGCTCAGTGTTGGGGGGAGGGGGAAGGAGTGGGTATGCTATTGGACTTTAAGATGTTAGATAGACTATACATGACGCGAGTAACGGCCATTTTAAACCGTCACCTTACAAGAGCTAATGTTTCTGTTATCACCGTCCAATTACCTGAGCGGTGCAGGAGGAAGGCGCGCTACGCGTACAAGTACACGTGGGGTTCGATAAGACAGCACTGTCCGCCACCCACGCTATAATTATTTATCGACTAGACACTCGAATTTATAGATCGACCACAAGATTCTTTCATCCCGCCCAAGCTAATTTGAATTTAAAATCTACTAACACCATTAAGCGTAACGACCGTCGCTCAGTGTCAGGAGTTGGCAGGAAAATCATTAGTCCATTCGGCATTTACTAGTGTTCGCTGTCGACTTTTAAAAATTTCTCTCTTGTTTTGTTGAAACGGAATCGTTGCGCAAACAACGACCTTGACTCGTTCTTATCTGGTTTGATTGTGTGTTAGAAATAATATTTTTTCGGTGGCGTTAAACAGTTGATTCGTTTATTCTCAAAGTATTTGAATTGAATTCATTTGTAAAGGTCGCTTGCTTGTTGAACGTTTCCTAACTGCTCTGTACAGTAGTTTAGGTTACTTCTTCCAGGCAATGCGTAACAGTTTACAGGATTACCTAGAGAGAGATAGTTACTTTTTATTTTCAGGGAGTAAAGTAACACATCCCACATTGTTGCTGTTAAAACTATCAGGTCATGGTGCCAAATAAAAACTTTTTTGACTTATTGATATATCGCCCTAACAGATTAATAGCTTCTCAGCTTATTATTCCGGGATCCGGGTTTGAATTCTGATTCGGACACTGCGTTTTCATTCGGTAACAATCAGAGCCCAGTTCGAACTAATGTGATGAACCTAGCGTCCGGCTTGGAGCGTCAAACATAGGAAGAGCTACATATGTTCTTACAGAAATCAGGCCGCAAATGTGTATATTCAAAAATATGTAGTACTTAGAATATAGGCAGGAATGGAGTTGATGTATGAAAATTATTGGTCATTGAAATTGTGATACACCCACGGGAGAGACGTTCCTTGTCACACTCGAAGGAATTGTTGTTGGCCCCGCCTTGTGTTATGAAACATCCCTCTGAGGTGATAAGGTGCCACTATCATACATTTTTTGGTCCGATTAAAAAAAGAAAAAATGTTCTTTGGAGCTGCATATGTACGTATAGCTATAAAGGTATTACTACAATTGCGTCTATGATATTCAAATAAAATTCCCAGTTGACTGCGCGCAAAGACTCCTTGAAAATGGATTTCTCGAAAATGGTGCATTGTGTCAGAAAGGGAAAAGGAAAATACATCCCTTTACAATTTACGAAAACCCATGATGTACGAAATATTCCAAGAGTATTAGATTACAGCATAGAAGGCCTATTTACAGTAGAATATCTCAAAATTATCCCTAAAACTTCTTATGTTCAATATCGGATTCTGCACTAACAAGTAATAAAATCTGGATTTTAATACCATTCAATAGTGTTGTCTCCAGTAAAATTGAGGGGTCCCGGCTGTCAATACATAGTCTACTATGAATATCAGACGTTCAGATTTACAGAACATCTCATCCAGTTATTTATTCATTATTTATGTTTTGAAACGTTGATAAAACATATATTTATACATACAAGTTAAAAGCATCAAATTTATCAAATATTTTTTAATTCTCAGTTTTATTAATGTTGAGAAGATCTGTACGCTATTAAATTATATATTTAAAAATAAATAGTTTTAATTTTTATTCTTGTTGACTTTATTTGAAATAATGCCTGAAAAATTCATACATACTGGGCAAATGAAGCCTATGTGTTCGATTACGTTCGGTACCGATTCAGTGGTTACATTGCCTTACAAGTCACACTTCGTCTGTGTTTCAAGACGGAGAAGTGGCAAGTAGCTGTGGAGTAGGGTCCGAGTGATAATAGAATTGGCAAAGTGAGTTGGTAGGAATGTGACCCATTTGTGGTGGCGCAATCTAGAGCGACTGCTCTTATCTGACCCACTTATCCTGTTATCTGGCTATTGATAAGACACCCCCCCCCACTCCCCACGGGTATTGTTTACCGGAGGCTGGTGCTACAGTGCGAGCCTCTGTGTTGGCCGAGGTTCCGTCTCGAGTCTGATAATCTGCCTGTAGATACCACACTATCATCGACACAGCCGCAGCCACTTGCTAAGGCTCCTCCCTCCCCTCCCACTCTCCTCTACAACTCTCCCGCCCTCCTTCTTCAATTGCTTGTTTGTCGCCTCTATTCCCAGCCGATTAGCATTGTTAGTTTCATTTTGGTTTTTTACCAGACCGGGTACAATTATTTCTTTAATAATTACACGTTTGCGTCTGCTGTTTGTAGCAATCTTTACTCAGTACGTTTTTCATCCTCTTTTCAGGTTGGGATGTTGATTCTACTTATCACTCGAGTCAGTACATGTAGAAGCTAAAAAATGTACAAAAGTTATTGATTTTTTGCAATGTGCTTGGATTTATATCTAGATTTACAACAACCATAATTTATAGTTTATACTGGAAAATGAAATTAGTTACATTTATACAGAGGATTTACGGTTTTTTGCCAAGTAAAATTTTATTTTGAGAATCAGGACAGCACAACAATTGCTAATACAATCCTTCGAAATAAATAAATATAAAAGTCATTTAAAAAAAAAAAATTAATTTCAACAGAAATAATCTTATTTACATTTATTTTAAAAGTCTAGTCGTGGACCTTGTGTGTTATGTCTATTAAAAGTTATTACTGTAATCGTTTGTAAAATATTCCAACCATTTGGCTGATAGGCTTATTAATTCCTATGTCGTACAAACTTTTGCTGAAATCATGAGCATTTGGAGTGTATAAATAGAACTCATTAACCATCTCCGCGGACCTCTCTCCTGTTCCCAATAAATTTGTCGAATAGCTCGATTTCTTATGTTACGTTTTACATTATGCTATATTGATCACTTAACCTTGCTTACAAAATTTAAAACACTGAAAATATAGAGAAATAACATAATGTTTGTGTATTTGATTTTATGAAATGCAATAACTTTCTTTAATTTAATATCGTGATATATAAATCGAAACGAATGCAGAGATGTGGACGAAAAAATCTAGGCATTAGTTGTGTTATCATAGTGTATAGTTATCGATAATTGTGTGGCTAAAGCCAGTAAAGGAGCCTGACAGTGTTCTGGTCGGTTTTGGCGGGAGAGCAGGTTGGCGCTCGTATTTAGCACATGTACGCGGCGCGGTGTATAGTGCGGTGTTGCGCAGTCGCCAAATGGCAACAGTGGCGATGACGAAACGGAACCGGTACCGCGAGCCGCCGCCGCGCTATTACAGCCGAGTCTCGGTCGCTGCAGATTCACTCTCGCCTGTCTCGTCTCCGCACAGCCACTTGTTGCTCTCTGGGGCGGTGGACTGCCGCAGGGATCATACACTGGAACTTGATAATTCAATTTAGTTGTGGGTTGTGTTTTTGCGTTCTTGTCAAGTAGGTGGTGGTGTGGAAGTGTTACGGTTTTACTTTAAAAATTAGCACTTTATTAGGCCACAAGGTGCAAAGAGTAAATGAGTAGTAGCCAAAATGAACAAACATAACTTCCAGTCGACACGTTTAAATAAATATTTTTAAATCGTATTTTTTTAAGCTACCACACGCCAGAGATAGTTTAATATGAATCTGTTATGAGTGAAGGATTTATGAATCTTTGATCTTCCAAGGGATCAGTTGCATCTTTGCAGACGGTTTGTCCAGTAAACATTGAAAATCAAATAAATCCCACTTATTTATGAAACTTAACTACATAAATTAACTACTATAATACTATCAAATTCGTCTCTTTCTTCGAAAACGTTACAAGTAGGTTAACTTCATTTTAGAGATTGATAGATAAAAGATATTTGAATTATTTATAATAAGGACATATTTTATCATTAGCTATTTTCGGTGTTTGTGTCTTTACATTTTCTTTTCTTCATTTTGGTGGTTTCTACAGGTCTCGAAAATCCCGGTTCGAAAACAAAATTCAAGTGTAATGTACTTGAACTTTCCTCTCGTATCCGTATGGATAGCAGCTAAGTGTATTGTGTCAGAGACCTGGTGTACGAGTCAACGCTAGTTATACTAGTGGGGGGGGGGGGGGTGCTCTCACGCTCTTTGTATCAAATGTCAACATGTAGGCGGTATCTGAACATCGGCTTCATCTGTTGCAGACTTCCACGATTAGCCTTTGCTCTCGCACAGATTTACAGTGATATCAATTTTCCATACTTCACACATTTCCGCATTTAAATTTTAACCTAACATGTTTTTGAAAGTAGGATTGCTCTCAGACCTACCTAGAGAGGCCCACTGACGTACTTAAGGGGATCGATGTCAGGATGTATTTCCTGAAAGATTAAAATGCTTAATAATTTCCATTTCGATATCCCATCTACTGATAACTTATATTCTGATATAGATAAAAATTAGTTCTTGATAGTCTAGCTCTTTAATTGGTTCTTTACTTACAGTACCATTTATTTTGTATAATTTGTTTCAATAATAGCTATAGGTTTCGTAGAGTGTAGTATTCTATTCTAATTCAGGCCAGTGGACACTTAAATTTTAAAGAGGATGTCGGATTTCGCCCCTTTCCCCCTTTGATTGCCAGACAACGTATTGATTACACGTACACCAGGACCAGGTTGTTGTTCAGCTTAGTCATATGTTTAGACTATATAAAATCATAACAAGATTTAGTTTTTATGTCCAGTTAATTTCGTATTCAATAAAATAACAAAATGTACTACGTACAGATATTAAATGTTTCATAACCAAACTATTAATTTATGTATTGTTTATAACTTATCTATTTATGGCTATTTTGGTCGACTATACAATTAATTGGAAAATTATTATTGAATTTGAAAATTGTTCTCAGAATAAAACCACATATTTATACGCTAATTGGGTATTAATTTTAAATGCTAACTGATTGATATATAACCATGCTGCTCGCGTATTGTTAATTTAAAACTTAAACTATTGTCAGCTTGATTGACTGATAATAAAACAAATTTTTCACAATTATTTATGTAAATTTCGATCAAGTAATTTTTAATTCACAAATATGTTACATTTTGGACATTCCTAGTTGTGGCAGTATATTTCCGCATACTCCTGCTCACGCGCTTATCTACGAGTTTTTGTTATTTGCTGACGAGTAGGTACAGCGGCACTGGCGGCAGCGGTTATCACGGTAGGGGGCCCCGTGTTGGGGGCTTACCTGTGCCGCCGCGCCGGCCGCCACTTGACCACCTGTTTGCGGCTGTCCTCCAGACTGTCGGCCGGCACCAGTTTTCATAGTTTTGTTATACTTGGAGAGTTGAGAATTGTTGAAAACAAAGATTTTCTCTTGGGTAATAGCAGATAACGCATTGTAACACCTCGTAAATCAAGGAGACACCCTCCTCATTATTAGTGAAGTTGACCCACAACATAGTGGTTGTAATTCCTGACTTAGGCGTGCCACAACGCTTTGGTATGATTTGTTTATTTTAACCTAGCTTGTAATTATGTATTAAGTTAGTTATTCACCCGAAGAAGAGATCAGATTGCAGGTCTCGAAACATAGTGAAACTGATTTTTTGTTTCACTGACGGAATGTCCGGAAAAATCCTGTTTCCTTCACTCCTCATTATCAACCAGTTTTGCATATTTTTCCAAAACGTCTTTTTCACATTTAGTTCTATCATAAGTATTGGACAGAACTCAATAATTACACAGTATATTATTATTTCATTCATCACTTCCTGCTTAGTAAATCTGTTCCTTATAAAAGAGTTTCAGTCTTTTTTTATTTTCCTAAGTTTCTACTCCTGCAGTAGCTTTAATATCTTATGTATTGCCCAATTATCCCAGAGTTTACATCTTCTTCTTTAGAATTTATTTTTCCCTAAAGGACCAATGTTATGCAGTTGATACCAGAGAATTTTGTCTTTAATTACCGCATCAAAATTCTCATTTATGTATAAGACTTAGCCTCGTTGCCCCTGGCGCCCAGCTTATTCACTGATGACTATGGTCTCACGGTATGCGGAACATCACCAAAAGACCATCTTCAGAAGGTCTCTCCAGCTGTCGCCCAAGGAAAGTTTCATCCACCTTAGATTGTTGGATTGTGTAGTTTGTGTGGAAACGCGATCACACACTGGTCCGGGTACCAGCAGATCTCAGATATTAGGCAAGCTTAGACACGGAGGGAATGAATATAGAGGTAACGCCCGCCATCATTATACATTTTTAATATCAGTTACATAAGCAGATACCTGCACACAATAAATATGCATTGCATATAAAAAGAATGACACTTAAGAAAATTTAAAAGGTGCATTTATCTTGTGATTTTCTCAACTCCATAGTTAGTTTGATATAATATCCGGTCACTTAAAGCTTTTCAGCTCTTCTTATCAAACCATTCCATGTTTGATGTTTATATTACGCCTTATAGTTTTTAAGCTCTCAGACGACCTGGCTGTTTAATATTAATAAATATTCTGAACAATAATACGACCATAATACTATTTAGCCATTTTTAATACACATTTAAAGCCTGTTTTTCAATGACTTAGTAGACAGCAGGCAGCCCAGTCTTACTTTAAGATATAAAGTTATGTGTTGGCCAATGATCAGATGGTCAGAGTCCTTACTTTGAGGTCATTTGTAGTGTCCAACTAACTTCTTTGAAGTCGCTTCATTGTTTTACTTCTATAATGTAGCACAATTGATTTGATATCGCATAAAATGGAGAAGTGCTACAATTATGCTGTTTTGTGATCATGTTTTTGCGTGATGTAATAGTTCTATAATCAACTTCTTTGAGGTCGTAAGTAATCGCAGAGGTTTCGTATAAGTTATTTGCCTTTGCTACAATTTAAACAGAAACGAGCAGGATAAAAGGTGGAGATAGGAAAAGAAAGATCGATGGCAAGGACGGTGGTACCAACAAATTTGACCTCACATCACCCTAGATTTTGGAGGTCGAGTACAGTGGCGTAGTACTGCAGCCAAAGTTCTTGGGGACCGTATGTCGTGGAAATCAAACCCAACACGGTTTGTATTTCGTTCTCATCCTGGTCGCCGGACTGCAATAACTCTTTTCCTGAGAATACCCTTATAAGACTACGCAGCTCGAACGTTAATTTTGTAGTGCCTAAAAATAACCACGATGGCGCCTACCGATGTGAACTTCAATACGTTAATTTAAATATACAACTTAATTGAAAGACTTTCTCTTCCTATAGTAATTAGTGAAGATACGGGTAATGGGGTAGAGGTGGCCGTAGTCCAGGTGCTGCAGCGGCAAGTGGTAGAGGACCCAGGACCGGTTACGCAGGGCTGCCACTAGCGCCGCACGGATGGGTACCAGCAGGCTAGCCAACCTTGAGCTCCGGCTACCCACTGCCTACCTGCTACTTATATAACTTCACCTTAACATTGACCCAATATAAGAACTGTCGCTAGTTACCTACCCCCTCCCCACCACCAGCGTACTTTCTGTTGACACGTTTACTTTCTTTTGGCCGAGAAATGGTTTGATGGTTGCAGTCGCGTCAGTTCCATACAGTGTCAAATTAAACAATTACTTTATTCGGCAATACTTTGAATCCATTCAGTTTGGTTCATTTATTAAATTCTGCATTTGAGATTTTTAAATAATTATATTTGTCTTCACATTGAAAAGTTATGGTGAAAAGTTATCATGTACTTTGCAAATTGTATTGGTTTACTGGAATAATTTTTACTTCCCTTGAATTTATTACTTCCATTCATATTATTCATAATCTTTTCATTTTCATACATTCCGTTTGTAAATATACAGTTGTATACCCTTTTGTTAGATCCATTAAAATGATTTAGAAAAATGTACACGGTCTTTAAAATCTCGGCATATGACAATGATCAAATGTTCATTGTACTAAGTCTTGATAAATGACACTTTGCGAGCCTACTTAATGCGTAATATGACAGTAAAGCGATGTGCGAACTGCACGCAAAGGATATAAAGGATCCGCTCTAAATATTTTGGTTAGCGTAGGGTAAGATTACATCAAATATAATGTAGGCCTGTGTGATGTCAACGAGCATATACAGTCTATTGACTTGTGAGCATTCCCCGTGTAGCCTAGCCAACGAATGCGGAATTCCATGGAGGCTGAAACCTTGAGAAGACGTTCACCTTGGGTGGGATGCGACTTCCCAGTCACAACAGAGGAGGACTCAGTCAATGGATGCTAACCGTCATCAGTCGTTGCTTCCGGGTGGTGAATTGCTGAGTTAGCTCGGGTCACAGACCCGTGCTGATATGACAACAGGCAGTAGTCAATGGCAACAAAGAGTTCCGGGTGACTCGGTGCTGGGTCAGCAGTGGTGTCGCCTTGCTGAGTTTCTGAACACAGGGTCACGGTTACTCGCTGCTCTGACCTTGGTTTGTGTGGCAATAGGTCGTGTCCGTGTTAGCAACTCTGCCGCTCCTCGGAGAATGAAAACAAATAATCATTCGCAAGGTCGCTCTACAGTCAACATGTTTCGTTCAAACCCTTTCAGGGTTCAATGGGAGACTTGTACAACAGAATGTTTCTTCGAGACTCACGAGAGTCAAAATTGAACCCTTTGCGTAATTCTATTTACAGTTTTCTGGAGTGTGAAATTATATAGAGGTAGATGTGTGGTTATCTATTCAAACTACTTGACAATCAGACTAATGTTTGGGTAGGATATTGGATGTCGTGTCGCCTGGACCGACATAGAGGCTCATGGATTCTGGATAGAGGCTCATGTGTTCGAATCACACCGTTGAGTGGTGAAGGAATGAAATCTATCTGGCATTGAACATTATATTTTAGAAATTAACCAGGAATATTACATCAAGGGACGGAATCCCCTGGTTCACTGAAGACTTCCCCTCGTTGCCATTTGTATTTGTTTGAATATTAACGACCGTGGCTAAGGATTTATTTACCTTAACTAAGAACAAGGTTTTATGTCATTCGCGTTACTTGGGTGCGACAGCGTTGCTAGCCATATGTAATCCTGTTGGCCGGAATATACTTCTCAATTAGTTTGTTTATAAATACAATTCCTTGATTACCACGCAGTCCAAATATGTACTCTTTAGATGCAAAGCCTGGAATAATTAAGATTTGAATTTGGTACGTCTCGAAGCGCAGCTGGTGAAGGAACTTTCTACCCAGATGTCATAGGTATGCAGCGGAGATTCTTATACACAATGGGAACGCTAGTCCATGCAGGACTGTACGAGTCTAGTTTATCGAGGGACTTGGAGAGCCGCCCCGAAAGGTCACAGTTCTCCAGTACCGCATACTTCCCTCCCACTGCCGCCTCAGCGCCGGGCCGTGCCTCTCCATGCCTTGGTACCGAGTGTAAAATATCCTGTAAGGAGTACATAGTGCTACAGTCATGCAGGGCTGTACGAGTCTAGTTTATCGAGGGACTTGGAGAGCCACCCCGAAAGGTCACAGTTCTCCAGTACCGCAAACTTCCCTCCCACTGCCGCCTCAGCGCCGGGCCGTGCCTCTCTATAACTTGGTACCGAGTGTCAAATATATCCTGTAAGGAGTACATAGTGCTACAGTCATGCAGGGCTAGACACCATTATTGTAAGTCGCTTTTGTTCAGTACAGATAAAATATTTCCTGTGTGTTTGTGCATATTTTCCTCCGAACCGTTGTTCAAACAAAACGTTGTGCAATGATAAACAGTGTTTGTGTGTGGTGTGCGAATTCACGTAGAGGTGAAAATATTTATATTAGAACGGCCTTGAGCTCTATTGCTGTATTGACATAATATCAAGGTTGTTTTCAAGATAGCTTGAGAGCTTTTAAATATTTTTATTTCGTGAGTTCTTTGAAAATTTGAAAAGTGAAGAGCAATTATGTCTCTAACTTTGTATGTGTATGTCCTTATATCAATTTTTTAAGGATCTTATACATATACATTGTGATATTTCAACGTTCTTTAAAGAAAAGAACGTGCAAGTATGCAGAGGATCAGTGATTATGCTCTGTATATGAAAGTTTGCTCATGCCCCGTAATTGTAATAGGATTGAGGTAAAATACCATTGTTACTTGTTACTATAGTCAGTACGATAAAGTGTCAATGATCCGTTATTTATTCTCTTCTTCATATCCTAAAACGTGAGAGTAAAATGTATCAAAAGTACATGACCAGCATCACAGAAAATAGGAAATTCAAAATGTCTCCGAACATGACAAATTTAACTCTGTAACTCTATGCTGTGGTGCAGTCCTGACATTTGTTGGTTTTCGAAATGTTTAACATAACATTATCCGAGAATATCCGAGAACCGTCTGTGCAATCCTGAGATTGGGGAATGCTAAGATTAGTTAAACAACGCTTGTTTGAATATTGTTTGTACTATGATATATAATGTTATTGATTAGTACGCCGAGAGCGGTGTTTCCCAGATCCCAACAGGTGGCGAGGGGCCCAGGGGATGTCCACCCAGAAATAGTGATGCTGCAGGGCGACTGTTGGCCAACTCTTACCCAACCGGCGGGATAGGGATGTTTGTGTACAACTTTCACCACTTGTTTGTCCTCTGTCACCCAGGCTTTTGTGAAACTCCCGGAAAGTCACATTTACCCCTGACGCCTGCTTATGGGCCGCCTTGGTTCATAGTGTTTGTATCGCGTTCGATATACGAGATAACCAGCATGGTGTGCGTGCGTCGCGTAGGTTAGCGATGTTGAAACATTCAGAATATGTTGAAGAACATTCATAGTCCTCAAATTGACTGAACATTCAAGTTGCGACAGAAGGCTCCAGTCGTTATGTAAAACTTGAACGTTGAGGTATATTTTATATTTAGTTTTATCCCGGATTATGGCAAGGATGGCATAATGCCAAGTTGATATTGGAATTTCGATTACATACTTTACTTGTCGGGTTTGTATTAAGAACAGTTTTCTATTTCCATGAACTGTCTGCATTTTATTGAACTTACAATTTCAATGCATGTGATAGGCTTTTAAAATATAATTAGATCTTGAATCCATGTCATGTTACTAGTATAAACTCTCATGGCTTTGTGGTTAAACCATACCTCCTGTTGTTGAACTTCTTGGGGTATACAAAATCGGGAAACAATACATTATTGTCCAGACTTACACTGAATGGACACTGAATAAACAAATTGAACGCAATGGGTTTCCAAGGTTTATTTACGAGCACCAAGTGAAGCTCACAGCTCCTACAGACTCTAAAGACCAGTCAGGAGAAAGAGACTCGACAGTAGACGTGAAAAAGAACGTCTGTCATCATTCAATACCTCGAGAGACCTTCTGGCAAAAAACATCCTCCCTCCTTTATCTCATAGTGATTAATTACCGATGCCAAGTCAGTGTTAAAAACGATCCTCTCGGTGTCTTCGCGAGCGTGAGGCTGTGTCTGTCCCTTATCACATCATCCCGGTAACGGGTGAACCGTTCAATTGTAGGGTCAGAGGGTGGGAGGTATATAATTAGGTGGTCTAGCCTAGCCCGGGCCGTCCTCACCGACAAAGGGCCAACTTTCTCCCACGTGATATGACCGCCGCCATATTTCTTTGTTTTCGACATCCGCCCAGCAGCGACTAGCGAGCGTCGGTATCATCATTAGTATGGGAGTAGGGCCGAGTCGAGAAAGTGGGGACTGTGTGTGGCCTACAATCTCTAGATTATTATCGGAATGGGTAACGAGTTTAATGGCATCTTTTAAACACTTTTATGAGTGCCGTACTTTTTTTACTTATTTACGATGTTCCCACAGGAACGTGCTATCTAAGAATGCGGGACTTTCTCTTTAGAATTTCCAATCATAAATTGAGATGCAACGTTTGTACCAACCGGCCAGTCTGTTCCTTTGTTTTAACATTTGAAAACTTGAAAGCTTGCATTTGGATTAATAGCGTCTTCAATAGTTGAGATTATTTTTCCAATTGCAAAGGGATGAATTATCATTTTAGTCGTAGAAGTTCAAAAAGAAAAAAAGTTTAACCCACGCAATATAGAATATTTAGAAATATTTCCGGATATAATAGAATACAACAAAACATTATTTTGTTGTTAGTAGTACATAGTCGCTGGCAACATGATGATCTGTGAAATACAAATTTTTAATAAGGGAAGTAGATACTTAAATTCCAAGAAGAAATTAACTCACTGTTTCCCAGTAAGAATTAACTGAAGTTTTAACAAATTTAATTCCAGAAACTATTAGGAAAACGCATATATATTGTAGCTGCCCAGTTCCAGTTGTGGTGGAGACTTGAACGGTGGGTCGGTCAGGCGTCGCGCCTCGCAGTGGAACTCCAATTAGAAATATTTCAAGTGAAATTATATCAGTCGGACGAAAAGTAAGAACAGTGATCGCCGTAAATGAGTGACTACATCCATTTGAAGGTCAACCGGTTCACGTTGTTGAGCGGAAAATTGAGACGCGTGAGAAACCTAAGCGCGTGACTTGTTTAAGGTCACGCTAAATGAATGCTTTATAGCGGGCAAAGTATGGGAAATTTGTAATCAACAGCTAAATAATTAAATAAATAATAAATCAGTCCTGTACGCTTTATTGTGCTGAAAAATTCATAATTTGTATTACAATGTGATATGTGCATAATGTTTGGCAGTAAGAATATCTAAGACAAGTTCGCACAATCGTCAAAAATAAGTTAAAATAAAATTTGAGTCTTCATAAATTTGTTATGCTATAAGGTTAACAAAGTAACTTTTTAAGTAGCGGATTAGCGATTTAAATTAAATAAAGCAATGCAATATTAGAATGTGATTTCTATAATTTTGGAGATTTTTGATAGTTATTACATGATTTTACTATTAAATGAATGCCGCCGAGTTAACTTTCTTACGGTTTTTTTTTGTTCATTTTAGTTTATTTCAAAATATTGTCCGGAAAATATCGCCGAAGACAATTTGTAATACACGAAGTGCCGCCATTTACTGTAACAATATATTTATTCACTGGCAAAGATTTGATTCTAAACATTTTACTGATATTCATTAGTTAGAAGAAGTATAAAAATAGCAACCGTTCGTGATTATCGTGCATTAATGTTATAATTTCGGGATCGATAAGTGACGACCTTGGAGATGTAGGAGCGCCGCGCCGCGGCAGATAAGCGTGTAATCAGCGGCGCAGGACCTTGCGGCAGGATTCGCCGGCGATGGCGTAACATCTGCGGGCATCGAGGCCAAGGGCAGGCCACCAGATCTCGCGATCCCGCACCGCACACCGGCTCCACAGCTATGCAAAACACACTTTCGCTTCCTTCCACGGCCGCCTTGACCACGGTTGTCGGCCGACACCACGTCACGCACACCCCCTCCTACTGATTCTGCGACGATAGTATCCCCTGTAGATCTTACAGCCGTCTGCAACTCCTTTCTTGGTCTTACCAGCAGATTCGCCCACGGGCCCCGTATTATGGGCGGGTTTATCTTTCGCTGAGATTTATTTCGCATGACATCATCGTGGAAATTTACAGCATTATCGCGTGCACTAGCTAGCTCTCTAGTATTGTTTAAAAAAGCTTTCTGCAACTGAGGGTATTTTAATACAAAAAAAATTCGTAAATGACTTTAGCGGATTGAAAGATTTGTTAGCCAGAATTTTGTCAGTAATATTACTCCATATTATTAAACAACTTGTACATTATTATGCATAGCGTACACCTTTATAAACTTATAAAGAATTTATACTGCTTTCCTTTATTATAAAAAAAACCTTTTATAAGGTTTTAAGCAGCAAAAACGCCATTTACTGCATACAAACTAAATTTATATTAAAAACATGACTCGTTCGGAATACATACTATCTGGAAAGAGTTACAAATTTGAAATGTTAGATTACTTACACTTTTAATGGACAATATTTTTATTCCAGGTTGCAATTTCTTGTGCTTTTGCGCCAAGCTTTCTGCAATCTAAAAGCCGTGTCGTAGTATAGATCACTGCAATCTGTGATCGACACCTACCTAAAGAGATCAAGTAAGATCAAAACTGATTTTTCAGTAGCATTCCGTGGATCGATCGTACACTAATACGTTTCTTGTTATAATGGCAACGTAAACATCTTTGCCTCTTGTTATTTATTGCAATATGTGCTTTATTATATTGTGTAAGTTGGACAGGCATGAGTAAGCGGGATGAAACCTCAGGAGGCTTATTATAATTCTACAATTGGTTATATTGCACAGCCACACAGGACGGCTACAGGCTATGTGTGTGGCTAGTGTAATGAAGCGAGAGAGGTGCTGGTAGACGGTGTGCGCTTGAACCAGTACCCCGACAGTAGACTGTATGCTAATACAGTCCCAAATTGAGCCCTGGGTCCGCTCTCTCCGCGCGGTGTGTTAATCTCATTTAATTGAGCTTTAATCGGTGTAATTGAAAAGAAACACCACTCCATTGTTTCCTGTGCAAATGGAGAGAGATGGTTTGCAAAATTAATCACATATGAAAATTCACCACAGTCTAAACACCCTTTAGAATATGTTTGTTAAAAAGTGTAAAGTGTTCCTTTTATAAGCAAGTATAAAAATTCTCTTGCGTTGATATCTAATAATCAGTCCTATGATGACACAAGTTTAGCATTTTTATCTATAGTATGATAGGAAATTTTGTAATTCGGTGTTTGCTAGGTAAAACTAAATAGCTACATAAGTAGATTATTTAGGTGTTGCATTGCCTTTATGGAACCAAATCGAATCAATTAACATACTGAGTGCGGTAAACGATTCGTTACTCTACTTGAGATTGAATCGTCTTAGTGCGTAAGTCTGAGAGACTATAGAGTCATTGTGAGATACGGCAGAATTGATTAGCAAAGTTGAGAGTGCGTTTTATATCCTTGTCAGATAAGGTCCAAACTAGGTGGATTTTTCACAATTAAAGATGCAAAAAAAATAGAACAAGTTGATATAGCCAATAAAAGAAAAGATAATTATATAGCACAGATACATTTTACTGTTTTAGTGTATGATCACTAATAATCTGTGACTCTTGCAGGGATGCAACATGTACGATTGGTGTCGTATAACAACGTACAGTTTTACGATCAATTTAGACAGTTTCCAAAGCTCATTGCGTTTGATATTGTTGAGTTCAGCCTGGAGGTATTCAGTAACTCTCGTAAGGGGATGTCCGGATTGTTAGTTTCCCTCCCCGTTATGGTTTCTCCATAAGTAATTATACAGGGCGGTATTCCCAAGGACTCTCTCCTTCTGCTGCTAATATAAACTCTAGGCGGACACTTCTCACAAAGTAGAAAGTAAAAAGAATATCTCCAAATTTTGCTCAATTTCCCCTCCTAGTTCCGGCCAGTAAAGATGACTAAGATTTCATCACAGCCGGTGAAATGGCGGCACTGTAATTCGATCTACTGTTGTAACCGGGGTCTCCCCAAACCTCCTCGGTTCGGAAGTACGGACCGGGGGATCCTGGGAGTGACAGTCTGTCCTGTGACACAACGGTTTCATCACAGCCGGTGATGCAAAGCCGCCATGCTCAGCATACTAACCTCTATTGCGGCTACGCTAGTGAAAGCCAACTGATACCGTACCTTTGCACCCGGCCAAACTCGATACCACGTTCATTGTGTATCAGAATTTGATAGATCGGTGCAGTCCAAAATATAAATTTATGAGGGGAACGAACTCCTGACTGCATTACTTTCCTCAGAATTCAAATCTACATAGATAATATGGTTCACTACATTTATACTTAAGTATTAACATCTAGAAAAGCCATTTCCCCTGACTTTCCTTATTTCCTCGCTTGCAATTAGAGTAATATCGGGTTTGCTTAAGGTTATTATCCCAGTTAAAATACTCAATCCGTAAGACTAATTGAATTTTCTATATCAAGTGAATTCTCCAGTTGTTCTACCTTTCTAACCCAAAAAGCACATGTAACTCCATCTACATCAAAAGACGGAATTCCATACTATAAAACCATTTAAGCTTTAAAATAAAAATTCCCAGACTAGTCCTCAATCTTGATATCCGGGAGAAGCTTTCCGGGATTATAAAACTTTTATCTGAATATTGTATACTGAACCTTTGTCTTCCTCCTCGTTATGATTCCTAGCAATTGTCGTTAAATTTATACCAGTTGTTTTGTTCTCATGTGTCAAATCCTATTCATGACCTCTCGACCTTCCTCGGACTTGTGGGTATCTCGAGGCCAGAGCCTCACCTTCAGTTGACGTGTTCCAGAATCCTTTATTCAGTACATTTCCTAAGGCTCCCCTTATACCCATGGTCGAGTAAGCACTATTTTAAATTATTTACCCAATATTTAAACCTTAAATCTTTTACAATTTACAGTAGAATTAACATTGATTTTCAATTTATTTTGGTCCTACGTAAATCATTGTGATCAAGTGATAATTAGTTTAGTTTTACAACAGTCAGGACAAACTACACTATTTAAAATAATATTCGTTAGATTAATTGAAAGAATAGGTAAACAGTTGAATTGTTACATACTGTACTAGTGTGATAGCAAGGAAACTTCAGGTTGTTTGATCCATTCGTCAATAAATTAAGTTATGTATGCCTACACGATCAAGTAGACAGCGGGTATAGTATTAGTGCGTGTGTGCACAAGTAAACGGTGATCACAGTACACAAGAAACGATGCGGGAAGCAGGTGAACAGTCCAGTGGAAGCCCGACCGCCTCGTGGACTGTCTGCCTCAGGTTCAAACCGGGTCACACGTGCACGCCGCTTACAAAACCCCACTTTCTCGGCCGGGGAAAGGGAAATCTCTGACCTTGGCTGCACTTTTTAACTGGTCTCTCTCTCCCGTAATCGGCCGCTTGTGACGGCCAGCCATTATTCGGTTTTATATAACAGGCCCCAATTGAAGTCTCGCCTCCATTACAGGGGCTGACGTTGCGCAACAGGCCATCCGTAGCCACAGCCCGCTTTCTTCCAATAACCCTTTCTCTGAGTAGACGCAGCGGGCAAGGGCACTGGGGGAGAAAGCTCATTTACAACAATATGTAGCCTGTAAGTGGTTTCGTGGTGTAATTTGTGACCGGAATAATGCAGCGCTCTTAATTGAGTTCTACGCCTAGTAATATTGTATACGAGATGTAATGTTGTTGTTGTTGTTGATAATATATAACAAGTTTCTTATAAACTGTTGTATGGTGTTGTATTATTGTAGCAATTGTTTTCTCATTAGTATTTACTTATTACTTTGATAGTGTCAAACAGTCCGATACTAACTCAAAATACTTACATAAAAAAAGATTATCACATTCTTTTTAGGTATCGTTTCTTCTTAACAATTCGTCGAGATTCCTAACTTAAGCTATTTTTTAAGTATTGTCGACCAATGAATTGAAAGTGACTGCCGGAGGTATTGCCTGATAGAATACGCGGGCTCGTGCAGTGACAGATGATTCGCTATGCGGTACTCTCGCTTCTTGTTGATTCATTCGGTTATTTCACGATAACCTCTATACCCAGTAAACGAGCTTGACTTTAGAGATTAATTTATTTAAAATTAATACTACCATACAATATGTGAACTCAGTCCAGTTATTAATACCCTGGTACACATGTAAATTTGATATTTTTCAAACTACTATTTACATGATGCAGATAAGTGACGTGTAATAACATATTATACGATCGTTTCATTGTGTAACAATGCTGTATGTCATATACTATAAATCGTTTTCTTACAAATGTTTATTTTTTCAGGTACGAGTCTTCTAATTAAGCAGTCGGTATATGTGAGTAGACGTCTATAATCACTACAATCACAAGAAAGATAATCTAAGAGAATTAAAGTTAAAAAAAGTTGTACATTTTTTTAAATTAGAGTTTCTTATGTATCAAACTCAACATTTTTTTAATGGCCTTCTCTGAGAGCATAAACATTTGTACGAAAATTTGAGTAAATAAAACGCCACTTTTAAATTCCCCAATGCATTTCAGTAGCAATGAATGAACTGAAAACAATAATAGAAACGTAAATAACGTAAATTTAGCGGATTTAATTGACATAAATGGAAACATTGGAAACCATTTGCACGTACAATATACAATAGTTGTGTATGATCGGGGGTCGTGGTTGTACATAGTTCAATAATGTATGGTTTACTGTGAATAAGTTTAATGACGCAAGTATGGGGACATACTGTGGTATACATGACAAACGTCGTTGCACGCTCCATCTGCTACCTAGTCTGTACTAGTCCGGGCTGCATCATCAGTATCTCTCTACACCGCACCAGCCTTGTGCAGATGTGCCAAGATAATGAATGGACTCGGGGATTTCCCTCAATGTTGTCTCCCTAAATACGAAATACTGACTTCGTAACATTTTTGAACATTATATTGAGTGTCTACTATTGTAACCTGGCATCCCAAAGATTATACGTGTACTATGTATTTTTCGAATAGATTTGTAATCGTCTAGAAGTCTTCTTTAATATGTTTTACTTTTAAAAAGTAAACTGTCCTAGTGACCCGTAAGGAATGAGTCACCTTATGGAGGCGTACATAACCCGGGCCAAGGGGCAGGTCACGGGTCAGGATGGTATAGCCAGAGAGTTGTGTTGCCGCTGAGGTGCGGGTGGGGGTGGGGCCTGCCCGGCTGCCCTTTGACCTCCACCTTTGTTTTGTCTCGCTGCCCTGTTGCCCGCTGCCGTGCTTTCCAATGTATAATGTTGATATTTAGAGTGTCCGCCCACATCAAAGCACAGCGGTGACGGTGTGGCAACCTCAGGCCCACCACCACCTCTGTCCGAGTCGCTTCTGGTCGTCTTCGATGTGATCCGCGTCACCACGTTCAGAACATCCCTCGTTATGTGTTCCAAGAATAGTATAAACTTGTCGTGTCGCTTCTAGTGATTGTACCAGCACAGGTTTAGAACAGTTCATGAGTGGACTCATTCTGAGAAGATGGCATGGTAGTGATCTCTGAAATCGTGTTCTCTCTATCAATTACTCACGGTTCCTTGACCAAGTGGACGTCCCAATAGGAATCAACGGGTGCATGGCCTAACTGTCACATCAGCAAGTCAGTTCTTCTCGTGGTATCATTATTAATCGTAGTTTGATACATTGAAAGAACTGGATATCCGTTACTTCCGATCCGTTAGTAGTTATATCAAAGGTTATATCAAAAGCTGTTTTATTATTTAGCTGTTGGTTAATGGGAATGTTTCCAATTCACCTACAGTTGTGTTAAAATACTAGTTGAGATTGCTGTCAAATGGATGTCTCTCACCTGCGATTTGGTGTTAAATCTTTATAAGCTTAAAGTAGCTATATATTCTGTTGTTTGTGGAAGTCATTACTTGGGTTTTCAGAGAAAATCATAATCACTACTTAAAATGTGAATATGACATGGTTCAGAGGGATCATGCAAGTGACAATGGTGAAGTAAAGCTGCGCGAGGCGGCGAGTGAGTGCGGTAAAGCGGACGGATGGTGTTCCTGTGTCCTGGGAAGGATGTGTTGAGGCAAGCACGGCCGCTGTGCAAATCACCGTGACGGAGCAAGCGCGGCAACGCCGCTATTGCGCAATCTTTCAAGGACACGGGAAAGTTGCAATCGTAACCCACTGTGCTCCCGGTCCCGGTCGGACATTGGGCACAGGCGCATGCGCATTCTTCCCCCGTCATTTGCGTGGCGATCGCGTGTTCGGTACGGGGTTCGTTAGTGTAAGCGTACCTGCGCGCCGCGGTGGGAGGACCATAGACCTTGGAAGATCACGACAGCGGCATTCCGAGTCGTGACAGATGCGCGCCCTCCGTTCACCGCGGCTCTCACAGGTTCCCAGAATACTACACGATCCTAGCGTTTCCCAGAAGAAAATTCTACAATTCGGATCTACAACCGATCACACCGTCCAGCATGTACTGTTTGCTTAAACTTCTCTCTGTTAACGTTCTAGTTCCACGTGACAGAACTGGGACTTTGTGCCAGAACCAGTTTCCTTCCCAGATCATAAACGGGTTTTTCAATCACGATGCCACATGTCCCACTTGATCCGACTTGACAGAGTGTCTATGAGAGAAGTCTCTTCTCGGTATAATTAAGTTGTTCTAGATTAATGCAGGATTTGACATGTCGGTTGCTACATTTCCAACCCTTCTAGGAGTGATCTAGATATTAATCGTGTTTAAGTGTGAACAAACCAAGATAGAGTGCATCTTTAATTTTGGATTCAAGAATTGAATCTGTTCTCCTGTCTTCAAAGAAATGTCTCTGCGACTCTCCGGAAGTCCCATGACTCAGCGAGCACGCTGGGCTAGGCCGGAATGTGACTGTGGCCGGTGCCAGAGGCCAACACTAAAGACGATTGTTGGAAAGTGTGTGCGCGATGAGCCGCTATATTTAACGTTTGACTGCGGACCTTGGCCGGAGCTCTGGAAGTGTAAGGACAGTGCAGCGTGCAGCTTGCAGTGATGTATGGGTACAGTAACAAACTGACCTGTCACGAGATGCTCGCTTCCGACCGATAATAATGTATTACTGTCAGCAGTCAGTTACTCAACGTTTTATACGACTTGAAATGTTGCAATGGCCTTCACAAAATCTTTCTGACTCTTGCGATGATTAATCTGATAGTCCAATTACTAAATGTAGCTTAAAGAAATTCCAGTTGTTGGGACGTATTAAGACTGATGTTTGAAAGACACGTTTAAGTTCCAATGCCAAACGGGACGATATATGATACTCTGTTTTAGATAAATAGCCCGCTCAGACAATTGAGGTTGACCTCCATCAACTGAAATGACTGTAGAGGCTATATGACATCGGTGGTGAGAAATGTATATTTCTTGCACTGGTTTTACATCTATACATAATAATTACAGGCAAACATGTTATCTGCAAGTTCAAAAACCGCTATCATTAAATTTTATATATTTGGTTTATTGGTACCTCTAAATCACTCCGCATTCACATTTTAAATCTACAGAGATTGGACATGTTGAGTATTCCGTTGTTTCATATATGTTGAATATTTCCAAATTTAAGGAAGAAATAACCCCATGTTTCTGCGTACTTCCGATACAACTTTTCATGGAGATGAAATTTCATTTACTGCAATTTCAATGTAACTTTGCTCATAAAGGGCGCCCTGTGAGTTTCTTACTAAAAGATAGATTTACATACGAAAGCAGACATAATCTTGCGTAGTTTCTTCTGGGTAGAATATATAAATAATATTGATTTAGCTTAGACGATTATCTACTTGTACTATAAAGCCATGATCTATCGTTTTCGAACTCATGGGACTGAGATGTTGCTCTGTGATCTAGTTGAGGTGACATGCTATTGTAAGGCAATAATGAAGTTCAAACAGTATTGTACTAATAAGGTCACGATTGAATAACGATTACGCTCCAACGCAAGAACATAAGCAAGTTACGACGACCGTGTACTGCAAGACCACGATCAAAGAGAGATGATTATCTACTGTATCGCTACTGATATGATGCTATACTGCAAGATCGTAGTCACGCCTACAGGATGCTCTACTGTAAGATCTCACATTCTAAGATATGTAAGATGATGATCAATCTGAAATGACCATTATCGAGCAGGTATCACATTCTACTGTAAGATGATGATCAATCTGAAATTATGCTTTAATGTAAGACCACGATCGAGCGGAGACCGTACGCTCTGCTGTAAGACCATGATTGAGCTGAAGTAATACTGTAATGCAAGACCGTGACCGAGCTGAGATGATGCTCTAATGTAAGATCATGATCGAGCCGCAGGTCGCCGAATGCGGTCAGAGGGATCTGTGTCAGTGTCCCTGCCGTGTTGCCAGATCTCCCTCCGCTAGCCCAAGTGGATGCTGGCTAAGTTACACGCCAACTGGCATAATCCACTGCTCAGCTTTTCATTTCCAAAATTAGTTTGTGATAAATCGGCTTCGTTATTATTGCCGTGATGAACGCTAATGCCTTATGGATTATTTGACATTAATAGCTAAAAAATTAACAACTCAGCATGGGTTCATATTCCAAATAGATATTGAACATTTAAATAGAAAATTTTTGGAAAGAAATACTAAATTTTTCATAAATCTTAGTTTAAGTAATTATTTATTTTCCTTTTTAGTCTTTGTAATAGAAACAATATAAATAATAATAATAATAATAATAGTTGTCTCGTGAGATTTTTAGCAATCAACGTTCTCTATTGATTGTCCACACCATAGAACAAAAAACAATTGCTCAACATTTGCAAGAATTTTGTTAGGTTACACGCGGTTGTTAATACACCTTGTTAAAACTTTTTACGTCACTTGATTTAAATTATTTAAACCAATCGTAATTGTTCTTGTTATTATTTAAGACATAAAGAAGTTACCAATTTGAAAGAGTCGTTCGTAAAAGGAGATTTAATAAAAAGTTACGAGGATAGCGTGAGTAAAGTGAAATTAATGTATAAACCTGGCTTTTCTGGCCAGTTATAAAGAGCCTCGATGAGTTTAGTGAGACATCAAACAAAAAACAACTGCTCTTTTTCGTATTGGATAGCAAGGAGTCCGAGACTTGCTCATGTGTTTTAGTTGAATATACAGCCCTCATCAACCCTGTGGAGAAAATGTTTTCTGTGCTTCTTTTTTGATACTTCGTGGGCTCTTGGTTATTATTTGTTGGGCAATGATTTCTGTCGATGGTGAAATTCTTTCCATACCCTGGAAATCGACAAGAAGAAATCTATTCATACTTCTGAGTTGTTTCTTGTGGCACGATTCAAAACTGTTTAATGCTATGTGTTTATTCATATACTATATACAACGGCTATTCTGAATCTGTAAGTTTAGATGATTGATGTGTGCTACCGATTATAAAACTGTATAAATTAAATCACACTTGCATATAGGCGTTCAGTGGTTGCCGGAAGAAGTTAACTTTTCAGCAATATTCAGCTTAAACCACAATAGAGTAAAAAGACAATTATTGCCAGACAGTTAAGGATCTGACTCGATATATTTATTACGTCTCTGTGCCAGCCAGCGTATACCAAAATTTCATTATTGGTGGTATTAGGTTGGGGTAGCATTATAAAAATTATTGCATGTTTATTTGAAATTTCACGTATTTAAAAATGGTAGTTGTCAAACGAATAAAAAGAACCTAAAAGTTACACGTACCTAAAAGTTTGGTGTCTGATCCATTAAAATTACATTAAAAAACAACTAGTATGCATTTTTGTTGAAGAATATAGAATAATTTTTAATTCATTTAAACGTAAATCCGTAATAAAATCAATTTTTCAGTTATCTTTCTTTAGATAATAAGCAAATGTCATTATTGCTGTCTCTTTTACACGTTTAAATGTTTCTAGGATTATTCTATAACTATGTTTGTTTTAGAGTAATTTTGCATTAAAATTATTAAAAATGACTTTTTGGTATTAGCGAAAATGCAATGTTTGCAAGCCTGAGTCAGGTCCTAATAATGCCATTAGTATTGTCATGCATTGTTAATTAAAATAAAGATGGTCGAACAAACAAATTGTAGTTGTAACCGAAGTGCTCAAGAAGTAATGAATGCCCTCAGACATGTCAGTCATTTAAAGTTAAATGAAAATTGACATTCCGTTTGTGGTGACATTGTCGGCCCCACATCACACCACAGTGCGCACCGCCCGCGCCTGCCCGTCGCGCCAGGTAGCCTAGGCTATCTGACCATCTCCAGCGTTGCCAAGTCTCCAGCCCCTCCAGACGCGTCGTGTTTTTGTTTACCGTAACGGTACCTCCACCCTCGTCCCTTCCAATACAACTTTTTGTCACTTAGGATCCGTCCGATTAAATTGACAAATATCCCCTCCCTCACACCACCTTTCTCTTCCTTGTCCCTCTAGGGGTTGGCTACAATTTCATTCCAGGAATTCCATTTCTTCTCAATTAATATTGAACATTACTGGAAACGTTACAGCGATTATTTCTTATCTTTAAGCTTCTTACCGGTGGTTTTCAATTTTTTTTTAACTACATACAGTCTTATGCTACTGCACATTTGAAGTGGCTTGTTAATTTAAAAGGGCAATAAGAGAGAAGTAATACATTTGAGCTGTAAATTTATGTTTGGGTATTTGGATTTACAGTAAAATCATTTGCTTCTGTATAGACCGCTTTTATTATCAGAATTTCTAAACTTTCAGTTTCTCTCCTAAGCTTATCCTAAGATTTATAAAATGCCCTGATGGCATCAAGAATAGCTTTTTCTATATATTGATGTACAAGTTTACATTTTTATGAGTTAAACAAATACAGTTGGTTCCATTGAAAGAGAGTAAATATTTGACTATACAATAATGATAGAAGTAGTTAGTTGATCATTAATGCAATCATTTAAGTGTAGTGAACAAAATAATTAATGCAGTTGAATGAGGCGACCTTGAAGTTCCTTGGTTGTATGAACCACCCGTTGAAAACAACTAGTAAATGTTATGGCAGCGATGTTTATGAAGACAGAAACAGGTGTGAGTTTCTTGTGATGAGAAGTTAAAGATCGATTAGTTGTGATACGACAGGAAAGTTAACCCGGGGAAGGTTGGACGTTGTTTGTAAGGGTGGAGGGGGACGACAGGCGTGTCGAAACGGAATAGAAATGTCAATATTACACCACGTCAGAGAAAGTCTGCATACATCTAGCACTCGGTGTGAATTTCAATAGCTCTGGAACCTTGTCAGGGCAGAGGTCCTTGTTTTAACAGCGATCATTTGTGAGCACAGTTGAAAACTGAGTTTCGTCAGCAATAATAACTTTACTGTTAAATAAGCAAAGTCTGCATACATCTAGCACTCGGTGTGAATTTCAATAGCTCTGGAACCTTGTTAGGGCAGAGGTCCTTGTTTTAACAGCGATCATTTTTAAGCACAATTGAAAACTTGCAGTTTCGTTAGCAATTGCTTTACTGTTATTTTGTCATTTAAAACATGTTACATCATGTCTAAAATTACCGGATCATTGAAACTTAAACATTTTAAATATTGTGTTAAGCTATGAAGAATGCTCTCCAGCAGTTTTTGAAATGTGCAAAAATAAAGTGCAAAAATATTGTTTCCTTTATTGCTTTAAACGTTCTCCATCAAATGCCTAATGGAATTAAAGATTTTCAGATTTATAATTTTATTCATCAGATGAATAATAGGAATATTTTAATAAGCGGCATAATTAGTTATATATTTTTAATATACTCGTATTTTTATTATCATTTAAAATTTTTCATTTTTAAATATGAAATGCTTCAAAATATTACTTGGCGTACTTCATTATATTTCTCAATAGTTAATTATATTTGTTTAGTAAAATGTAATTTAAGAAAATTATTCGTTTGTAGTAGTTTTTTCCAAGAAAGAAATTAATTTCTTTTGAATAAAAACATTACCTTCAGCTATATTTCAAATACACAAAGTAAAAAATTCATAACGTTACTGTCTTTGGTTTTTCTTTGGTAACTTATGATCAGATTCCTCTGCAAGTTCTGCTTCAAATACCATTCCTCGTGAAATAAGCAAAAAAATATACTCCACTATGAGCAAAAAATGTTTTTATACTTTTTTTGTCTTTAGAAAAGGTATTACAAAAGGCTTTTTGTGATACAAAAATGTTAAAAATTAACCAAATTAAAAAACTTATCGACCCGAAAACAGATTGCTATACCCTTTATATGGTACATATTCCGAGCGCAAAGGGAAACTTATACTGAACCGATCGTGCATGTGGAATGTCTGAGGGATACTAAATTATGAAATCTTTGTCAATTTACGAAGTAGAGTAAGTTTTGAAATAGGTTAATGATCCAATGGTAATCAGTGTCCCAGAAGTTCGTTAGCATTGTTTAGACTTTGCTGAAAACGTCCCTGCTGGTCCAGGAGCGGTTACACAGAATCTATTATAACGATCAGGTGTTATAGCAGGCCATTGTTCCGCCGCACAGCCCAGCCCGAGATATGCCAGTTACTGATAATTCTAAGTAGGTATAAACTATTCCATTAGTCTCGATAACCGGTTGTGTGACGTGTTTACAGCTGAACTGGTTCGCGGTACCGCGCGTGTTCGTGAGCGCGTCTGCCACATGACGTCATCCATTCGGCACGCATCCTATGCTTGTGCTCGGTAAGATCTGAAAAGATGCATAACATGGGAGGTATCTGGAATGGACAATTTTCTTGTCCTTTCTAATGGTATCATATATTACTAAATAATTGTTTCGGAGAAAACTGTTGTTAATATTCTCCTTATCTGACAATAAGCATAAGATATTTCTAATTTCCCATTTAGTTTTTACAATCAGAGAAATCAATAAGAAAAAAAGTTACAGTCGTGGCACTTGGTCGCCAAATATTGTGTAAGATACGTAGATCAGTTCTTTATTTACAAACTACCACACAACTGGTTTCACGGTTTTCCAATTCATTTTATTTAGTACTCGTGGATCCCAGACTATGTGTTGTCGGTTACATTCCATTTTGTCCCAAATCTTGGAATACAAAATGCTCCCGGTCTTGTGGTCGGTCCCGATGTCTGATAACACCGAAGATAAGTAAAACCAAAGTTTCCTGCACAGCGTGACGACCGGATCTCGCGCCAACTGGTCGTGCCCAAGTAAGAGATATTATTGTATCTACACTATAATTTTGGGGCGAATACAACTCGGTCCGCAGTCTAGTCTGTAAGGCCAGTGACGTCACCTCGTTCAAGTACAAAGTAGCCTTTCCCGTTGTCATTGCGTAGGCCGGGACCGAGAACCTCTATTATTGCATTGCCCCACAGAACGTTATAGGTCATTGAATCCAACAATTTATAGACAATAGTTCTAATTCGATTGTTTTGTCGCAATATCTCGGAACTTAATTTTCTCACGGCTTTTATAAATAATTGCTATTTCAACTTCTCAATAAAACCTTTTGTATTTCGGCTTCGTTATATAACATGTGTTTATTTTCAGTTTGTCAAAGAGGACAAGAAGGAAAATCAAATAGTGTTTTGAAACTTTTGCAATCGACAACGGACGTTTCTACATCAGCAATGTCATCATCGGGTTAAGACCACTTAATGCGAAAACAAGCAAACAACACTTTAAGAGTTGTACTAGGAAAGGCGGTGTTGACATGCTGTTGATGTTTTCACCTGATTGTTAATGTTGAAAGTTGCACCAAATAATAAACATGTCCCAAAAAATTAATAGTTCGTTTTTTATATAGTTAAATCGTAAGAAAATATTAACAGTTTTTGTTTTTTTCAAATGGTTCAAGAAACTTTTTAACTGCAGAATCCTATCAGTGGTATTATTAAATAATGTCATGCGTTTGTTATTTTCTTCGTATGTTTATCGCAATTAATACCATGTCAGTGTACGGTTTTTCAATGTTGAGAAATACGTGCTTTTTAAAATTAAAATTTCTTAGTAACAACATTTTCATTATTATTATTTTTAAGTATGACGTATTGTTAAGAAGCACAAGTAGTTTTCAGTTGACTTAGGTATGTATACACACAATTTGACTACATTCACCTCTCAATAATGGGTTAATCTCTAGCGAGTTAGAGTGTACAGTAGACCTCTGGAGAGGAGCTTGACCTCTGTGATTTGGCCAATGTGAGAACAGAACCGATTTGTTAGTGTTGGCCACTATGTCTGGCCTCCTCCTATATTTCTGCAATAATAATGCAAATCTGATATAATTATCCAAAATCTAATTGTTCAGTTGTTCAAAGTGAAATATTACATAGATTAATACAATATTGTTTTTAGATTTTTCTACACATTGGAGACAATTAATAGACTGAAATATACTTTTAAAATGTTATATATATATATATATATATATATATATATATATATATATATAATAAAATGGTCTAATTAATCGTTGTTGGTTCTAATTACCGATTTCACAAACTAGCTAACGACGATATATTGTTTCCCCCCCAAAATTCTGTTCTTTCTTTGGATAACAACATATTTTACCACGCTTAAAATGTATATATTTGGTATTTTATGCCGAATCCTTGCTTCTCTTCTGTTATCTGCTTTTGCGGTGCCAAACATGGCGTATGTGTTTCAGAATTTTGTTTTTGGAGGAACAGATTTCATTAGTGGTGGTTTTGTACCAAGCGATTATTTAGGACGTTTATAGTGTTCAATTCTTCTCATTTTTTCACTGTACAACATCTTGTCATAGCGATTGTGGTAGAAATAATACTGTATATACGTCATGTGATTGTGGAAATAACTAATATAAAGTTTAAGCGTATATCACTTGTATTAAATTTCTTATACGGACTCGGTATATCTTCGTACAAGTAAACTTGTCAGAAAAGTATCATACTTCAGTAGTGAACCGGAAACCAGTTACTTTCTCTCACATAATACCGTGGCATTCCTAGAAATGAGTTATCTCTGGATCCGCGTCAAGCTTAGGCCTACAATCGTGACAAGAAGGTTGTGATGTACTCGACTAAGGTCCTACGGCCGCATAACACATTCAGAATGAAATGTCAGCAAGTTTTTATGACAAGGAAGAGAAGAGTGGCGCTGAAGAAAGGACATGAACAGACAGACAAACAACAGAGTAGTCGGTAGTGGCCACAGCTAGGCCAGCGCGGTAAACAGGAAGCTAGTACCACTGCGCTGTTGTGAGCTCAAGGATACGTGTGAGTTGTCAAGTGTCCAGGGGTTCCGGGTGGCCAACAGTGATACAAATCTGGTCACATTCGTTTAGATGCAGAAAGAATATACGTTATATAAGAATATATTGTACAGAAACTTATTTTGATAACTCTAGAAAAGGAGTTAAAGGTTAAAGTCCTGCAGAATTTAGAACATCTTCAAATCAGACCAAAAGAACTGTACGAAGTTAAAGGTAATTTTAGATATTATATATGTTTCAAATATGACGGGAGTGATTCTTATTTATGGAAAAGTCAGTTTACCTTTATAAGTTTTACCAAGAAATATGTTATATATTCCACTTCTAAACGTAATCTCTATGAATTCCTAAAAAAACTTTGTCACCCACTAAAACTAAACCTTTTTTGATTCCTTGTACGTAGTATGTCAACATTTTACCTTCAGCTGTTTTTATGTGTCTGGCTAAATAGATTTCCTACTTATCCTGATATTTCCTACTTATCCTGATATTTCCTACTTATCCTGATATTTCCTACTTATCCTGATATTTCCTACTTATCCTGATATTTCCTACTTATCCTGATATTTTCTACTTATCCTGATATTTCCTACTTATCCTGATATTTCCTACTTATCCTGATATTTCCTACTTATCCTGATATTTCCCGAGTAGAAAATATTCTTGTATTTTATTTGGAGGGAAGTTACCGTAAAGGGTTAGGGCTTAAAGTAGACCTACTGTAAATTATCCCAACGAAAAACCGATTCCATTTCCTTAGAGCCCAAGCATCCAAAGGGTTATGAAGCGCTAACTCCTGATAACTTACCATGCATCTATTGTAGATAAGTTCAGACATAGTATACATGTAGTACTGGTAATAAGTGTATATTATAAATCTTGAAGTAATTGTTACGTTTCTTGATTAGTATATAAATTATAAACAGTAAACACGAGGTGGCTTGTTTGTTGTGGAGGCAGTGTGAAGTACGTGTTCTTGTGCCGCAAACTGTGAGAGCAGACATAGTAGGCTATACATGTTGTACTGGTAATCAGTGTATATTATAAATCTTGAAGTAATTGTTACGTTTCTTGATTAGTATATAAATTATAAACAGTAAACACGAGGTGGCTTGTTTGTTGTGGAGGCAGTGTGAAGTACGTGTTCTTGTGCCGCAAACTGTGAGAGCAGACATAGTAGGCTATACATGTTGTACTGGTAATAAGTGTATATTATAAATCTTGAAGTAATTGTTAACGTTTCTTGATTTAGTATATAAATTATAAACATGTAAACACGAGGTGGCTTGTTTGTTGTGGAGGCAGTGTGAAGTACGTGTTCTTGTGCCGCAAACTGTGAGAGCAGACATAGTAGGCTATACTGGTAATACCTTAAGTGTATATAAAATCTTGAAGTAATTGTTACGTTTCTTGATTAGTAGTATAAATTATAAACAGTAAACACGAGGTGGCTTGTTTGTTGTGGAGGCAGTGTGAAGTACGTTGTTCTTGTGCCGCAAAACTGTGAGAGCAGACATAGTAGGCTTATACATGTTGTACTGGTAATCAGTGTATATTATAAATCTTGAAGTAATTGTTACGTTTCTTGATTAGTATATAAATTATAAGCAGTAAACACGAGGTGGCTTGTTTGTTGTGGAGGCAGTGTGAAGTACGTGTTCTTGTGCCGCAAACTGTGAGAGCAGACATAGTAGGCTATACATGTTGTACTGGTAATCAGGTGTATATTATAAATCTTGAAGTAATTGTTACGTTTTCTTGATTAGTATATAAATTATAAAACAGTAAACACGAGGTGGCTTGTTTGTTGTGGAGGCCAGTGTGAAGTACGTGTTCTTGTGCCGCAAAACTGTGAGAGCAGACATAGTAAGGCTATACATGTTGTACTGGTAATCAGTGTCATATTATAAATCTTGAAGTAATTGTTACGTTTTCTTGATTAGTATATAAAATTATAAACAGTAAAACACGAGGTGGCTTGTTTGTTGTGGAGGCAGTGTGAAGTACGTGTTTCTTGTGCCGCAAACTGTGAGAGCAGACATAGTAGGCTATACATGTTGTACTGGTAATTAAGTGTATATTATAAATCTTGAAGTAATTGTTACGTTTCTTGATTAGTATATAAATTATAAACAGTAAACACGAGGTGGCTTGTTTGTTGTGGAGGCAGTGTGAAGTACGTGTTCTTGTGCCGCCCACTGTGAGAGCAGACATAGTAGGCTATACATGTTGTACTGGTAATCAGTGTATATTATAAATCTTGAAGTAATTGTTACGTTTCTTGATTAGTATATATAAATTATAAAACAGTAAACACGAGGGTGGCTTGGCTTGTTGTGGAGGGCAGTGTGAAGTACGTGTTCTTGTGCCGCAAAAACTGTGAGAGCAGACATAGTAGGCTATACATGTTGTTTACTGGTAATCAGGTTGTATATTATAAATCTTGAAGTAATTGTTACGTTTCTTGATTAGTATATAAATTATAAGCAGTAAACACGAGGTGGCTTGTTTGTTGTGGAGGCAGTGTGAAGTACGTGTTCTTGTGCCGCAAACTGTGAGAGACGTGCGCTGGAGATGTTGAAGATAGTGTCTGGGTTTCCTGCAATTATTCAAGAGCGGTCAACCGTGTGGCCACGCTGCACTGGTGTCGGCCCTGGCTATCGAGGCAGCAGGTGCTACACACTATCAAATATTTTTCCTGCTAAATAGACATTTTTTCAAATTAAACATTACAATTTTTGAAACTGTCGTTATTTCATGAATAGTAAAATAGCCGTTATATTCTAGTAGCAGAGAGCCAATTTCTATTGGAACATAATCTGGATGTTCTTGAGATCGACTCAGGAATTTCTCCTAAGAAGGTAAATCGTCAGCCACGATAGTTTTGATAAAGATCGGAATAGGAGGGTATCAAAAGGATTTAAAATGCCGAACTATTTAGTATCGTATTTATTTAGCTTCATACATTTAACGACCGTTCCACACATAAATACTACTATTTTCGCAGTCAGACAACTGGGAAAAGAGATAGAAAGTCGTCACTTTCTGCCATATAGTCGGTCTGCTTATGGTTAGCTGGCGTTCATTTAACATTTATTTACGTATCTGATGTTTGGTTTTAAGTAAACAAAACTAAAAGTCTTAGAAATGTTAAACGCTATCGTAAGATGACTTGATACGCCTCCACTTCTACCTCCAACATGGTTGACGATCCATAAGAGACGTGTATCTATTGATTTCAAGAAAACATGATACATTTTGAAGTCAAAAGACGTGGAAAGTGATAATTATAGTGAGATACGAGGCCATATAGCTTAAATTTGTGTTTGTTTTAATGTTTGAAATTAACGTTTAAGTTAAGGTCTTAACAATTGCTCATGTGGATTCTAACTTCGGCTGGAATAATCTTGTCTTACTGCTGCATATAAATTTAAATAACCACGTACTGTGGGCCCAGTGACGTGTGCTTCAATAAACAACTGAAGTCGTCATGGCAGTAGTACTTATAACTGAGATGCGCGCATTCGAGGAAACCCCGGAACGATATTCGCGAAGCACCACGTGACAGGTACAAGTGTTTGTTGGTGGCAGAAGTCGTTATGTTTGCTTCCTTTATAACAGACAAACATGGGAGACATATGTTGCTGATAACAAACGTTTATGTGTTTGTCTCGTCTTGTATCGCCTCGTGCCAGAGATGTCCAGCTCCTGACGATTAGTAAAACATTAGAATACGTGCGGAGTATTCACTGTGGCGTTTCCTTCTTTCCACTAAATATACGTCACAAACTTCGGTCATAGCGTCGTTCCGAGAAGTATTGAATACAACTTATTTTACTTCTTCATTCACGGAGACCATGATTAAACATTAGCAATAGCCAACTGACACCTACGATCCCAAAATAAGCTACTATACAACATTTATTAGATTATGGATGAATGATCTACTTTCGCTGGCTTCACCTAAATCAATTGAAAATTCACAGACATAATGGCAACGCACAAAACCCAGATGAACGGGTATTGATATTTATTAAGCTGAATTGGAATTTTAATTAATTCAAAATTGCTCATACATCTCAGTCATTATCAATCATAACTCAAGAAATATCATAAAAATATAGAGTAATAATAATTAGGTCGACGAAAAATATAAAATCCACAATAGACCATACGTTTAGAAACGAAGGTAGAAACAAAAGTGATGACAATGTTGTTTAAGAGATATTACAGACATATTCCCGAAAATTTACAGCCCATTTTATTGCCATGTCTCTACCGCCATGTCATTCCCTGGCAGTAGTAAGTAACAATAGTGTTAATGACGTTGTAAGTGTGACGCGACTATAATGTTTGCATTGCGAGGTGGTCTTTGTTCTTATCACCCGAGCAAACACTCCTGCTACCACTCCACTATCTCTGCCACCACTACTGTATTGCCAATTGCACACCACCTATGCTGCGACTGTATCCACTCCATTCTAGTGCTGTATATACACACCAATCCATCCTGTCGAAGTAGAATCCTTACTCTACGTCACGCCATAGCCTAGCAGTAGTTACAATTCTGTTAGTGACGTTGTAAGTATGACGCGACTGTAACGTTTATATTGCCAGGTGGTCTTTGTCTTATCACCCGAGCAAACACTCCTGCTACCACTCCACTATCTCTGCCACCACTACTGTATTGCCAATTGCACACCACCTATGCTGCGACTGTATCCACTCCATTCTAGTGCTGTATATACACACCAATCCATCCTGTCGAAGTAGAATCCTTACTCTACGTCACGCCATAGCCTAGCAGTAGTTACAATTCTGTTAGTGACGTTGTAAGTATGACGCGACTGTAACGTTTATATTGCCAGGTGGTCTTTGTCTTATCACCCGAGCAAACACTCCTGCTACCACTCCACTATCTCTGCCACCACTACTGTATTGCCAATTGCACACCACCTATGCTGCGACTGTATCCACTCCATTCTAGTGCTGTATATACACACCAATCCATCCTGTCGAAGTAGAATCCTTACTCTACGTCACGCCATAGCCTAGCAGTAGTTACAATTCTGTTAGTGACGTTGTAAGTATGACGCGACTGTAACGTTTGTATTGCCAGGTGGTCTTTGTCTTATCACCCGAGCAAACAATCCTGCTACCACTTCACTATCTCTGCCACTACTACTGTATTGCCAATTTCATACCACGTATGCCGCGACTCTTACCATTTTAGTTTTACTCGTAACTATAGTCCTCCCCCTCCACCATCATCGTAGTAGGCCCAACGCGACAGTTTGTTCGACCATCAAACGGTGAATTCTGTTATATATGACTATTTTAACCCTAACGAATTTGAGACTTTTAATCGAGCACAGAAATACTTCTGACCGTGAGAGAATATTAAGATTAGCTGAATATTGAAAATCAAACTTATTCGTGTAGTGTCTGGGAATTGAGAGTATTAATTAATACTGGAATTTCAGAGCTTTGGAATGTCAGCGGGAGTAGTTTGTTACAGTAAAATCCCAGAAGTGACGCGATTGCGGTTGGGAATATTTGTACTCGTATTTTATATAAAGAACTGTGTAAATTACTGTATATTCTAAAAGAATCTTCATCGATCAGAACAAACCAGAGCTCTGTAGCAGTGTCCATGTCGACCAGGAACGTTCGTATGGACAACTGCAAAAACTTATCATACCTCGATAACTGGTTTAAAGTTCTGTCCCTCACTACTTGTTAACTTAATGTAATGCAATCGCCGTTTGGTTTGGATAATTATTGCAATAACATTTGTATTTATAACCTATTAAGATATAATTTTTAATAACGAGGCAAAGACGAAATTGTAGTATTGTAAAGTATTATTTAATGGGATAAAGCTGAAACAAACATGGTTGAAGACGAAGATATGAATTTATACGATATGTTTATAAAAAGGCTGAAGGAAGATTGGCGTTTTCTTTATTATAAAAAGGTTAATTTTGATAAAATTTCTGTTAAAAACCATCCCATACCTTAGAGTTATAACAAATATACATAATGCACAAAATTAAAATTTAAACCTCATGTTATTTATGTCTGGATACAAAATTTCCCAACCTTTTCCTTCTTAGATGTCTATAATTCCTCTTGGAGTGATAAACAATGTTTTCATGTACGTTCTGTGTTCGGGGAATTTATTATAAAGGGCTTTGGCATTTAAAATATTTCAACCAAGACCTGATTACACCTCGTCAAGAAATGACAGTTCGCCGTTATTTTACAGATCCGGAAGTATCGGACAAAGACTTGGAAACTGTCCAGATTCTATGGAAGCGTACGGTGGATGTAAGGAACGGTGAGATGAAGAGACTGCGTGCACATGTACGGGCCGGAGTTACTGTCCGAGTGCGGTGTGAGGCAGGCTCGCCTTCTGCATACTAATCACAGCTAATATAAAGATTGGCCCATCAGTCGTATATACTGCAGAGGCCCTGCCACCTGACTTATCTACTGCGTCGTTGTAATCGCCGTCGTCTCGGAAATTACAAACCAATAGCGATTTTATCAACGTTTTCAAAATTTATCTTCCACTGCGATTTAGTGAAGGTCACGATCGGTGCGGGATTTTCGCTTACTTAAGACAATAGAGTTGCGCCTTGAGTAAGCCTTGACCTGAGGTCTACCAGGCTGGACTGGTGTAAACAAAACATTCAACAAAAGAACAATGTGATTCTTTGTTTAGTATTTTGTGATGGGATATTTTGACACAACATTGCCATCTGATGTTATATTGCGTGCAGTGACCTCGCATGTTTGCAATATTGCAGTGTCACTTTACCCCCTCCCATCCTACTTCTTTCTATCAACCATCATTGTAGGCCTCACTACCATGTATATAGATAGTAGTATGTTTATTACGTTAAAATCGTAGATTTCTGTTTGTGTAGTAAGAACAGAAAATTATGAAGTACAAATAACAATATATAAAATATGACCAAACTCGTGACTAGGTTATTACTCGTGACTATATTTGTTATTTTCAATGTACAACATTGGGTGAAGTAAATGGAAAACAAAATCAAAGTAAAACTAGCTATGAACTAGCGTTTAGATGGCAATATAGAAGGTCCTATACGAGTTTGTGTGGTCTGGTAGACAATAGTCGTGTGTCTACTCCGTGTTTTCATATTCCCATAGGTGTATGATGGTGTGGAGGAAGATCCGATGGTACAATGCTCAGTTCGGCAGCAGTTCCCATGTATGGGAGCCGATAGCCACTGCGTTGTCCTTGGCGGATTCTCAGGTTTGTCTGCTGCAAGGATATCAGGATACAATCTTGTAGTGAGGGTCCGGACACGACGGGATGATGTGAGAATCGCCGGACAATACAATCACCAGAGTTCACTGACTAAGTCGTCAAACAGCAATTTGCCTGTTAACACTTCTTATGTACAAGTGGTGGGAATCGAGTGTATTTAAAAGTTGAGAGCAAAGATCTCGTTTTTCGTGTTCGTTCGTGTAACAGTCATAATTTAATAATCATTAAACTTATTATATCTTACTTCCTAGGTAGGGGAGGATCCGTTAAAAAATTATTTTGCTATGTTGGGGAGACAGATGATTTTGATACTACAGTATTTTAACAAATTTAATTTTAATCAACGGGAAAAATTTCCCTTGGATAAGTGCTACAAGTTTTACTTTAATTTTCAGACTGAAGGAATTTGTGTAGGGAAGAATTCCCTAATTGTTCTATGGAAATGTGAGTTGTGTTAAAAAGTTATTATTGGTAGACATGTTTTCAGTGGACTTTGGTCTGCGGCTTGTCGCCGATTGGCACAGAGGTGTCAGCTGTCCAAGTGAGAGCGGCTTGCCGCTTGTGTCAACGCACGATAATTGCTGTTGTAACCGGCGTGACAGGGGGTGTGGACAGAAACCGAAAGTTCAAATAGAGGAGAAGCTACGAGACGCTGACGGTGGCTCGACTCCGCTACGATCCAATATCCAATTCAAACACTCACTTCCTGCCATTGTGGGTGACGCGATCGTGTCCGCTACCTCCCGCCTTCGGTTACAGTTAACAGTAAGATCCCTGCTCAAACTGCTGTTTAACTCTTATACGTGTTAAATGTACTTTTCCTGGGATCCACCTCGTTTTAAATCAGCGTGGTAAATTCTCCTGTGTTAATCATTTCGACTCAATGAGTAGAGCCTGATAAGTACCTTACATTAAAAGTATCTATTTATGTATGAATTATAGTGATTATAGTATTGTTAATAGAGAACTGTACATTATTTTAGTAGCACAAAAGTTGTTGAGCGAATACAGACAATCCCGCGCAACCCTTTACACCAAAGTTGTCCATGTACTTCAGTGTGTTATTACATATTGTTAATGCATCCATTGGACTGTTTGACCGTAAAATCTATACAGTTCTTCCTTGGAGCAAGAGGAACCTATGTGCTAAGTTCCAAGTCTTTAGGACTTTTCTATCACAAGTGTTTTCGCATAGACGGACATACAGACAAGGGCACGATTTAAAGAAGGGTCGTCATTAAAAAGCCTATGTACTGTAGCTGTTAAAGTATATCTAAATTATATGAATGTAGAAGCGTACCTATTGCTCCATGGTGCAAAATATAGCAATGAAAAACAAATCAAGAACTGTGTCATGATAACGAAATTAAAATTATCTGATTTCTAGCTTTGTTGTTAACAGGAGTTTTTTACATTTAGAATCACGAAACCGTCGGTGAAGTGCAAAGTTGTACGAGTAGATGAATGAAGTTATGTTGGAGATCGGAACTGTGCGGTTATACCAACAACGACATTGTGGATCGGTATTAATTTAAGACCGCAATGGTTTGTAGCAAAGTAAAATGTATTCGAATTTGCGCAATACATGTATAATTTCCCCTCTAATATTTAGTTTTTGGAATTTGTCGTGGGGAGGAAAACATTTAAATGGACGAACAACACATTTCTTATGGATATGTTCTAACTGGCCAGTTTCGGGTTTCGTAAATTCATATGTCAAGAGAGTCAAGTAACAGCATTGTAATATTGTGGAATATTGAATAACTTCACTGTATAAAACAACAAATACTACTGTGGCGGTCCTAGAATATTGAATGAGCAGCGCTGTATCACGCGAGTCTCCTGCCTCTGTTCTACTGACTGAAGTAGTGGCCGAGCCTGTTCTGGTGAAGGTCGCCTGTTATCAGTGACTAGGTCTTGTGTGGGCGTCTGTCTGTCTGTCTGGCCCTTCCACGGTTTCCTTGTGCATTCTACATAAACTGCACTGTCTTGTGATGCGGAGTGTTTAATTTAGCACAATTTACAAGTTTAAAAAACTATGGGTAGAGTCCCAAATGCATCATTATCTTCTTTCCTGAAACCGATATAGTATTACCAGGGGATATCACTGAAAGGAGAAATAACGGTTCCAGTTAATTAAGATTATGAGGATATCCGCATTATTCAGTGTAATTTATAAATTATTGTATTAATTGACAGACCTGTTTGGCCGCAGTGTGGAGCTGTCAGATAGACGGTTTAACTGCAGGATAAGAGCTAAAGCCGCCCGTATAACAGAAATAGATTGTTCACGTCCAATACATCGATATTGCCGTTATATCGTCTGTTGTCTGTGACGCCGGCGCCATCTTCTCTACTGTGTTTTAACTACCGTGGATTCAACTCGAATTTATACATTTGTTATGCCACCACATCTTCTCAACTGTCAAGCTCGACATTTACTGTATCCAGGATCTGGCAAAGAGGCAGGAACGATCAATGCGGGGTCTAACTGTCAACCCTACAGAGTACCATAAACAGAGGTATAGTTAGGATGGTTCTGGTGTAACGGTTTACTTGTTAGCGTATTTTAAGAAATTAATGTTGATATATTTTAATGGATGGGGTTAAATCACTACTGGTAAAAAACTGATGAAATATTTTATAATGGCCAATGTATTGAATAACATTCTAATTTTACACTTTTTTATGAATAAATTCCTCTAACTGTACAGTTTTTATTGTGACACCTATATGAAGGGGCTTAAGTGACATAAGCTTAGAAGTGAAAAGTGATATTACATTTTTTTATTTCGCATCGCTATGAATGAATTGTATTTCTAGGTTTGTTGCTATTTTACCGGTTCTGAGTTTTATGAAATCCTACAGAATATCTGTGTTTGCCTATACACTACCTGTATCTGAGCTATTGATACGTACATATTCAACTTTTCATTTTCGATACCGCACTATATAACGAGTATCATTAGTTGGGGATGTGTTAAATAGGTGAGACACATGTCTAAAAGCTCAACTCTTGAGTTAAACGTACACACATAGATAGCGTGTTGCTGCTCTTGTTATGTGTAGGACTGAGGGTAGCAGTAGACAAGTCAATGTAACCCACCAAAGCATAAAACACAACTATGTGGAGATAACTCCAGGCAGGTGATTACTCGTACTATTGCCAACAGCAAGTCAACATCGTAACTTGATCGTCTCCGCATTCCGGGAACAGGGCTCCCTATCACCAGCTGTTGTTGTCAGGTCGCCGCGACGTGGCGTTGTCAGGATCGATGCGATGTCGGTATTCTGCCACGGTCGATGCGCTGTGGGGTAGGTCGGGGTCACCAGGGGTTGCCGATTGACCTTGACTGCCCTCGGGCCGCGGTCACGCCATCGCCACTATTTGCAAGTCATATCGGTCAACCGGCGCATGCGCCATCCCCACAACAACCTGCATGTTGATACAGAAGTGCTATTGCATGCACGCCTTTCTCATCAGATTGAGTCACCATAATATACCTGTTTCATTTTCTTGGCTGTGTAAAAGTCAAGTGCGAACCTCCCGCTTAGCTATCTGTAGTTTGACATTTTTTGTCAGTAATATCAGCGTGACTCACAATTACCATTCAGCCAAGCGTAATATGTGTGCCACAATATCTTTTATAAATGTCAATGAATACTTAATTAATATCACACGTTTGTCTTATAACATAATGAAGTTGTGATATCCAGAAACTTGTAATTTAAGAAAAAAACTGTTTGGAAATATCTTTTTCTTAACGAGATAAAATAAGTTTAAAAAACATGTCACTTCCTGAAGCTGTAATTCATGTACCGTATATATTGTGAAAACTTCACACTATTATCTTTAGACGTTTTTAATTTGACCTGTTTAAAAATTGCTTCGATTTCTTAGTTAATGTGCCTGTAATTTCATGTGGATGGTGAAAAAATGATCTAACTTTTCTGTATTCAAGGAAAGTTATCTTGAAGGGCTATGAACTTAAAAAAATATATATATTTTGATGCCCAAAATTGTTTGCACTGCCTTATTGAACTAAGACCAATTGAGATAAGGGAAGTTTTTCGATTATGCTCAGTGTGGACGCAATTCGGTCCCCAGTGTTTGTGCTTGGTAGACTACCATACAAAATATGTATGCAGTTGTTGGACAAGCCCAGCTCTACGCCGAGCCACGACGCGGCAGATGACCTTGGAGCCGCCGCCGCCACGGCCACGTAATAATAGTCTACTTTGTGCGTCGCGGCTCAACTCTGAGGCTCTGTGGCAAAAATAGAGGACCTTGACATCGCGGATCAGATCCTGGCCTAACTCACATCCTCGTACACATTACTCCACTGCATCGCGCATAACGGCATTTTATCTCAATAATATGGATTTCTCTGGATACTCTGGAATCTTAGAAAAAATTGATGATCAATCCTCCTCCTCTATGCATGCAGCAACAGTACATCATACATGGCTTAGTCCAGCATTAAACTGAGCCATCTAAGATCCGCATTTTGAAGATCCACAAAACAATGACTTGCTGTTCAGAAATCTGTTGTGGATTTTGAACATGTTCTTAAAATTAATGGCAATATAATATGTTGAGTATTCATTGTAGCATTATATGATAATAACTTGTCTTGTGTGGAATAGTGTAAAGATAAAAGTAGAAGTTATCTTATCTGACGGTTTCCTTCACCAGTATGTTCATGTGAATTGTCACTTGGAAGCTCCGACTGACACGGTGATATATACAACTCGAGTCTTGGAGGAAAATGTTAGTGCTTAAAACATAGGCTACTCTCTTCGCCGGGGCTCGAATCCAGATCTTACTTTCCGAGCGAGAAAGCTGAACATTCCACTACAGAGGCCGCACTACAATTACATTGTGTTTAAATACCGCTTACACTTACATGATTAAAACTTAAAAGTACGATTTGTTATTAATTTTTTGTTTTTATTTATTTATTTTTTGACTCAATAATAAGAAACAACTCAGATATTTCGTGAAAGATTTTTTTTCATTTAGAACGAAGTAGTTTCGAAGTTTTAGAGTGATTTTTGGAAGCAAGATGTTCCGCTGGAGGTCGAAATATTTACGAAAACCAGTATGATACATTTTCCAATAAATAACTATGAAATATTGAATACAAAAATATAGTAGTTGGATTAATTATATTGCTTTACACATTTTCACATTTATAAAAAGTGTCCAATTATTGGAAAATGTCTAGGCAATGACTGTATGCGGCGTGATGTGAGTAACTGAACGGGATAATACAGTTAGGGTCGTATTTGATCATATGGTATACAGTATTTTGTAAAATAATCCTATACTCCCGAACTTTAATTAAGTTTTGTTTATGTCGGTTTACTTGAGCATGTATTATGTACTTTTATAATCAATGTGTACACCATCAACAAACTGCTATACCAAGATCAAAACGTGTAAAGCGTAGGCCTACATTCACCCATATAGGATAGAATTATTTGGTAAAGTAGTCCTACAACTTCCAGTTTACTTCATCTTTCCTGAGAGAATCTGTAATTCTTCCATTTAGATATTCTTCTCAAGGTGGTAGCTGAGTAACTGATAACAACCGGCTGGTTGAATTAGATTTTTAAACATATAGAGTAATTTCAATTCGAGTAGCATATGAGAGTCTCAAATTAGGCATCACGTTGAGACGAATTGGAATTTTAGATTAGGACAGGACGTTTTTGTTTGAGATTAAAGTATTTAGTTGTTCTGAAATTCGGGTATGATTTGGAAAGTTAGATGGATGTGGAGAGAGAAATATTACAAATTTCTGTTTTTGTTGCAGCTGTGCGGGCGGACAGGATGCGGGGTGGCAGGAACAAGTTCGGTCCGATGTACAAGCGAGACAGAGCACGCAAGCTGCAGATGATGAGACAGAGACAGATCGCAGTGCAGACCATCAGAGGGTCCCAGTACGCGCTGGGAGACGGTGTGACGCTGAGTTACCCCGGCAGCAGTTCGCCGTTCGCCAGCCTCCACATCAAACAGGAGATACAGATCCCTCAGGTGTCTTCTCTCACGTCCTCACCCGACAGTTCGCCTAGTCCCATAGCCGTGGCGCTGGGTCAAGCCGGGCTGGGAGCAGTGGTGACGGCGGGGTCCGTCACACAACCACAACCCCAGGCCGGTACCAGCAACCAGCCGCCCGAGGCCAAACTCTGGGGTCAGCCCAACTCTACCACCCCCTCACCCCACTCACACTCCCACTCGCACTCGATATCCCCCAAGACGTTCCAGTTCGACGGGGGCTCGTCCGGCTCGAGCCAGAACAAGATCTCCTCACCCATGATCCGGGACTTTGTGCAATCCTTGGACGACCGCGAGTGGCAGAACTCTCTTTACGGCCTCCTCCAGAATCAGACGTACAATCAGTGCGAAGTGGACCTGTTCGAACTCATGTGTAAAGTGTTGGACCAAAACCTTTTTTCCCAAGTCGATTGGGCGAGAAATTCGGTATTTTTTAAGGACCTCAAGGTAAGTGTAAGTGTCTTTATATTAGTGTTGAGCAGATAAAAATAAGATAATATAGTATCGATCTGCCATTATAAAATATGCTCTATTCCCAGCATTGAGCTAGTTAAAATCAATCGCATTTCGTTTTTTCTTGAACGTAAAATGTAAAATAATATGGCAGACTTAATTTAAGTTAATTTTACCTACATGGTTCCTTAATACGGCACCATAGACATATAATTTATTAGCCAAAATTAATTTTATGAAGAACCGATCTAGAATTCACTTTTGTATTGACAGATTATTCAATGAGAGGCACAGCTTCCTCACAGATTATGTCCCCGTATTTAATTCCACAATTTATGTTAAATCTGCGAGAAACATTAGTAAATAATAATGAATCAATTATATATAGCATATTTTAGATAAAAGTGAAAATATATGCCCTCTTTCCAAATTTAACATTTCAGCTAATATTGTTATTAAATGAACATGAATTTAAAAAAATTAGAATTATGGAATATACCTAATAAAGTTATTACTCAGTTTTACAATTGATTTGTTAAAGATAACAGTTTATTGTTCATTTGAGTCGCAAGCATTCAATCAAATATTTCTGTTCGGTGTAGTAATCAATTACTTTCACTAAAAGAGCCAACAAAGTATACAGCTTGTATGACGTGCAGGCCGTTAAGTAGCAATGGATGTGTAGTCTAAAAGTATTGCTTATCAACTGAAAGTGAAAGCTACTTTTCGCAACTGAGCGCAACGGCAATTCTTCATGGCTTGCCATAGCACTTGCTTCACTCCTGATAGTTGGCTGCCACGTCGCCATCGTTGTCCTACCTTTACCTTGCCCTTCTCTTCATGGTTTGCTGTAGCACCTGCTTCACTCCTGATAGTTGGCTGCCACGTCGCCATCGTTGTCCTACCATTACCTTGCCCTTCTCTTCATGGTTTGCTGTTGCACCTGCTTCACTCCTGATAGTTGGCTGCCACGTCGCCATCGTTGTCCTACCTTTACCTTGCCCTTCTCTTCATGGTTTGCTGTAGCACCTGCTTCACTCCTGATAGTTTGGCTGCCACGTCGCCATCGTTGTCCTACCTTTACCTTGCCCTTCTCTTCATGGTTTGCTGTAGCACCTGCTTCACTCCTGATAGTTTTGGCTGCCACGTCGCCATCGTTGTCCTACCTTTACCTTGCCCTTCTCTTCATGGTTTGCTGTTGCACCTGCTTCACTCCTGATAGTTGGCTGCCACGTCGCCATCGTTGTCCTACCTTTACCTTGCCCTTCTCTTCATGGTTTGCTGTAGCACCTGCTTCACTCCTGATAGTTTGGCTGCCACGTCGCCATCGTTGTCCTACCTTTACCTCGCCCTTCTCTTCATGGTTTGCTGTAGCACCTGCTTCACTCCTGATAGTTTGGCTGTCACGTCGCCATCGTTGTCCTACCTTTACCTTGCCCTTCTCTTCATGGTTTGCTGTAGCACCTGCTTCACTCCTGATAGTTGGCTGCCACGTCGCCATCGTTGTCCTATCTTTATCTTGTCCTTTTCTTCATGGTTTGCTGTAACACCTGCTTCACTCCTGATAGTTTGGCTGCCACGTCGCCATCGTTGTCCTACCTTTAGCACCTGCTTCACTCCTGGTAGTTTGGTTGCCACGTCGCCATCGTTGTCCTACCTTTACCTTACCCTTCTCTTCATGGTTTGCTATAGGGCCTGCTTCACTCCCGATAGTTGGTATTCCATGTTGCCATCGTTGTCCTACCCTTACCCTTCTCGTCTATTTATTCTATATGCTAACAAAAAGGCTCATGTTGATATTAAAAATAGTAATTCATTAGATCTATTACTGTCTGCCTCTTCTCGTATGTATTTTATAGCTTCAATGTGTAATTTGTTTTACATTTTAAATGCGTCTTTATCTTGTCTTCCTATACATATATTTTGCTTAAAGCTCTTTTCAATTTAATCACTGATCTACCCTTACCTCACTTTCCCAGTATCGACACGTTACTGTTTACGTTAAGATTTAAATTTCACTGTTTGCCCGCACTTGCTGATTCCCATGATGAACTTCATGGCTTACATTAGCATACATCACTCACACAATGGCGGGATTGTCATTGTATTGTTTCACCCTTACTTACTCTTCTCTCGTATGAACCTCATGTCTCATTACACACTAGCTTGTCATCTCATTGTTATGCCTTTATCTCTTACAATCTTTATGACTTCCACTAATATATTTCCCTCAAATCGCAGGGTTGTAATCTCATCGTTCTACCCTTACTTGGCCTTCTTTTCTATAAACAAGCTTCCTTAGAATACTTCGTTTCAATAGTGGGACCCGTATACAGCTTATTCTTCTACGCTTACTCGCCTTTGTTAGATTTGAACTTTGTGGCTTTCATTACAATACTTTACCCCAGTATGATAACTACCACCACCAAATACCCGCATGAAAGGCAATCTCCTTCTATTATTACATTTTTCTCGTGGTTTTACCCTTAGTTACCCTTTTACATATAACGTATATAGACATCATAACCTCCAATTAGCATACTTAAGGCGTTGTTTGCCTTTGCGTTGACCTATTCTTAAATGCCCTATCTCGTATGTAGGGACATCTAACCACCATTAGTATACTTTAGTTTGTGATGGTTTTGTATTTCTTAGTTTACCCTTTTGGTCGTTGACAAACAAGCTTAGTTGGTTTTGATTTTTAATTTCTAAATTTCATAAAATTGCGAGCAGTTGGCTACATCAAAACCAGTTTTTGTGGACGTAGTAATCAATTTTTATCCTGAAAAATAAATATACTAGTACTAAAAGAGAAAAGTCATTGATATATTATTTGAATTTGATTCCTTAATTTTTGAATCGTAGGAGAGTAGCATTGAGAGGTTCACTGTAACCGGATAGCTAGAAATAAATACGAATTGTTAGTAAAATATGAAGTTCCTGTCGAAGTTTGATGGTACCGGTATATGATACTTCCCTCCACGTGTCTCTCAATGTAGCGCAAAGTCAAAACACACTTCAATGGTCTAACTAGGACTAGGCCGACTCGGGTACCGCCGCGCCGGTAAGATACAGCCCACTCACACACTGTAAGTGCAGTATTGGCTATAAACCACAATTGCAACGATCGCGAGTGTGAGGTCTGGCGAGGCGGGTGGCCGAGTACCGCGGCGCGGCGGTTTTCGCGGAGTGTAGTGTAAACATTGTTATCGATAAGACGTGAGTGGAGGTGATGAATGGCTGCACAGTCTGGCAACACTGTACACGTGGGCCTCTGCCCTGCCTGCCGCAATAGTCCGCCCATTACGCAACGCGACGTTGCCGTCATCTCCCGCTGCCCGTGCCCACTCCCGCACCCGCACGCCTGTACACCGGCAAGCTGTTTTTTATTTGTTTCCTTCGGAAACCCGCAGATTTTTTAGTTGTGTGATGACAGATTCTAGGGTTTTCGCAAACTTGTCGAACTTACTTCGAATTAATTCCTCTGGAATAGTTTCAAGTTTTAGGTTCTGTTCGTAGATTCCCGCGCTTTTTTCTTGCAGTTTTGGCTGATTTATTGTGTGTTTAGGGTATATTTAAAAATATTGTTCATATGGTGCCGTATATCTTATTTTAGTGGAGTACCTTACCATTGTTTAAAATGTCTTGTTATCTTAGAAGTTATTCAAAATTTAACAAACAAATATATTGGTTAGTTTTATCCACAAACTTGAAACTAAGAAGTAAGTACTAAAAGTACGTCAAAAATTGAATGTTTCATAAAAAAGTACTTGTAAAATAATAAGTACTACTGTACCAAACAATGCATATGAAGCCACAATGAAAGTCTCATTAGAAGTTAATTGAATATGTTGATAATCAAAGATAGTCTAATAATATTAATATTTACCAATATTATGTGATTGAATCTTCCCTCAGTTTTTTTAATTGTATCAGAAATAAAAATAAATAAATATTTGGGCCAGTATATGAATTTAAATATTGAAAAAAATGTATTACTGTGTTTTAATGAGTACATGATTATTTAGTTTATAATAGACTAATATAACATTGGTTGTGTGTTGCAATCGAAGCACTGCTGTCTGCGTGTGGACCAGTAGACCTATAGCCAGTAGTGTGCACGTGTCCTTGGTGCGCGAAAAGTGAAAACGGTGTCAGCGGCGAAGGGGGCCAAGTTCGCGGCATTACGTCAGACTCGGCAGGCCGGGTCGCGCGTTGTGGCGAGCGGAGCGAGTGAGAGCGACAGGATGTGTATTGTCTCTCTCTCTCACTCTGCCGTCAAGTGCTGGGACGTTTGTGTCCGTCAGTCCCTACACACACTCGTCACCTGGATTATTGAGCTGTTTCAGTGGACTATTAAGTCCCAATAATACCAGTACCGAACATAATGTTCAAGTTTATATGCAGTTCGATTCGCGTAATTGAAACCGTACGCTATTTGGTTTGGAAGTAACCGAACAGCTTTTGAGCAAATAAAATGCCACGAAAGATTCATGAGTACTGTAGAGCCAAGGAATGGTGCAAACTCTCTACATATACTAAACCTAGACGTTGTATACCTTCACTATCAAAGTATTTATTATTGGTTGGGATGTCTTTCGGTCACCATTACATGTTTATATGAAGTCGTACTAACACCCGAGAAGAAGATTCGTAGTTTATCATATTGTGAACATTTAGTTAAAGTAGCTAGCCATTTTATTTAATCATTGCACAGTAAAATTAATGTTTCTAACAGTAAATGTGTTTTAACAAATGTTTGTTGGAACATTTTAAATATTAAAATCGTTCCAAATCGATTGTATTTCACTCAAATATAAAATCCAGTCTTTAGAAACTTTAGAATTACACTTTTAGATTAGTTTGTTATTGGACAGGCAGATAATCATATAGAAAATATATTTACATCTCCCCGGCAAACAAAAGAGAAATTGTGTTAGCATACTAAGTGAGGCTTCAATAATGCCCAGTCAAATTCCATGATTGGAAATACACCATGTTTATGTATAAATTAAGTTTTATGCAAAATGTAATGTATGCAGACGAAATCTTTTTCAAAATATCTTGCCACATTATACATTCATATTTAGTTCAAGTTAACTTTCATAGCAGTGTTTAAATAGCAAAGGTTCCTGTGAGTTCTATACCACCTCGAACGCAGTTGTGTGCTATGAAATATTGTTACCGACATTTAATATTGACTTTCTATTTTATTATTTTTATTTTAAAATAAAAATTTTACATGTCAAAATCTCATATGGTTGTACTCAGTTTGTATACAAATTTATTCATTCTACCATTTTCTCGTTACCGGTCATGGTTACCAATTAAACAATGTAAACATGTTTTTAATGCTAGCCGAATTCCATGTTGGAACATGCAGCATCATCGAACTCAGTGTTTCCTACATAGAAATGAAGCTTCGTGTAAAATTTCAAGTCTATAGGCCAGTTAGTACTTGAGATATCGTACAAACAGACATACGTTTTTCAGCCTCTTCGCTGACGTTCAGGCATTAATTAAAATATTTCAGAAAAATCCAAAGTTACTTATATCATGTGTTTAAATAACTAAATTGTATGAAGTCTTATTGTCGTCTAAAGTCTATGTACATGTATAGAATATACACATAGTAGAACAATTCCTGCTCAGGAGGTTTAAATTAGGCTGTCACCTCAGCCCAAAGTATAAAAAGAGAAGAAAGAACACATTACCACTCGCACTTTTCAAGAAATGGCGATTGTCTCCCAACAAAAAGAAAGACAACAAACAGCCATATCCAAGGTCGGGATACTCCCCGCGGAGTGTGGCGAAAGGCCTTTACTGAGCGCTTTGTTTACAAAAACCGTGTTTATCAACAAACAGGACACCCGCTGGACACGATTCTCCACTAGTGTGTTATTGGGTCAACACGGTTACCCCACTGACACGTATATTACCCTGGTGGTCACTTCTCTGAATTGTGTCACCAAAACTAATTTCACTCTCAGACATTCCCTTTCATCCCGTGGGAAGTTCGGTCCGCCCTTGAGTTGTCCCCTCGCCAACTTTTCACTTTCACCTATCACTCTCTCCCTCTCTCACTGGTGTTCTCCACGGTCATTCCCTTTCTGTCAAGGAATGAATTGTTGAAGGTTGAGATAAATGTCTTGCATTGTAAAGTAGAATACTACGGGCTCTGTTTGTTTTGAAAGTGGAAGTCTCCATATTTACGTGGAATCAGTTAGGCTTGTCGTGGTAAATTTTAATTGTATCTGAATGGAGAACTTTGCAATTCCTCTGAGAAATTGTAAACTAGCACGGCGTGGCGTATTTACCGGATATAAATTGGATTTAAGGAATTATAATTATAAAAGAAATGAAAATTTATGAATAGCAAAGATTGTTGTGCACTTTTTAATTTCGGGCGTGAGGCAAATATCTTAAATCATTTGTAAACGTAACCACAATAGTTTACTACAAAAACGATTAAATTCATGACCTAATACTTAATAATACGAATTTATTGTTCTCTCAGTATATTCGTAAATGATTTTGGTTGTATAACCTTCAACAATAATCAAATATCTTCTGGCAGGCTTAGATCGGTAGAGAATACACGATAGTCTGGTGATTTTTCGGCTGTTTTAAATACACTTGTGCTCCATAAAATCACAACCTAGAAATTTTTCAAGTACTGTTCTGAGTTTATTATTACAACATTTAAGTAACTTTTTATACGAAACCTGTCCTGCGCAATAAAAACTTTCCGCAGTATGGAATTGCAATATTGGCAGCGTTTAGAGTGTGTTTTGACGATAAAATGGTCTGAGTTGTCTTTCTGTATCTTTGTGTCCGCGTGTTAACTCCTTGGAGCCTTGAAGCGTCGGATGGAATATAGGCATATGAACGTTCAGGTATGGGTTGTTACTGGATGAGGCTAGACATTGTTGGAAACAGCATTAGAGCAGTCTTACCAATGTAGCAAAGCTTGGAATGGTGTGTAGACATGTGAAGAAGTCCAGGTCTGAGTTGTTAGTGGATGAGGCTAGACATTGTTGGAAACAGGATTAGAGCAGTCTTACCAATGTAGCAAAGCTTGGAATGGTGTGTAGACATGTGAAGAAGTCCAGGTCTGGGTTGTTAGTGGATGAGGCTAGACATTGTTGGAAACAGGATTAGAGCAGTCTTACCAATGTAGCAAAGCTTGGAATGGTGTGTAGACATGTGAAGAAGTCCAGGTCTGGGTTGTTAGTGGATGAGGCTAGACATTGTTGGAAACAGGATTAGAGCAGTCTTACCAATGTAGCAAAGCTTGGAATGGTGTGTAGACATGTGAAGAAGTCCAGGTCTGGGTTGTTAGTGGATGAGGCTAGACATTGTTGGAAACAGCATTAGAGCAGTCTTACTAATGTAGCAAAGCTTGGAATGGACATGTGAAGAAGTCCAGGTCTGGGTTGTTAGTGGATGAGGCTAGACATTGTTGGAAACAGGAATAAAGCAGTCTTACCAACGTAGCAAAGCTTTAAATGGTGTGTAGACATGTGAAGAAGTCCAGGTTTGGGTTGTTAATGAATGAAAATAAGCATTAAAAAGTGGATGTTGATTAATTACTTTTATTAAACCACCTGTCAATATTAAAAAGTAACAAGGTCACATGCCCTATTCACATTGTACACTCACTCATTACTCGTCATTCATTTCACAAACGTATCGATTATTTTTTGTTTACAGTTCATTGTTGAAGGATTGATGATTTAAAGACTATTTGCTGCAATTAAAAGTTATAACAGAAATATTACATTTGACATCTGATGTCTTCTTGGGGTGTCACAACTTAAAATGTAAGTTTAGTCAAACAAGAACAACACAAGAACAACACACAGTGATCAACGCACTGTTAAGTAACATTTGGCATACTAAACATAACATACCTAATCTGCAATCCTGTTACATCCACTGTTATCCCAAATGGCAACAATCTAGATATACGGTGTCGGTAGATTAGATGTGGACGTAAACAATACTTAGAATTGGTTTCGTTGTTAACTTTTTATGTTGTAATTTACTAACCAGATTAAGATTCATATATATATATATATATATATATATATATATATATATATATATATATATATATATATAACGTTAAATGTATTTGTTGGGTGCTGACAAAAGTCGCATTTTATCTAGGATATTTCAATTCAATTTGCACATTTGTCTTTATCATAAACAAAGTAAGAGGACAACTACACTTCAGGGCACGATTCACGAGAAGTTCTTGAATAGAGTTTATCTGTAAGTGCAAACCCAGTACGAATATAAAATATATAAGGTTGTTAGGAAGACAAAAGCTGTGCTGTGAGGGTAAATATTTTTGATAATCCTAGCATCTGTGAAGTGCAAACCCAGTACGAATATAAAATATATAAGGTTGTTAGGAAGACAAAAGCTGTGCTGTGAGGGTAAATATTTTTGATAATCCTAGCATCTGTGAAGTGCAAACCCAGTACGAATATAAAATATATAAGATTGTTAGGAAGACAAAAGCTGTGCTGTGAGGGTAAATATTTTTGATAATCCTAGCATCTGTGAAGTGCAAACCCAGTACGAATATAAAATATATAAGGTTGTTAGGAAGACAAAAGCTGTGCTGTGAGGGTAAATATTTTTGATAATCCTAGCATCTGCGAAGTGCAAACCCAGTACGAATATAAAATATATAAGGTTGTTAGGAAGACAAAAGCTGTGCTGTGAGGGTAAATATTTTTGATAATCCTAGCATCTGTGAAGTGCAAACCCAGTACGAATATAAAATATAAGGTTGTTAGGAAGACAAAAGCTGTGCTGTGAGGGTAAATATTTTTGATAATCCTAGCAAACAGTGTAGTTGTGTAAAGACATTGATTGCTATAGTATTTGACCACATTAGTAGGAGTTCTTAAAATACAATCAAGAGAACGCTCCATGTATGAATAAGTGTACTTGTAGTAAAGTTGCAGTGGCTAGCGCACGGGGACGGTCCTGGAGCCTCCAGCCACCGGCCCGGGCGCTGCGACACTCCAGATATTGCAGGCTCTCGGGTGACCTTGACCTGTTTACCACATCGTTACACCATAGTTGCAAAACCGCGCTAGCTGTGCGCCCCGCCGCAGTCACTCCGCTCCTAGTGGCTGCAGCAGCGCCGGGCCTTTCTCCGCTCCCAGTTCCACTTGCACTTGCACTTGCACTCCTTCGGTTCCGGTCACTCTCCTCGTCAGTCTCGCGACGGTACATTTCTATAAGTTCTCGACCACTATTATCCGTTAATCTACCTACAAATTCGTAATTGTTTAAAATCCAATAATGGTTTCTCACTACTATCTAAATACTAAACGAGTTATACCGTAATAATTGGAGGTCTAGTTATAGATGCAGATCAGTAACCGCTAAAAGTTGCATGATTTATTAGTGTTTTACGCATTATTTTCGAAACAGGAATAGGTCTATACACAATATAGGTCTATTAACAAGGTACCTTAAAAATGTCCGTGTACAATTTCAGCACAATCGGTATAGTGGTGTTTACGTTACTGAATGACACACAGAGAAAGAGAGAGATAAGATTTTTATATAACAGTATAGCTAAAATAGAGACAAAGATATGCTATGTATAAAACATGCTCGTAGTATTAAAAAGTATTATAATTAAATTTGTTATGACGACATAACCTAGTAAAAGATGTGTAAGAGTAAAGGTCAGTAATTTTAGACGTTATCTACAAATTAGTGTCCCCTATTAAACTTTTAACGAAATTGAGACGGCTTGTTCATTCAGAGACGCAATCGTCTAATGTTTTGTTGGAATAATTAAATAAGTTATTTTTTATCTATGTTTCTGTGTATTTATCAAAGCTTAATGTTCAGCATTTTATAAACCCTTGACGGGCTATCGAACAGCTCATACAAAAATGTTAGATATATACATATAACAGAATAACCACGAGTACATAATATATGCCAGAGAGAAAGTAGATGTTAGTAAGTTAGTGTCACGATTATTGCTCTACCCCTCTGGTACTAAATGTCGCACATGATGTTTGAAGGTGCAGGGGCAAACTTTGGTAAATAAATAATTTCAAATAGATATGAATTATTTTTATTAAAATTGGATTGTTTATCAAGGATAAACAACTCACCACAGTCATGTATCTGATTTCAACTCGTTCAGCTTATGTCTTGTCTATATTATTCTTGAAAAACTATTATCTTAAAATAGTTAAGATATAATATAATTTTACTTAAACATCAATACCTTTGTTAACAACTATACGTTATTGTCACGAGAGTGTAAAGTACAATATTGTGCGCGTTAACGTTGAGAACGATCAATGCAATGTTATCGTGCCACAATACAATACTACTGTCAGATAAATTACTCATTGTACAGTACTATAACGACAATAACATGTACTGTTAGGGGAACAGAGTGGGAAAATAGGATAAGGTAAGGGTGGAAGGTAGAGGTCAGTAGGTTAGTAGAACGATCAATGTCACGTTATCCTGGTACACAGCAATCCTAAAGTCGTACTAGTACTCAGTCTATAGTACTGTAATGACAGTGATGTGTACAGTCAGGGGGTGAGAGTTGAGAGGCCGGGAAAGGTAAGAGTGGAAGGTAGAGGTCAGTAGGTTAGCAGAACGATCAATGTCACGTTATCCTGGCAGACTGCAGCCCTACTGTCGTACTAGTCCTCAGTCTATAGTACTGTAATGATAGTGATGTGTACAGTCAGGGGTGAGAGTTCGAGAGGCCGGGAAAGGTAAGGGTGGAAGGTAGAGGTCAGTAGGTTAGTAGAACGATCAATGTCACGTTATCCTGGCAGACTGCAGCCCTACTGTCGTACTAGTACTCAGTCTATAGTACTGTAATGATAGTGATGTGTACAGTCAGGGGGTGAGAGTCGAGAGGCCGGGAAAGGTAAGGGTGGAAGGTAGAGGTCAGTAGGTTAGTAGAACGATCAATGTCATGTTATCCTGGCACACTGCAACCCTACTGTCGTACTAGTACTCAGTCTATAGTACTGTAATGACAGTGATGTGTACAGTCAGGGGGTGAGAGTCGAGAGGCCGGGAAAGGTAAGGATGGAAGGTAGAGGTCAGTAGGTTAGTAGAACGATCAATGTCATGTTATCCTGGCACACTGCAACCCTACTGTCGTACTAGTACTCAGTCTATAGTACTGGAATGATAGTGATGTGTACAGTCAGGGGGTGAGAGTTGAGAGGCCGGGAAAGGTAAGGGTGGAAGGTAGAGGTCAGTAGGTTAGTAGAACGATCAATGTCACGTTATCCTTGCACACTACAACTTTACCTACTCATTTATTCTTATACTGAGAGTTGTTTAATAGTAGAAACAAGATTTGTATCAAGTTCCGTTAGCAACAAATAGCATACCATATCGACAATCAAATATTTGTCGCTTCGATTTTGAATACTCATTTAGGGGTACGTTTAACGAAAGAGTTACTTTTTTGATAGATAACCTTTTCATTTACATCTAATGAACTGTGGTAATATTGACCAGAATATAGGCTTATGTTTGCGTATAAAGCAATAAAATATTTAAAATCCTAAATACAGAGAAGTGTGACAGTATTTGTTTTTGAGAAGCTGGTTATTAGCCCAAGCTGTAAGAAAACTCATTGCCTTATAAAGCTTTTTTATTTAAAAATTATGTTTGTATATATGGTTTTACCCAAACCCATACAAGTTTTTATTTTGTAATAAAAAAATATTAAATCATAGTTTACTCAGTATTATCTTTTAAAACTGTCGAAAGAAATTATTATTAAAATTACGGAAACAATATGTGTTTAATTTCTTAATTTAATTTTATACATAAATATGAATTATATGATGTCTGTAAAAATTAAATGTAGGTGATAGACTACATATTTTGAAAATGTAACGAGTTGTGGATGACCTCTCGTTTTGTGCAGATTAAAAGTAGATATTTTGATATTAAGACTGATTGCTAATCAGGTACTGTGCAACTAACGTTCCTTGATGTAAAGTTGAATATTTTATCTAATCATCAAACTATCTATTGTACTCAGTTTGTTTACAATTTTATTTATTATGGGACTTTCTTGTTGCCATTAGACCAGTGTAAACTGTTCGCTAACACTCAGCCAAATCCCATTGGGTGACGTACCATTATCGAAATCGATACTGCATATTTTTAAATCGAAGCTGCATGGACACTTTCAAATCTGTAGGCCAGATCGTTTTTTGGGATACAGACAAACACGCTTAGCCAGTAATTACATATAGTTTTAAAAATGTACTTTTATTTTTTATAAAAAGTAGTAAAATTTTTATTATTACAGGCAATTTAGATAATTTGTGTAGTTCTCTACTCATATGCTTGCAATTATTTTTATTTATTTTCTAGCCCACTCTTCCGTGTACCGTAGCCTACTGCTTTGTTTTTACGTACCATGTTTTTTCAGAAACATGATACTGGAAAAGTAACATAATAAGTGCTGTAAAATTGATAAAAAATAAATCAAAATCCTCATTTGCCGTATTTAATTTCATTTATGTAATATTAGCAATTATTGCTTATATCAACAAAGAATTTGATCATAATTAGAGGATTTCCCAAATTTCAGTATGTTAAAGGGATAAGTTTTTTATTCTATATTAAGCTTGCCTTTTATATTTATAGTGAACTATTAAAACATTAATTAATTCCATTAATTCATTACAAACTAATAATTTGCGTTAGTGTTTTTCTGTTTCATGTCCTATAGCTAATCCGTTTAATCTATCATGAAGAGTTTTTCACGATAACCATGTGCCACATAATTCATCGGAGAACCAAGAGCTTCTTTCTACTGTAAACATTGTCCTCCGAACGTTGAGTCTTCTCCGAACCCTGGCCCTAAAATCGTGTTCGTCATGATGACAGAGTCGGGGAGTGTGACGGAATCGTCCGGAACGGGACTGTGTGGTCGCCGATGGTGATTCGGTCAGGTGATTAGAACAGAACTGGGCGGCATTGTGTAGGGCACCTGTTGGACCGTGCGGTTATCGATGGAGATTCGGTTAGGTGGTTGGAACAGAACTGGGCGGCATTGTGTAGGGCACCTGTGCGACCGTGCGGTTATCGATGGATATTCAATTAGGTGGTTGGAACAGAACTGAGTGGCATTGCCTAGGGCATTTGTGGGACCGTGCGGTTGTCGATGGAGATTCGATTAGGTGGTTGGAACAGAACTGGGCGGCATTGTGTAGGGCACCTGTGGGACCGTGTGGTTGTCGATGGAGATTCGATCAGATGGTTGGAATAGAACTGAGTGGCATTGCCTAGGGCATTTGTGGGACCGTGCGGTTGTCGATGGAGATTCGATCAGGTGGTTGAAACAGAACTGGGCGGGATTGTGGAGAAGGGTTGTGTACGGCACCTGTGCGTGTGTGTGAGCGAGCGTGTCGAAACACCTCGGTCCCTCGTCGCTCCACCGCCCAACCGGAACCTCCGGCTTGGATTCGAATAATGGCTCTAATACGGCGCGCGGTACTATGGGAGGGGGCGGGGGGCGGAGGCACAATCAGGAATGTGAACGTGAAGCTGACGTGCCGTGACTGTGGTGTGAGTGAGGCTGCAGCGGTATGTCCCGCCCGCCTCCTGTCCTGTACCGTATAATACAGTACCTGTACACACCGGCGTATTCTCCCCTTGTCTCTCTCAGAGAAGTCAAACCGATGGAATTATTTACGAAGACAGAAGTTAGGATATTTAAATCGGCTTTAATATTTCTAGTAATAAAAGATGGATAAGATACACACCGGAGGTATTTTTGGTCTGGTACCGTTTTTTGTGTGCTCCATAAAGAAAGACTACCGACTACTTCGCAGGCAACCGAAGAGATATTTTAAAACGTTTAGGTTAGTCCAGGCATTATTAAAGGAATTATTCGTATGATTTAGGCTCACCGAAGACTTATGGTTTTCATATGGACGATTTCATTTTCTCAAGTTCTATATCAACGTCGTATGTGTTTATAGGAGTAGTATTAACACGTATCAGGCCAGATGGCAAACTCTGCGAGGTGTCAACATACCCCTGTGTCCATTTGTCTACACTAGACTGTTAAGAGTTAAATAGAAAAAAAAAATTGTAGCGGCTACCGTCTTTCAAAATATCCCTTACATTTACACGTAAGGAGTCACGTTTTATTGCGAGAGTTGAATTTTTTATGAATTATAAAATTATTTTCGTAGACGACGTGAAAATATATTAGTACTCGATCATATTGTTTGTACATACTGTTTTGTTATGTTAGGTCTCGGAAGGATTTGATGATTGTTAAGGGAAATATTATGTTTCCTAACACTTGTATGTATCACGATAGGTTTTTAGTTCTGGTAGGTCAGCTGTGTTGATGTGACACTGTTGTTGCCTACAAGGAAAGAATGACTGGTGTAGACACGGAACCGGTAGTCTGCTGTCTAGTAGAGTATGACGTGTTGAGGGTAGCTGGTAGGGGTAGGAAACTGGCCTACAGTTCCGCACTCCGCAGTGCGGGGGGACCTTGAGGACTCAAGGCTCTTCCTTGCTGGCCCGGGTCTACTGCGCACTTTGTGTCTGGGACAATTTTATTCTTTTACTGAATGTGGCTCCACTCGACGTTTTAGTAACAAGCAGTAACTGATTCAACTTCCAAATCGATCTTGTTTCGTTATCATTTTCTTGAAAACTTTGTATGGTTGATTTAAAAAAAATAAATCTCTTAGTGTCCTCAATTATTTTAACGTCGGTTTATTTTTACGTAAACCATTACAATAATACCCTTAGTTTTTCAGTGAGCAAATTTGAAATAAAATGTATTTATAATTAATTTTTAGTCTTCTATTGTTTGTGTATGCTGGTGATTAAACTAAATAACAGTTGTTTATTAATTGCTATATTGCCATTGAATCACCTTGGTTAAGCAATTTCAAGACTATCATCACACATTGTGAAAGCAATCGTAGTCAACTATTACTTATCAGATAATTTTTTCACTTCTATCAACAAAGCAAACTTACAACACAAACATACTGTAGACTCTAACAATTACATATCACATTGAGAATTTATTCATTTATTATTCATAATATATCTATAATATACACTTGTGTATGAGATGAAAGTTGCTGTTCCAATATATAACATGATAAAGTACTCAAATACTTTAAAAATGGTTGTAAATAATTGGTAAATTAAATGGTAATAAATCTCTGTTTATTATTAGACTTCTGTTTGATTTCTAAATTCAGTATCAATCACATTTGAAATCTTTGTTATTAAATAAGAAATTTAGTTTATCTAACTTCCAGACTACATTGTTAATTTATACTAGTATATTTTTTTATTATTATTATTATTATTATTTTTTTTTTTTTAAAGGAGAAGCCGATCTCCTTTTTGCCTTATTCTGCCCTGTCCTCATGGGCCACTGGCCTGTGCCAGGATCTTATCAAACAGAATAAGGGGGAGAGTTGATACAGATGACTGCAAATTGTTAAAATAGATTCATTGAAGTATCATGCTTAGTTATAATAAAATAATGTTGTATTAAAAATAAGCTTTAAAATTTCAAATTTTTGTCAAAGCTGTGTAGACAAACAAATGACAAGTCAATTATTCAAAATAAAAAATCGTTGTGTTGTATTTCTGTCAACAGGTGGATGACAAGATGAAGTTCCTGCAAGGCTCCACAAGATGAAGATCCTGCAACTCTCGTGCAATGCATCAAAGCATGGATAAAATGAGATGATGCAGGCAGTTCAGTTATTCTGAAGTTTACTCTTTGTTTTATTTCTGTCAATAGGTGGCTGATGAGTTGGAGATCGGGCAACACTTGTGCAGTGCATCACAGCAGGACCAAATAATAATGACTCAGCCCATGAGATAAGGCGGACCAATGGGGCTGTTCAGTTATTCAGTTTTGTTGAAGTTGACTCTAACGTGCGGTAATTCTGTCAACAGGTGGACGACCAGATGAAGCTCCTGCAACACTCTTGGTCGGACATGCTGGTGCTGGACCATATGCACCAAAGGATGCACAATAGTTTACCCGATGAGACGACGCTTCCCAACGGCCAGAAGTTTGACCTGCTGTTGCTGGGACTTCTCGGCGTTCCCTCCCTATCGGAACACTTCTCCGAGATCACGCATCTACTGCAGGAACTCAAGTTCGATCTCAGCGACTACATCTGTGTTAAGTTCCTTCTTTTATTAAATCCAGGTTGGTATCAAGAGAAAGGTAAAAAAAGCCTTCTCTCACAATTAAATATCTTATATTTTACAAAATGGAAATATACTTGAAAATTATTAAAACCTCCTCTTTTAATTAGTAATACAAATGAAACTTTATGATGAATGCCAGTGAGTCCTATGAGACCAAATAAATGTGATGTGTATAAGTTTTTTCGCTTAATGAATATAAAATGATAAAAAAAATAAAACTTTAGTAGTATTTTATAACTAACCATTTATTATATTTTTGTTCTAATAAATAATTTATGACAAAATTTGTTACAAACTTTAGATTTTTAGTAATTAATAGTCACTTACAGTCAGTTATTGAGTGACAAAATTAAGATCTTATATTATAGCCAGTGCCAGTCAGAGATTTTGGTCCCTTTTTATTCCTAAACAAATACTCAATTAACTTTTAAACAATGTTTAACAGCCTGTCAGATTCCTCTTACACATAACTGAGATGGATATCAAAAGTATCACCACTATACTTGATACATATTATTATTGTATACTAGGTCTTATAATGTTGATATGAACTCTACAGTTCTTAAAGCAAGTGTATAAATAAACAGGGAGTTCCTGAGTTAATTAATTGCCTCACAGAGATTTAAGCACTTTAAACTCTGTGATAATTTAGAGTAGATTTGTTTTTGCCAAATTATAAAACATTTAAAAAGTTACCTTGTAAGTCCGTTATATTTTAAGTCTGTAATAATAACTTCTTTTAAAATATTTTGTTAATTTAATTTACTATTTTATAATTATGTATGTTTTGTGGTATTCAATTGGAAACAAAATAGAATTTTCATGAACTTTTACTCATGAGTTTTCACTAGAGGGTGGATTTTAGTAGTTCTGAATATTATTTAGTATATTGAATATAAACTAACTCCATATTTCATTGTTTTTATATATATATATATATATATATATATAAATGTATCAATTAAGAACTCTGAACTATCAACAGTGGGGCAAGAAACTGTTCTATGAGTGCCAAAGTCATAACTAAAAATAAGATCGTATAATGCACTTTTTGTAGCCAAATAAGATTAAAAACAATAAGCTATAGTATTGTAAATTGTGACACACTTAAATTGTGTTAACTAATTACCTCTTAGGGATTTAAAATTGGAGGTAATTTTCCAACAAACCAATAAATATATTGGAGTTTTGTAATGTCTTTAATAAATTATAGTCAAATGTATTATTCAAATTCAATATTTATATTCTTACATTATTAACTAACCAAATGACTAATATATAAATATAAAAAAAACATGTTCACAAAAGGATCTGAGGTGGTCTACATTGCTTTTGAGAATAACCATTGCAAATACATTAATGCAAACTTATTTGAGAGATATAACAGTTTTTGAATGTTAAAAGTTGTTAATCACTATCATATTCATCAGATAGTTTTTTATTTTACATGTTCTAGATATTTTGGCGTTTTCGTCAAAAATTTATTTCTTATGTTTTGTCTTGACACTTGATATAAATGTATCCAAAGAGTAAAACAATGCATGTAGGAGGTTTGCATTGTACATACTCAGGATTCTTTTCTTGTATCTAATCCCCACGGCTTTTTATGATAATTTCTAACCAGCAATGGTGCTGCCCCATGAATTAGTTTTCTGTGAACAATATAGGACATACTGTACCATGGATAAAGAGTGGCAAACAATTTAGCCATATTCAAAGCGTATATTTCATAAACCTTAGAATCCGGTTCATAACTGCCAGATAGTGCCTTTAGTAACACAACAAAGTTCTATGAGATTTACATCCATCTTGGTAATTATAGATGGTATCAATTGGAAAATATAGTGTTATTTTCATAGTTTTCTTGCCCCATAACCCCAGGTTTTAGAACATCAACCAACAGTTCCATCTGTGTTCATAGTTGATTTTGAATATATTTGTTCTTTTTCATATTTTCTTTCTCTTTTTGGTCTCTAATCTTGCAACTCTTAATGGCTAAATGATATGAAACATGTAACAAACACTCCAAACATCGTGTGTGCAGTATTGAAAGTTCATACTCATAACTAATTACATCAATTTGCGGCTCTTGTGTTCATTTCTTATGTAATGTCTATCATAAATATGTAATTTTAGGAGAAACAAAATTTAAAACAGCATTATTTTTTTCCCCAGGTGCCTTTGTTGTCTTAGATAATAAAAAGATCTTTCCTTAAAATTTATATATAACACGAAAAATATTAATATTATGTACCATTCGGCTGCAAACGGTTACATATAATACTTGTATGAACAGTTAAATGGAATATTATAGTTTATACAAATATCAAAATTGAAGTGGAATTGGTTAGAGATCTAAAGTTATGACTGCCTTTTGTGAGTTCAAAAGGGCAAAGTTCAATTTAGGCAAATGTGATTCTTACCTCACTTTGAGTTAGTTATCCAAAAATAATTTGTTTAAAACATTTTTCCAAAATCAATAAGTATATAGATATTGCAGTTTAAAAAGTCCATTAATTAACCATGGTTGTCGATGACTTTGTTCTGGTATTCCACACGATAGACACAAAGTGGATTGACCTGATAAATATTTATCAGTTGCCTTAGATATGAATTCTGAATAAATGGATCATGTAAACAATACCTAGGTCCGACTTTAGCTTCTTGACTTTTGCACCACTAGATAAGTAAACTGTCCCACTATGTGTTAGTGGTAGAATGTATGTTCTAGTTAAAGGTATTTTTAATTATTTATCCAATGAGGAGCTATTTATCCTGCAGTTTAAACCACAATAATTCATTATACTTTTGGAGAAAGTTTGACCTTCAATTTGACATTTTGTATTGAATTGAAAAGAAATCTGTTGTTGTCTTTTCAGACGTTAGAGGGCTGATGAACAGGAAACACGTACAAGAAGGCCATGACCAAGTTCAACAGGCGCTGCTAGAATACTGTGTCAATAGTTATCCCCAGCTGACGGTAATTCATTTTGCCTACTACAAGTTATTGCATGTTTTTTGAGTTGGCTTGCTCACAACTATCCCTACCTATTTCTGTAGAGTTAAGGTACAAGAACATTTTCGCTACCACACCTAAAACTGGACAAATTTAACCAAAACACATATGTATGGTGCATTGTTTTCACCTGTACGGTGTGATATTTGTAATGCTCTAGTAGTCTGATAATGATTTATAGCTATCATCTAAATTTTCTGTGTTAAAAAAATTATAATTGTTTAGAGCGATATAAAAGATAATGATGTTGCTGTTTAATAAATGATGTTTGATGAAATGCCGTAATTTCAATCATTTTAAATTTTTTGTACAGAGCCTGCAGTCTAAATTAGATGTGTGAAGAAATTAAAATGAATTTTACTTGTGAAATTTCTACATTATTAGTATTCAAATGGGTTAAAAGAATTATAATTACAATAAAAATGTTGTTCATTTTATTATTAATAACTCTTTTATTGTGTATTTTTAAAGGGACCTCATATATGCCAATGATTTATTTTATACATCACATATTTTCTCTAGTAGTAAAAAACTCATAGAATGCTGTTGTCGCATATGTTTAATGTGTGACAAAATCTAATCTAAAATACAAATGCACTAAGTCTGGTAGCGAATGTGTTGGTGCAGGTGTAGGCAACTGCTTGGTGGTTGGTTAGGAGTGATTGGTGACAGTATTGAGGCGGATGTACAGAGTTTAACAGGGTAGTAATTCTCGGTAGTCGGTGCATTGCTCCTGTAGGGACTCGAACTATGTTATTTAGGAACGGTTATTTAATTAGAAAGTCTAAAGCTGTGGAATATAAACAAATTTCCTTTCTATCATTTTGTCCAAGTTACTATACTAGCATACAATGACATGATTGCATTAAAATGACTTGAAGAACATAATTCAGTATGTTTTATAACAAATTTTCCTCCTAATTCTTTTGTTTCCAAATCCATAATTTATGTCAGTATTTAATCCAATGTAGTGATTTACTTAATTTACTGTAGATAACTAACAGATCAGTGCTGATGTTGAAGGCATTATCAACACAGTATTGCAGGTTGTTAGTTATCTCACAGTATATATCGCAATATAGAAGTCAACTAGAAAAAAAAACATGGCTGCCTTTGTATGGATGACCTCAGAGACATTCTGTCTTTGCCCACTCAACCATAGGTGGTGGTTCATAAATCATCTGGAGCGTTGTTTTGTTGTAGTTGCACAATAAAAATGGGGACAGTTCTCTTTAGAAAATTGAAACAGACTGTTCCTTAATTTGAGGTCTCCCACCACCAATGTCATATACTCGTAATAAATTAATTTATCAAATCCAATCTAAGCCAAGTGGGTTAATTGATTGGTGTAACCAAAAATTTTTGAAAATATTGTGCTGAAAGTCTAGAAGAATCTAAAATTAATACATATTTTAAAAACTTATGTGTTTCCAGAGAGCCAGCAGTAACCATAGGAAGTCCATGGCTACTAAAAAATTGGAAATGAGTTTTCAATGAGAATCTTTAATCGTTGGTATTCATGATCAAGTTATATATTGTGATGAAACTTTATTGCCAAGAATATATTCAGTGTTTACACACATTGCTTAAAAAGTGATTACAGGAAACTGTATACTGAAACTGTACTCAGATGTATACTATTTTCAAGAAAACAGAATCAATAATTGTATGCAGTGAAACTATGTTTACTATCAATTTATTCCGAACTACAAATGAGTAAAATAAAAGTGCTGGAAAAGATAGTTTAATAGAATCTCTGAGTAATATAAATTTTAATAGTAATCCAAAAAAATCCTTTAATATATTTTTGGGATTAGATTTTAAAACTGCCTTATGTTCTGGTAAATGTCAGCTTGAATGACGAAAGGAAGTGAAAGATTCTACACTTTTATGATTATTATAACTGCAGACCTCACCTACAACATTGCTTTAGAAGGGTTAAAAATATGAAATTTAATAATCCGTTAGTAATTTATCAAGCAATATAAAATATGTTAAATCATTATAAAATTTAGCATCCATTAAAAAAAATATAATATATAAAACAGCTTACTATAAAATTAATAAAACCAATGCAAGCCAACTCAGTTTTTTTTTCTAACCTAAATTATCTACTTAACGATAATTGTAAGTAAATAAATCTGAATCACAAAATAAAGTTAGTTTAAGTGAGGGCAGATTTAAACATGTTTTTGGCATGTTTGCAGGTTCTGAGTCGTCATGTCTCGTCGGCATACCCTCACTTCTTCTTTGCCTTTAAGCTTAGTTTCTTATACTTTAGTAATGCCTGTTGTAATGTGGTGGATTTACTGTTCCTTATTATCACTATCACTGTGATATTAGTTGTTTTCACTCTCAGGTGTCAATTTAAATGTGAACATTTTACAGATTATAAGAGTTTGTCAGTCCATATACACATTGTATTTTTATTTGCTATTTACATATAACAATTGTCAAGTTTTTTCATATTTTCAATATTGTTGATTGGCCTGTTATGTTTTCATAGTTTTTAATTATAAACTGTTATTTCTGACACAAAATAGTGATTAATTTATGTATTTAAAACTCTAGGCTACTAGTGTTGGCAAGATTTACAGGGTTATTAGGATTACAGTGGATACGTTACAGATTCAAGAATATAAATACAATATTTATCATCATCAGCGTGTGACAATGCAACGTTTCTTAGAAGCAATATTACAGCACTACTGGCACACTATATAGCAACTTCACGGCACACAGTATTACACCAAAGAAGTCACGAATTGGTTTGTTTACTGATGTGTACCATACTTAAAATTTTACATTATCAACCAATATTTTTGCTTTTATGTTGTTAGTAATCTGTTACATTCCTTACATTTTTCAAATTCGTTAAGATATAAATGAAGTAGTATTTGTTAAATATCGTATGATGGTAATTGATAAGTTTTAAGCTTGCGTAACTCACTATGAAATATAATCGAATGACCACAGACTGGAATAATTTCTAGTTTGTAATGTAAATAGTGCCCTGATACATATACAATAATCATGTAAAGTAAAATTTCCTACAAAAAATTAACAGAAGCGTTTTAAGTTTTTATGGTTGCTGAACTCTGATATGAGTAACATTGTACATGTCTGTTCAGAATTATTATAAAAATAATTTCAAACCCATATATAAATGGTACATTCTGTTTATGGTCTATTTAAATCTTGTTGGTTTTGATTGTAATCATTCATACAAGTAAAAATAATTTTTAATTGTAGATGAGTAGAATGTATTTGTGTTTCATGAAAGTGCTGTGTAGGGAAGGACAATGTGTGGATGGATCATTTGTGAGTGTTTCCCAGAAGTGATAATGTGGACTGTAAACATTCTGTGTGTATCCTGGTTTGGTACACAGCCATCACAATATTGGCAAACAATCTGAGGAAATGTGAACAATTATTCCTGTGTGTGTAACGACATTTTATTTGTCTTGTCTGATCGTTGCAAACAAAGACAATAAACATCAGAAGAATTAACAAAAACTGTAAGATAACATCTTATTTATTGTTGGACAAATGATATTGTGTCATGTCTACAGAAAGATTTAGTTACTTTGTTGAGATTCAGTGGCATAACTAGGGCTTGGGTTTTTGGGAGGAGGAATATGAATCTAATTGTAAAGCACACTGCACCTAGTGGTATTGAATAAATCTAAATGTGAATAAATTAGATAACCCAACAAAACAAAATTGCTGGTAAACAAATATTTTTTAATTTTTAGGGCTCTTAAGAAAGGATTCTACCCCCCTCACCTCCACCATAGTTATGCCACTGTTTAGAAGCATATATACATTTTTGTGTATGTATGTATGACCAAGTACAGTAATATAAAAATCTTATAGTTTTCTATATCTATGTATTGATAAAACAAACAACAGTTTATAGAATTTAGTTGGTTCAACCCTTCAATGTATTTTTTTATCAATTTGATTTTTTCCTCATAAATTAGGAAATTCTGGCTGGATTTGAGTTTCAAATTATAATTTACATGTTTTTATTGAAATTTAGTATACTATATTCGATGAGATAAGTTTTACAATATATATATATATATATATATATATATATATATATATATATATTACATATATACATGTATCATGTATATATATATATATTAATCATACAGTTATTAAATTGATTTTACATTAATATCGATTTTGTCCATATTAGCTTGTTTTATACCTTATAATTTCAAATGTAAATAATTTTGAGTGGAAGTCCGTGTTTTGGTGTGTGTCGAAACATATAGAGAACGTCAAAACATAAACAAAGAAATTGAATAAAAGAAAGAATGTGTAGAATGAATTAAAACACTTAAAAGGATTAGAAAAGTAAATTATTGAATACCCTTAAGACTCAGTGGAACGTATAATAAACAGCTTATTAATTAAAATACTTACAGTTCGAGTCCTGGAGGAGCAAAACTGACTTAATTTAGACTTTCTCTTAATTTAATTTCGACCATATTCAGAATTTACAATGTGAAAATTCAAAAATCTATAATTCCAAGTTTGCAGTGCAAAAAGTTAATAATTTATCCATATATTTCATATGGGGTATGTTTGAAACCTTTTTATTCATTAATTTTGTCATTTAATGAATAAGAATTAAGAATACTAGAATGTATTATAGTTACGTGAGCTTGGAACATCATTAAGGAGTTTTTACAGAGTTTAATTAACTTAATACATTTTTGTACTAATAACTTTCTTGGTCCAGGTATTATTGTTATGGCCTAGTAAACTTAAAATATTATTACATGAGCAAATAAGTAACTATAGGTTTATAGACCTTGTTTGAGTTTGGATCTTGATCTTGTTAACATATAGTTGTAAGTGTAAATATTATTTTACATAGCATGAAATTACTCTGTCACTACAGATATAGTATTGTAAAATATGCTGGGGAATTTATACCCCACTCCATTGTATCGTAATAACAATATTTAAAAAGTACTACAGTAACAGCTGACTGGGTATAGACTAATGATAAGAATCAACAAAATTTGAAAAATTAAAAAAGTATGGAGCTTAAGGAATTGTGGCCTGAACTTCAATTTCAACATGTGAAGAAATGATCCAACTTGGAAGTTAAGTCTTCAAAGATAATGTTAATAATAACTCTGGTCAGCCAAGAGGAAACTTTCCACAACAGTCGCACAGGCGGTGATCTCTGTTCAGTGGACTAGTCAGTATGTGCGTGATGGGGGTAAGCCAACCACCCGTAGGTAAGAGACGAGAGTTAGTTACTGGTGAGTTGGCACTACTGACTTTAAACAAGAAGTGAACTTTAGCTGTCTCAGTCAGTTTGTAATGCCCTTTGTTATTTTCAATTTTAATGTATTAATGCACTGCGATTCATCGTCTAGTATTTCAGTTTATCAATCACTAATAGCACTCAGCTACTGACCTAAAGCCTCGGTTGAAACGAGGGGTAACAAACAATAATAGTTAAACTGAGGGTGATCTGACGTTTTGCTCATTTTGAGAATATAAAATTGCTTGGATATCCTATATCCTAATTCCCTCTCTAGCTTATATATTTTTTAAATACGTACGAAAACATACAATGTATGTATGTATGTAAACACTGTCTGGTATATATTTTGTAAATAAGAGACAAAAGCATACAGTGTATGTGTATAAAAACTTTCACGTCAGACGAGTTTGAGATTAAAAAACAATACATATTAAACAGTTTTCTAAAATTTAATGGAATTGATACTCACAATGAAATTATGTTCTGAGATTGTTTTACTCGTCAGGATTGTAATTTTGTAAGGATATTGTTAATGTATCCTTAATAAACTGTCATTTTGAATTCATCCATTACTTGAAATGAATTTAATGATCACCATTCAAAGTACTGAAGTAAACCATATATTGTTCAGATGTTACAAATAATTTGATGAATCTTTTACTGAGTGCCAAGCATTTGAATTGAGAAAAGTAAATAATAGCATAAATAGCTAAAGTTTGTTGGTCCACTTTCAAGTAAAATTCACTATTTAATATCTGTGTGTAAGGCTAACTATAATTAATTAAATATTATATGTCTAGCTTTAAACTTATCATTAAACAGCAATGTATAGATCAACCTCTGTGTAACAACTAATTTGATAAATTAACTCTTAACAGGCTTTATTTTTAAAAGAATCAACATTCCTGGATAGAAAACACGATCTAAAATGTGAACAGAATTAAAGATTTTTACTGTTTGTCATCTGAGATGAAACATATACATTAGAATCAGATTGTTAAAATATTAAAAGTAAATTATATTTAGTGAGCATTGATTACAATTTGTTTTTCTGTGTAGGACAAGTTTCAAAAACTACTGAATCTGATGCCGGAGATTCATTCCTTGGCGAGTAGAGGGGAGGAGTACCTCTATCACAAGCATTGTAATGGCAGTGCGCCCACGCAGACGCTACTCATGGAAATGTTACATGCCAAGCGGAAATAACCATCACGTAAGTTACCTCAAAAGTATTATTGTTAAATTTTATAAATCCCTAATATAGAAACTGTTGGAGATTTGAGACATAGACATATTCTTTATTTGCCATTTCATTAAGAGTGGCGTAAGTGCTTATAAGGAACAAATACAATTCTGAATGAACGTGGAATGTTTTGGGGAGGTTGGCTCTGTTAATACATGGTCCCAGGTATGGTATTCAAATTTTACAGGTTCAAAAATAAGGATTTGAACTTCAATTTTGTCCTTTCACATTTCTGAGGAACATGATAAAAATTTGGATTGAAATGTTGGGAAGATATATCACAATATATATTGTGAATATATTGGCTTTGTAAAACAAATTTCAAAAACTGCAGTAATGATTCTTGGTAAATTTTAAATGTGGCGTAGTAACAATTTTAATGCCCATAAATTTTACAATATGTATGAATACAAAAGATTGTGTTTAAAGTAATTAAAAATTCTTTTTCTTTGTTGAAACTCAAATATACTATAACATGTGCCAAAGATGTACAATAATTAATACCTTGTTTTAGTATTATCTATAGAAGGATGCATATATTATTGGTATCAACAGAGTAAAGTCAGGAAAAACTATACAATTATAAATGAGGAATAGCAACTTAGACATAATAAGGCAAACATTAAAATTAAATGTAGAACATTTGTCTTATTGTAGGATGATAAAAGAGGTGAAAGATATAACTTAAAATAAATTATACTATTGCTAGATCAACACTTTCAGTAGATGAATATATGACCCAAGTACAAATGAAGTTTCATAAAATGTGATCGTTAAAAGTATGTATTCTCTTGAGTCCTTGGAAATGAAACAACACCAAATATTGCTTTTAACTAACAATGATTGCAAATTATTCATCAGAACTAGACTGTAAGTTTATAATTGTTGATGGAAAAGTTGTAAAATGCAGAAGGTTGATGTTTTTTTTTGTTTTCAATTCTTACACAGCCTCATTGAGTTATGGTAATTAAAATTAGAAATTAACAATACCCTAATTAACTTAATAACTTAATTAACTTAATTTTGAAACATTGGCCCCCTTTAATTTATAATCAACCTAAGATGCTGGCTTGCTTGCATGTTTTAAGGGAGAAGGTTTCTAAGATCGAATAAGTCTTAATCAACAACAATCAGAGGAGACATACAGTTTTACCTGTCTTGGTCTTTCATACTGGTGTCACAGACCAAAGAAAGAAATAAACTGGGCTTAGGTGAACAGCAAGTGAAGCCAGGTCAAATCGGTGTCACCAATGAGGAGTAGGTAGAATTGCATGAGTCACTCATTGGAGTTTCACCCCTCACTAACAGTTTCACTACTGTAAATTATAAGAGTACATTAACATTATGTAAACTTCAACAATGATAAACAATAAACAATTTTTTGTTACTCCTTCACATTTAAAACGTGAGAATGTTGTATTTATATTGGTATTATGTTTACAGCTGGAGCAGAGGGGCTCACTGCGTTGAGAGCCCAGCCAACAGCGTCATGTGCTCCGGAAGAGTGCAATAACAGTGCTACAGCTACAGTATTACCAAGATCTTACGTGTGCGCATCGTGACAGTGTCCGGTCGCCTGCACCTGCCTAGAGCAAGATATGCCTTCAAAAAAGAGTACAAAAGTCATAAAAAGTATAAACGAGTACCAGAAGTAACTAAAGGCATTATTCACTGTGTAGTATTGTGTACAGGCTAAGTGTAGAGCCGGGGCTCAGAACCAACTTTCATACCCACGTTTTCAGTACATTTCAAAAATGTGTAAATTATATTTTTTTAATGTTGTTATTTATTTGATATGTTGTTTTATATGGTGTACATGGTTGAAGTTTTGTATATAGAGAATAATGCAAATGTGGTAATGTTTTGTTTGCTTTTCATAAAAGCGCACAAGATGGAAAATGTCTACCGAAGTTTGAACTGTGAATGATCTTGGTTCTGGGCCTCCGCTGCAGCAAACTGTTGTTGCTCATTTAATTTTAAAATTGTAAATTATACTGTATTACGTTACATTCCAGTTTGTCGCTCTGGAAGGGATTGTTTGGGCATCAGATCTTTATCTTCACTTCTTCCCTAAAAATTGATCTAAGAACGCTTCTTAACACCTTGCAGTTCTCGCATTTCAAAAAAAACCTCTTCCACTTTCGAGTATTTACATTCCAAACTCCTTCTTTTTCTCCTCTTCCGATCCCTTTCCTTTCCTATCTTTACGAATCAAATTCGGTTACGGTCGCTCTTTCGGCATTCACTTTTCTTTCAATTAATATTCCCGACTCATTAACACTCTGGGATCTCGGTGTTGGGACAACAAAAGTTTCCTGTAGATTATGTTAATTTAGAACTGCTGCCTCTAGGGCGTATGTTCAATGTTCATTAAGTTTAATGTAAAGAATGTTATTGTACTTGAATAGGTTTAACGAGTGAATGAAAAAACTATTGTATTTAAATTTGTATAAAATATTGTTAATCGCGCAGTAACCTAAATGTTTTGTCACAGTTACCTTATTTACCTCGTTGCACACGACTCTCTCTGTGTGCCTTTCCCTCCCTTGTATTAATACTCGACCGACAGTTGTGTATGGTGTGTATGTGTATATAGACGTGTGTGCGTACGAACAACGTGTGTCGTGAGAGCCCATGTGTGACGAGGACTCCTCCACGTTTTCACTGCCACAAATCCACGATCTGGCAACTTATCCATTTGTACATTTGTTTTATAAATTTTCAAATAAATGTGCTATTTTGGTATGTAGAGTATATTTTTATGGTTGAGAACTTTAAAAAGAAGCTGGCCGTGATTTAAATATTGTGATGAAAAGAGAATTTATTTTTAAAAGTATCTACAGTTGACTTGTAATCCGGTTATAGAAGTTTATTGTTGTTAAAATAAAAATTTGTAGTTTTATAGTATTTTATTTCTGTATTTTGTAAATTTTAACTAGGTGACATCACAATTTCCTTTTTTTACATACTGAACAACTATTGTTTTTTATAAATATAAATCACCAAGCATGTTTAAGAGTTTTGTATACTTTCATATAAAAAGTATTATAAAGTCTTTAGATGAAGGATAAACCCTATGAACCATTGATATGATAAAGTTACTAGTATTACAGGCTCAGCGTTGTATGTGTAATGTCAGTGTCATCCTCTTAAGTTCCGTATTGTGGCACTTGTTTTATTTATCTGCTACTTCTTATTGTTTTTATTTAGACCACTATATAATATTAAGAAACAAATTTTGTTACCTCAGTTTGTTGTACTTGTATTTACCATTTACAAGTGACCATTACCATGTTTTACACTGTATATAGTGTGTGTATCCGTTGTAAGGATACTCATTGTTCATTTTGTTCCTGGATTCTGGTGGTTCACAACATCATTTCTCACACGATAACATGTTGTAAAAAATAGCTTATATTTTCTAAAATATTTATTAATTTTTTAGTCTGATATAAAAACCAGGTGATACTGTCCAGTTCCAGCAGCCAAATGTATTCCACCCCCCCCCCCCCCCACCCCCCCCCCCCCCCACCCCCCCCCCCCCCCACCCCCCCCCCCCCCCACCCCCCCCCCCCCCCACCCCCCCCCCCCCCCAATGATCGATTTCTGTCTCATTGATGATCTCAATGATGTTACTGTAATAGAAATAATGTACTTTTACCTTAAGTTATTAAAACTTAACTTAAAAGATATTAAAGAAACTTCACATATATTTGTTCTATTCATATTGTAATTTTTGTTCAGTTCAAGTTATAAAAAAAATTGTGATGTAAAATTAATTTAATCTTGTGCTCTAAATCAGCAGTTTGGATCTTAATTGGACTTCTTTCTTTCAGCTTTTACTATCTTCAATCATCAGGGTAGTAAAAGCACGTCTTAGTAGCTGTTGAGATTTTACTGTATAACTTAGATGGTGTTTGATCCTTCTAAATTGTTTAAAAATATTTTAGTTCAAAAATAATTTAACAGAATAGAAAACCAAGCACTGAGTTGTTCTTTATTTAATACAAAATAACCTGTAGTGTTTTGTTTTAGAACAGCGCCTGAAGAATGAAATAAAGACCACGTTATCACGATTTCATATAAATCAACTGACAAGTGAATCAATTGTCAGTCTGTTTGAATTAGAAACAGTGGAAATAAACCACCATCTTAATGAATTGAAATTGCCTTTCAAGAAGCAATCTGTGGTTCAGCTGCTGGGCGTCAGAGCTAGGGTATGTATATTCAGTATCACATTTATATTAATTATATTAATATTACAGCATTATATGCCTACTTGTCACATGTGTCAATTTTTATAATATCTTCATGTTCATGGGGTCTCTGAGCCCCGACTGTGAGTACCCCATTTGTACGCACCTGGGATTGTCAGTTAGCTATGTGCTGTCAGCACCACAGCAGAATTCCAAAACATAGTCTTTGCAGCATATAGGGAAGTGCTCAACCTTCCCCTTGATTTTTTTTCTTTCAACTCTATCTATAACTTTACTGACAACATGTGGTGATGTTTTACAGTCTTATTTTCTTTTGAATTTATTAATCATTTAATGAGATGACTGATATTTAAATGCAATTCTCAAATAATTTACAAAGTTTATTAGCTTTCAAGTTAAAACTTGATTGGTTACTTATTATTTGGTTTTAAACTAACCAAGTAATATATAATTTAAGTTATGGCTTGATCTGCTTTAAAAGTATTTTTATTTGCAGAATAAAAATACAGTCAGTCTCTAGTATGCCTCAACTATCAAAAGAATATGAAATCATTTCTACATTTTAAGCATTATCTCCACCAAATCCACTAGTATTTTAATAAATTGATGGATACACTGTAGCAGCTTCAGTGACACTGAGAGTCGGATTAAAACATTGTTGTATTTAAAGTTTGGCTTCATCCTGGATGGTTGAGAAATGGTGCCAATAATACTAATTTTCACACAGCGTTTTGTTGTATTTAGTACGCTGTTGCGTTCTCCTACCTTGGCCTTAGGGTATTCAAAAGTATGTACGTACCACGTGTTTTAAAACACATTCTGTATTATGAAAGGTACTTTATACTAAAAGTGTGAATTTCTATCAAATTTAAACTTTAATTACAATTTATTTAGTAGTGACCTGGGGTGGATTTATTTGATAAATAACATACCAAATAGCAATTCCAACTAGATTTGTACCTGTTTTTAATTCATCTAAACACATGTTTGTACATTTAGTTACTTTCTACCAGTACAAAAAACAAACTATCCAAGAAATTTGGTTTATGCATGATGGGGCGCCAGCTCACTACTCTGAAGTGGTGCAACGAACTCTGGATGAGAAATATCCTCAGAAATCAATTGGAAGAGGTGACCTGTCAACTACCCACCCAGATTCCTAGATTTAACGTGTATGGACTAACACTTGTGGGGAAGGTTAAAAGACTGGGCTTATGCATCAAGACCCCTGACTCAAGAGGACATGCTGCAACGAATCAGGATTGCTGTTCAATCAATAATTGGAGAAGAGATATTAAGGGCTGTAGAAAACTTCAGTTGCAGGGTAGAACTCTGTTTGGATTACAATTTGAACATCTGTAAATAAGGCTAGCTGAATAACATAATTGTTTAAAACCGAAATAATTAGAATCTAGATAATTGTAGGAATAATATTTATTTAAATTACAGTATCTAGTGGAGAAAATTTTTTTAAATTAATTCACTAAGAACGTCTATCGTAATAAAGTTTCTTTTTGAGTAAATTCATTCCAATTTTATTCATTTAATGAAATGTTCATAAGAAATGTTTATTAATCTTGATTGCAGGCATTTTCTGTTGAAGAACTTAGTGACCTGCATGGATTACTTCAACTTTACAGTAAGTTAACAAGTGTTTTTGAGTGTATATGTGTATTATATATATCTTCTTATGTGACGGTATAGTCTGATATTGAATATGTAGCTGTGATACTTATGACCACTTATACAAGTAAATTATTGTCAATAGAACGTCTTCAGGTTGTGCCATAACAAGTGATGAGTGTTTCAAAATTAGTTCAGGGCATAACAATAAGAAAAGTATCAAATGGATGTACAAATTTAATACAAAAAATATATTTCTCTTTTTTAAAATGCTTGAACTTACAAGACTGAAAATTGATACCCTTAGTGTAATAAGTTATTGTGTTGTAAGGTTATAAATACGTCCTGTAACTGATTGTTTCACTAAATATACAGCACAAAAATTGAGTGCTATAACACTGTATTTAATGATTTTGCACCAAACAAAGTGTGTATTATAATGGTTAACAGCTGTCAATCTTGACTTTTTTGCAATATTCCTACGTTTGCGTGCGGATCCACAAAATGTCCATTGAGGTAAACAGGTATATGAGGTAACTTTATTGTATGTATTGAAAGGACCAAAACGAATACATTTTTGCATTTGCTTGTGATACAGCATATTATGGATTCGACGTCTTCATTGTCAATATCATCTTCTCTGTTTGCTTTATAATTTCAATGATCTGTCATCTGCACGAAGTGTTTATTAAATAAACTTTATGGTAAAGCAAAACACACATTCTCACGAACTGTATCAACTGCCATCAGTCTACTGATATGCAAATGTGCTACTATTGAATGATCTGTCATCGACATGATACAACTTGAACAAAGTGATGCAGCATATATATTTTATCACATTTATTTATAAATAATCATATTGCAGTATTGAAATACAGAAAGTATTCAATATATCCCTAATGTTGACAACAATGTAATCCAATAGGCAATATTGTGACAAGATCAGTAATTATAGATGAGTCGCTTTGAAAGCGATCTGTGCGAAGATTTCTTGGGGGGGGGGGAGGAGCAGGAATTTGACCACCACGCCCTCTTTCACTGCTTGATCAATTTCTTGCTGGTGCTTTGCTTCCCTGTGTTCCCGGTGTGTTGCTGTGTTTTGGAGCATCACGCTATGTTTAGTTATTCTCATTGTTACATAATAACAGATATTATTATTTTATAAAAGAAGTATTTAAACAAATTTTTATTGTTCACAGCTGTTATTATTACTGTGTTTTTAAAACAGCTGTTATGTAAAAATACCCTATGAGTGGTAAAGTGACGACAGAGGAGTGGTTGGTAAGGAATGTTGAGGGGGAAGTGAGTCCGCGCTTGTTTTCCCTCTCCACATCTCTCTCTCTCACTTCTCCCCTCCCCACACTGTTCACTTAATAGGTCAAGTGTGCTAGTTCTAGGTGTTTTACTGTAAGCATATCTTTTGGCCAACATACTTATATTTTAAATAATTGTATTTTTTATATGAATTGATAAAGCTAACATGAGATTTCTGAGGTTGGGAATGGTTGGGGGGGAGGGGGTTGTGGATGTCTCTAATGAAGAACATGCACAAGCCCCTTCCTTACCATGCTAACTGTTTATACCATACCCTATCATATTGGAAGCTATAAAAAATATCAACTTGAATTTAAAAAAGGGACCTTTAAGTTCCCAGTTTCCTAATTAATAAAAAACTTCTTTGTACATGTGTGATAAACTGATTCTTAAGCATTACTAAAATATTTGTATTTGTAAGTTGTATTAGTATTAAATGCTTTAGAGCAGATTATTTATTCTGCTTGTTTTTAATATAATTTTCTATTTAACTTATTATAAAAGATCTACTATTCCATTTAAGAATTATATAAAGCTATTTTTGTTATTTCTAGGAATTGCATATTTCAGTCATACAAAGAACTGGTCACCGTTGAACCTGTTAGAACCAGATGATAACTTGCAAAGCCCTGCAGATGAAGAAATAATCAGACGAAACTTGCTTCAAGCTTTCCGAATTAAAGGCCTAAATGCAGTAAGACTATTTTACTTTAATGAAAAATTTATTTGTGTATGAAACCCCACACTGTTGTCTACTTTTCTACACACTCAATGTCAATACTAAGGCACTGATCATATCTAAAAAACCTTTTGTATACTGTCATCATAGAAGATTGCCACCTGATTAATCAGTGACTGTAACACAATCATTTCTACACTATTGTTTTTATTGCGGTGCTGACCCTGAAGATGGTTCTTCTCATGAAAAAACAAATTATAGTCACTGGGCGCAAAATTGGGGCTCTTTGGAGGATTAATAAATTATTGTTAACAAAATGCTGTGATGAGATCTTGAGTTAGTTTTGCTCCATGTGGACGTGCATTGTCATGTAGCAAAACAATAGTTTCTCAATAATTCAAACTATTCAATAAAAATATCATAGAGAACACCTCTTGAAATTTGAGAAAACTCCTCTGATTATGAAGAAATTTGTTCATTTTCATTTTATTATTCACTTTTTACACCAAATCATTAGTGATCATTCAAGATTGTCCTCTCCTTTCCTTGTCATGAAAATTTTTCTGATCATCTTTTGTCAAGCTTTAACACATCTGAATGCCATTCCATCACTCATAATATTTGGTCCATACACCTCACAGTATTCACAGTGAATTTAAACTGCTTTTTAAAAGTTTAGCACCAAGATAACAAATAACAGCACATACTTCCCAATCAGCGAGATTCTCAATCGATAAGGATATTTGAAATATGCACTAACAGATGTAAAAACAATTGATTTTTGGTGTAATTGTTTCTGTGGCTTGCCAAGGCTTATTGGTAGACAGTGCGTAAGCACGGGACATAGACGCAGTGGCAAAATGTTAACACACATTCCAAATTTGATACCAACAAAAAGTGCTTTATATATTTAGATGAAAAATCAGTATTTTAACCCTTTTAGCTGTATATAGGCTCAAGTTAGGTTGTTGGTGAAACACAAAGAGCAGACATTTAGGCTTGGACAAGTTCGGTCATTAAGCGCCAAGAACCTTTATTTAGTCTCTCAACATTTTCATGCAGTACACAACCATTTATTGAGTAATATCAATAAAATTAGTACTGATTTATGCATTTTATGTAAAATGTACTATAGCAAGTAGCATTGTATAGACATTCATATAATATTCAAACAAAATAACAATACACGCTAAAATATTTTATCTAACGACACATGCGTTTATATGGTAAAAGACAGTTTTATACTTTGTTTACTAATAAATATATAAATCTGTAAATTGTAAGTATTATTTTACCAAATTTTCACAGGTCTTTTTCAATTAAATATGTTGCACTATAATACAGAGGTTTGTTGAGCAAATATTTTTTTCAGGCATTTATTGAGCTCTTAATTTACAAAAAAGAATTAAATCAAGTTTCTAACTTTTAAAGGTATACAATTTTAACAGATCAGCATTTCATAAATTCCATTACATGCCATTGTTCTCCTATTAATGACAAAAAACTTTAGACCAAAATCATTAGTTTATCATAAAATTTAGTGAAATGAGAACGATTTATATTTATGTGTGTCATAATTTGTAAAATTGGTCTGGCGCTACTGCTACACAGCGGCTATGCCGCGGTGCCTGACGGGAAAACCCACACCAGTAACTCTGTCGTTATATGACGTGACCTACCATGCTTGTCGCTAAAAGGGTTAATTCATATTTTTGTAATGGTATAGTACTGTTTAAAAATGAATTAAATCACTCCTATTCTTTTTATTCTTAGAATTTAGAACTCTAGTTTTACGATGTAAAAATATTTTATTTTATTTCAATCAATTAACCCTAGTACTGCAACCATGCTAAATCTGTTAGATTTTAACTTTGAGCAGTAAACAAAAGCTTGTAAGAAAATTGTAATCTAGATGAAGAGATATTCCCATTGTCTCACAGGTGCACAGTTCAGTGCTCTACGATGTTTTAAAAATGATCCCAAAGCACAGCTGGCATCCAAGTTTTCTACACATAACGTAGCATAATCTTTTCCAATGGACCTGAACTCCAGATTTTAGGAATCATTTCCGTGATAGCATCATATTTCAGACTCTGCAATAAGCAGAAAGTAACATGGAGCTGAACAACATTCTCATTGAATCAACTCTCCCCACCATAGCTATGTTATGTGTAGAAAACTAAGTTGCTTTGGGATCATTGCTGATGAGACAATGAGAACACTTGTTCATCTATATTACACTTAATTTTGTAGTATAGGTTATTGCTTTTCAAACTGTGCGGGACGGCACCTCAGGTTTAAGCTACAGAGGTTATAACAAAATAACGTATCATGTGAAAAAAGTAAAATATTCATTATTACCTTTACTTTAGTCTAGATTTATAATATAATATAGAATTATTTAATTGCCATAAATATACAGACAGCTCCATAAAGATAATTACACGACCAGATTTCCCACCATAAAACAGTTGATTGAAGAAAATGATTTGACTGTGGAAGATGAGCTTAATGACATGTTCTAACAGTATCTTTCCAAACTGAGAGAGAGTTTTGTAATAATATCTCCCTATCAACTCTATGATGTGGGTGTCATATCCATTCAATGATGAAATGCCTCCTCTGTATCTAAACGTTGAATAGACTGGACAACTGATTGATAACCAAACAGACACTTTGTTAAAGACTGGATTGAAAATTAACTCCTTGCTAGGGTTTTGGTACATCATTGAAAAACAATACCCACAAATTACTATGAAAGCATTGCTTATGTTGTATGATTTGCTAATTTTGACCTTTGTGTGGCAGGTGGCAGTTATCAAATCAAAATACAGACCAAACTTAAAAATTAATAAAGATGTGTGTGTGTTGCAATTTCAAATATAAGTCCAGATTTTGATGTAGTAATTGAAGAATAACAACTTCATCCTTCATACTAGACTTGAATTATTAAAACAATATTTAAAATGTTAAAGGTTTTTGTTGGTTATTTACTTGTTAACAGTAATAATGATCTCCAAAAATCATCACCAGTGCATTATACCTAGTTGTGTATAACTTATTTAAAACCAATTTTTACTTGAGATTTTTGTGATGGTTAGTTCACAATAATGTGCATAAAGACAAATACACCAATGTGAATTAATTATTATTTGAAATATAATTTCACAATACTTTATTGATTTTCTTCATCAAATCTATTGAGGTGAGCTGAGAGTGTTTGGGTGGTGTGTTACGTATGAGACGGTAGGGGTGTGGTGCGGCAGAAAGTAATACAAACCTAAAGGGAGCCTTCAGTCTAAAAAGTATGAGAATCACTGAGCTATGTGTCTCTGGTCTCCGACTTTTTTTGGACGTGGGCTCCAGATTCCAGGATTCAAGTCTGTTATGCATGTATATTGTTTAGATATAAAAATTAAACACAGACATATTTTTATTCCAAAATACTACTAATTATAAAAAAACCTATTCTAGATTTTATTATTTATCAAAATACCATGTCATAGTGTTGTGTTAATAGTTATGACAATATTATTTTCTAGTTTTTATTATAGATGGCAACAGTGACAAATTCAAACCATTTCGTTTATTTCGGAAAAATTAGTTTTTTTTGATATTATGGAACGGCATATTTGCACTTACTGAAGGAACAAAAATGTGGGTACTAACATGACTCATTAAACCATTTGCTCAATTCAGCTTCCTAGGTACTGCATGACTTAAGAAATATTGTGATGAATGGTAGTTGAGCACCTTCGTTGAATTGAGGTAGGCAACATGCACAATATCAACTTAGTTTTTAATATTTAACATATAGGTTGAATTTTCCAAAGCCTATATTATATTAGAGAAGATATGATCAGTGAACAGTACTCTTGTATAAAACAGAACTCTTGTATAAAACATATCTTAAAAATATTTTGAAGTACTCAGTTTGATCATTTGAGATTTAAACAGAAGTTATAAAGTAAAACCATATAGGTTTAAAATGTTAACCTTTATACTATTTTATCAGACTGTTACATAGTAATTACTACAAGTAATTAATTCTAGTACTTCTTTAATTTTACAGATTATAAATGTGATAACCCATGATGAGTTAGTTTGGGTGATGATCGTTGGCAAGAAACTGACCAGGAAGAAAGGAATCAGGTTGCAGACTCCACTCTTTCTCTGCTATGAAGTTGGTACACCTTACATATTTGTTGCTTCTCCAGTTCCAGTTTCTGTTATGGAAGTGAGTATTAACTATGGATTGTAAAACAATATTTCTTTGGTATATTCTTTTGATATTCAGGTTCTCATCGATATTTTGAGAGATTTTATTGCTCTTTAGTGTTTATTGCTATCATTAAATTTAATGTTTGTTTTATGAGTTATATAAATAAACTAACATTGTACAAAAAGTAATAACATCATTTTTTAATAAGATCTTCATTCAAAGTAAATATTGTCTAGAAATAACCAATACTATATTGGTCCCCTAAAGTTAAGGATATGTTTATAACTTTTTCAATATATTTTAATTCTAACAGTTTGTTATGATTGCATGTACTAAATATACACTACATAATTCTTTTTTATTTAACAAAAGTTGTTTCATTAAATATTTTGACAATAGTTTCATCTATTAATGATGGTTTTAAAACAGTCCTTAACAAGGATGGCTGATCTTAAGATTCTTCTTCAATATCCAGTTTGATTACTTTGTGAAGTAGGAGCTTTGATAGCTCTTATATCACCACTATTTAAATTATCTGTAATTTTTCACAGATACAGTAAATCAAGTGACAAAAAAATGTAAGTAGCTAAAACATAGTAGCTGCATTGTTGTTCTATTTTCAAACGGATCTTGCCAACCCAATCAAGTCGAAATTATCAACATAATATAAAAAAATTGTAATATATAAAATGTATAAGAGTGTATTAAATTAACATCAAAATTTTAAATAATTGAACAAAACTAATAGTAAATGTTAGTAAAACAGTGAATCCTCAGTTGAAGCCTAATAACAGTTAACATATTAAGAGAATGGTAAACCTTCTATCTCTACACAGCATTTTCCCATCACAATTTATTGTAGTTGTAGTTTTTTCAACTATTTAGAGTTTATTGGGTAGCTGTGTGATGGGGTGAAGTGGAGTTTGGCTTTACATAAGGAATGTAACAAACTCAGCTGATATTTTCAATTTATCATCTGTAAATCATTAATGAGGGTTTGATTGTTTCATGTACCTCTGCTAATAATCATAGCTCACATGGGGATGTGGTTTATTGGATCAATGCAGTTCTGTAGATTACCTAAAATTTTGTACTTTTGTTTTATGAGTATGTTATTTAATAACAATTTTAAATTTAACTTTTTACTTAAAGAGTAAACATCATTTTAGAATTTATTTTTAGATAAAGAGTAACCTTTGGAAGAACTAATCTCCACAAGCTACACAGCAATAGGACTTTTAGCTCTCATGATGGAGTTTATCTGCTTGGACACAATAGTTTTTGTAGTACTGTTCAGGGCTCTGACATTCCGGAACCTGTGGAGGAGGGGATCCACACTTTCCAGTAGGCTACGGTTCGGTATCTGTTTTCTATAAATCAACTACTGGTACTACTCGTTTAGATTTTATTTTTATCATGTCCCATATTCTACTTGATAAGGATATACCAGGGCCATGGTCATCATATGAACAACACCAGGTTTGTTGTGTTCATTTTGGTAATGAATTGAAAAGTAATAATGTAAGCCATCAATAAGTTAATAAACAAGTTTCGTGAAAACAAGTATAAATTATGTAAGAGGGGGTACCCAAAAGAAGCCGGAATAGCATTGCTGTGGGCGGACCTTATGTAGAATGCATTTCTGCCTCTAGGCGTGAATAGCGTAAGTCATAGCCAGTTCAGTGCCGCCTGCATTGGCAATTTGGCTTGTTCCGTTCATCTTTAGAGATTGTTTTTGCTAGTGCTGCTTTGTTCTTGTTTAGTTTTTTATAATGGCAAGTTTAAGTGAACAACGTGCAGCTGTGAAATTGTGTTTTCTATTCAGTAAAAATTATGCTAAAACTGTTTAAATGATGAAAACAGCTTAACCAAGATGACACTATGGAAAAAACTCAAGTGTACGAGTTGGATTGCTCGAAATCCAAAAAGATTATTGATGGCGAACCTCGTTCTAGATGTCCATCAACTGCCTGAATCGACGAAAATATTGAAAAAAAATGGACTGCAAATGCTTACAGACAGTCGATAGACATTTGATCGACTGTCAGAGATTTGTGGGTTATCTTAAAGGGGTCTTCAGCGAATTTAATGGAAGATTGGGAAACGAAAAGGGTTGCTGCCAAGTTCTTCGGGTTCTGACTGACAATCAAAAGGAACATCAGAACATTTTTGGCTAAAAATAGCATGGTTTCGCTACCCCACGCACCTTACTCTACTGACGTGGCACCGTGCAACTTTTTCTCTTTTCCGCACATGAAAAGTGGCATGAAAGAATCAATTTGTTAACATCGAATAGGTCAAGAAAAAACAAGGGAGCCATATGTAAAGATGAGTACAAAAAAATTTCTAACAATGGGAACACCGGCGGAACAAATGTATTAGTCGTAATGGAGAGTATTTTGAAGTATATAAGGTATTTTTTGTAAAAAATATGAAAATATATACCTTTGAAAAAATAATTCTCGTTTCTTTTGGGTAAACCCCCTCATACAGGGGAGAAAATGAAAGTAGCAGAATGAGAGTAAACCTTTCAATTAACAACTATTATAATTTTGTTTTACTGATAAATTTATCTATGTCTATGGGTTGTAAAATATCAGCAATAAATGAAATTTTTGGTACACCAGTCAAACTTATTGTCAATGAAGGAAACAGGATATTTCCGGACATTTGCCATCGTTCAGTGAAACAAGAAATCAGTAACACTACGTTTTGAGATCTGCAATCTGATCTCTTCTTCAGGTAAAGAACTAACCTAATACATAATTACAAACTAGGTTAAAATAAACAAATCTTACCAAAGCGTTGTGGCACGACTAAGTCAGGAATCACAACCTACATGTTGTTTGTCAACTTCACTAACTCTATAAACATGCACTTAATAAAAAACTATACAAAACACTAATCATTAAAACTGAACTACGGAATGCAGGTCACAACATGTCTTCACTCGTCTACTAACCACCTACGACTGACCAGAGGGACTAGCCAATGGTAATCGTCACGGCTGGCTAAAACAAGATGGCGGAAATAAAAGGGAAGGGGGACAGGAATGGGCCCTTTCGTTATTATTGGTTCATGCGAGATGAACTTCTTAAAACCATATTGTGACTCCGCATTGGTTTATTACAAATATCTGATCCGTTTGATACTTTTGGTTTTCTCTTTAGTTCATTTTTTAGAATTGGCAACCAAATATAACGGAAATATCCTGTTTCCTTCACAATCCTTCCATCGTCAAAAATAACCTTCAAACAAAGAATTATTGTCAATAATGAAAGCTTTTCACCAATATTTGCTTGTTTCAGTGCATTTTGAAGGCTATGCAGTACAAGAAGCATAAAGTACACCATTTGGAGGGCCGAAACATCAAATCTTTGCTGTTTTTGCTTAGGAACAAGGCAATGAATGTTGGAAAAAACAAAACTATTGCCTATGAGCCAGGTATGATTCAAATTTACAATAATATTGTTGATACCTGATCACTAATGTTATTTCTGCTGCTGCAACAACATATAAACCTTTACTTGAATTCTGATTTGAAAATTATTGCAATTAAACAATTTAAAAAAAAATGATAAAAAAAGGTTTTAAAATTAAGTCTCCACATCTCAACAAAACAGCAGAGGGTTGCTCAGGCAGAGTTAAATGTTCACAAGTGTCAGAGTAAAACATTTTACAATACACTAAAACATGAAACGTCAGGAGATGGTTCAAAAGAACACGTTTTAGCACTAGCGTTTGATTTCATGAAGACAATAATCTAGTATAAAACACCAGTTCAACAACTTTCTTACATGTGTCACCTGTCAGTAGTTTTTACTGTGCACAACATCAAAGACGGAAAAAGTCATATAGAATCAAGAAGCTTTATTGTCATTAAATACACAAGTGTACAATAGACAGTGTCATGAACATAGTAAACATGTACTATAAATAAAAACTATATTACAATACAATTTTATTTTCCTTTAAGTAGTTCATGAATTTTTTATCTAAAGATAAGCATTATTCTAGTGTTAAAAATTAAAAAATGTATCAAATAAAAAACACAATTTATCAAATAGAAATACACAAAACAGGAAGAAAAACAATTAAGTACCATCAGTGTGACTAAAGACCTTCAACGCTAACGCTTAACTTCCAACAGTTAAAATTATCGCTTAAACACACGTATGAATAAAAACAACGAAGTTAAAAACAGATACAATAATTTAAAAAAATAACAAAGTTTACGGTTTACATTAAGGTACTTGTACACAGTTAGAGTAGACAATCTTTATTTGTCATAAACATTAATAACAATGTATAACGAGGGTAAAAAAAAAAATAAATGTTGCTAAGCTACATCATGCTGTCGTCTACATCTAAAGTCTTCTACATTGTAGATACAGTTCTTTATCACCATTTGTTTTATGTGTTTCTTGATCAAACTGACTGGCATAGTTTGATTGAAATTAGGTAGTACATTATACAATTTAATCCCTTGGTATTGGAAACTTTTCTAGTTAAACTAAAGGTACACTTGCTATTAAGCAGCCTATGCTTGTTTCTTGTGTCATGATTGTGAACTGCAGCTAATTCCTTAAATCTGTCTAAATTGCTTCTAACAAACATAAAATGAATAAAATATACATGGATGGTAATTTTAGTACAATCTTAGTAAGGGTTATTAGCTTAGAAACTAAAATGGTATGGTCAACAGTGTCAAAGGCTTTTGACAGATCAAAAGATCTAAAAATAACACTATTCTTAGCTTCAATGTTTTCAAGACAATTATTTACAAATTTATATATATTTGTAGCATGTAGATCAAGGAAGAAAAGGACCCATTAAAGTATGTACTTTTTTAAAGATTTTTAATCCCAGTTCCACCTAAGTATACTATGCTGTAGTTGTTATCTGACAATTGTAGTGGACAAAACAAAAACCAAACCCTTTCACGTTATTGTCTATACTTGACTGACAGTGGAAGATTTGCTATATTGGAACAGTTCTTTCAAGTGAGAAGACAGTTTCCTCCCCTGTAACAGGAACTTCAGTATAATGTTGTTTATAAGTTTTGAAAACCCATGACCGTCATTACCACATCCATGAACTTACAGAGCTTATTATTAGCTGTTCAAACTCAGACAAATTTACTGTGAGAGAAATCTAAGATGATACTTAAATTTTTAAACTTGAAGTAGTCGACATTACAAAGTTTTCCATTTCCGAAGAAACTAGGAAAAATACCTCTAAAGAACAATAGGTACAATTTTCCATTAGTATTCCATTAGCAACCTATTTAATTTTGTGTATGATCAGAGTAGAAAAGCCTATATCAAGGGATTTACCAATATGCATGGTTTGGTCGTCATACGATCTTCATGGTCAAACGTACTGGTGATGTACCTCAAGTCATCACTGTCACATACTCTAGTGGTAAAGTTACTCTTGAAAGAGCTAAGGTGGAAAACTTAAAAAATTAAATAAATTTATACCGGACTCACTTACTGTAGGAAGTTTTATAATGAACTTTATGGCTGGCCAACTACTTAAGTTGGAAGTCTCCCAGACAGCGAAGCGGAATAAACTCAGGCTTCATGTTTATTGATGTTTTTTAGTTGCAACCATAAATTTATTCATGTATTATACTGATCTCTTATTTAAAAATACTGTTTTAAATATTTTTACAATATCCAGAGTTTTGTTAATTGAACTTATTGATAACTTTGAACTAATTGATAATCAATTATTTTGTCTTTAAAATACCCGTTTTAATTCTTGTTTAACAGTGTTGACCAATGTGAAGTGACCTTCTGAACAACAGCAGTCAAATGGGCATTGTTGTAATTAATATTTGACCAGCAAACGTACTATTTTGATAATAGAAGATCATTACTGTAGGTTTGGTTCAATAAAATTCAATTTGATATACAGTCCGGTCAAATTGTGGTTTTCATGTAACAAAATTGTGTTACATGTTAGAAGTTTATAATTGAGAGCCATTGATTAAATTTAAAAACTGTTTACATGTACATTCATATTGAAATCATCTATACTTGTGTGATTGTTGTTTCCACATATTTGATATTTTTGCAGCTGAAGCAGAAGTTGGACGACGGAACATTGACTTTACAAAAAGAAAAGCTCGTGAGATTTATGCCAACAATGTTTTCCAAGCAACAGATACAGTCATGCTAGAATCTTTAAGTCTTACTGTGAGTATGGTATAACAAGTTGATACTATTTTAGATTGCTTTGAAATGAGTATGATACCAATGATTTATCGCTTAATATACAGGGTGTTTGAAAAGTGTGGGTACGGCTTTAATATTTAAAAAAACCATAGGAGATAACATCTATAAACTTTGCACATTGTCATATGGCTATGTAAACTATTTTCCTTGCTATTACCATGACATGCCAACCATGGGGGGACGGCCCACAGAGGAAAACATGGAAATCTTAAATTGAAGCATGTGTCCGAGTGATACCTCATTTGAAAGAGCTCACTTAGTAGAGTTGAATGCCGCAAACCGCATCTCAAAAGGTTTATCCAATCAGAAATGGCGGGTTGTTTTAGGTACACAATTGTGAAGTACATTATGCGCTGCCATTTCTGACTGGATCGTCGTATTCTGATGCGGTTTGCGGCGTTTCACTCTACTAACCAATGTGTTTTCACCGACTTAAAAAATAAAATTAAAAAAAACATCGGTATTTATTGTGTTATAAATTTATGACATAATTTGCTAATTAAAAAAAGTCGGTGAAAACACATTGGTTAGTAGAGTGAAACGCCGCCCAAACCGCATCAGAATACGACGATCCAGTCAGAAATGGCAGCGCATAATGTACTTCACAATGTGTACCTAAAACAACCCGCCATTTCTGATTGGATAAACCTTTTGAGATGCGGTTTGCGGCATTCAACTCTACTAAGTAAGCTCTTTCAAATGAGGTATCACTCGACCCATGCTTCAATTTAAGATTTCCATGTTTTTCCTCTGTGGGCCGTCCCCCCATGGTTTGGCATGTCATGGTAATAGCAAGGAAAAATAGTTTACATAGCCATATGACAATGTGCAAAGTTTATAGATGTTATCTCCTATGGTTTTTTAAATATTAAGCCGTACCCATACTTTTCAAACACCCTGTATTTCTAATATTAGTTATGAACTGTCACCAGTTCAGTTATGATGAGTGTCAAATTTAGCCTCAATAGACTCAAAGCTGGTTAATATTGTTTTTCAGTTAAAGATTTTGTTTCCAAATAAAAATAATTTTGGGTCAGTTTTGTTTTATTGAGAAACTTATTAAGGTTGTATTATAAGAAGAGATTATTGTGTTGTAAGAAGAGGGTATTGTCTTGTAGGTAGAGGTTAATGGGTGGTAAGAAGAGTGTATTGTGTTAGCAATGTTTTTACTTAATGTAAACTTATATGATTATTGTTTGGACTTATATCATCTTACTGATCATGCAGTACTTGTTGTAAGGTTTTAACAATAAGTTCCTAGCGAATTCATTACTAGTGATTTCCTATAGGGTAAATGAGCATTCTCAATCATTCTTATGCCCAATAGATTGAAATATAATCCAGTTCTAACCCATATAACATGTTGTGAGAGGAAATATACATAAATGTAAGTAAATATTAATGAGCTATTTATATAGCAATGCTACAAGCCTAATTTTTAAACCATTTTCTTCATAATAAGTACATACTTGTCTATCTCCATTCTGAATGCATTCCTTGTAGATCGTAATATTCATGACATTAAAATGGAATCTGACGTGACTGACTTTGTTGAGTCTGAAGTAGAAATGTTGTAGCTTGTTTTCTTTTTTTTTTGTTAATTTCGAAATAAACAACTGAGTTGTACACTGTTATACATCAGCTAACTTCATAAAAAGGTAGAAAATCACATTGATTTCATTGTGTTGCTTAGCAACTGAAAATTGGTAAAAATTTGCCACTTTGCTTCATTTCAATGTAAACTTAAAAATTATTTCCATTTTTATTTTTGAATCTCATAATACTGTATTTTTTTGTGTTCACAACTAAATTTCCTACAGTTTAGCTATTTCGGACTGTTGAAACATCTTATACAGATGTCAAATACTAAATACAATCAATATATGGTGTAAAAATAAATTTATTTTTATTTTTACTTAAAACCTGTAGCATTATTCTCTGATTCTTAACAAGAAAAATTTTACATATAACACTTTAAACATATACTACATGTAAGATCTTTTGTAAAATTTACAAAGAGACCCTGTAAAGCCTACAAAAATCAGTGCACACTTAAAAACTTCTGATAGACGCTTCTAGAGTTAAGGAACACAAAAACTTAGGGACAAAAAGTGTGGTGATGAACTTGCCACAAGTACCACAAACTAAATTTGACAAAAAAAAAATTGTTATATGGCAAAAATCAAGCATAGCCTATACTTGACTGATGAGAATAAAAATTATGTTCCTGCACAGAACTAAGAGCACTACACAACACATGTAGCTTACACCAGGAAAGACACAGGACTTGGAGAAAATCATTATTGGCACTTCTTGTGGTATCACAGTACATCATCTGGAACGAAGAGAACTGGAAGGGAACAGACATTGGTCGGGTGGGGAAGGGGTAGAGAACTGACATCTTTTTTATTCTGGATTTGGATCTCAGAAGTATAAATTCTAATTTCTGTGTTTGTTTGATTGTTATGATATTTTAGGTTTCATATAGCATTCATTGTCATTGTTGCAGGCTGATAGTACTTGGCGAGACAACGTAATAGTACCTGAGATGACAGGGGAACCATTTAAAGCAACTCTGCAGTTGAAATCAAAAAATCTCTTTGGGATGATCAAAGATATGATCGCCAATAACATGATTGTTACTCCCCTGCCAGAATACGTGCAGACAGTTTTGCATTCAGGCAAAAACAGAATCACCATGCGTCCACCAAAGTGACAATTATTGCTTGATTAATATCATTGAGTCTCAGTTATTTAGTTTTAGCTGTAATATTTTAACTCAGTGAACATATATCATAATTGTAATGAAATAAACCATTTTATAATAATTTTGTATGTTATTATTGTTTATAATCCAATTAAATCTCCATATAAAGGCTAAACAATCATTATTGTTCTATTAAAACTCTTTTTATCTCAGCTGTAGTTTTATTTTGGAGTCGTTTTATTCATAATGAATTGGAATTAAAATTAATTATATATAGATATAATATTAACAGTGACAATTCCTTAACAAGAGTATAAAAAATAAGCATTTATTACATATTTGTATAATTGATGTATTCATATAATTACAAATAACAAAATTGCCATCAAGTATTATATAATATATTTTATATGTATAACTGGAAGTGTGCCTTAACCCTGGATTTGGCTGTTGAATTTTCTGAAAGGTCATTCACTATTTTGCTAGTAGTACACATCAACATTCAGCAAGTTTATTATTGAATTAAAGCATATACTATTTTATATTTCAGGACATTTACAAGGAACATTTATATACAGTTGGATCTAATTTTGTTAGAATCCAGTTGTCTAAATTTGTTTTGTAATTTGTTTGGTATTACAAATTAAAAAAGAAAAGTAAACAAAACAAGTTCCAAAATAAAGCCTTATAAAAATACAAAACTTCTTTGTTTATTTTAAGAAATATCCAAATAATTGTGTACAAGATTTTATATGCAAAACATAAAGAAACTCCATTTTCCACGTACTAATTGTTTTTTGTGTATAGAAAAATAATAAAATTTGGAATTTTCTGACAAACACATCATCACATTCAAACATTTTTAGACATTTTCAATATGGTTATTATATTTCAAAACTTTAACTATTATATACCATTTGATGGCAAATTTCACAATGAAAAGTTTTATGTCACTTGATACAATCACAACTCCATAACAAAATAACAAAATACTAGCGACTAGCCATTTGGCATTATAGAAATGTGTTTGCAGTGGATGCCTTACTTTGGAGGGAGAGTAATAAACAGATTTTGAAGCAGATGTTCTTGTTGAGGAAGAAATTCTGAACATAATGATGAAGCCAACCTTTTACCTGGACAAAACTTCCCTTGTTAAAAGTAGAAAACAAAATAGTTTTTTGCATTCTGTCGAAGTTGGCGAGCAGAAACAGCAAACCAATGTTTTGTACTGTAACTTTATAATTTCGGTGTGTATACTTATTACACATTACTATTCAATAAACAATACATTAAATTAAACTGTGAAGAATCCAATACAATTTAATTCACAAATGATGTGTGTATTTAGATGATTGTGAATTAACCTGATATACAGTAGTTTGTCCTACTTAAATCTTATTTACAATAGCAAAAGATTGATTAAAAAGATGACTACATAAACGACTAGTTGTTGACATCAGAGAAAAAATGTTAAGAGACTAGTCACTAGTTGTTTGACAGATCCAGGGTTAACCTTTAAAGTACAGCATACGGTTATGAACATACCATCGGATTTGCACTAAACGCGGCATGCAAGAATATTCGTATTGTCTTGTTTTAGTTTATGGTGGGACTTAAGACAAGACTTCTGTGTTAGCTTTATGTCTCTCTGACTGACCTGCACTAACGTCCAAGCTGTTGTATGGTGGCCAAAAACAGAGTGGCGACTTTCATGTCATCCAAGCAAAACAATGTGATGTGATCCAAAAAACACTTACATTGCCTACTTCAGGTGTTTGATTGTCATTTGTGTTGATGTTTTGGTGTTATGATGGCTTGTATTAAACATTTAACTGTTCATTTTTAACTGTAGCATTTTTCTGTTCATGATTACAAGCATTTTATTTCAAAACAATACTTATTGCGCAGTGGCCAGGCTGGCAAGTACCCAAAAGATTATCTGCCTGGCTATCACTGATGCCTTCCCAAGTGCTTCCTTGATGACTGTTGTCTTAATCTTGTTCCTTATTGTAATTCAGAATGTGGTCAGTGTGCTTACTGTCTTCAGCAGTTTGTACAGTCTTGGGCTGAGCAGCAGGAATTGTAAAATTAGCATACTGATTCAGAAAAACAATACATGATCTTTGATCATATGCCTCAAAATTTTCCTTCAAGCAATCCCTCAGGAGTAATAGGTTGTGATACCTTCTAGGGAGGATTGATTATAGGGAAAGAAACCGCTTCCACCACTGGAGCTTGAATGGTGTACAGGTGGTGGAACTGTAGAGATGGTCAGACCATGTAAGTGGTGATTTCTATGGGTTCTTAACCCAGAGTCTTTTCGGGCAGAAGTTACAGTCATAATGAAGTATGTTCATCAGAATCTTCATATGCAATATAGGAGCAAGACAATCAGTATTTTCACTGATAGCAAGGTAGCCCTTGCTTAACTCCAAACGTGCCTGGTTTTATAATTAGGTCATTCTTCTTCTTTGGGCAGAATCAACAATGTCACTGTTTGATGTGTTATGAGGCAGACATTGTTGAACTGAACAGAGGTGGAATAAACTAGCTAACGTCTTGGCTTGGTGGATAATATGACAGGGCCTCAACTGTTTTGTGGAATTCCTAGTTGTGAAGCCTTTAGAGCTGTCCCGAAGTGGACACTGAACATGTAGAGCATACATCCAAGTCTAAGGATGAGTAGGCTGATTCTATGGTATCTCCTCCACCTCCTTAAGTAGACTGTTGGCTTCTCAGGTTGTGGGTCTGATAAGGGAATGTGGGCATCTGAATAAACTCCTCCATAGAGTCAAACTTTCTATGGACAATCCGTTCTGTATATTATGTAATGAGCAGGGAGAAACTGCTGAATACCTGCTTTTTGTCTACTCTGAGATATATATATATAAGGAATATATATCTGTGCTATTTTTGGCATCGAGGACAGAGGTGGTGAATATCCTCAAGAGGACTTGATCAGGTGTTTTGTGGGATTGCTGAAATTGTAAACTGGTAAGCTTCACAGTACACTTCCAGGGTTCACAAATGGTTCTTCATGCCATAAATCACATGGAATAACAACATTAAGAACAAAATGTTCTTTAGTATTCTTATTTCTTAGTCTCATACCTACATTCAGTTTTATCATTTAAGTTTTCCAGGTCATACTGCATGCAGCACAGTAAAGCTGTGTTCTGCAGACAATTGTTGGTAGAAGAATTTCAAGAGGCCCTGATGCATGAACCCTTGATTTGTCAGGGTAAAGTATTTAGGGTTTTTCATTACAGGGATTAAAATTGTTACTGCCCATGTTGATAATGCCAGAGCTTATATTGCTGTAAAAAACAAGATGAACAGCATCTCTGTTCTGGAATTTTGTTCCAGGGATCACTCCAGTGTGGAATTGGTAATTAACTGCAATGCTAACTCGCATAAAGGTTGTGCAGCAGCAACACAAACAGCTGAGGTAACTCACTTCTGGATTATATAATGTCCCGCACCACATCTGCTTTAAAATCAGAGACCTAGAACTTTAAAAAGTTCAGCATAAAAATCAGAGAAATACTGACTGGGTGTCATACAATGAAAAACTAATGATGCAACTAGAATTCAACGGAAGTAACCGGAAACGATTCACAACACAGTACAGCTGGGCACATCTTCCGACATTCTGTCTTCTGCAACTGTGGGTTCATTTGATCTCAGTTGACCTGTTAAACAGGAGGAGATCCAAAGTAGACTGGTGGAGTTCTGAACTAGCCTCTTTGGGCAAAAGAGTTAGGGCTTTATTCAGAAAAAAGAAATTGGTGTACTTGGGAGACCTACCATGATGATCTTGCACTGTACGACTGGCTTAGGAATAGCCTGGAAAAAATTCTGCACTGACATTGACAGTGTGCAGGGATGTGCATAGATTCAGAAAAATATCCCATCTCATCGTTTGGTGGTCTCAAGGATGATCAAGATAGATAGATAGCTTCATGGCTGGGATGGTCCAGTCCCTGGTGACCGCAGAGACGGCTGGTGATCGGCGTCTGCAAGCCTGGAGCCGGACTGTTGGGTGTGGTTGAGGGGAGTCAACCTCCTCCCCCGGGAAGCTGTAGCGTTCTGATTGCCGGAGCGAATTACATCGGAGCCGGGTCGGTCGTCTACCATCTACCAGCAATTGGAAAAACCAGATCTCCATGCGCACACCCGTACAGCCAAGGTCATGGTATCAACAGTTGCCTTATCGCCACGACCTCCCCCCCCTCCCACCTCGTTAACCAAGAGACGGACTTGTGTTAACAACTACATAAAGGGAGCTGTGTATCAGGTGTAAGGGGTCTGTGCTGCTGGATTTCAACGCCATCGGAAGGTGACACTTCACTCGTTATGGCCAGCACCTGACTATGAGGGGAAAGCGGATGCTTGCCGAACTGGTGGTGGCCGGCCTGAAGAAGGCCAGCTTAGCCATGATGACCAGTCACCTTCACCACAAACGTCTTCATCGCCACCCCCACCGCCACCGCCTCCATCACTGCCGTCGCCGCCGCCGTCTCTGCTGCTAACAGAAATCTGCTGCCGATGTTGACTGTGTACCGCTTGGTCCTGATGGGCCTTGGACGCTACCTTACAACAGCTACGGCGGAGGCAGTAAAATCTCCACCGCTGATGACCAATGGACGCTCTGCGGATCTTGTGCAAGCTGTGAATTGACTCGGTTTTTTTTAGGGACCCCACTTTGAATCAGCGGACAAAAATTAACTACTAAAAACCATCAGAAACACACAAACACTCACAGACAAACGGAAGTAAGGAGGCTGCTTCATCAAAATTCTTAATTTTGCAACCAACAAATTAGATCAAATCCAACTCATGTGCGAGGATCTGAAAGCAGATCTTCTTGTAATAACGGAAAAACGGTTTCAACAAGGATAACATCGCACTGTGCAAAATTCCAAATTATAAATTGGTTTCCGCGTATTGCCGATCCCACTCCAGAGAAGGAGGAGTTGCCATTTTTCTGAAACAAAATTTTGCGTCTGCCCCTTTCCGATCCAGGATTCAATCGGAAAAGATTTCGAAACAGTCGGAATCAAACTACAAACAAAACATCAAAATTCTTCGTGATCGGAATTTACAGGTCTCCCAGTGGAAACGAAGACACCTTCTTTTCAAAATTCGAAAAATTACTGACATGTCTGACTAACCAACGTCAGCATTTTGTCATTATGGGGGATTTCAACATCAACGCGTTGGACAACACTCACCATGCAACAATTCGTTTGGTCGATTTACTTAGGTCATTTCAGCTTGATTTGCTAGTCAAATCTCCAACGAGAGTGACGGCTGCAACCAAAAACTGTAATCGACTACATAATCACCAACCACCCAAGTGTCGCAGTGTCTGTGGTGAATACAGCTATATCTGACCACTACGGCCAAGAGGCCGTCATTAGTGGGATACAACTCACAAAGGGAGCCCAAAATTAAACAAACAATAAGAGACATAAGGCCAGAAAACATCGCTCACCTTAACGCTTCCCTTTCTAAAGAAAGATGGAATTTTCTAAATTCATCTCAACCCGTTGAGCAACAGTTTTAAATTGTTTACCAACACTTTTAATTTCCACGTTAACCACCTGCTGCCCTACAAAAACAATTAATGACTGTGACAAAAATTCAAAAAAACAATTGGATCACACTAGGAATTTTAGTTTCTAGAGAGAAACTGAAATTTATGTCCGAAATTTTATAAAAACACTTCTAATGAAACAGTTCAAAATACTTTTCAGGAATTATAAAAAAGTATATAAGAAAGTGATCCAAGCTGCGAAAGCACTCGATGTCTCCAAATCAATTCTCTCTTCAAAAAACGTTTCTAAAACAACTTGGGGCATCATCAAACAATAAAACAAATGCATACAAACAAATCAAAATTAAAGTTGGGGATAGGCTTGTGGAGGATGAGACTGAGATTGCCAGAGTCGGTTTAACGAGTTCTTCGCATCCATTGCTGACGGGCAAGGTCCTCGGCCATCTGACCCTAAAGTACGCCCCTCGCGAAGGCAAAGCCAGCAGCATCAATGGTGTTGGCGCCTGTTGTTGAGGATGAGCTTCACCTAATTATCCAGCAGCTCCCAGCCAAAAAGTCAAACGACCTTAATCTGATGTCCCCATGGCTCATTAAAAAATTGCTGCAAGCATTTAGTGAGACCCTTAACTGAATTAGTAAAATTATTCATTCCAAACAGGAGTGTTCCCCTCTCTCCTCAAAATTGCAAAAGTGGTTCCAATTTTAAAGAAAGACGATCCAACCTCTATAAATAACCTGTCTCAATTTTGCCAGTATTCAGCAAAAATTTTTGAAAAGCTTTTTCTTATAAGAATGCTTCACTTTTTGGACAAATACAATCAGCTCTCAAATGAACAGTTTGGGTTCAGAAAGGGTAAATCGACAACCGACGCAGTCGTTGGTCTTGTCGATATGATTGTAGAGGGGATTGAATGTCGGAACCACACAATGAGTGTGTTCCTGGATCTGTCCAAAGCATTCGACTTGCGTTGACCACAATACACTGCTCGACAAAACTTGAGTCCCACGGCATTCGAGGCGTGCCTTTTAAATGGCTTAGCTCATTTCTAAGCCACAGATCCCAAGTTGTCCAGATATCAAATAAATCATCCAAAACCAATAGACCTTACATATGGAGTCCCCAGGGGTCTATCCTCAGTCCTGTGCTTTTCCTGCTTTATGTCAACGACATAGAATCATCGCTTCTGCATGGAAGAACAGTGCAGTTTGCAGATGATACGACTCTTTTTTTTCAATGCAAGATCAAGCGAAGTTTTGTAACAACAGGCTTTTGTTGATATCAACAACTGTGTCCAATACTTCAACAGCCTCAACTTCACAATAAACTCTTCAAAAACCAACGTTTTAAATTTTTCTTTGCGCACTGCGGGCAACCAGTGCGGACCTGCCATCTTGATGGCTGACTCCACACTGGACGAAAGTCTACTCTTCAAAATTCCTTGGAATGTACCTTGATCGAGGACTGACATGGAATGTGCACATTGATCATGTTTGCGCCAAAATCTGCTCAGGATCTTTGTTCTGAGGTCTTTAGCAAAATACTGCCCGAGGTCAGGTACTGATTACGGCGTATTATGGCTTGATATAACCCCCACCTGGCCTATGGAGTGATTCTTTGGGGAGCTTGCGCTAACACTCAGTTCCAAAGAGTTTTCAGACTCCAAAAAAAAGCAATTCGAATCATCGCTAAAATCAAATTCAGAGAGTCGTGCAGGCAAGTTTTCAAGAAATTGCAGCTGTTGACTCTGCCATGTCTCTACATATTGGAAACAACTATGTTTTTGTGTGAATAAATGTACCTTAACCAGAGGACAAGACATAACATGTATGAGACACGTGGCAGAGCAAACTACCGAAACTGGTAGACACAGAACGGTGGTTTATGAACGCCTCCCTTCACAAGCGGGTGTTCAATTCCTCAACAGACTGCCCAATCCAATCAAAGATGCTCCAACGCCAAAGGCGTTTAATACTCGCCTAAGACGCTTCTTGGTGTCTCAAGCGTTTTATAATGCAGGTGAGTTTTTGGCTTTCAACTGGGAGGCCGCCCAATTTGAAGAATGACACCGCTGTTCGAAGTGGGTTGCATTGGCGATGAATGAAAGAGGTGTGACTTTAAACATTGTATGTCTGTATGTGTTTTATAGTATGAATGACTGAAATTTTAGGATATTATTATTAATTGACGTTTGCCATACAATGTATTATTTCTCTCAGCAATAAAACAGATTTGATTTGATTTGAGATATATTACTGAATCGGACAGAGTTCTAAAAGATATGATGGGAACACACGTTCCGGGCTGTATTATTTATGACCAGGATCAACCACTCAGCTGTGGAGGCAGATCTACAGAGCGCACCACTCACTCACAATGGAGTTTGACATGTTATGTATTAACCTTCAGAAGGATTGAGTGGACAATTAACTTGTTTTGTCTATATAAAGTTCCTGGGGGAGGTGGGTTGAGACCGATTTGCTTGCAGCGGGAGTAGACATTATCCTTCCCCTTCTGTTCAGAGCCTCTGTGGCCCTCAGGTACATTTCTCTGTCCTGGAGGGTAGTATTTATACCGAAGCAGGTTTAGCCTGGATAGACCTAAGTACTTTAGGCTTATATGTCTGTCCTTTCTTCTCAATACCATGGAGAAGAGTATAGCTAGGTTTGTTTGGAAGAGATCTCTCTTGCAGCCCCCACTACATCCAAATCGACATGCTTACACTCCAGGAAGATCATGTGACTCAGCCAATTGGTATGCAGGATTGAGAAGGCGCTAGCAGCGAAAGAAGTATCCATAGGGTCTTTCTGGACATTAAAGGCACTCAGGTGATTGTCAATGCGGTCTCGAGACATAGTATTTATGGTCAAATATGTGACTGGATAAGAGCCTCACTCACAGACAGGGTGGTTAGTACCACTCTTATGGTAGCAAGCGTCAGTGCAAGGACTACGAGGGGCTATCTCCAGTGTGGCGTCCTTTCTCCTCTTCTGTGGAACCCAGATACGGACAACCTACTTGTGTCTTTGAACAGCAGTGGTGTCTTTGTACAGGAGAACGCAGATGACATTTTGATTCTTGTGAGTGGCAAGTTAAACACAACAGTCATGGAACTGACCAATGCGGTGGGAAACTGGTGTGATGGGATGGTCCTTAGTATAAACCCCACCAAAGTTGCCGTGGTTGACTTTACAAGAAGATGTCTGAGGAAATTTGTCAATTCTTATTCTCATTCTGGGTCTGAGAATGGTCCTGCAGTTGCCTTTCCCAGGGTGGCATCTTACCTTTTCTCCTTAAGTAGATCGATATCTTCTCGGGTTATGGGTATAATTATGGGGCATGATTACCTGAGGAAGCATCTGCACAGAGTCGGCACTCTCCAGGGATGATCTGCTCTGTAGAATGTGTGACGATCTGAAGGAGACAGCTGAACACCTGCTCTTTGATTGTCCTGCAATAGCAAGGGAGTGCTATACTATCTTTGGTAGTCTGGACAAGGGTGGTGAATTTCTCCAGGAGGATCTGATCAGTTGTTTTCGGCGATTTTTAAAACTCGTAAACTGGTTGGCCTCATGGTACACTTCCAGGATGCACAAAAGACACAAGGCTTAAGAGCATGGCAATAGACTTAAAATTCAGAATGACAATTCTTAGACGAAGGGGAGGGGGACTGAGAGCCCCAAAAAATTGAAATACCCCACTGAAATGAATAAGTTTCTTAGCTTTCCTGAGGCAAGTGATTAAAACTGTAAGAAACCCCCATCCCTGCACTAATCTCACTGGTCCAGAATATTTAATACTTATGTGTTTGTCTACCATGATCAGGGCATCCTCCTGCAGCAGATGTTGGAACAGCTAGCACAGAATGATAGGATTTTTATTCATAAACATATAAACTAACATGCGAATAACTTGATGCATGTGAAACCTCTCATCATCAAAAGTATTGTCACTGTTTGCTTTCTACTTGTTCTAAAATATTTACACATTTGCGTACACTCCTTCATGTTTACACAATTAGTAATTTTATTTCAATTATATAGAAATGATTGTTGTTTTGGTAAATATTTTATTTATTGTGAATAAATACTACTGTCGCTGCTATACATTTAATCTGATCAATAAAATTTTGACAAGGAACAAAGCTTTAGTAAACCAGAGCAGATTGGCGGATAATGACTTCTCGTTTCTTGTTCACCACTCCTTTCATGTCCCAGCGTACTGCAGACGTATTGAAGCAGAAGCTTTCTTAGGATTAGGTAACCTGTACACAGTAGTCCACCCCAGTCCTGCCTCGCCTTATTTTATTATCTGTCTATAATTCAATTAAGGGATTCATCCAACATGACTATGAAATGTTGGATCTGTATAAGCAAAATAAAACACCTCACTAGACCCTCCAATTTTTTGTAAAATGAACGAAAGCAGTACTTTGAATAGTGCAGTCTAATCCAAATGGAATGGGTGTCTTAGTGAGGTCTAAAAACTATGTTAAACTAATCCTTAGTGTTTAAGGTTAATGATTAAATATAATGTAGGGTGAATAAGAGCATTAGGCTGGTTATTTTTAACACTGACCTTGCTATAAAATTATTAGACAAGTTTAATAAACTATAATGGGGTATTCAGTCATCAGTTATCCAGACTTCACTATGAAACTGCTTTTCTCAAATTTACTCTTATCTGATTACAATCATAACTTTGTAGTTCCTCATGAGTATAACTGCTTAGTTATTAAAAGACATTTAAACTAAGATTGATCGTTTTGTTCATTGGAGAGAAGCATACAGATGACATGAGTGAACACATTTGTATCCATAAATAACAAAGCGAATTTGGACACCTAGAATTACAATTCACATAACAAGAAATGAAATAATTATTTTCACAATATCATGTTCTATTTCTTATCAGCAATTTATTAAAACTGTTCCTAAATGTACTTTTGATGCTATAAAATATGTCAAGGTACTGCCTGTTATAGAGCACTTGTCATTTCGCCCTTGGTTGTATTAGTGAGCCTTCTTTATTCATGAAGCCTTCAAATACTGCCTCTCCTAATGGTGTTCAATGATTTATAATTAATAGAGTCTCTCCAAACTTGACTGTTTCTGAATTATCCTATCCAGATGAACTACCCTGGGAACAATAAAAACAGGAAAATTTACTACATACTAATTAACATTAATTAATTAATTAACATGATCCAAGAGCTGATCAACTCAATCCTGTTACAAATCATCGAGATCCTGGAAAGCGTTTGTTTGCTGTGGAAAATGGTGAGAGTAAGTTTGTTTCCATTAGTGTCAAAAGAAATCTATTAGCCTGGTTTAGAAAATTATCACTAGACTGGTTGACATGTCCCCCTCCTCCACTGAGCGAAGTGAGCAACAATCTTACAGATATGGTACAAAAATCCTTAATTAATTTTTACGTTAATATTGTCAAGTCCCTTGCCACAGTGTCCTGTCTGGTAAATAAAACTTTGGATATTCCCAAACAACTGAAATATTTAAGCTTTCAATTTAGCTTCAGATTTTGGTAACTCAATATAGGAAGAGGTCATTATATTCATGAATAACTCACTTTTACTGTTAAAGTGAAAATTAAATAAAGGATTGTGATTAAGGGGCATAATTGAAACAACAGTTATCAACAAATTAAAATATGTGTTTTGGTTTTTATTTCATTTCTACAATTCATTCACAAATACATTTGGCTGCTGGAACTGGACAGTATCACCTGGTTTTTATATCAGACTAAAAAATTAATAAATATTTTAGAAAATATAAGCTATTTTTTACAACATGTTATCGTGTGAGAAATGATGTTGTGAACCACCAGAATCCAGGAACAAAATGAACAATGAGTATCCTTACAACGGATACACACACTATATACAGTGTAAAACATGGTAATGGTCACTTGTAAATGGTAAATACAAGTACAACAAACTGAGGTAACAAAATTTGTTTCTTAATATTATATAGTGGTCTAAATAAAAACAATAAGAAGTAGCAGATAAATAAAACAAGTGCCACAATACGGAACTTAAGAGGATGACACTGACATTACACATACAACGCTGAGCCTGTAATACTAGTAACTTTATCATATCAATGGTTCATAGGGTTTATCCTTCATCTAAAGACTTTATAATACTTTTTATATGAAAGTATACAAAACTCTTAAACATGCTTGGTGATTTATATTTATAAAAAACAATAGTTGTTCAGTATGTAAAAAAAGGAAATTGTGATGTCACCTAGTTAAAATTTACAAAATACAGAAATAAAATACTATAAAACTACAAATTTTTATTTTAACAACAATAAACTTCTATAACCGGATTACAAGTCAACTGTAGATACTTTTAAAAATAAATTCTCTTTTCATCACAATATTTAAATCACGGCCAGCTTCTTTTAAAGTTCTCAACCATAAAAATATACTCTACATACCAAAATAGCACATTTATTTGAAAATTTATAAAACAAATGTACAAATGGATAAGTTGCCAGATCGTGGATTTGTGGCAGTGAAAACGTGGAGGAGTCCTCGTCACACATGGGCTCTCACGACACACGTTGTTCGTACGCACACACGTCTATATACACATACACACCATACACAACTGTCGGTCGAGTATTAATACAAGGGAGGGAAAGGCACACAGAGAGAGTCGTGTGCAACGAGGTAAATAAGGTAACTGTGACAAAACATTTAGGTTACTGCGCGATTAACAATATTTTATACAAATTTAAATACAATAGTTTTTTCATTCACTCGTTAAACCTATTCAAGTACAATAACATTCTTTACATTAAACTTAATGAACATTGAACATACGCCCTAGAGGCAGCAGTTCTAAATTAACATAATCTACAGGAAACTTTTGTTGTCCCAACACCGAGATCCCAGAGTGTTAATGAGTCGGGAATATTAATTGAAAGAAAAGTGAATGCCGAAAGAGCGACCGTAACCGAATTTGATTCGTAAAGATAGGAAAGGAAAGGGATCGGAAGAGGAGAAAAAGAAGGAGTTTGGAATGTAAATACTCGAAAGTGGAAGAGGTTTTTTTTGAAATGCGAGAACTGCAAGGTGTTAAGAAGCGTTCTTAGATCAATTTTTAGGGAAGAAGTGAAGATAAAGATCTGATGCCCAAACAATCCCTTCCAGAGCGACAAACTGGAATGTAACGTAATACAGTATAATTTACAATTTTAAAATTAAATGAGCAACAACAGTTTGCTGCAGCGGAGGCCCAGAACCAAGATCATTCACAGTTCAAACTTCGGTAGACATTTTCCATCTTGTGCGCTTTTATGAAAAGCAAACAAAACATTACCACATTTGCATTATTCTCTATATACAAAACTTCAACCATGTACACCATATAAAACAACATATCAAATAAATAACAACATTAAAAAAATATAATTTACACATTTTTGAAATGTACTGAAAACGTGGGTATGAAAGTTGGTTCTGAGCCCCGGCTCTACACTTAGCCTGTACACAATACTACACAGTGAATAATGCCTTTAGTTACTTCTGGTACTCGTTTATACTTTTTATGACTTTTGTACTCTTTTTTGAAGGCATATCTTGCTCTAGGCAGGTGCAGGCGACCGGACACTGTCACGATGCGCACACGTAAGATCTTGGTAATACTGTAGCTGTAGCACTGTTATTGCACTCTTCCGGAGCACATGACGCTGTTGGCTGGGCTCTCAACGCAGTGAGCCCCTCTGCTCCAGCTGTAAACATAATACCAATATAAATACAACATTCTCACGTTTTAAATGTGAAGGAGTAACAAAAAATTGTTTATTGTTTATCATTGTTGAAGTTTACATAATGTTAATGTACTCTTATAATTTACAGTAGTGAAACTGTTAGTGAGGGGTGAAACTCCAATGAGTGACTCATGCAATTCTACCTACTCCTCATTGGTGACACCGATTTGACCTGGCTTCACTTGCTGTTCACCTAAGCCCAGTTTATTTCTTTCTTTGGTCTGTGACACCAGTATGAAAGACCAAGACAGGTAAAACTGTATGTCTCCTCTGATTGTTGTTGATTAAGACTTATTCGATCTTAGAAACCTTCTCCCTTAAAACATGCAAGCAAGCCAGCATCTTAGGTTGATTATAAATTAAAGGGGGCCAATGTTTCAAAATCTATTAAGTTAATTAGGGTATTGTTAATTTCTAATTTTAATTACCATAACTCAATGAGGCTGTGTAAGAATTGAAAACAAAAAAAAACATCAACCTTCTGCATTTCACAACTTTTCCATCAACAATTATAAACTTACAGTCTAGTTCTGATGAATAATTTGCAATCATTGTTAGTTAAAAGCAATATTTGGTGTTGTTTCATTTCCAAGGACTCAAGAGAATACATACTTTTAACGATCACATTTTATGAAACTTCATTTGTACTGTACTTGGGTCATATATTCATCTACTGAAAGTGTTGATCTAGCAATAGTATAATTTATTTTAAGTTATATCTTTCACCTCTTTTATCATCCTACAATAAGACAAATGTTCTACATTTAATTTTAATGTTTGCCTTATTATGTCTAAGTTGCTATTCCTCATTTATAATTGTATAGTTTTTCCTGACTTTACTCTGTTGATACCAATAATATATGCATCCTTCTATAGATAATACTAAAACAAGGTATTAATTATTGTACATCTTTGGCACATGTTATAGTATATTTGAGTTTCAACAAAGAAAAAGAATTTTTAATTACTTTAAACACAATCTTTTGTATTCATACATATTGTAAAATTTATGGGCATTAAAATTGTTACTACGCCACATTTAAAATTTACCAAGAATCATTACTGCAGTTTTTGAAATTTGTTTTACAAAGCCAATATATTCACAATATATATTGTGATATATCTTCCCAACATTTCAATCCAAATTTTTATCATGTTCCTCAGAAATGTGAAAGGACAAAATTGAAGTTCAAATCCTTATTTTTGAACCTGTAAAATTTGAATACCATACCTGGGACCATGTATTAACAGAGCCAACCTCCCCAAAACATTCCACGTTCATTCAGAATTGTATTTGTTCCTTATAAGCACTTACGCCACTCTTAATGAAATGGCAAATAAAGAATATGTCTATGTCTCAAATCTCCAACAGTTTCTATATTAGGGATTTATAAAATTTAACAATAATACTTTTGAGGTAACTTACGTGATGGTTATTTCCGCTTGGCATGTAACATTTCCATGAGTAGCGTCTGCGTGGGCGCACTGCCATTACAATGCTTGTGATAGAGGTACTCCTCCCCTCTACTCGCCAAGGAATGAATCTCCGGCATCAGATTCAGTAGTTTTTGAAACTTGTCCTACACAGAAAAACAAATTGTAATCAATGCTCACTAAATATAATTTACTTTTAATATTTTAACAATCTGATTCTAATGTATATGTTTCATCTCAGATGACAAACAGTAAAAATCTTTAATTCTGTTCACATTTTAGATCGTGTTTTCTATCCAGGAATGTTGATTCTTTTAAAAATAAAGCCTGTTAAGAGTTAATTTATCAAATTAGTTGTTACACAGAGGTTGATCTATACATTGCTGTTTAATGATAAGTTTAAAGCTAGACATATAATATTTAATTAATTATAGTTAGCCTTACACACAGATATTAAATAGTGAATTTTACTTGAAAGTGGACCAACAAACTTTAGCTATTTATGCTATTATTTACTTTTCTCAATTCAAATGCTTGGCACTTCAGTAAAAGATTCATCAAATTATTTGTAACATCTGGACAATATATGGTTTACTTCAGTACTTTGAATGGTGATCATTAAATTCATTTCAAGTAATGGATGAATTCAAAATGACAGTTTATTAAGGATACATTAACAATATCCTTACAAAATTACAATCCTGACGAGTAAAACAATCTCAGAACATAATTTCATTGTGAGTATCAATTCCATTAAATTTTAGAAAACTGTTTAATATGTATTGTTTTTTAATCTCAAACTCGTCTGACGTGAAAGTTTTTATACACATACACTGTATGCTTTTGTCTCTTATTTACAAAATATATACCAGACAGTGTTTACATACATACATACATTGTATGTTTTCGTACGTATTTAAAAAATATATAAGCTAGAGAGGGAATTAGGATATAGGATATCCAAGCAATTTTATATTCTCAAAATGAGCAAAACGTCAGATCACCCTCAGTTTAACTATTATTGTTTGTTACCTCGTTTCAACCGAGGCTTTAGGTCAGTAGCTGAGTGCTATTAGTGATTGATAAACTGAAATACTAGACGATGAATCGCAGTGCATTAATACATTAAAATTGAAAATAACAAAGGGCATTACAAACTGACTGAGACAGCTAAAGTTCACTTCTTGTTTAAAGTCAGTAGTGCCAACTCACCAGTAACTAACTCTCGTCTCTTACCTACGGGTGGTTGGCTTACCCCCATCACGCACATACTGACTAGTCCACTGAACAGAGATCACCGCCTGTGCGACTGTTGTGGAAAGTTTCCTCTTGGCTGACCAGAGTTATTATTAACATTATCTTTGAAGACTTAACTTCCAAGTTGGATCATTTCTTCACATGTTGAAATTGAAGTTCAGGCCACAATTCCTTAAGCTCCATACTTTTTTAATTTTTCAAATTTTGTTGATTCTTATCATTAGTCTATACCCAGTCAGCTGTTACTGTAGTACTTTTTAAATATTGTTATTACGATACAATGGAGTGGGGTATAAATTCCCCAGCATATTTTACAATACTATATCTGTAGTGACAGAGTAATTTCATGCTATGTAAAATAATATTTACACTTACAACTATATGTTAACAAGATCAAGATCCAAACTCAAACAAGGTCTATAAACCTATAGTTACTTATTTGCTCATGTAATAATATTTTAAGTTTACTAGGCCATAACAATAATACCTGGACCAAGAAAGTTATTAGTACAAAAATGTATTAAGTTAATTAAACTCTGTAAAAACTCCTTAATGATGTTCCAAGCTCACGTAACTATAATACATTCTAGTATTCTTAATTCTTATTCATTAAATGACAAAATTAATGAATAAAAAGGTTTCAAACATACCCCATATGAAATATATGGATAAATTATTAACTTTTTGCACTGCAAAACTTGGAATTATAGATTTTTGAATTTTCACATTGTAAATTCTGAATATGGTCGAAATTAAATTAAGAGAAAGTCTAAATTAAGTCAGTTTTGCTCCTCCAGGACTCGAACTGTAAGTATTTTAATTAATAAGCTGTTTATTATACGTTCCACTGAGTCTTAAGGGTATTCAATAATTTACTTTTCTAATCCTTTTAAGTGTTTTAATTCATTCTACACATTCTTTCTTTTATTCAATTTCTTTGTTTATGTTTTGACGTTCTCTATATGTTTCGACACACACCAAAACACGGACTTCCACTCAAAATTATTTACATTTGAAATTATAAGGTATAAAACAAGCTAATATGGACAAAATCGATATTAATGTAAAATCAATTTAATAACTGTATGATTAATATATATATATATATATACATGATACATGTATATATGTAACATGATATATATATATATATATTGTAAAACTTATCTCATCGAATATAGTATACTAAATTTCAATAAAAACATGTAAATTATAATTTGAAACTCAAATCCAGCCAGAAGCTCAAAATACAGAAATTGTCTTCATGCTTCTTGCTTTACAAAATTAGTAGGTTTGTGTCATGGTGAAGAATTCCTCCAATGTGTATAGCGGTCGTTCCACCAGCCCAGTCCTGTAGTTGTCTCTTCAATTGTTGGGTGGTTCAGGTTCTTCAGTTGATTCTGGTAGTGCATTACACAGTTTACGTCCGATGTACGACGGCCTTCTTGCTGTACTGTGTAGTGTGGTGTAGTGGAAGTATGTAGTCTTTTGCTCGTCTCGTCTCGTGTTGTAGTGGTGGAATATTCTCCCCTCGTCTGTAGTCCTGCTGGTGTGTGTGGGTAACAACAGTGTGGATATAGAGACTTATCACTGTTAGAATTCCTAGTGCTTTGAAAAGATTCTCTACAACTCTCTGTTGGTTTTAGATCAGCAAGTGTTCTTATTGCTTTCTTTTGTAGGACTAGGATTCTATTTAGGTTTTGTTTTGGTTGTGCCACCCCACACTATCAAACCATACCTAATGTGGGATTCAATCAAGGCGTAGTAGGCTGCTTTCGCTATATCGAGTCCTCCAATCCACTTCATTCTTCTCACAACAAAAACCCTGATGCCAGCTTCTTGCCTCAAATTATTTGACATGAGTAGTCCAGGAAAGATCAGAGTCTATGGTAACTCCCAGTAATTTGGCTTCTTTTTCTACCAAGGAGATCAGGAATTTTTGGTATCTCGTCTCGTCCAGTCGCCTACTAAAGGTTTATGCAGGTTGTCTTTTTTGGATTTATTACCAGGTCGTTTTGGGAGACAGTAGTGAAGTGTTTCTTGCGTTGATGATATTATGTCAGAGTGGAGCTCTTCAGCAGTATTTGTGGTTAGAAGGAGAGTAGTGTCATCGGCATACATTACAGAGTTATAATTTATGGAATTTGGAAAATCATTGGTAAAAAGGACAAACAGAAAAGGGCCCAAAACTGAGCCTTGTGGTACTCCCTCTATTTGAGGGTTGAAAGGTGGATTTGAAGGATGTCTTCTTACCATTTGTTGATGTTTGTAATTCTACAAGCTGTTGGCGTCCTTCTAGGTAACTCGCTATCCAGTTCCCCGACCCTCCCCTGACACCTAGAGTTGCCAGTTTAGTTAGAATGAGGTCGTGTCCCAAGCAGTCGAAAGCCTTGCTATAGTCAACCATAACAGCTGCTACAAGTTTGTTGTCCTCCAGCTGATCTGTGACAAATTCAACTAGGCTGACTAATGCACTTAGTGTTGATCTTCCTTTTAAGAAGCCGTTGCTGATGTTTTGTTAGCAGCTCTTGGTTTTGCAGATGTTCAGTCATCCTTTTGATTGCAATTTTTTTCTATTATTTTTTGAAAATGTGGATATCAATGAGATTGGCCGATAGTTCTCTAATTTTGTAGTTGTTCCAGTCTTGTGTTTTGGGTAAATCTTCGATAATTTTAGTAATGATGGGAAGTGTCCTTGTTCAAATGATTTATTTATCCACAGCAGCAAGGGGGGCAGCGAGTTGTTCAGCACAATGCTTGACAGCCTTGGATGGTACCTCATCCAAACCACATGATAATTTTGATTTGAGAGAGCTAATTATTTCTAAAACTTCTTTTTCATTAGTTGGAGCAAAGTTGAACACTTCGATGTATTGCCTAATGGGAGGGTTTTGAATTGACTGCGGGACATAATGCAGATCATTTCTGTTTTTTATCAGTGTATTTTCTGCTACTTCTGCAAAAAATTTATTTAGGTTTTCAGCAATCAACGAGGGATTGTTTTTCAAATGTACCATTTATTTCCATTTGAAGAGGTGTTACACTTGGATTTTTAGCCTGCTTCTCTGAGTTTATTATGGTCCACAGTGCTTTTGATTTATTGTCGGATTTATTTATGTATTCTGTTGCTGCAGTACGTTTAAGGTTTCTAAGCTTGAGGTCGTAGTTCTTTTTTTCTTAGTGATCATTTCAGCCTTATCTGCAGCATTGCCAGTTACTTCATATTTCCGAAAGGCCCTGAGAAAAATTTCTTTCAATCTCCTGGCTTCTTCATTGTACTTGCCATTTTGCTTAGATCTTTTTTTGGTTCTTGATTTCTTATTTGGGCAAGTTAAGTCCAGATTCAGCCTTACATTCCTGTAAAAAGGCATTGTACATTTCTTCAGCATCAGGCTCATTATACACACAGCTCCAGTCTACTTTCATAAGCTCCGTTTTAAGATTTTGAAGATTTTGTTTACTGAAATTTCTTCTGTGTTCACTCACTGATGTTTGTGGGAATTTTACTTTCTAGGTGTAAAAGACATTGTTGGCCTGTGTGATCTGATAAGCCTGTTTTGAAAAATATTGAATTTGACAGTTGAATTGGGCATGTTAGTGCATATGCAGTCTATAGATGATTTTGCAAGTGTTAGTTATGCGTGTTTTCTGGGAGAGGGAGGGCGTATTATTCCATGACTTAGCAGCTCTTCTTCAAAATGTTGGTTTTCTGGATTGTCAGTTAGTCTGTCAAAATTAATGTCACCCATTTAAAGTATTGGATTTGTCCTCTGCTCGAATATTTTCCAGGATACTAGCTATCATCTCGATTGCTTGTTTACTTTGTCCTCCTGGAGGTCTATAAACTCCCAATATATGTAGTGATTGTTTGTTATATTTTGATCTTTATCAAGGCTGCTTTCACACACTAATTCTATGCAGTAGTTGGCAATATCCGCTGCTTCTCCCTCAATGCCTGATGTTTTCCTCCAGGATATATCGCAACTCCTCCAAGTTTATGATTGCCTCTGCTGAAAGCTGTAATTAGTTTATATCCATGAATTGATATTGAGCGTAGATTATCTTGATTTAGCCCATGTTCAGTTAATATCAGTACTGTTGGGCGCAACTGTGTTCAGAAAATGATTTAGCCTCTCAACTTTTTTAGACAGTCCCCTTATATTCTGGTGGAAAATTGAGATTTCTGAGGCTGAGTCCTTTTTTTTCAGAGTGGAGTTGATGAAAAATCCTGTGGTTTTGTATGTTTTTGTGTCTTTCCTGTTTTTGGTTGGCAGTTTTCTAAAAAAAGCGTTTTCATTTTTTGAGGCGACTTCCATATTGATGTATTATTTGTGGGGGTTGACTTTGGTTAGAAAAGTTTTTACTGATGGGTTTATTTTTGGCGTTGCTGGGTTTGAAAATGGTCATTTTCTGAGCATCCCCTTGAGGGCTTCAAGTTCTCTAGTTACAAACTCCTCAAGGGTTTCTCCACTTGGGAGGATTTTAGCACTTCAGTGGTGGTTTTTTTCTCTCTTCTGATCCCTTCAATTAATCCTTCATTTACAGTAGTCCTTCTCAAGCCTGTTTCTACATTGGCAGGTTCTTCATGCCGAGCTTTGTTTTTGGCTCCTACTTATGTTATGGTTTTTTAGAACAAGGAAGACTCCTTTGCAGTGGGTTGTACTTTGTGTGAGTGCTGGTGGTGTTGCAGGGTTTGTTTGTTCACCTTGCTTAAGCAGTTTTTCTTGCAAAGTTACCACAGAGCATTCTAGTTGGTCTTGTCGAATCTTCAGTTGAGTCAGCTCAATTAATAGAGAGGCAGAGTAGTTTGGGAACATTAAAATTCTGAGTAATCTGTTTGTGTTTCTGAAGCGCTAGTGAGTTTTAGGTGTCTGAGGTAGGCCCGTTTTGTCATCTTGGTTTAATTTCGGTTTGTTTATTATTACATGTAAATTGCTTCACTGGTGTTGGACTTGACGGTGCTGTTGTGTAGGCTGTGGCTGGTTGTATGGTTTTGCGTTTCTACATTTTTGAATTTCTTTGAGTCTTGTTGGTTTTTGTCCAGCAAATCTCTTTGTCCAGATTTTTTCTCTTTTGAGATTAAGGATTATTTGTTCCTAGTTCTAATATTTTATTTGCTTGTTCATCAAAAATGAGAGTCTGTCTTGTGTCATGATCCTCGGGTAAAAGTTCTGTAGTTCTTGTCTATTTTGTTTTTTCCTTTGCGATCTGGGCTATAGCTTCTTGTAGTTTTCTTCCCGATTCTTCAATTTTTTGTAGGTATTTTTCCTCGGCTTCAGTTTCGATCTTCCAGTGTTGCCTCCAGTTCAGCAAGTTTAGCCTCCAGCGCTGAGTTTCGGGTGCTTAGGTCCTCAGCATCCTTTTTCAAGCTCCAAGTTTTCAGCCAAAAGAAGACTGCCCACCTCTGCTGCCAATGCCAGAGATGTCTCAAGATCATCTTCCTCTTGTCCCTCTTGATCTTTTACCTTTGTTTTTACAGCACTCAAGCTCAGCTCCAGATCAGATATAACTGTGTTTCTATTTTCCTTGACCTTGTGGTATCCTGATGGGCTGGGTGTCTTAGATGTGGGGACGTTGTTCTGCTTCTCCTATTGCCACAAAGGTTAATTCTGACATAGAAGCCGTTTTGGGCAGTCATTGAGGTCTTACAATTTTCACAAGTCCATGTTTTTAATTTCCATCTTGGGTCAATTTTTTTAGGTGCTTGTCAGATATATATTCACACAGCCACCATCGTACCACTGGCTACAGGACCCACTACATATTATACCGGAGTATCTTACCCCGATACTGCAAACACCACAGGGGTATTTGGACGTTTCCGAATTCGTTTTTGGCATGTTAAAAGTTCTTTGTGACAGGGGAGGTTCAGAAAACAGTAATGATAAAAGTTGATCAGTTTGATTTAATTCTGTTTGGCTGGTTCAGAATCTGTCAGTTTATAAAAATGGTTCATTGAGGAAGAAATTATCAGTATTAATAAAAATAATAGAATTATTAATAAAATTATTAATAAAAATTGATCAGTTTGTTTTAATTCTGTTTGGCTGGTTCAGAATCTGTCAGTTTACAAAAATGGTTCCTTGAAGAAGAAATTATCAGTATTAATAAAAATAATAAGAATTATTAATACAAATTGATCAGTTTGTTTTAATTCTGTTTGGCTGGTTCAGAATTTGTCAGTGTATTAAAATGACAGCAATTTGTGAGAGAAAGGGTTTCCCTTTATAGAAAACTATAAGATTTTTATATTACTGTACTTGGTCATACATACGTATACAAAAATGTATATATGCTTCTAAACAGTGGCATAACTATGGTGGAGGTGAGGGGGTCCCCCCCCACCCCCCCCCCCCCCCACCCCCCCCCCCCCCCACCCCCCCCCCCCCCCACCCCCCCCCCCCCCCACCCCCCCCCCCCCCCACCCCCCCCCCATCGTTTTGGACTTCGGCACTAAACGAATGGTCTGTCTATGAGACAGATTACCGGTTTTGGGTTCGTCTCATAGCTACTTGACCCGAAATCGAAACCAGTTTGCAATTCCAAAAGTAAACTTAGAATTTAGAAAAAAAAACCCATTAGTAGCAGGTATAAAATTTTTCAATAGTCTTCCGCAAAATATTAGAAATATTAATGACATTAAAAGTTTTAAAAAACTCAAACTTAAAAATGATTTATTACATAAAACAATTTATTCTTTTGATGAGTTTTTTTCTGAATGACAATACGATGTAATTTATTAAGTATATTTAAGTGTATATTATGCTTCATACCATTATTATTTAGTGATCATTTAGATACCATTATTTTTAAATTAAGCTTCTCAATTGTAATTTTGACGCCATTTTGTATTTTTGTATATTGAATAATGTATGATGTACAAATTGTAAATAAAGATTGTTTTTGAATTTGAATTTGAATGGTAGCTTTTAGCGGTAAAAGCGGCAGAGCAGTAGTAACTGTGATACAAACAGGGTTTTTTTTTGTACTTAAGTATTATTCAGTCGTCAAAGGGGGGTTATAAACAGGTTTAATAATTTGGTTCGATGAGTAATGTATGTTTGACATATCCGGTTTTTTTAGTATACCAAAATTTCAGTTGGATATTTATCAGGCCTGATAAGATATATATTTTGGAGAAGAAAATAGTGGGTAAGCTATAACAAGTAACACCAAAAAAGGTACGTTTGCTTCTGACATGTTGCACAGCAATGACAGAATGAGCTGATGGCTGAGCGGCAGGAGAAACATTTATTGTCTAGAATTGGCGGCAGATAAGCAGCATCGTGTGGTACCGCCCTGCCCTGCCACTCACGTCTGTCCGATTTCGTGCGTTCTGAGCCTCCAATTAAAGGTGATTAACTCATGAACTTTGGAACTATCCCAGCACAGTAGACTGAGTTATTCGTGGCAATTCTAAATTCTAAAAGGTGAAAAGCTGTCAGCTATCACTGAAGATAAGTACAAAAAATATTTATAATAGTGGAAGCATTTATTGAACAATTGTATCAAATGTAATGGAGAGTACTTCGAAGGGAATAAGGTTGTTATAAAAAAATTAAATATATAGATTTTAAAAAATAATCTCTGTTTTCCCCCCTTATAAATAAATCGTCTAATTTTATCAGATGGTTGAGTAAGTAGCTAGTCTGATTTTTAAACATTTAAAATCTCAGTAACAATTGAGTTTGATCAAATTTTCTTATTGACAAATCAAGTTGATTTTTAGATAGATTTCTGTAGTGTATCTTTATGAAAATCAACTGAATTGAGATGAATGAATGTGGTGTTCCAAATTTCCTTAGGTTGCAAGTTAAAATAAACCAAATGGTTTAATCTGATAAAGACATTTCATTCTTCCTTGTTTAATAGGTAACTAAATTATTAAATTTAAATAACTAAATTTACATTTCTGATTTGTACAGATATTCTGGTTGATACCACCAACAGATCACAATATTGCACTGTACGAGAAATGGGTCTTGTCCGGACAGCAAGGAGATATTTTCTTTGGTGACACAGTGGAGGGATGTGGCCGAGTCACACTGCAAGAGGGTTCCACGTTCTTCATCCCTTCTGGCTGGATCCATGCAGTCTACACGCCGGTTGACTCGATGGTGTTCGGTGGCAACTTCCTGCACTCATATTGTATCAGTACACAGCTTCGCATTGCACAAGTAGAAGAGACCACACATGTAAGACCTACCTCTTGGGTGTGTAGAATAATTCTATTGATCCCATATATAACGTTTTAAACATTCAACACAGAAGACAAACATGTAAGACCTGCTTTTTGGGTATGTAAAACAATGAAATTGATCCCATATACCATTCTAACATTCAACACATTATTTCCAGATGAAATTCCTTTACTAGAAGATGTAATTCTGACAAATTGTTTATAGTTTTAATTGATATTTACTTCACTTAAACAAAACAAATATTATAACAACATCTCTTATTCACTGTGAAAACTATCCATCCTTTAAATTGTTTCTTGTGCTTAAGAAAAGAATAACAGGGTGGTCACCTGACCGGGAAACCGGAAATTTAACGAACCGGGGAAAAAACCTCCTTATACCCGGGAAAATCTCAAAAATAATTTTTCGATTTCCTAGAACTTATGAAATCAAGAATAATTTGAGTCTCCTTGAATCAAGACCTGATTGTCTTAAAATATACGTGATGTGGTCCATGAAACTGTGAATTAAGATGAACATATTTTCAAGAGCCTCATCTGATGCTGGTGACGAGTTCGGTTCGGTGAATATTATCATCTGTTTGACAGTTTTATAAGAGATGCAATCCAGTTTTTGACTACATCAGAACGTCATACAATATTACAGTTGTGTATTTGGTTTGAAACTAGACCAGAGAATCAGTAATTTGAAGAGAGGTTTTGAGTGGCCGGCCTGTATAAGATTATTTAAGTAAAGAAAGTGTATTACGGTATTCTTTTTCTTTCACCATTTTATTATTTCTGCATAACAGATCTCACTCACTTTAGCTGTAAGGAAACCTATCAATCTGATCCCAAATTTTAAATAATTAGTACAAGGTTGAACTTGAATCTCGAATCCACAGCAACTCTGAAAAGGATTCGGGTTTGAGAATTGATTGACGAGATTTAATAATCAAATCGTGAGTCTGCTGACATTTTCTTTGTCATTAATTATTGAACAGAATTCATATTCATAATCCATCACTTTCTAGTAACATAGTAGCAGGTGAAATTCTCCCTATACTGAGCTATTAAATAATGAAGAATTTGAACTGAAAAATAGTCTTGTGTATTGCGTCTGCCTCTTTTGATGGTCGACCGATATTGGTAAAGGGCCACAAAGGGAAATTTAAACTGTATAAACAAACAGATGATTGATATTTTTTTGTTATCATCATAATTTGTGTAGTTGTATAAATATGTTCTCTTTAGAATAAATGTATCTTTATATGTTATAGCTTATATCTTAACAATTTTTAATCGTAGCCAGGGTGGTTTGACATTTTTTAATCATTGTACATTTTTAAATACATTTTATGAATAATGTGCCCATATTACTTGCAGATAAATACATACAGGGTGCCCCCCAAGTAACCCGAGAAACATCTCAGGTGGTTTCCTCTCGTCAAATTTGTTAGCGAGCTACGGCTAGCAAAAGATTTCATCAGATTTTCTAGGATAGGACAGAAATAAATCAAAACTGATGTTTTTATGGCGTAAAGATTGTTATTAAATTTATATGACAAGGGTTTTTCGTTGGACGCAGTGTGTATTTTTGGATGCACATGTTATAATCCATCGAATGAATGTATAGAGTGCACGATATTACTTGGTTCTTAACCCTTTAAGGACCAACCGTCTGATTTATCACCGGCAGCGTACTATGCGAAAAGGACCAGCCGTCTGATTTATCGCCGGCGGACTTTTCATATTTTTTTAAGAGATATTTTAATCTTCTATATGGAATAAATATACTATTTTTCTATTCCCTGTATGTTTCTTACTATGATATCAAATTTTAAACGTCTTTGGAATCATCAGCTTGGTGAAAAAAAATATTTTACGGCCATGTTGCATCTTAATGTTGTCAGGGTACTTTGGGATTATACCGACCACACCCAGACATGAATCGTTATTTGACATTTTGCTTCTACTGATTACTAGATTAGCGTAGAACAATATTTCGTCAATATAAAACAGGAAATGTCTTATTGCAAACCCCTCCCCATCCTTAGACAGAGGTCAAAGTCGAGCGGTCTAGTAGATAACGTGATTGCAGAGTCTCGCCGCCCGTTCAGCTGGTGCGTCGCTTTGTTGTACGTCCGTGTTTTACCCCTACATTTCTACAAACACAAAAATTCAACAAAAACAAACATTACCAAACAAAAACTAAACTCTTTATTGAAAAAAACACACAAAACTTGTTTTTATGTACCGTACAAAAAACTTAAATAATCATGTGAAGCTACGTTTTCCTAGACACGCATTATACAACGCTGCGTATTTTCCTGCGCCGCACATCTAAATACGTTGTCGACATTCTGTGATCGCGGGAATTAAGTGTCTTCCTAGACGCGCAATATCGGGGCGCAGTGCAGCAGCCTGGTCCCAACCTCAAGTCATGTCGGACTATATACATGACTTCTTCTTCTTCGCAGCTTTACTTGCCGCAGCTTTACTTCTTCTTCAAGAAACCACTATAGACATGGAAGTAGACTGTGCAGTTTTACATACGTTAATACCTAGCAGAGAATCATGCAGAGAAATGTTCAAAGAAAGAGATCACGAGGGAGCTTACACTATTTTAGTTAAAAGACATTTGCTTACTGATGACGTTAAATTTAAAGAATATTTAAGATTTACGCGTGGACAGTTTTCACACATTACCGACCTCATACGTGAAGATGTAACCGTGCAGCCTTCTAATCGTGTAAAAAATCCCATAACTGCTGAGGCGAAATCCCCAAATGTGAGAGTAGTATCACCTAATTCTTCTGGTAGCCTTTTTTACAACTTTAAAAATTTCTTTTCAACGGTTCTTTTTGCATTAGTCGACGCAAACTGTAAGTTCCTTATGGTGGATGTTGGTGCTTATGGCGAAGAAGGAGATGCAGGAATATTCCAAAAATCAAAAATGGGCAAACTTATCAATGAAGGTGCCGTATGCCCACATCCAAAAACACTGCCTTCTGCGGATATGAAGCTTCCACATGTCATAGTAGGGGATGAAGCGTTCAGGTTAGACAGTCATGTTATGAAACCTTACCATCACAAACAGTCCCTAGAAGATAGGTATAAAAGAGAATATAACTACGTTTTAAGCAGGTGTAGAAGAGTCACGGAGAATGCTTTTGGCATTATGTGTTCAATTTTTAGAATATTCTTCACGCCTATCAACTTGAAACCAGACACCGTAGACTTAGTAATATTTGTATGTTGTTGCCTTCACAACATGTTAAGGGATGACTTTTTGGCCTGTAATCCCCCTAACTCTGAAGATGTAGCCAATGTTAAGTGGGAGATGCCTGAAAAAACATGATACCTGTAGCCTGGGTTGGTGGTTTCACTAAAAGTGAAGGGTTTCAAGTAAGGAGCAGATTCACAGAGTATTTCAATTCTCAGTTCTATAAACAAAGATTAAGTACTGTACTGTCTGCCAAGAAGAAAAGAAAAACAAAATAACTGATGTTTAAGAAAGGTGCAACTTGGGTGTTTAAAACGAAAAATTGCAATTGCACCCATGATAAGTACAATTTTAAACTCGAATTATTTAATGCGGGCCCATTTGTTTAGATTTATTCTATTTAAACGAACTTGGAAGTTTGAAAACATTGTTCTTATGATGAGCATCGCATTTCTACACAACTCCACAGTTCCGGGTAATGAATTCTTAAAATTATGCCAGTTTTTAGAATCTATATGTGTGCAATCGTTTGTAATTTATAACAATTATTAATACAGTAACTGTATGTAGAACTTATAAACAAATATTTCTTAGATAGTTTCTTCCCTATTAACTCCCACTCCTTGTCCTTCTTCAACACAATCTTGTATTCTTTTCTGTTGTACACTCCACAATATAGGTCATTCTTGAACTTCAAACACTAAAAGTTCGTCTTCTTCCTCGGAAAACTTAGCCGATTTAGCACTGGACGCGATGGTCTCCATGGTGTTGCGCGGCGCAATGAAGGTGACTGACTGCTCTCGGAGCAGTGGTGTGGCGTCGTTGCGCGGCGCCGTATATCGCGCCGACGCAGTGACGCGCCTAGGAAAACAATTCCACTTGATTCTGTACAAACCAGTGCTTGGTTACGCGACGCAGTTAGATGCGCGGCGCGGGATAATACGCGGCGCTGTATAATGCGCGTCTAGGAAAACGTAGCTTGATGCCGCGCGGCTTGCCGTAATCGGGATTCTCGAGAAAGATAAAATAACAGCGACAACAATACTGATCACAATACCTGGAAATGCTTGTTGATTGATGGAATGTTAGTTATGTTACTCAACTACATCGTTTTATAACGTTCTAAGTTCATTGAAAAAAGTTTAAGCGTTGGGGGCATATAACAGAATCTGACCCTATTAACAATTGATAATCATTGTAAGTTTGTAATTTTGTTACTAAAGAGTTGTTTTTTCGTTCTATCATGTTTGTTTCTATAAATGTATATTTTTGTGGTCTTCATAATGGTGTGGTCGGTATAATCCCAAAGTACCGAATAATATCCTCAGTAGCCTGTAAGGTTTTGTATGTTAGGCTAATGCTGAAAAGTGTGTTTTAACCAGTGTTACAAAAAAATTTAATTCATTTACAAACTCTTTATTTTTTATTCCAGGGCTTTCAAATTTTGAACAGTTATAGAGAATTATATGTAGAACTAATAAATACCATTTCCCACGGGTAATTTATTCTTATTTTTGGTAGTTATTGAAGATCAAACTCATTTTTTACAATTTTTTTCTTTTTTTTTATTTGATAAACAGATAAATCAAATTGTTTTTTGCTATATAATGACTTAAATTTATTTTTTTACAATGAACAATTTAATTATAAACATTTTTTTATAAGCCTAAAAACAAATCTGTACAGTAATTAGTTCTGAAGATATGATTTTTCTCTCAAACGCTTGAAAAATCGCACATTTTTAATATGCACAGTTCTTGGAGCATGGTCAGAAAAACGCAAAAATTTTCTTTGTACATGTCAAATTTTGGTCTGGTCCTAAAAGGGTTAAAATATAGCCATTTCTATGACCCTCTGCAAAACCTTTAAAAATAAAACTTAGGCTAAAATAATGTATTTACAATTAATTAATGAATCAATTTTTAAGATTCAGAACTGTTTTTTAAAAGGTTAAAATATATAAACTATGCTTTTAATTTTGTTGATTTTCAAGATGATGGAATACTCTCTTGCACAGGAATAACAGTTATTTTTTAACTCATAATAAAATCTAAGATCAAAGCATCATACCAATTCTGTTCTTCCTCAGTTTTTCCTAATCTTGTTTTCTCCTCTTCTCTCCTTAGTTTTTGTGACCTCCATTCCTCTTTTTCTCTACTCTTACGATTCGACTGTCGGAATTGTCATTTGTATTGAATTGAGTTTGTAAAACCTCTGTGTGTGTGTGTGTGTGTGTTCACAGTTCAAATCATCTTTATTTCGAAAAAATACAAAATACAGTACAAATGTTGCTATAAAACAGTACAGTACAAAAGTGCTATAAAGCAACACGTGTGGCAAAAAATATTGTTGGTACAATTCTTAAAAGCTTAAAATGTCTCTGGTCTTGTGTGGAGGCTATGCTATACTGAGAATAACATTTGCAAATCAAACAAAACAAACAATTATAAATAATTTAACAAAACTGGAGTAACAATAACAGATAAAGAATAACTGAGTGAGAATAACAAAGCAATAACAAGAAAATCAATAACAAAATGAGTGCATAACAAGAAAAATGCAACAATAACAGGATAAATACAACATCAACAATATAAATGCAACAACGACAAGATTTGCTTTAATTTTAAACTTTGGTTTACCCTCAAACAGCAATGTACTACCATACTTGAAGAGAAACTTATTGAACAACTTAACACCAGAATAACAAAACTGCCTTCTAGAAATTTCCTTTGAAAAATGAGGTAATAATAAGATTACATTATTGGAAGAACGTGTGTTCATTATATTTTCTTTAAAACTATAATTTTCAATGTTTTTCAAAATGTGGCAAAGAGTACATAAAGCATACAACGGTTTAAAATTAAAAACATCTTCTTGTTGAAATAAGTATGTAACAGGATCAAACTTTCTTAAATTATAGATATTTCTCACTGCAAATCTCTGATTTAGTACTACAGGCTGAAGGATAGTTTCATACGTACTACCAAAATGAATAATTCCATATCTTAAAGTACCCTCGAACCACGAGGTGTACAGTTGTTTTAGATGTTCTGCTCTAATAAAATTTTTCATGTGGTACAATGCATAGTTAATTTTTCTTAACTTAACACTTAATGCATCAATGTAATAATTTAATTTTAAATTTCGGTCAATTATTAATCCTAGATATTTAACTTTATCAATTATTTCTATTTTTTCACAGGTACAGTTCTAGTTACATATATTTTTATGGCAGAAAACATCAAATTCAATTTCTTTACAATCTTTATCTCTATTTGCTTTTTATTAACTATTGTGATATCATATTTAAATCGTGACTAATTAACATTTTCAACCTTTCTTTGTGTGTGTGTGTGTACACGCACGCACGTGCGTGCGTGTGTGTTTGTGTATTTCAATTAAAACAACTATTTCTTTTAATTTCAGGTGCCTCAGAAATTTAGGTATCCATTCTTCACAGAGATGCTCTGGTACGTGTTAGAGCGATATGTCAACTGTTTGCTGGGTATTTCACATCTCAAGGATATCTCCTCTAGTCCTACCAAGGAGCATGTCCACCTTACATTCCAGGTTAATATTTCAACTGGCTCAACAAAACATAACTCACTAAATTTCTGTATTTATTTAACAGACCAACTGTTGTCTAAGATGTACTTTACACTTCCCTGTAATATAAAAGGTGCATCATAAGCAATTACTTTTTAAATTCATGCATTTCTGAGGTAAGTTATGGTCATTAGAAGGTATACCCCTTCTCTAAATACAATTCCGTATTGTATTAAATTGAATTAAAATTATTAACCCTGGCCATTATATCAAATGATGTGCCAAAATCCCTAGCCATTTTAGATAAAATGTATTGAGTTTAATAATTTTAACTTCATTTAACTTCTCATTCTGACTGAGTTTCCTAGTTTTCTTGTTTGGCATTTTCGAAGCATGTTCTTTAAAGTAGGCTATTTTTTAAGATATCAAGCAAATTCGTTTTTTAGTTTTACTTCTTATTAAATGTAGTTCACAAACACACACAAAAAATAATATCTTGAAAATTATTTATATTTTAATATTTATACATACAGTAAACCCTCCGTTAACCGAGATAGTTGGGGGGGGGAGGCTGTTTTGGATAACAAGAATTTTGGTTAAAAGTAACATTGTTTATTTTTATTTATGGTCAAAGTAGGCATTAAAAAGTACCATGAGGTCATTTTGTAATATTTTCTTTAATACATATATAAATAATAATATAATATAATATAAAGGAAATAACACGTTTAAAATGTTTTTTAAAAAGAAATCTGCTATTTTCTCTTGTTTTTTCCTTTGAAAACGATGTTTTGCAGCTACATCTTCCATGGTTTCATTGGCAGAATGTCATTTAGTTTTGCCTCATTCGATTGTTCAACTAAATGGAAAGCAATCTGAAACATTATGCTATAACAACAACAATTAAGAATCTAGTCATTTACTTAACCAATTAGGCCTACTGTATAAAATTCTTATCTCTAAGGCATTGAAAATCTCGTCGGCAGTGTTGAGCTGCCTGTCATCTGCTGCATCTTCATCTTCTGATACGCTAAGGTTGTCTGGATGAAGAACCATATCAATGAAGTCCTGGTCGATTAATTCACTTTCTGAGTCATCGACTGCTAACCACTCATGTATCTCTTCCTGGTTCATTTCATCACATCCTGGCGAATTTTTATTAAAAATTAAATTTCTTCAAAATTTTCTTCTTCAGGATTGTCAATCAAAAAGTTTGTTCCAGCATTTTTCCAATGTTAAAGTTTTGATCTTGGCTCACGACTCCAAAAAACATGTTTCATTGTTACAGATTTGAGAATTTCAGGAATGCTTTTGGATTCATTTGTCTCCTGTAATAACAGATGTCTTAAGAATACTCCTCTATAATGTCTATTGAAAGTCTCTTATTACTTCCTGGTCTAGTGGCTTAAGCTTGCGACATTTGGTGGCAAAAATATGACAATTATGTTACCATTTTTTAGAATTTGAGGGTGAGTTTGCGATGCTTTGAAGGGAAGATTTTTTATTAAAAAGAATTTTACAATCGGGACGAATTCATTTTTGAAACATACTGAAAACAGAATGGTCAACATCCATGAGCTTTTTTGGCTTATATAAATAACTGGAAGTGCTTTTTCTGAAACATCTTTTAGAGCTCTTGGCTTTTTCAATTTCCAGTCCTCAACCGGTGAGTTCTTGCTACAAAACAGAACAGTTATCCATTGTTTATTCATTTTTAGGCACTGTGCACTGTGTTCATGTTTTCATGCAAGTGATTTTTGGGCAGCATTTTTAAATTTAATCCAGTCTCATCTGTGTTGTAAATTTGATATTTAGAGTAGTTTGCCAATAACTTATCCATTTCAGTTTTTAAAATATTTACAGCATCATGGTCAACAAATAGCTTTTATCCACACAAATTAACTTGACTAATAGCGTACCTATTTTTCTATCTGTCTAGCCAACCTGAACTGGCTTTACCCCCTTCCCACGCCATAGACGGATATAATAGAATGGTAGACATTGACCAAAATGCCAAGTACAGTTATATCCGATATTATAGATTATGTCTCTTGGAGAGTTTTTTAGTTCACAAAAGGCCTTCGAAATGCCCGGTGCATGCTCCATGCTTATCGCGGTTGCCAAGGAAGTAGTTATAAATGACCCTCACTCTGTGGGAGGGAGAGGGGAGCGCCCTTTGTCTAACTCCAACCACCTGCTCTTCAGTTCTGCGTCTCCTACAGAGCCATAACCAATCATATCCGTGGCATGTATTACTCCTTTCTCGGTTGTCACAATTGCGCATCTACTATGTATCTCATTATTATTCTTCATCGTATGGTAGTGTTGTGATTAGTTTGAAATATTTATCTTGTTTTATAGTGTGACAAGGTGTATTTAGTTTAATTTTAATTTATTTGAAATAAACAGTTTTGTAAATAGTTCTTTTTTTATTTTTATCAATAAATATACTAATTTTAAGTCCATGTTTTATACCTTTCTTTGCCTTTACGTTTTATAATTATTTAAATGTAATAAAAATTAGCTTTGAACTTAAAGACAAAAATTCTTTTACTTGTTTTGGCATTATAGGAAAGTTAATGGATTTATTAGCGGTGTGCGAAGGGTTAACCCTGGAACTGGCCATCATTTTTCCCAAAATGGCAGGCACGTTTTGGTGATTTTGTAAAGGTTTTGTATTTTAATCACTGCTCATCTATTTTTTAAGATACAAACATTTTAAAAACATCAATGTCTTTAGAAATAAATTGAGTTTCCCAAAATAATATTAAATATTGAATCATTTCAATGTATTTTTATTTTTTTACTGATTAACATAAAAATATTAGAATAAAAAGAATAAACTTTTCTCAAATGAATAACACCCTCTCAGGTAGTATGACATTTTTTAGAATAATTCTAAAATATGCAAAAGTTTGCTTATATATCAGAATTACAAATTACAAAAAAAATTAGGTAAAAGAAGTTTATTGGTACTTTTGAATAATATATCAATAAAAACTACAAAATCTGAAAAAAAGTTTGTATAGCACTATTATGTATAACATTGTGACATTTTAGAATCTATTGAGTGAAAAAATATATTTTTCTAAGAGATAAATATATTTAGAAGAGAAAAATATTATATTTATAGAAATATACATTGTATAAGATATTTTTATATGGCAACAAAATTTTTTTTAATTTTTACAAAAGTCAAAATTGTGAAATAAATGTCTAACATTTTTATCTAACAATTTTCTTTTCATCCAAAAATTATTTATATAGATAGTACATTTATTGAAGTTTACAAAAATGTACAACAATGTATTTTTATCTCTATTATTTTTTGTTAAAAAAATAAAACAAGCGATGGTCATAGAAATAAAACGCTAATACCTTCAGAAAAAGTAAAAAAAATATTGTCTAAAATACATGAATATGCTTTTATAATAAATACCTTTCCATAAATTTAAATCAAAATTTAATTAAAATTGTCTACAAAATAATAAAACACTGAACCTACGTGAACATAGGCTTACTTTCAGTTTCACAAAAATCCAACCTATTCACTAAAACTTAACCTAACCTCTAAATTTTTCACTTCACGAATTAAAAAAAAACACTAAACAAACTTTTATTTATACACACTAAACAACGAAAAGTTTAAAATATCCAAATAAATAGCAAGCAATACACTAATACCGGCATTGGCGTAATAACAACAGAGAAATCAACATGGCAACCAAGCGATGCGTTGTTCTCTACTGGCTGAGTCGGTGATTGTGCAACAGAACAAAAATAAAATACTAGTTTATAGTCTTCGTTGACGATACTGTTGCTTAGAGCAATTCTTCTTCTTTGTTTTGATATGATTTTCACTATTTCCAGACAACGATAAAGTAACAAAAATAATAAAATTTAATTAAGCTATTTTCCACGCATTAGGCATTTTGGGATTTTACAAAACACGAACTTTTCAAACGCTTATTTTATAAACATTTATTTTCCTACTGGTTATTGAAAAGATGTTTCTGAAAGCCAAGAATACACTGTTTTCAATGACAACACTTACGATCGTGTAGAACGTAAACTCACGATAGGGAATTTTGACAAACACGGTAATTTTAGCGTGTTCGGAAATTACGCAAACAAATGGCAATCGGAACTGTGAACATCCAAGTTTAGAATTTTATAATGAAAGATTTAACGTAACTATAGAACGTTTTATGATATAATATGAAACCTTGGATCTTTATCTTTAGATTTACGTATGTTTTACTTCAAACAAAGTAAAAATAGAATTGCTGTGAGAGATCATATTACGACATAGTTAATGCATCGAAAATAGCTTAGTGCCATTTTGAAACTGTAGTTAATGTGTCGATAATCGCTTAAAGCCAGTTGCAGGGTTAAATCCTTCACCTTCATCGTCCATCATTTCGAATAACATTAATGCCTTCTCTTGAGTTATTGGTCCAGATAATGCTACTCCTTAGGCTCATTGTTATGTGAACCACAAATAGACAGCTTTATTTAACTTCACATTCTGACTGAGTTTTCTTGTTTGGCATTTTCGAAGCATGTTCCGTAAATTTGCTTTTCATTTTAACCCAATCGGAAACTTTAGAAATGCCAAAATCTGCTGTAACTGTCAGTAAAATGTCTCTATTTTCAATCCTTTGGATAGCCTATAATTTCTGTTCAATCGCAATCACAACACCTCTCCGTTTATTTGACATGTACTGTACACACAACAGATGATTCAATGAAATTAATGTAAAACACACAAACAAGTACTGCACCAAAGAACAAAGTGAGGAATAAGATGTCACCCTCTAAGACAAAGGTCAAGTGGAGTAGAGTGCGGGAGGGTAGGGTTATGTTCGGTGACAACCTACCTGGCGGCTACCTGCACGCTAAATAAATAAATGTGTCGTAACAGTGAGTCATCGATACCACAAAGTAAACAAGCAACACGGCTGGGACAGTTCACACTGGTCGGTGGCAAAGCTTTTTTAATATTTTATTTTAACATACTGTAGTACGAACACATATTAAATAGTATAATTAATTAAGTATAACTCCAGTAATAAAAAAACTTTTGTTGTATATTTAATTGCGTTCTTTAGTTGTATGAAGACAATGTTGACAAAATAAAATTGAATTATTTACGTTTTACGATAATAATTTACTTTTTAAGAACTTTCATTAGCCGTTTCGGTTAGTTAGAAAGGTTCTGGTTAATGGAGGTTTTACTGTGTCAAAAAATTAAAATTTCAAAATTTCAAGTTTGTTGATACAAACCATGATCGTAATAAAATATTTGACATACAAATGCCTATTTATTTTATGTTAAATTTCATTCTTAATTTAAGGAAACAAAAATTATAGGCCTACTTTATTCATAAGTTGAGTAACATACATTTTTGTAAGGATGTGTCATCATTTTTCCTTCTTTCATTTCTGTGCAAGTAAATGTAACACATGCTTTTTGAAATTCATAGTACTTAACATAAAACCAAAGTTATTTCTGATAAAATAATTAAAACTGTTTATATAACCTATATTTAAAAACCTTTCAATACAGTATTTAAATCTCTAAAAAATGTTTTCATAAATGTCAAGATAGCTATCAAATTTTGTCGTCACTGCCCACATCCACGCTACTTGCAACTAAGTTAGTGGTTGGTGTATTTTCAATTACAGGAGACTTTGAACAGTTCAATTTACTCATTTTCAAATAAGATAAATAATAATCTAATATTTAACTGTCGTACTTTAAACGGTTTTAACCTAAAAACATTAAACAATATTCACAACATAATGAAATACAATTGTGAGATGAATTGCAATTTCTTAATCACATACTGACAAAATACAAAGTCAAAGCTTTACGAACTATTATATTTTGATGTAATACATCTTTTTGCTTAAGTCTGTGGAATATCAAAGCATTTGGTAAAATAGGTGGCCAGTAAAATAATAAAAAGCACATATTCGCACTATATGGACATCAGGGTTAAAAGTGTTAATAATTACAAACTTTAAGGTAACATGAATGTCTAAGCCAAATTCTGTGCCATTGGTTAAAAATAATCATTACGACAGTGATCATATCCTTAACTGTTTACAGCAGTCATTATTTGCCTTGTCATTACTGTAATCTTAATTATTTGTTTTTTAATAATAACAGCATTTTTATTTAGAATGTTTTATTTTAAAAATTGAATGTTAGAGATTACACTTTACGTCAAAGTTATAAACGATTAATTTGATTGATTATTCTAGCATTATTAATTTTAAATTGGCTTAAACTTTCAGGAGCTCCGAGGTATCAAGTCAATTCTGTCGTACTTGCACTTTATACCTGCCAACAAGAAGTGTGTGCCAGAGCTTATCACTGATCCTGTGGCCCTTATCAAAGACGTGAGGACACTAGTGGAGAGGCACCGCAATGACAGTCCAGTTTCTGCCATCACAGGACATGCAGTGTTTAAAGCTGCACAACCTGTTAAAGTTAGTAGTTGCTGCTGACAATGAGAACAGCATTCTGTCATTATTTGTGTTAACTATAGGGACACAGTTATCTGGAATGTGGTTATCCAAAGTATGTTAAAACATTTTCCATAATTCAGTCATTACTGATATAAACCGATTTAAAAACAGTAACCGGTTTATAAACATTATCAATTGTTTTACAATACTACAGCATGAAAGTCATATCGTTTGACTACAAATAATAACTTGAAAGATTGACGAGATATCTGTTCTCTACTTCGAAAATATGTATAGTAGTTTTAGTGTCATGTCAAAATTGGTATTCTTCTGGAATAAGAATCGGTGTTGGAGAAAAGGTGACAATATCCTCCTATTTTCAAATGTAATTCAATTTTAGTAGTGTTTTATCAACATTAATGCAATTTACAACTTTCAAGTAAATTATTTTCTTAATTACAGGTACATCGCAAGAGCAAAGGTATAAAAAAAGTCTCCTGGCGTGAAATTCAAGGACAAGACAAACAATGTGGGCATGGAGAAAGCATTCCCAAGACGCAGAAGAACAAGATGTAAAAAATGTATAGCCTGTAACAACTCAGACTGTGGCCAGTGCAACTTCTGTAAGGATATGATCAAGTTTGGAGGGACTGGCAAGTCAAAACAGAGCTGTATCCAGCGCCAGTGTCTTCAGGTGACTATTAGATCTCACTGAGTCAATTATTCACAGTCTAATAAGATTTAATTCAGACAAATCCAGAACATAACTATACAATATATACATAGGTTTATACTAAATGCTAAATAGGTTTACTTTGGGTAAAGTGGTAAATAATGTGACAAGAGAATTTTGGTGACAAAAATACATTGGTGGATTGGTGTGTTCAAGAAGTTCATTTTATTTGGAAACAGGAATGTTGATAACTGTGTGCACTCAATTCTGAAGAATTCTGTACATCTTCCAGAGAGAATGTTTAGGATGGGTGTCTTAATCCTTCCACTTTCATTAGAGGAAGGAGGATGATGCCCTGGACATTAAATCACTTAGGAGAAAGAGCATGGGCTGGGTGATGTCACCAGACAAATCAAGCTTGAGAAAATGTTTCCCTAGCTGTAGACATAAATAATAATTAGTCTAATAGTTGTTGAAAATTTATTTTTTTGTAATAAATAATTATTAATGTTTTACTTGCATTAATTGCAGGTTTGTCTCACCTGTAGAATTTGTTAATGCAAAAGTTGATTGCACTGTTGTCTATCACAAAGTTATTTTGTATTTTACCCATATATGATTAATTTTTGTAATAATATAATTTAAATATAATATTAATTACTTTATAATAATTGCTATCTCTACATTAAAACAACACAATTCAGTTTTCTGCAATAAAAACTACTAAAATGGAATCTAAAATCTATTAAAACCTAGTAAAGTAGTGCTAACAAAAACACTTAACAAAATGAATTACTATTACTATAATATGATGGAAAACTGAATATAATAAAACTAAAAACTCTAAACAAGGAATATTCACAAAGTATCTGAATTGGCATTATTAATAGAGAAGGGTTTGACTTATGCCTTTTAGACTTATCCTTCATAGTAGTTCTCTTCTGATACACAATCCCCCAGCACAGTTTCCACTGTGCGAAAAAGGTTTTGAAGTCCCTTTTTAAAACCTTAAAAAGTTGCTGCTTTTACATTTTACTGTATCTCCGGTAAATTTTGAATACTGTGTACTTTTAGCTGACGTTCGATTTTTGGGAACAAAACAAAGTTACAAGGAGCAATAATACAAGTAGATGAGTGTGGGGGCTGTTGGACCTGAGTAATTCTATACTTAGCCAAACACTGGTGGACAAGTTGTGATTTTTGAGTTGGAGCTTGATATAATGATGGAGTTGCTAATTCCCATTTAGATGCATTTGTGGTCTTTGTCGAGGAATACGTGAATGGCATCCAGAAATGAACAGAACATTACACAGTAGTATTCTTTAGTAACTGACTAATAAAAGCGGACTCTAAACAATGCTTATTGGTGGAGGAGATAGCTAATTACCAAGAATTCACAGGAGAAGTGGGGGTCAGAAGTTTTCAGTTCTATTTTTAACTCATAAAGAGTCCAAATGATTCAACCTCAACACCTCTATTGGACTCAGTTTCCCTTGGAGTCGTAAGTCAGGATTATGTTCATTTTGTTTATATTCGATTCACCTCTCCTTACAAGAATACAAACTACTGGATGCTGGTTGCCATATATTGAAAACTCCTGGTCACATAATTCAGTTGCTTCGGAATACACAAGGTCGGTCACCAAGTGTCATGATATTAAATAATACATGATAATAGTGGCTTTATCCAATGTTGGCTCATCACTGATGAAGGACATTGTAAACCTGGTATGGTCAAAAAACACTTGATAACAGAATTTTATCACTTTTTAGCCTTGAAATTTTTAATAAGTTTGGTCAGTATTATCAGTACCTTACTAATGCTGCTGAACTGTGGCACCAACAACAGTATTTCTGAGTATGTCAGTTTTACTAATGAGGGACATGTAAACTAAATCTGTGTTGCAAAATAGTACCTGTTTTTATTGATATTCAACTAGTGGTTGTTGTTTCTGTGATGACTTGACTAATTTAGTTGTTTGGGATTTTTTCAGCCCATGTTGCCTGTGAACACCACCTGCTCATGCTGTGGCAAGGATGGTTGGGGTAACAATCCCTCTGACACAGACACAGACACCCGTGAGGCCCAGCCCAGTTCTATAATGGAGTGTTGTATCTGCTATGAACTCGTACATCCAGCGTGCGTGGAAAGTTCGGTAATGAGACTGTGTCACTTAATGTCTTTTATTAATTTTACAGTTTAACACTTGCCACTACTAGAATCTAGATCACTGCCATTATATAATTTGAGGTAAAGCTGCTTGTAATCTGATCTATACTGTGTTAATCAATTTCTACTTTCTTTAATTTTGTAAAATTATTTTATTTATTACCTGAGCTATAAAATAGTAAATTAATGTTCACACTGTCTAAGAATATTATTCTAATTGTGAATCTGTCAAATTTATTAGTTAAAACTTAAAATTACAAGTTGCATCTTTGTTTAGGATATGATTGTTATCAAGTTGCCTTACTGTATAGAAATTATTTTACTGCATCCAGTTATTGCTGCAGATTTTTTGTTCTGCAAAGCACTACAACTTGTCATTTACACCACTGACTCGAGTCATGTATGTTAGCTACCTTCCCTGTTCTATTCAACAACTCTTCTTTTGTTACATTCCGATCAGACTCCATTCGGTTTTTAAGTATCAGTGACTTAGCTTATATTAATAAACATGACTCTTGTATATCTACTACACATAAGTAGGGATGTATAAATTCATTACAATCTTTATTCAATTTCACAACAATAGATTTCTGTGTGTTTCAGTACCCAGATGTTGTGGGTGTTGTTGACGAAGACTTACCAAGCAGCTGGGAGTGTCCCAAGTGTTGTAAAGATGGGAGGAACACAAATTACAAGGTTTGTATTATTTGTGCTAATCTATGGATATCTTTGTTTCATATTATACTTGTAATTAGAGAATTCAGCTAAATAACACAAATATTGTGATTGTATATTTAATATGGCTGTGTCACAGCGTAGTCATAACAATTAACTACATATAATTTTACATCTGTTTGATTTTTAGGATAATTTTTAAAATCTCTTGGGACGGTATTTTTTGTGGTTATTTTCTTCTGATATTTCTTGCTTCTAACAGATTAATTGGATCGTATTTTGCAAGCTTACCTGGTGATGTCAATTTCATCCGTTTTAGCTTGCTGATCAATATTTTTGGTCCCTACCTTCATTATTTTCCATCAGTTCAAATTGATACAGTTTTTGATCAGTTGAGGACTGATTGCTATGCGATTGTCTACTTCCTTTCCTCATAATAATCCAACAAAAGTTAAAAATGAATATTATAACCATAGGAACAATTGATCTTGTTATAGTTTTCACTTAGATTTAAGGTGATTTTGTATACAAATTCAGGCTTATTGCTATTATATTCATGGTGGTACTTAGCGAAAATTTTCTGCATAACTTCACAGAACATCACCTCCAGAAATCAACCTCCCCCCTCAAATAAATCCAAAACAAGTTTATACTTTTTTTATCACTAAGAACTGGTGAAAGAAATGCTGTAACAAGTTCAAACTTGTTACAAAAATGATCTTATAAATATCTTGACCAAGTTCATTGGGCAGCTTGGTATACCATTTTGTTTCAATAATAGTAGCTGTTCTAACTTTTAATCCTTCGCATGCCACTAATAAATCCATAAACTTTCCTATAATGCCAAGACAAGTAAAAAATATTGTTTCTTTAAGTTCAAAGCTAATTTTTATTATAACTAAATTATAAAACGTAAAAGAAAAAAGCATGAAACAGGGCATTTTACTTAAAATTAGCATATTTATTCATAAAAATAAAAAAGAACTATATACAAAACTGTTTATTTAAAATAAATTTCAATTTTACTATAAAACAAGATAAATCTTTCAAACTAATTACAACACTACCACATGATGAAGAATAATAACAAGATACGTAGTAGATGCGCACTTTTGATAACCAAGAAAGCAGTGATACATGACACGGATATGTTTGGTTATGGCTCTGCAGGAGATGGAGCAGGTAGGAGTTAGACAAAGGGCGCTTGTCTCCCGCTGCCACAGAGTGAAAGTCATTTATAAATACTTCCTTGGCAACCGTGATAAGCAGGGAGTGTGTACAGTGTGGGAAGGGTTAAAAATTTCACATCTCTCTTACTTATGAACTTACACAAACAAAGAGTGATCTAAAGGCCTGTAACTATTTCTAAACATAACATAGCTATGATTGTTTCAATTTGATTCTTGAGTATAGTTCCAGTTCACCTTCCTTTAATTGCAGTGTCAGAAATCTGACACTTTTGACTCCTGGAATTTGGGGTCATATTCGTCTGAAGACATAGGACTTTATTCAAATTGGTTCAACAATGAATGAGGACTAAAACCCAAGATGATATATTGGATCTATAAAGCCATAATAAAACCATGGTCACATATGCAGTCTTTGTGTGGTGGCCAAAAGTACAACACAATACAGCAGCCAAGAGGCTACAGAGTCAAAAGTATTGTGATGTGTCTGACAAAGATAGCCTTGCTATCGAAAGGCCTCACAAACATAAAGTATTAAATATTGGTTTTATGTGTTTAAATGTAATAAGTTAAATATCACCTTACATGATTCAGTGGAGGTTTTCACATGACATTGTTTACTAACGCTGTGCTTTTGCAGCCCCATCACTTCAAAGCAAGAAACAAAGTATCATCTGTACGTGAGTCTGTAGTGTATTTAGTGTGATAAGTACTAAGTTGGTAATGTACCCATAGTGATATTTAATGTCTGCACCAGTTATGTTGGCAGTATGTATTGTCAGGCGATGTAACATTCGATGTGGTCTGATATGAATAAAGAATGCTCATAGGCTACTCTTCTGTGACGTCACATCACGCCACTACCCTACAACCAACGGTCCAAGCTGGCCAGCCAGCAGTCCACCCTGAGTCCACCACCAGACACCGTCATGTAACCTCCGTGTCCCGTCCGTTCCTTTACGAGCGGTCCTAGAGCAATAGTACTCTAAATGTATCGTCTAATTATTCTTCCCGACCCATAGAGTTTACAGTGTCGACCCGCATACATTACAGAGTCAAGTAACCTCACTTCACAAGATTCAGTGGAAGCTTTCACGTGACATTCTGTTTAAGAGTACTTTGTTTTTGCAGCTCCAACACTTCAAAGCAGGAACCAAAGTTTCATCTGTATGAGAATCGTAACACTGTTTACTAATACTGTACTGTTGCAGCCCCGCCACTTCAAAGCAAGAAACAGTTTCATCTGTACATGATTCAAGTAACCTCACTTCACAAGATTCAGTGGAAGCTTTCACGTGACATTCTGTTTATGAGTACTTTGTTTTTGCAGCTCCAACACTTCAAAGCAGGAACCAAAGTTTCATCTGTATGAGAATCGTAACACTGTTTACTAATACTGTACTGTTGCAGCCCCGCCACTTCAAAGCAAGAAACAAAGTTTCATCTGTACGTGAGTCAAGTAACCTCACTTCACAAGATTCAGTGGAAGCTTTCACGTGACATTCTGTTTATGAGTACATTGTTTTTGCAGCTCCAACACTTCAAAGCAGGAACCAAAGTTTCATCTGTATGAGAATCGTAACACTGTTTACTAATACTGTATTGTTGCAGCCCCGCCACTTCAAAGCAAGAAACAAAGTTTCATCTGTACGTGAGTCAAGTAACCTCACTTCACAAGATTCAGTGGAAGCTTTCACGTGACATTCTGTTTATGAGTACATTGTTTTTGCAGCTCCAACACTTCAAAGCAGGAACCAAAGTTTCATCTGTATGAGAATCGTAACACTGTTTACTAATACTGTACTGTTGCAGCCCCGCCACTTCAAAGCAAGAAACAAAGTTTCATCTGTACGTGAGTCAAGTAACCTCACTTCACAAGATTCAGTGGAAGCTTTCACGTGACATTCTGTTTATTAACACTGTGCTGCACTTGTGATCTCAATATTTTGTCATAAAATGCCTCAAGATTACTATTAAACTGTGAGGAGAACCTTCTACAGCGAGTGTGTAACGTAGCTAAAATGTTAAGTTACAGTTAATAAGTTCTGTTATTTGAGATTTGTTATTTAAAACTATTCATTTTCTGTGATTTATTTAGATCAACGTTATTTAGGATTTTTAACTTGTAGACATATCTGGAAAAGTAACTACCTTGTGTGAACATGTTGTTATAAATAATTTAGTTATTTATATAACCTATTTTTAAACAGCTTTTAACAAAATAATTACCCTAGTCTGTTTCCTTTATTTTCATCAGTGATTTCTTTCTATTTACAATAGTTCTAATACATGCCACTCAAAAGAACAGTATGAGGTACAACTCAATAATTTGTTTAGTATTGATTAAATCAAAAATAAAACACAATAAATACAACTGTGTGGACATTTAATATTGAGGTATGTTAAAAGTAGTTTAAAACTCACCTTTAGTTGTATACTAAAGTAGTGGAATTTGTCAAGTTACAACATATTTAGCAAAGTTAACCATAAAAAACTTTCCCACAGAGGAGACTTCTATTTTCAAAGTAGTTTATTTTAGATATTGTTATGCTCTTTTAGCTACTTTTACCTAGTATCTGTATATTTTAAAGTTACAATTCAATTATAATTTGTAAATTTAAAACGCTAATAACAAATATTCTAGTATTGGTGAAATTAAAGTTCACTTTCCCTATTAAACTGAATGTAAGTTATCTGGAAATAGCTGTGTAAAAAAATAAATGTAAGAAACACTAAATGTTTTATTGTTTAACACATTGATAGTGGCAGACGCCTTAGGGCATACTGACAAGTATCACTCATAAACCAGCAATGAGTGATGCCCAATGAGAACAAAGCTTTTTAAATGTCAAATACCAAATTTTCTTGTACAGTTTTGTGAAGAAGTAATCTTTAAATTTGAAAAAAAAAATCGCATTGATAAAACCGAAATCGTAAACTTGCGGTAATTTTATTATTACTTTAACCACACAGATCAATTCGTTACAACCGAAAACACACATTTTGTTTCCTGTTGTGCAACATTTTTAAAGTAAATTATACCTATAATGTGCTTTATTTTCATAAAGTTTCCACTTAATCTAAGCCAACTAAAATCTTTAAATGTTTGGCAATTCGAAAATTACTTAATAACAAAATAAGAATTGTTAATTTTGGGCATTTAACACCTATCTATGTTATAAGCACAAAGTCATTGTATTACAATATGATTACTAAAACAAACAACTTTGTAACATGTTACAAAAATAGAATCATATAAAAAAGAAAACAGAGTGGCAAGATATGTGATGTTTTAGTATTATAATACTTATAAAATTATGTGTATCTTAGAAAGAATCTAACTCAATAAATTATTGTTTCTATGAACATTTATAAACTTCCTGTTTAAGTTCTGATTTGCTTGTTTATGGTAGTCCTATATTTGGTGTACCTATTTTATGTGAATATGCAATATCTTCTTTATCCCATAAATCATTGTAAGGATAAATTATTTTGTGATATATTGTTCTACAAGATTATTGGTATTATTACAATTTTCAGTATTAATTAACCATACTTAGTACTACAATGGTGAACCATTGTTTTATTTTTACTGTTCTATTGCTTGTGAATAAGATTTTTGAAGAAATAATTATAATAAATTAAGTTTCATTGTATTTTGCAGTAAACTGGCAAAATATAAATAATGTTGTATATAACCATATTTTATAGTTGCAATCATTTTGTAAAATGTACCTTTTGGTAAATATTGATTGCTTGTGTCATTTAGTTAACTTGTTTACTGACTAATTTAAGATCTGTTATTCAATAAACTACTATGTTGAAAATTGAGTTTTTATCCAGATTCCATTAGAAAAGTTAAGGGCATGCTTAATTTTCCATTTGATTTCAGTTACGATTTTCCCCCTTATATTTCAAGCTTAAGATTTTCTTGAAAGAAATTTAAATTTTCAAGACACTTGCCAATGATGTATACTATCCATCACAATTTATTTAGTCTACTAGACTGTGATGAACAGTTTCTGATTAATCCAGATTGCTTATTCCATTTTGATCTATTTTGTAAGTTTGTATGATATACTCAAGTGTAAAATTATTAAGTTATCAGACAGAGACATTAATGTTGTTAGGAGATATATAACTCACAGTAAGTTATAAGAATATCCAAGAACATTCTAATCTTGGAATAAAAAAGCATGGGTAAGATTAATCTTTTGTTTTTGACGTGGGACCTAAACAACCCGATCTTGCAACTCTAATGGACCGAACTTGATTGTAGGACTGTAGGTCCACGCCTAGTTTTGACGAGGGTGGCTGACGTCACTTTTCTGCAGGGTAGGACAGTTAGTCCACGCCAACGCCCGTGTACTAACTGTCCTACTTTTCAAAACTGACCTGGCCATGCATTAGTTTTTCTACCTGCATTCATTATTCATTCTGATCAGTGATGCTTACACTACATTCGCACAGCGTTGAGGTAGAAAATGTTAACAGTTTACTCAAACCAAAACTCAAGCTATCACATATTAAGTGGATTACTAATTAGGATTATTTATAAACAAATTCCACATAGCATTATATTACTAACTGAGTAACTCGGCATTATCCTAATGAATTATAAACATCTACAATAAGTTTGTATTAATTATTTCTTGTCTTGGAGGTTCATCGATAGTATAATACTGTAAATGCAAGTAGACACGTTACTAGTAGTTCACATTAATTGAAATGGATGGTTTATCGTTTTATTAACACTGATAATAATTAAAACAACCATTTACTTCATATCTAATATATCATATTTATAATTAAAATTACGTTAACAAAATTACGAAGACAAAATGTATTTTACTACCGTTAATAGTGGCTCTTGACCTATAAACCAAAAAGTAAACAAAACTAATCTACCTTCAGAGACATACTAACTTACATGATAGCGACTGTATGCCGCTAACTATATGTTGTAAATATCACGCAAACAGCAATTCGATGAAGACCGGATAAAGAAATTGTCTAGTTTCATTCAAACTTCCAATTGCTATTTATCGCTATATCCCACTGTAACAAAGTGTATATTTAATTCAAATAGTGACCAGGAACGACATGAGATGATATGTTTCGTTACTAGCAGTTACCAGCGACTTCGAACACAACAAATTCTTAAAAATATTCTTAAACCCTATTAGTGTTATTCTCCTTTAAAATAACCATTAACATTTTAAAATGTTAAGTTCAGTTGATAAAAAAACAAATTCTGTAAGGTTTTTGAGAGGTACATGATTACAATTCATTTTAAAACTAGTTCCCCGCGCTTTTGCATGCAATTTCGTAGGCTATCGTATGAGCACTTCTGGCTTAAGTGAATCATATATACAATCATTTTGAGATTTCCTTGTTCATACGATCAAGGAAGTATGTCTTAAAGTGTATACATAGGGCCATTGTAATTTATTCCAGGCTTAATATATGTTGTGCTTTACTTGTTGTTTCGTTTCCCCGATCAAGGAAATATATATATATATATATATATATATATATATACATACAAAGGTTTGAGAAGCAGAAGCCTGCTTCAATCAAAAGTCAACTAAGATGCGTTTTATAACAGTCTTTAAATTTCTAGAAAAAGGTATATAGTAAATTTGTCTTTGATATCTGCAGTACAGTTCACAGCATCACCAAGCACTGCATCCTCAATTTGTCTTGTGCTCAACAGTGGTTCCAACAAAGGATGAAATAAGAAGTGTTGTTACTCTATGCTTTCAATACAAATTAAAATAGTGTTTAAATTAATTACACATACGATTGTGCTACCATAAACAATGTTTACACAGAACAGTTGACTAAAGTTAACAGGCTCTTATACTATTATATGAAAGTTTTGTTTTCTTTGCCTGATTTTTTCTATGCACGTTTACGATACTTTAATCATTGTTCTGTTAGTCGGGATGAAAACGTATCCAATAAAGCAAAGACCATTATAATCATTACAGCCATTCTTAAGTTAGAAATGGTGTAACTAACCCAACTTTGTTTTATGTACAAAGATTTTATTTAATTCGATCTGTAACTGTCTTCTAAGCCTACAGAAAAATATTTAGCAGATATAGATTATAGATCTGGAAACATCCCTCCAAGTGCTGCAGAGTGAGTATGACAATGCCTTGTCAAACCCTCGTCAAAAGCAACCCGTAAGACGGACAGTGAGTCCCAGGCCGGGACCGTGGACCTACTGTCCACCCCTTAAGAAGTAGGTAAGAAATGGTCCCGACAGTTTTACGACGTGGACCTACAGTCCGTTTACCACCGAACTTGTAGGTCACTGTAAAGTATAGTGTTCAAGTTGGCGTTGTCCTTTCTCTACAGCTTGTATCGTTCAACATAAATTAGATTAAACCAAATTTATCCATTTTATCTGCAATTTATATCATTAATTTAAGATTTGTAAATAATGATCATAGCTCCCAAAACTTAGCTCATATTGGTTTTGGGTTCAGTTAACTCCAAAACGGTTCTTTCTGTCCTATGTGTAAATAGGTTTGAGCTTCAGTTCGTATCCCACAAGTAAATAAATGTTTGCATTACATGTGTTACCAAACACAGTACCATATTTGTCATTATACAATCTTACATTTCTTAATACAATCACAGTCTAAAACACTCGCATGTACAGGATGTGAAAAGTCAGTGAACGAAAAAAGTAGTTAGCTATTACTTGTAATAATCACATCACCACACCAAATGCCAGCCCAATGCAACTCCTAGGAGATTTAGGTCCTAAGATACGATGTGAGTGTTTCTGTTAGTCCAATAAATACAATTATGCCAGTTAACCCGTTTAGTTTAATAAGAGCTTCATCTGACCACAATATTTGCTTATAGTAATTATTGTTATAAGCTTCTAATCATTTTAGGTATTTATCACAAAATTAAACATGTCGGTGTTGTCATCCTTGGGTCTGTATGGCTTGAATTTTAAATCCAGGCGTAAAATACGCTCAAGGCTTTGATCCGAGATATTCACCTCTTCAGAGGCCTTTCTTACAAATTTTTGTGCGAATTTAACTAACTTCACGGTTGTCCATGATAGACTGACTAGTTAAATCTTACATATAAATTAATCCAGACTGTATCTTAAATTAGATAAGTAGTGACACAGAATAAACAATGTCCCTCACAGACCCGCATCAGTTAACTTACTTTTTGCCACCCGTTATGTTAAATTGTATTCTTAAGCAATGATGTGGTAAATTACTAAGTTTGTTCATTTATGTGATTGCAAGTGATATTGTTTTTGTAGTGAGAAATACTTATAGAGAGATATTTAAATGCTAATATATCTAGATATACTCCTATCTGTAGATAACAAGGGAGGAGTACGCCACTAGCCACACTATATGTTGCTTAATAGACTTTGCTGAAATCTATAGCTCATTTCATTCTCGAGATGTTTTGCAGACAGGCAATAATCAGACACAAAAGAAATTTTCAGTCCCCAGACAAAAAACAAAATCTGTCGGCACATTTAGTGATAGGCTTCAATGACACTCAAGTCAAATTCCATGAATAACCAGACTCATTGAAAAAATCATAGTATTAAGAAATGAAGTTTTATTCAAAATTTAAATCTACATAAGAAAATTTTTCTCAATTTATCCAGTGGATAGTTAGACTCTGCCCACAATATTCAATAAAACAACACAAGGTAATTTTTAATAATACAGTACCTACAAAAACAATTCAAACTTGTAAGTCTAGCTGAGGTTTGTATTAGTGATGCGCGATTACGAGATGTTACAATCGAAACGTTTCGATTGTTTGGACCTCTCGAGACATTTCGATTGTGATTCCCTTAACGAGAGGTTCTTACCGAGAGGTTTTTGCCAAGATGTTCCTAGCGATTGTTTCATTGCGACACGACATCTCTTCTCGTATCGGGCATTCGAAGTGTTTGACGAAATGTTTGATTCCATGATCCATAACTTTATTTTTGCGATACACCATACACGCTTGACGAGAGGTTCCAACCGAGAGGTTTCTAGCGATTGTTTCGTTTACGTGTACGATCTATTCCATTCTTTAACTAGGCAATAGAAATTCTAAGGGAGATATGTTTGCCGATCGACAGAAGGATTTAACTGAAATATAAATTAATTCAGTTACTTTTTTTTACTGACTTGACTTCCGAGTTTATTTAATGAATTATTATATTAGCAGCTACATTTAACATTATACTACATTAAACGCTTATTCACGTTACAATAATGACGTAAAACATCCAAAAAATAACATGGTACAAAATAAAAACATTTAATATTTTAAAATAATAACCAAGAAAAGCTATTTATTATAATTCAAGATAATATACTCAATCTTAATGCTTGAAGAATTATAATTTACATTTTGACTAGACACTATAAAGTAAACTATAAAGTAAAAGAGTGGTGCAAACCAATATATAGAACGTAAATATGAAAAATAGTTTGAGACAGGCTCGTGAAAAGTAAACAATAACAAATTGGCTTAACGAATGCAACAATCGAGAGAAACCTTTCGATTGTAAAGACCTCTCGCTAAGCAATCGAAACAATCGTTAAGCAGAACCTCTCGAGAAGGAACATTTCGATTGTATTAACCTCTCGCAATCGCGCATCACTAGTTTGTATCTAGGACCACCAAATCCGTCTATGTCAATGTTTTTTGTTTTTTCTTCAGATAGTTGCAAAATGACGAAAGTCAAACCACTAAAAAAGAGGAATGAGTGGAGTGTGAACTATGATAATAATAACAGTAATAAATTCTTTATTTTCTCAATTTGCTAAATACTTTAGCAATTTCTTTAATACAATCATCAATACATAAACAAATAAAACTTTTACATAACAAACTTAGATAAATAAAATGTCCGTGCCAAGTCTGACCAAAAAATAAAAGGAAAACTCTAAAAACAAACAAACTAAAAATTAATCTTAAATACACAGAATAACAAAAAATTAAAAATTACTTAACAATTAATGCTTTTATTATTGTATTATTGAACAAAGTATATATATATATATACTTATATATAACGACGTGTTGTATGTATATATATATACACACATACACATATTCTCACATACAAGTCAATGTGCAATATATTTTCATTTTGGAAGCTTCCTTGTTTTAAAGTTTATTAATAATACTGGATAAAATTATAAAGAATAAAACAAGCAGGATTTTGGACATTGCCATCATTTTTTTCCAAAATAGAATACTACATATTGAGGATTGGAATCTGCCTTAGTCTTTAGATGCCAACAAAACCTGAAGGTTAAGCAAGCAAAACATTTTAAAATAATAAATTTATATTTATTAGCTCACAAAAATGTAACTTGACATCATAACAAATTTTAAGATGTAAAATAAATCTTTGAGGATACTCACTGTAGTATTTTCAGAAAAAAATATAAAATTTGCACTCATTAATTTTATAAATGACTCGGTGCTAGGGAGGTTGTACATGCCTGCTTTGGTGATATCTCTACGGTTTTTGCCTATGTTGACTCGGCTATTCTCACTTTAAAACTTATCTCCATGGTCATTCAACTTTAAACTGTTTCTTCTCATAATAAAAAAATTGATTTCAGATTGTGAAAACCAAGCATGCAACGAAAGCCAGGAGTTAAATTTAACACTCAAAGCACAAATTCATTCAGGGTGGGGTTCCTTAATGCTCAATTCTGGAGCCTTCCTCTTTCTAACCTATGTAAAAAAAGTATCATCATTGACTTGATAGAGAGCGGTTACTTTCGTTCACTAATAACACTCATAATTAGACAGAGAAACCAAGAGGCACTTGAAATTAATTCTTTAAAAAATCTTGCGCAATTCTTCACAAAATGTTCTAAAATGGAATCCATTGTAAACAAAGTACATGATTATCCTAACCGTGTAAAAAACAAAAAAGCACTTCAAATGTCCCTGTAATTTTTATTGGATGACAAATTTGAAACGATAAAACAGCAGAATTATGATCGTTTTTGTGAGACTAACCAGTTGGTTAAAATATAAAACAAGCTATTGAAAGACATTTTTTCCTACTTTTCAAAGTCAAATTATTGAGTTCTTGAAATGTATCAAAAACTCACCCTTGTTATTATAAGCAGAAGTTTAGTTAATAAGTTCAAAAATAGAAAAGTTCCTTGATACAGGGAAATTTTTATTCTCTAACAGAATCTGACAAACACCTCATCTTTGCCACCCACACATCACCCTCTACATAAAGGCACACGGACTCGTCCAAAGCAGCCTTAGCCATTTGAACACAAGTAAGGTAAGTAAAACAATATAATAAGTTGACAATGTTAGTTCTTAATCGTATATTTGGCACTTGAGAATTTGTTTATTTATGACATCAAGGAAGAGCTGTTTTAGCACCCTTAGTGTACGCCGTGAAGTGGCTGGCTTCTTACTGTACGAGTTGGTGAACAGCTGGCCGGATTCTGATGTCATTCTCGACAAGAACGTAGCCAGCGAAGGTGTCCGGACCTCCCAAAATGTCAAATGTTTCCAATTACTTATTTAGCAAACGATTATTATTAGCTACATAATTCAGTATTACTGAAATGTATTGAAAGATCATTCTCAACATTGAAACATGCACTTCCCTAACTTTCTGCCCTCTGCGGGAAAAATATCAGTCGTCTTGATCCCCCTCCCAACAATTTTTTCCCCGGCTACGTTCTTGATTCTGGACGAGGCCCGGAGGATCCCTATACAAAAAGCTACATGTATGATGCACCTCCTCCAAGGCTTACTAAGGAACGATGCTGCCTCCAGCTCAACTTCTTCCAGGAAATGAGCTCCTCTGAATCTTTACTTGGTTAATTGTACGTAGTGCAATAGTTACACCAAGTCAATCTTACTCTCTTTTCCTCTATTTTTCTTTTGTTGAGTACACCCGTTTTTTAGTAACGCCTCACCAATCTCTCATGTGTCATAATTTCCTTCCCTTAGTAGTATATTGCCACAACTGTATAGCAAGTACTCTTGCAAATCTCTAATTTACACTGTCATTAGTCGACCGTATTAAAAAAAGTTTAACTGTGATTATTGATGCACTGATATGTTGTCATGACATCTTTAGAAATAGAAACTACAGTACTTATTGTGATACGATCACAATAGTTGTTTAGTCTCAGCCAATGCTACAATTTTAAGAATGCCAAATCAAATTCTTAAAAATACTAATAAAAAACTATGTTATTATTTATTAACATAAAGCAACAACGAACAAAAGAGGACCTGACGGTTGCAGGTTTTTAATTAGATGATCAAAATGACAAACTAAAAAAGTAATATTATAAATCATAACGTAAAAAACATGGTCAGCACAAAGATGAAAATTGGATTATGATGATGTGGACTGTGGTACGGCTACGCTAACCAAAACAAAACCTAATGCGAATCCGATTCTGGAACGATGTCGTCAATCGACAGTAGTCATTTTACATCTGCTTTGAGCTGTCAAAGCCAAATAGGTTATGTTTATAAAAATTGAAACTAAGTGTTAAGTGTTAAACCTAAAAATGGTGACTTGTGAGAAAAAACTTTTGCAGTTTGTTCCTTTTGAATCATGTGTTGAACCAACATTTTGGCATAAGTTCACCAAACTTAAATTAGACGTTGATATGCTAGAAGAAAAGGTTAGACCTATTTGGGGAAGCTACTCTCCTCAATATCACAGAATATTAAATATCGATTGTACTTCTTTCAACAAGTAAGTATAATAATTAAAATTTAATAGGATGTAGTCTCTCTCTTATTTTGACAATTTTTGTTAGGCTATAGCGTAGGTATAGTGCAAGTTCCACATATTTTTTTAGATGGGGTACATTTTTTACTAACTTGTTTCATATCTTTAAAAACCAGATATTGAACCATACTTTATTGTTATTAAGTTAAGATGATATTATCTCAATTGGTACTTTCTCGTGCCAGATCGTCCAACATGGTCGGGAATGTACTGATCCGAAATGGCCCTGGCTATTATAGGAGAAATTGCGGTATCAATTTACATTAACGTGACCATGGAAAGGTATGTTCATTTTTTTTTAAACTACAATTTTTCCTGAAAACAATATTGAAGAAAAAATTCGTCGGCAACAAAAATCAAAGGAGCTACGATTTTTAAAATCCTCGGAAAACTCCGTTTTTGACAGTTTCCTATAACTCCTCGTCTGCTCAAACTCAGTATAGCCAGATTTTAAAAACCGATTATCATACCAACAATGAGAAATTATCATACTTTCATATAAAATAACCGTACCAAACACATTTAATGAAAAGTATGTTATGTTCGTATAATAAATTATGGGTAATTATCATATTAACCGCCGGGGCGGAAAAATACGAGTTTTGCGTTCTTAACTTATTGGAATCGTCCTATATAAAAAAAAGTATAAGGTTTGATGGGGTGGAAATGAGAAATAACGAAGTTCTAGAAAATAAAAAATTAAATAACTTTCCAGTAATATCTCCATGTTCTACATCCACGTCTAGCGTCACGTGACCTTTTGTGGCCAATGATTGAACCTCGTGATGACGTCATCGGTTGCGCCGCCATCTTTGCAAACGTAAATGAGAAATTACAGAAATGAGCAGAATTTTGATCAAAATTAATAATGTTTTTCTTAATTTCGAGAAAAAAATTAATTACGAGTGCCTCCGGCCATCAGCGCGGGCTTCGGCAGCACCTTCGGTGCTGCCCCGCGCTGATGTCAATAAAAGAAAAACATCCCTCGAGATAGTACCTATCAGTAAAATATAAAATTCTAGAGGGGCTGATCAAAAATATAAATTGAAATGTAATGCAAAGGCAATTATGTAAAGTTTAAAAACTAAATAAATCATGAAAAACTCAAATATATAGATGGATATTAACAGAGAACACTTACCATTAGTGTGTTGGCGGATATAGCTAAACAGCAGCAACAAAAAAGTGGTCTATTACAACGAAACGACACAGTCTCCCGGTTTAAAAACACCACTCGACCGCACGACGAACAAATACACTCATTTTTAAAAATGCCCTGTTCTATTAAAAAAGAGATAATTTCGTTTCGGTTAAAACGTAAGCTCTTTACGTGCCCTACGAAACACTCCGACACACACAATTCACTAGGGTTGGTTGAACTAGTGGATGGTTGATTCATCATTGTAAACTCACTCACTCAATCCGACCTACTGAACACGATATCTTGTGTAGAACTGACCTATGCCCCGGACAACTCAGATAACAGGTATGCTATCAGGCTGCTATCAGTCCCGGCCGCAGATAATATTCAAGTAAACAGATTATCCAGACACAGCACACAAACTGAACATTAAAACATTAGAAACTTTACCACTTATCAATATACCCCCTAAAATCATGTTATTTGTCATTTGCACCCCCTAGTACTATATATATTTTTTGTTCAGGAGGGTGAGCAGAATACGTTGGTAACGTCAAATTCGTGATTTGCCGCCCCGGCGTTTAATCTTACTGGTACCAAATTATGTTATAATTAACTTTTGGTTTGTTACTTGTATACATTTGTCAAAAATCTTTCATGGTACGATAATAACTACCCATCGTGTATCTTACGGTTGCAAAACTGTACCCACCTGAACATTAAGGTAAGTTATAAGTTACTGAAATTATGCTAATCCTGTTAACGATGCCTGCCCGCAGCGCAGTGCTGTGCACTGCTTGCTCTTTTAGGAAAAAAATTAACTCGAGCTTGCAAATGTCGAATCCCAGATCACGTGATGCCCCTGCTCCTTAACGCAATAATGTCCGAAAGGCATCAATATAATACAATAATATACTTTCCCCCCAGTTCATATGCACCTGTGATAATAATACTTCGGTTATAAATGCCCAACCCATGAAAAAAAGTCCATATTTTCCATGGTCAAGCTAATGTAAATAAATACCGAAATTGCCTCCACTCCACACTTCTGGTGAAAAAAAGAAAACCATTCCTCAAGACAGTACCTAAATTCAAGCTCAGCTCACGTCAGCACTCATAAAATTTAACTTGATGGTTAAATATGTTATAGAAACTAGGTATGAATCACTGGCCAATAGGAGGGTTCATCACTTGTATTTCTGCTAATGTTAAAGATAGAACAGTAATTTCAGTGACGTTTTCTTCACCATTAAATGGACTAAAAGTACTTTTTTAGATATAGACTCTAATTTATTTTATGATATTTCTTGTTTTCTATTTAAAATGTGAAAAATTACTTATTGTAGAATTTTATAAGGCAAACTCAACTATGACATAGAAATATCTTAGATCGATAGTAGATTACAAGAGTTGGAAGTAGATGCTTTTCAAGCAAAGTAGATTTCCAATAGCTACATACATATATAATTTTTTTATTAGGCCAATAAGACTAACTCAACTGTGGCACCTTAAGTGAATTCAAACGGCTGGAAATAGACACCTTTTGACCGAAGTACATTTCTTAGTTCTACGTATGTATATAATTTTTCTACGTCGAAACAACAAGGCAAACTCTACTGTTACTGGAAATATAGTAGACTAGAAGTATATAACAAGGGCTAGAAGCAAACGCTTTTTGACTGAAGGTTTTTGACACTTATGTGTATTTTCTTGATCAAGGTAAAAAGACAGACTTAGCTGTGGCTTCGGTAATATAATTGATTAAAACCATAAACACTCCTATATGTGCAAAATATGATAAAAAAGTCAAGTTAAACTCTGATCCTCTTAACCATGACTACTGAAACGATATACAGCCTACCTGATGTACACCTTTATAGGCCTATGTTTGACAAAATTACTAGAACTCCACCATATTACATCATAAGTGCTTTTAATAAGTAGTATAAGGACTTTGATAATTATAATTGTATCCAAAGCCACAGGTACCAGCTAGTTTTAAATAAAATAATCAATATTTATTTACTTCATTCGGTACTTTGGGATTATACCGACCACACCAGTATGAAGAACACGAAAATATAAATTTATAGAAACAAACATGATAGAATGAAAAAACAACTCTTTAATTACAAACTTACAAGCATTTCCAGGTATTGTGATCGGTATTGTTGTCGCTGTTATCTTATCTTTCTCGAGAATCCCAATTACGGCAGGCCGCGCAGCATCACATGATTTACACGGTACATAATTGCCATTCCATTACAATTCAATTTATATTTCTGATCAGCCCCTTTAGAATTTGATATTTTACTGATAGGTACTATCTCGAGGGATGTTTTTCTTTCGTCGACATCAGCGCGGGGCAGCACCTTCGGATAAATTTTTAAGCAGGGCTTCCGCACGCCCTTTCGCCCTGCCACTCCACCCACTGGAGAAAGGGGTAAAAAGCCACCCACTGAGAAACAGGGGACAGGGACAATAAAATGGTGAAGACATTAATATACTGCCCTGATTGATCAGAGGAATTTTGAGGTTGAGCTTGTTAATTGTAATGGACAAAGAGAATGTACCATAAAACAGTCAAGATACAAAAATTATATAAAATTGCACAATGCCACTTTGACTGCCTTCAGAATTTACTTTCATTATCAATGAAGTCAAACCTTCTTTAACTACATGTTAGCAACAGATACCAAATGAGACACAGGATAACAGACACTAGTAGATCCCTTAAGAAATATTGTCCTGGATTGTACAGAATATGCTGGAACCCTGAGGCCAATCTCAACATTGAGATTTGAGCTCCCATGGAGTACAGTGTGGTAAAACAAATTCATCAGAAGATGACCATTCTCTATAGTCAAGAGTCCTAGTTCCTGCCTTGCAACATTTTTCTCAAGGCCAGTATAGGCCCCAGGAAACTGAAGGCCATTCAAGAAAGAAACATTTTCTAAACTCCCTCAACAGGATTACGGGTGTACCCCTTATCCAGATGATAGAGGCATATTTAGGATGACAACTCACCACAAGTGATTTATACAGCATCACACAAGTCTCTTTTCTATGAAAGTGTTTCACAATCCACTTAATAACTTTCTATCGTTTTGCTTACATACTGCAAAATCATTGTGCTGAGACATTAACCACTTAGAATCAAGCAATACAGTCAAGTCTGAAACAATCATCTTTTGAGCCACTGGCTAGTCATCAATAATATAAGGAAAGAGAGATGTATATACCTTCTGTATAAAATACATAATCACAGTCTTCCCTAGATTCAGGGGTAACATATCATCCTTATTCGACTAAGGAACCCAATTAACAGAGTTTTGAAGAAGATGATGATCATCAATAGATGAAATTAGCACAGAGATAAACACTGCATTCCAAAACAGATGTTATATTATTGATGAAAAGATGGAAGACTAATGGACCAAGATTTGACCCCTGTGGCACCCCTGAGAACACAGTGAAACAGACATCACACTCCTAACTTTACTCTGAACAGCCTATGTTGTAAATATAACTATATCCAAATATTAAGATCTGCAGAGAAACCAAAATCAGATAGTTTTCTTAGTATTAAATGATGGAGGAGCTTGTCAAAAGCTTTCTAGCAGTGAAAATACATGTATCAACTTGTCCATGACTTTCAACCACTAGACCAGTAAGAGGCAAAAATAGGCCAGATTATATATTGTAGAATGTCCACTTGAAAAGCCATATTGATGAGGGGAAAGAAGATGGAGTATTTTCTGAAAGGAATATTTGAACATGGCTTTCTCAAAAATCTTAGGAACAATCCCAACAACAGAAATAGACCTAAAGTTGGAGAGGGCGCTGGGACATTTTTTCAGAATTAGCTTTACAGAAGCAACTATCTTGGGTAAACCCCTGTTGTTAAACTCCATTTAAAAAGCTCAACCTTGACATCTTCTCTGAGAGAGGAGAAAATTGCATATTCGTTTGGTTCACCAGTCCTCCGGAATTTTCTATGGGCTTTTTTCTTCTGCTTAAGTAGATTAATATAACGCTTAAGATAAGGAGAAAACCACTTACAAAACTTTCCCGATCTTAGCCCTTTCAGAGGTATACTATTTTTTATACCATGAATAATAGCGACATTAAAATCTACAAAAGCAGCATCAACAAAAACATCCAAGAAGACATCAGGCCAATTCTCTTCAGCAATTCCATTACAAATACCTAGATAGTCCCGGGAATGAAAGTTGAATTATTCATCCTTGTGAACCCATTGCATACCATCCAACATAATTTCAAGATATATATGCAGCCTATCCTCGTAAACAAAAGGAATAATATTGCCATCAATTTCAATAGGATTATAGCTAGTAATGACTAAAGCAAGGATATTCATACCAACCACACCGGGATTGACTTGCTGAAGACCCATGTAGGCCATAAGATTGAGAATAGAATTAACCCAAGTTGATAAGGATTACAGTCAGCGTTGAAACTTCCTCTAACCTAACTATAACCACCAGCATTAAAATCACCAAGCATAAGTATGTGAGATATTGTGATATTAACTCTTGATAAAATATTCTCCAAATAGAGGCCTCTACGGTATGGAGAGGACAGAAGGTGCAAAACACAGTAGATCAAAACTTTTTCACCAGGGATATTAAATTCAATCTAGACACTCTCTGGGGCAGCTTCAAGATCAGATCTTCTGCACCTAACAAGCTTGTCTGTACCATAGCAAGAAGAGTACCGCCATTGTCATAATTTCTGTCGACTCTATAGACGTCATAGAAAAGTTTTGGGAAAAAGAAGGATTAGGGTAGTTAGTAGAGAGCCAGGTCTCGGGAAGGACAATCGTTGTAGTTACTATCAACCTAAGGTGCAAAGAATTCATCAAATTTTGTACGAAGACCTTAAATGTTTTGGTATAGATTTAAAAGAAATGTAATAAAACTGCTTAGGACAAGAAGCTGAAAAATTGCACTTAGTCCTAAAAGGACCTTTGTGCTGCTTCTGGAGTGACAAAATAATCCGAATTGGTATGGTTGGGGATAAGGGCAGTCTCCTGTCGAGATCCACAAAGAAGGATATTGGTTATTAATTTCAGTAATATCTCTTCAGAAGAAGAGAAGGCTAGCTCTGTTTTAGCCTATTCAACAAATAAAATTGGCTGGGGGAAGGTACTCCCTCATGTTTAGACTGGTAAGAATCTTTAACACTAAGGGAGCTCCATCCATTCCAACAGTCATCCTCCGCAATTCTGGTTAGTGATGTGCTGCTCCTGTACATCCTTAGGGTTATCCAGATTTAAGTGACATTCTTTTATGTAGGCCAACTGGAAGGTATAGACCAGCCAGAAGTGAAAAATCCTGGAGTTATAAAACTGCTTACTAATAAACTGAGAGATGCTTTCAGAAGACCTTAATATATTGCGAGAATATAAACTCACCAAACTAACTGAACTGAGAGCTCTCCGTGAACTCTCTGAGAACCTATTGTGATCGGACGGAAGCCCAGTATTGAGATTAACTTCCTCCTCCATCTGACTTTCAGCACCCTGGTGGGTTTGTCAAGTTACCAGTAACTAAATGGACCAAGGGAATCAAATTTTTCATTAGGCTGGTACTGATTTCCCCTATAATTAGATTTTATCAATTTCGCTGACTACTGTAAACTTTACTGTTATACTCAGATGTACATGTTTGAATCTTACAACTAACTTAATATTATTCTTACATTTAAATTTGATAAATATAACATTTAATTTAATAAGTTGTATAATTGGTACAATAGTTCAGTATTGGATAACAATGAGATAATATGAAATGTACTGTTTTACATTATAAACTTACATATATACATGTACGAGTGTTTACATATTCTTAAGATGCTGTTCTTAAAACATAGGGAATATCTTTTTCCATCTGAAAATCAATAGATATTTGTCACTGAATATTTCATTTTATTTATTGGCATAATTTTGCAGACACAAGTGAACTCTGTCTACTTGTGTACAAAACTTGTACAAGGAAATGTTACTATAAATTTACTCATTTTTTAATTTATGGTTGTGCTCTTAAAACATATTTATATATTTAAGCGGCAAATTAACAAGTTTAATTGGTTGAAAATTTAACACAGTCTCACCCAAAAATTGATAACAAAAGTAGATCTTTCTTTATGTTCGACTGTTTCTTTTAAATAAGTTACTTTTAGGAGGGATGAAATTTGGTTTGAAACTTTACTTTTATATGGAAATTGAAAATGATAAACATCAGTCCATTGGGTGTCATACTTCAGGCCAGGATTTTATCCGATGTGGAACGAACAAGAAGCCTCCCGCACTGAACTGAATTCTGGTGTATGGTTAATCTTGTTTTAAAATAGATATGTTTGTTTATCTTTTCTAATTTTCTCAAAAATTACTCCAAAAACTGCGCCTGATGTAATATTTTGTTCCATTCTAATCCAGACCAGTTTTGTATGTTACCCATAGTTGAACAGCTATTTAAAGTGTTTTGCAAATGTACACACAGAATTTATTTATACGTTTTTATTTCCTGTGTAATAATCTAGAGCTAATTTTGTACTTATAGTGTAAATAATTTGATTTATAACAGTTTTGTTACAATCATATAACAGGCTCTCAAACTCAGCACTTCGTTTTGACTACAAATCATGTTTTCAACTGACTTCAGCTGCAGTCAATATACATTAACAACTATTAATTTTTCTTTTGCTTTATTTATTTATTAACTCATTCTTTGCCCTTGCTTAACTAGCTATTGATATAAATAAATAGCTATTGACTTGTCAGAACAAAACTGTAGTACATCATTCAATTTCTTGAAATCTAATTAATTGTAGATCTAATACAGGTGCAGTTCGTTTGATAAAATACCGCTTTTGTGCAGTTAATAAAGAGCTCGTTATGCACCATTATATGTTTTGTTTATGATTCCCAGGTTTTCCCATAATTTTATTTTAAACTTGTGCATTAAGGCTATCATGACATGACAATCATGTAAACCATTGTAATAATAACCGTATTTTGTAATACTTTTCAGGGAATTCAACTACACAGCTAATAACTGGAAAGCTCATGGATATCATTTAAACATGAACACATCTGATAGTTTTAAAAAACATGACAAAATGAAAATGCTTGATGACTATGGTAGAAGATTGAGAGCAGCTATAAGTTCTGGTGAAGCTATTCACTGTCCGTCTCTACTAGTCAATTTTATAGTATTAACCTTTGCAGTAAGTTTATTTTTTTATACTATTTGTTAATATTTTTCAATATTATTGTTGTTTTACTGTAGTTAAAACAGTATTTTAATTTTAAACAGGTAAAATAATGTATTCTGGTAGTGATAAGTTTATAGCACATAGTTTTGTGCATTTTCTCTGAGTTCAATATTAGTTAGTAGTCATGCATAGTTTTCATAAGTACTCCTCCCTTAATATGTTCATTACCAGAGGCTATATAACCATTATAGACATTGTCTGATCACTTCAGAAACTAACCTGTTAATACGAGTATTGTATGCTATAATAGTGTAGTGTGCATACTGTTAACTGTTAATTAGCTATTCCTGTATTGTACTATAGTGATTTGAATTTCCAGGCCCTTAGTTCAGAAAGTGTTTCACAGCTTCCATACCTTTAGTGTGGTCAATATTGGTATATAAGGAAGTTACATCAATCGTTACTAACGTCATGTCTGTTGCAATAGGTTAGGGAATTTCTTTTAATTTTTAAATAAAAAGATCTGTGTTCTTCAAATAGGATGGTACATGTTTGACAAACCCCTGTAAATGTTCATCTACAAAGCCTGATATTCATTCTGTAGGGGATAATATGGAGGTGACTATAGGATGGCCAGGTGGTGATATCTTTTGTTTTGTGGACTTTAGGTAGTAGGTAGAAAACGGGTATTTGACAATTTATATTTATTAAGATATCAAGTAGCTCTTTTGGCTATCCCTTTTTATTTGGCAATAATACAGTTTTTGTTTCTAGAATGTAGTTATTCCTTTATTGAAATAGATTGTCCTATTAGATTTTAATAACTGATAAGTGTCTTCATTTTTCAATTGACGATTGGCTTCTTCAATGTAGTCATGTTCATAATTACTGTTCATCATCACCTTTGTTGGCAGGCAAAATTACAATATTTTTTTGTTTTATTTCAGTGATGAAATAGCTTTAGATTCTTCCTTAGAGGGATTGGTTGACGGTAAATCATCAGGAAAATTTGGATTATAAATTTTAGATAAAATTACGTTTAAAAAATTGTTCAATGGGATGGTCTGGACTTAGTGGTGGTGGTTCCCAACTTGATTTATCATTAAAGTGCTCAATGAACATTTTCATTTCATCGTTCAAACAATATAAATTTTTACTATTTTTCATGTTTATTTGAGAGTCTTTGTTATTATCAAAAAGATATTTTAATCTGAAATTTCAGGCAAATTGAAAAGTATCCATCACTAATGGAATGTGATCAATAGTTGGAGTTGGATCAAAGTTAAGTCCCTTAGACCATATAGAAATTTCATTTTGTTGCAGATTATAATATGGCAGGTTAATTAAACTTATCTCGTCACATTATGTTGAAAATTGTGTAAGCATATTGTTTTGTTGAGATGATGGAGGTGGCAATGAGTATGGGGTTGGGGATGAACACTGTGGCGGTGGTGGAGATAATCTGGAACTATTTAATAGAGTCAAGTCTGTAATTCATTTGTTACTGAGAATTGCAAGGTTAAAGGAGTTTGTTTTAATTGTCGTGTATGCAGTATATTTTATGTTCCTACTTAATGGTTTTGGACTGTGGTATAAACTCTCCCGAACGTAAAATATTCTTATAAATAGAATGTTGTACGTACACATTTTGTGCAATGTTAAAATCATAGGTATAATAGTAAAGAATAGTAAATTTTCACAGATGGATTTTCAATTTTGTAGAAATTAAATTTATTGCATGTAGTCTGATTTCATCAATAAATGGTAGGGTACATGGAAGGGTATAGTATAAAAATTGTTGAAATCTATATCCTTGATGAAAATGGAATGAAAGTGATATATATATATATATACATTATATATATATATATATGGCAATAGCCTTATTTAATTTCAATATATACATTGAATCACAAAAAGTTATATTATGAACTCCACATTATAGGATTATCTTTATGTTAGAATAATAAATCGTAAACTAAAACCCTTTTAAATTCTTTTATTTCACACACGTGTTTCGGTATAAACCATCTTCAGTGTGAACATTAACCTCTAATTAAATTATAAACAAAACAAATAAATATACACCTGTCGACTATTTAAACAGATGTTAAACTTATATGACACAGTTGTAATTTTGATTAAGATTCTGTGTTTGATATTTTTTCAAAGATAGGATTTGTTTTATTTTTTAAATTGCTATTTAATATGTTGTGATAAGTTTAACATCTGTTTAAATAGTCGACAGGTGTATATTTATTTGTTTTGTTTATAATTTAATTAGAGGTTAATGTTCACACTGAAGATGGTTTATACCGAAACACGTGTCTGAAATAAAAGAATTTAAAAGGGTTTTAGTTTACGATTTATTATTCTAATATATACATACATACAATTAATTATACATGTCATATTTGATTTATTACAAATTAATTTTGTGTTTTCGTTTTACAGTATTCAGGGTTAATTTATATAATGTAAAAAAGGTAATAACTATTATTTAAGTAATCATTCACTGTAATTAATTCTGGAGTAATCTAGAACACTAAACATTAAAAAATAAACATTATGCAATAAATATTGTGATATCTACAGCAGCTATTGTAGCCACCAGGTGATGTATGAATGATAAGGGAAATTAAAAACTGACGACATTCCAACAAACAACAATACTAAGATATGTTTAACTTTTTCTGTGCATTAATAAAAATTATATTGATAACATTTATTCAGTAAAAAGTTACATAATATGAATGTATCATAATATGGTGCATAGGCAGTGATGCTACTTACTCTGTGGCCTAACTCATCACTTACGCCACTTTTAGGGTTAAGCCAAATGACACCAATAGTAGATAGATAGTATTTTATGGAACAGGTGTTTAACCCTAGAACTGTTAATCGACATAATTATGTCGGTTAATGCCGCTTTTGTGGTGTTAACCGTCAAAATTTTGTCGGTCAAACATTCCCTCGTATAATTACTTTTTATAATATACTCCGGTAACGTATCGATATAATTCATGCACCATTGGATTCGGGAAGAAAAATGCTAAGGAACAGATGAGTTTTATTCCTCTTTGTATTATGGTTATGACGTAGCAAGCTTGTTATTTTGAACGTAAAAGAAAACGCGACGCCGTTTGTTGTGACCGCCATATTGCCGCTGCCGTTCTGTATCACTTTCGTGCCGGGCTGTGGATATTTGTAAGTTTTAATACTTTTACGCGTGTTTTAGTGTCGTATTTAATGTGTGGTGTGTTGTTTGATATCGTAGTAGTGTAAACATATATATTTTAGAATAAATCAATTTCTATTTACTGAAATATGTTTGAGAAATTACCGGCTTTGTGTAGGCTATGGCAAAATGACTTGGCTAAAATTCATTTCACATAGTTTGTTATTGTTTTCACTTACTAAACGTTATTTATAGCACTCTTTTAGCTCTGAAGTAACTATTTATTTTTGGTAAATAGATAGTTTTCACAATAAAATATATATTTCCTGTAATTTCTTTGGTTATATATAATAACTGTTTGGGTTATTCTATATTTTTTCAATATCTTTAGTTATATTTATAGTTTTCTAACTACATAATATTTCCTATTACTTATAAACCATAAATTTATAAATTTTGATATAGTACAAGCTTTAGAAACTATTTTATATTTTGCTGAATGAAAATTTTTCGCAAAATTTTTGAATAATGGCAAAATTGAACTTTTTTTACTTTTCAAAAAAATAATTTATGGTAATTATTTCATTACTACTGTATATTCTATTTTATTCTAAGTAATAAAATATGCAAAATAACATGTATTCATAGATAAATGTATTAGCAAAACTTGTTTTACCAAAGTCTTACGTGTACACCCGATTTTCAGAATTTATACGCATCGCTGCTTTTTGTTCTATAGCTTTATGATGCTTTCATAAATGTGTATAATGTTTATGTTTTTCTGAAACTAGATAAAATTTGACACAGAATGGCTATCTCACTTATAAATATTTCTCACTATAACTTCATTTGCTAGGTATGGTCCCCCCAAATTTAAGAAATATTTTTCGTAAATTTTATATTTGATTAAAAAAAGTGTTTATTAGAAAATTTTTGATGGTTAATTTTACAATATAGTGCAATTCTACGTTTAATTCTGAACACAAAAATATATACTCTTATTTATATTGCTTTTATTTTATATTTTTAATATTTTTTTTTAAAAAAAAACCTTGCGCGAAGCTCCAAAACAGCCCGACACTACAGGATGAAATGACCGCCAGTTCTAGGGTTAATGTTTCAGCCTTCAGTTCAGTAGTGGAAAGAGAAGTGTAAATTTACATACAAGTATTTTGGGATCAAAAAATTATTTAAGACAATAGTATTTTTTTAACCAAAGTAGTACAATAACTAACAGGAGTTCTTAATTTATGTGAAGAAGGCAAGGTACAAATTATTGAACTACTCACATGTTTAAGTAACTTTATTTTAGATGAAATTTATTTTAAACTCAAAGGTAAAAGCGTTGGTGGTTTGTACATTACTTGTGATTTTTCAGGATTTGAAGAAATATCACTTTTATTATTGGTTTGCTTTTATTGCATCTGCCAAACCATTATGTTTCTTAACAGAACCAACATGTGAACTTTCTAACCATTTCAACAATGACCAGGTGAGACATTTGATTTATTTTATTTAAAAAAATAATGATTTAATAACATAAGTGAACAGAGAGAGTAATAGGATTAAATTAAGTGAAGGTAATGTGTGAAGGGTTCTTGTAGAATTAATAATGGCTTCTTTCAACTGTACTGTTTCCCACATGTGAAACAGAATCACACACCACATTGATCGATGCATGAATTGTTCGACCCCGAATAGAAGGCACAGCCCTTATAAACACCTTATTCAATCGAAATTTAATGAAAATCAATGAGAACAGAAAATATTTGCCAAGACACATTAAAGATTACTTGTAAAACGAACATTTCAATATCTCATGTGTTATAAATAAATAAAGGAATATATGTGAATTTCTGTGCAAACCACTTCAGTCAAAGTAAAGCATGGTTTTTTTATTAGCACACATTTATACAGTTATTTATTATCCTTTTATGACAAATAAGGTATTAAAATTTGTGTATTTTTGCAAGCTATCTATTATGTGGTTTAAAAATTGTTACTTACCATCAGTTATCATGAAATTTTAGCTTTGCTATTTTGAAACTACTAACGGTTATATATATAATTTCAATAAATGTTGAACCACAAAAAGTACTTGCTCCGCCGGGACTCAAATCCAGATTTCTCACTTGCTGGGTGAGTGTGCTACCACTACACAAAAGAGCCCTTACTTTTTACAGTTCAATTATATTTTACTTGGCCGTTTCTGTCACATATGCATTTAAATAAACAAACTAACATATGATCAGGAGACCAAGTACCTGTCAATACATTTTTTTGTGTAATGGCAATAGCCGAATAAGCAAATCATTTCATATAATGTTGTATGTATATATATTTTTGTGATCGGGAAAAAGGCAAAATCAACTATGGGAAAAAAAAACTAACAACGGAGTAAACTGCAATGGCCATAAATATACACTTTTTTTACATGTTTTCTTGATTGTGGCATGAAGGGAAAAACATTGACATCAGATATATAGTTCACTTAGAACCAGACATCAGATATATAGTTCACTTACCCCCCCCCCCCCCCACCCCCCCCCCCCCCCACCCCCCCCCCCCCCCACCCCCCCCCCCCCCCACCCCCCCCCCCCCCCACCCCCCCCCCCCCCCACCCAAAAACTTTAATTTTTTTAAAATTTTTTTTACAAAACCATCTTAAAATTTTTTTCAACCCAAACCCCTAAACATTTTTTAAATTATTTTTTTGAAAAATTTTCAAGTAAAAAGGGTTTTTTTTTTTTTTGAAAAAAAAAAATAAAAATTTTAAAAATCCTTTTTAGGGATTTTAAAAAAAAAACCCCCCAGATATGAAATTTAAAATGGCCTGAAATAGTGAAAAAATTTTAATATTGGGGGGGAAAAACCGTAAGACTAAAATTCTTACACAAAGGGGAATTAAAAATAATAAATTTAAAAAAAGGGGGTTTTTTTTTAACCCGGTTTTTTAAATTAATATTTACCAAAAAAATTTTTTTAAAATTTGGGTTTTACCCCTCTTTTTTATTTAAAAATTTTAAAAACTAAAATTTTTTTTTACTTTTAAAATTTTAAAGATGGAGCTTAATTTACACAAAAACAAAAACTAATTTTTTTTTTTTTTTTTTTTTCCCCTTTTTAAAAAAATTTTTTGGGTTTAACAAAAAAATTTTTTCCCCCCCTTTTCAAAAAAAATTTTTTTAAATCTAAAAATAAAGCCAGAAAAAAGAGGAAATTTTCCCGATAGCAAAAAAGGGGGCTATATTTCCAAGCCCCTCCTCAAAAACAATGGCCGTTTTTTTAAAAATTTTTGAAAAACCACCCCTTTAATTGTGAGGGTAACACAAAAAACCCTTTCCAAAAAGCCACAGTGGGAAAAAGGGAAAACATTTATTATCCCGGTTAAAGGGAAATTTCCCCCCTTTAAATTTTTTAAAAAAAAAAAAAATTTTTTAAAAAAGTTTTTTCCTTTTAAAACAAAATTTTTCTAAAAAATTTTTTATCCGGAAAAACCCCTTTGGGGGGGGAAACAAGAAAAGCCGAACCTGGGAAAAAAAATTTTAAAAATTTAAAAAAGGATAAATTTTAAATCTTTTTGGGGTTTTTTTTTTCAACAAAAAAAAATAAAATTATGGGGGGAAAAAAAAAGAAATTTAAAAATTTCGAAAAGGATTTTTAAAACAGCAAAAAACCTTTTCAAATTTCAAAAAAAAAAAAAAACAACGACAACCAAAGTATTTTTTTAAAAAAAAACTCTTAAAAGAAAACAAAAAATGACCAGAAAATTTCACAAAAAAAACAATTAAAAAAGAAAATCCCAAAAAAAAAAATCCCATGGGGAAAAAAAAAATCCCAAATCAAACAAAAAAAGTTTAAAATCAAAAAAAGACAAAAAAACCCAAGGGGTTGGCCCCCCCGGGAAAAAAAAAAACAAACAAAAAAAAAAAGTAAAAACAAAATTCAAATTGAAAAAAAAATTTACCCGGAAAGGGAAAAATTTCCCAAAAGCCAGAAGCCCCTAAAGAAATTTTTTTTTTTTTTAGACACCAGCTAATCCGGGTCCCAAAGAAACCAAAAAAATTTTTTAAAGTTCACCAAGGAAAAAGAAAACATTTACACACCCAGAAACAAGGGAGGAAAGAATGGGAAAAACCCCAAACATGCGGGGGGGGGGGGACCAATTTCCCAAAGGGGGCACCGGGCCCCTCCGGGGGGGCCCAGGGGGGGCCCAAAACCCCTTCCCCGAGTCCTAAAAAAACCCAATATTAATAAAAATTTTTTTTGGGGCAAATAAAACCAAAAAACCTTTGGGAAAACAAAAAGCAACAATTAACTTTTTAATAACAACAAGGGGGGGGAAAAGGGTTTAAAAATTTAATTTTTTTTTTTTAAAAGGGACTTTTAAAAAACCAAAAAAAAAAGCGAAAAAAAAAAAATTTTTGTTTTTGGGGGGGGGGTTTTTTTCCCCTTTTTAAATTTTTTAAAATTATTTTTGAGTTTGTTTCAACCCCAAAAAAAAAGTAAAAGAAAAAAATTTTGAGGATGGAAAAAAGAAAATTAAGGTTTTATTTGGCCCCAAAAATTTACTAAAAAATCAAATTTCATTTAAAATCAAAGAGTTTCAGGTTTAAAACAAAAATTTTTAAAATAAAACTTTTAATTTGGGCCAAAAAAGGGGGCAAAATTTTTTTTAAATACCTTTTTGCGTAAGCGCTAAAAAACCGTTCTTAAGGAAAAGGAAATTTTTAAAAAAATATTTGTAAAACACTAATTTTCGGGCCCCAAATAAAAAAGTTCGGCCAAATTAAAATGTTTTAAATTTTTTAAAAATTTTGGTAAAAAATTTTTAAAGCAAATTTACAACTTTAATTTTACTTCCCCTTTTTTTTTAAACTAAAAAAAGGCTTTAATTCACAAAAAAGGTTTGATTTTTTTTTTTAAAAATAACCCTTTTTTTTTGGGCTCAAAAATTAAAAAAAAAATTTTTCCCCTTTCCAAGCCCTTCAAAAAAAAATTTGCTTTCCCCTTTTTTTGCACTTTTGAAAAGAGGTTTTTTTATTGCATAAAATTCCTATTTTTTCAAAACCCCCCAATAAAATAAAAATTCTTTTTTCACACAACAAAAAAATTTGACCCCCCAAATAAAAAAAACCCAATTTTTTAAATGAAATCTAATTTAAAACACTTTCCATGTGGTGTTTTTGGTTGCCAAGAGTAAAAAACCCTTTTTAATGTTGAAAAATTTAAATTGATTTTTTTAAATTTTTTTTAAAGTTTTAAAAAGAGGGTTTAAAAAAAGGGAGGTTTCCCTTAAATTTTTAAAAAATTTTTTAAAGGGAAATGTGTAGGGGGGAAGGGTTTACAAAAAAAGGAAAAGGTCGGAGTTTAAAAAGGGGAATTGTGGTGATATAGTAGGAAAAAATTTGGGGCCCCGGTTGGAAATGGGGTTTGGGGAAAGGCTTGGGTTTTTGGTTAATTTGGGTTGAGTTTTTGGGGGGAAGAAGGAATTTGGGGAGTAGGGGGGGGGTTTGGGGTGTTTTGAAATGGGTATTTTGTTTTTAAAAAAAAATTTTTTAAATTTTTTTAAAAAGTTGGGTGGAGGAATTTTTTTTTTTGTTTTTTTTAAAGGTTTTAAAAAAGGGGTTTTTTTTTTTTTAAAAAGGGCCTGAAAAACTTGGGTGAAATTTTTGAAAAAAGGGGGTTGTTTTGGGGAAAGTTTTTTTTGTTTGTTTGGGTTTTGGTTTTTTTGAGTTTTGTTTACTCTCTTCTCCGGCTGGGGTTGGCTTTGAGGTGTGTCTGCTGGCGTTGTAAAGAATTTTGATTTTTATACTGTATCAAGCCTAAGCATGTTTTACACCAGTTTACCTGAAAAATTTCAGCACCATTTATCACAAATGATGTACTCTTCGGTAAATTCCCCAAATGCCATAATAATCCATCTTCGACGATGTTTGGCCACTATGCTTGATTGGTTGCAGCTCGGATGCGGATACAATAAAGTGGTATGTTCGTTGAAAACATCCAGTCACAAAATAGACTTAATAAATACTTGTACCCAGGCACTAGACCGAGGGGGAATTGGCCCAAGAAGGTCGCAGCTGCTATCATTTGCCATTGGTACATCTACCCCTCTTTCTACTTCCCTCCATAAAACCAGCTGCGCTTCAGGTTTCCATCCTTTGGTTCCTGTTGGGCAATGTGCGCGACAATGAGAAACATATTTGGAGAATGTCTTTTCGCATTTTTTGGCCAATTAATAACTCGTTCTTGAACGCGAGAGGAGAACGTTTTCTCTGAACCCCCTAAATGGTCCTGCTGTTGGTTCAATGCATGCTAGCATTAGCACAAAACAGTGTTGTAGCGTTCCATACTTAGGCACAAGCTTCCTTTCCATTCAGGAAGTTGAATTCCATTGGGTCTTTAGGGAACTGAGAAACTAATTTGAACCAATCCGTCCCTTATCAATCTCTCCAGAGAGGGTTTATTTATCACTCTTTGCTCGAAAAAAAAAATCAAAATTCATTCAAGCCCATTTTGAGAGGGGGTACCCAATCTATCATTTTGTTGACTGATTCACAGAGGGAAACGATGAACGTTATCGGCGATCTCGACAGATCTGGACAGGCCAAAAAGTCCGGAACCACGGTTGTTCCTTACCCTCTTCCTTATGGATTAAGAGGTGATACGAGTAGGGTATGGAAGGCGTTACAAGCCCACCCCCACCTTTGCCCAAACGACCTTGAGGGAATCTCTTAAGGTTTGTGGAGGCCACAACAAAAACTGTAATGGTCTGTTGATGGACCGTGAAAATGTTGATCCCCCATGTCTCCACATAAGGTACCATGATACCTCTCAATTGCCCAGATCACCGGGCGAGACCCACTCTCGTTCATGTCGCGGAGTAACCTGTTTGTTCAGCCTATTGACAAGGTTCCTACTGGGCATAAGCGATAACCTGTTCTCCATTATCTCCCTTGTTGGCTAAGCACGACCCCTGCCCGCCCCAATTCCAACTCCTGAGGGCAATCCACGACCGAGGATAAACAAAACTCCTTCTTGAAAAATCTGGGCACTGTCAATATCGGAGCTTTGATGAGGGCAACTTCCCTAATGTCTCATCGAAGGCTTGCTGCGCTGCTTCGTCTCCACACAAACTTTTGAGTTTCTTCTTTAGAAGCCTGTCGGTGAGGCGGATTGATTAATCTTGAGGCAAAAAATCCGGGATAAAGATCGACAGGTAACGCAACACGAAGCGGGTCCCGCCAGAACTGACGTACCTGCTTCTGCGGTGTGGTTGGGGAAAACTGCGATCCGGAGGATTGGCCTCCTACCTTCTCCCCCCCCCCCCCCCCCGTGGATCAACCTTTAACCCCCGATGATCGTACTACAATATTCCTAAAATATGCGGCAGTCTCAGAACGGACAAAGGTGGGCACTTTTCTTTTACTTAGCGGTTACATTTGTCAGACTTCAATCTTCTTTAAAAATTTTCTCTTAAGGGATTTCCAAGTGGTGTTCAAAAAGTCTTAGTGACAACTGAGGAATGTCGGTCCCAATATAACACGAATACATACGGTTCCAAGTCAGGCGCCCTATGACAGAATTTCGAATTGAAGTCATCTCGACAGGTGTGCAGGAGGGAGCATTTGTGTAAACCAAAAGGGCATCGTTGTGAATTTCAAATAGTCCCAAACGACCTGGGGGACTAGAGAAGGTCAAGTCTTTTTCACGACTATCTTTAGAACAACAGGAATTCCATTGACCAATAAGCAGATTTTTTATATCCAGAGGATGGAAAGGAAATCTGGCATCCCTGAGCACTATCCAAAATGGACATGTATACTTGTGGTGAGTGGTGTAAGCATCACGGGCTTCGTAACCATGCTTAACTTTCCGAAAAGTCAATACTCAGAATCCGCCTTAGGAGCCATCGGGCTTATCCTAAAAGCAACAATTGGGACTTGGGGGGGGGGGGGGGGGGGGGGGGGGTGGGGGGGGGGGGGGGGGGGGGGGGGGGGGGGGGGGGGGGGGGGGGGGGGGGGGGGGGGGGGGGGGGGGGGGGGGGGGGGGGGGGGGGGGGGGGGGGGGGGGGGGGGGGGGGGGGGGGGGAGGGGGGGGGGGGGGGGGGGGGGGGGGGGGGGGGGGGGGGGGGGGGGGGGGGGGGGGGGGGGGGGGGGGGGGGGGGGGGGGGGGGGGGGGGGGGGGGGGGGGGGGGGGGGGGGGGGGGGGGGGGGGGGGGGGGGGGGGGGGGGGGGGGGGGGGGGGGGGGGGGGGGGGGGGGGGGGGACCCATGCACTCATTGGATGGTAACAGTAATCAACGTACCCAGTCTCGAGTCATTTATCTAGCCATCCTCAATCGATAACTATTCTTATCCTGTCTAGCCGGTAGCAGGGATTTAGATTGTTAATAACCGTTGCTTGATAGGTTGGGGAATTCCCCAGTAATCGATCACACACAGATGTATCGACTAAAGAAGTCCGGTCCCCACACTTGTGTAGGGATTAGCATCAAATTTCCGTTTCAATAAAATTCCTTAAGTTTTTAATTTCATCCTCTGAAGTTAAGTGTTCTTCCACCCTTGATCCCTTGATAGTTCTACTGAACGGCAATTCTTAAGTTAGATGGAGCGAATTCCCAAGTTTTGTTTGATAGGGTTTTTCAGGTTACCAATTGGCATCTTCTCACCAGAAGTCAATCCCTAATAATTAAAAGTCTGGCTCAATGAAGGAAACTATATAATATTTCCAAGCACCTAGTCCCTGTCTTGGTAGAGTTTATTGGTACAATCCATACGTCCTCTTGAATTGACATTGCTTTTCTGTAAATCGGGCAGTTTCCACCCAAAACGATACTTGTTGTTGGTTTAACTCGAGGGAGGGGGCGGACCTTATCCAAGAGGCCACATCCCTATCTCGTCCACCCCCCAAGAACGGGTATGAGAAGCACCTGAGGTCAAGCAAAGCTTCTGACTCACCTTCCCAAAATACCCCGAACATCCAAAGTAAGGCCTCGGATCATTTACCCACAAGAAATGGAAGCTGAAATTGGATTAAAATAATGTTTGTTTTTGCCTGTGGATTCTGGGAGTCATCCTGAGGTTTTCAAGCTGGCATCGGGGCGCCACCCCTCCCTCCGAGGGGCCGCGCCCCCCCTCCTATCCAGTACCACTTCACACCCTCCCCCCAAATCTATAAAAACGTTTTTTTGGAGAGCATTTCAAAAAACAATATAGCTTTGACTATACGTTCGGAGACCCACATCCATAGCACAAAATTTCTTTGTGATTTTCCTGGTTTTACATGTCCTAAAGCGATGGACCCAACGATCCACACATTCCAACAATTTTGTAGATGAACTGGCTCCAGATGAAAACCTTGCTGAACGCAGCAGCGGTGACCTTGCCTGGAAAATTACACCTTTCTTCCGGTATTGACTCTGCAATATGCCAAGGTCAGGTCTCCAAATACGGAAAAATTTCTGGGTGCTTGTCTAGGTAGAGAAGCCACGGTAAACGTACCTGCTTCAGCTTCTTCTTCCCATCATTCTAAGGATCTTCAATAGTCCTTAATCTCACAAAGTGGAGAACAATCTATTCTTGGAGCGTTGAGTAGAATTCATATTATTTAATATCTGGGGCTAGCCCGGGATTCTTCAGGAACCGGGTTTGGGCTAATCTGTTGTACAACTCACTTCCATAGATGGCAAGAGAAAACCATATCAACGATTCAAAAGTCTCCCTGATACTCTATTCTGAATTATCCCGTTGAAGCCTAAAATCGTAAATCTGGAGTGTTGGAGAATTATCAAGAAGGCGCAATCTCTTGTACCCACAAAAAACACTCTTCCCATGATTTAACTTCTTGACTGAAATCCGGAACCTTGATTACCAAAACTAATGATTGACCTCTGAAATAAGTCCACCAACAGCTGTACCTCAAAGAGGTTTATCATGTAGTACTGACATCGACGTGCTCTCCTTAGTTCTTCCCACTGCGCTGAAGAAAAGCCCCATACACTTTGTCCGGACTCAACATCAAAATGTATACCCACTGTGTATACAGGTACTGATATAATTTTTATAGAGCGAGCGACTTCCCACTGCATACTCATCTGAGGCTGGTTAGAAATAGTGTTCCTGGTCGAGGGTGGTGGACAAGTTAATGAATCCAAAATTTAACATTAGGTGTATAAAAATATAATCCTATCTTGATTAACATGCTGGTGGCATGCACGCTGTTCCAATGTTAGTGTCTCTACAGTTAGTACCCCACATTCCTTAGTTGATCTGCGCCATGTTCTAGTGCTCTGGTCTGTACTCTTTGTTCCAAGTCGATTGTCTCTGGTGTTTTGTTGATCATGCTGCCTGTCTTGCTTAATGTACTGGGTTCCTTTCGTGAGCTAGTGTTAGTAAAAGTGTCCAAACATATTATTTGAGTCTTCCTTCAAAAAGGTCATCTTTCAACTGCGCTGGTTCGAGGTCCAAAGAGGGTGCAATAGGTATTCTCTCTATTCGCATTACTAAGTAATGAAGTCTTGCGGTGATCCGATTACATTCATTGTCACTGAAGTTACCTTCATAATCTTGAACCACAACTGATAGATCTGAGAATGTTCCTTCGCACTCGCTAAGTTCCTGTTCGGGGTCAAGTGAATTCACCACAGCCTGATTAACCGGGATATTATCCGCGCAACATCGAGAGAATAATTTCCTTAATTCGTTGGCATTGCCTTCTGTAGTCAATCCACGAATTTTCAATTCATACTTAATCTCAGCTTTTCTTAAATGATAGGCACTCATTTTTTAACAAAGACAATAAATTATACAAAGCGACAGAAAAACTCATAAATTCTAAATAAATCCAGGTTTAGAACGGCCAAGCACAAAACCAAAATAATCTTGTCCTGAGTATATTCCAGGAATTCTTATAGTATATTTATTTTCTAAAGTTGTAAGACCTCATAAGAAAATAAAACAAATCACAAAAATATTCAGCCCCACGTTGGAACGCCATTTTGCCATTGCCACAAAAGCATGAGGCAACATTGCTCCGACTCAGACTCAGGGAGAAGGGTAGGTTCTGATAATACTTGTGCGCAGAGCTCCAAGTCCCAGGTGCTAAGGCTCTAACCTAACTGTGTTCTTCGAGTTGTTTTGTTGAAAATTATTTGTTTAATGGGCGCCACCCCGTTGGTAAGGTTGCTGAGGGTAACGACGGGGAAGAAACCCTTCCAAAAGCACACAGTAAGGCAGACCCAAAGCCCTAACATTTATTCATGCTCGGTTCACAAGCTATGATATGAACCCCAATACTACACTATTAGTTTCCTGGAAATCCACTAATAGCATCTAAAGTTATTTCACCTTGATAAACTCAAATTTTACTAAACCCACTATGTTTGTGTATCTCGGCACAACTCCATCCTTAACCCTTAAAGCGCCAAACAGTTTCAGCCTAACTCTGGATTAGCGCTCATTTATTATAAAAAAATTAAAATTAGATTTTCTCAACGCTAATTTTAATTTCTTTCTTTTAGGTAACAAAATAAAACAGAAACTGCAAAAAAATATCTTTTATCATATTTATTGCCCAAAATACACATGATTTACTATTTAGTGTTCCAGCTCCTTTATAAATTTTACCCAATGCTTAAAGAACTCTGTTACTGTTTCCTTTTTTTAATTATGTATATAAATGATGACATTGCGTGCTTATATGTACTAGAATAGAACTAGAAAATAAGTATATTACATATTTAATACAAATTTATTGTAACAAATTAAGTTTACATGCCATAAATATGAAAACCAAATATTTTCAAAATTCTTAGTCCTCTAACGGGTGTTATTTTTCTAATTACAAAATAGTTTTCAGAAGTTTATAGAAGTAAATAAAAGATTGTAACACTTATTGGAGTAACAACATGCCTAAATATAAATAATAAAAATAAATGTAAAAATTAAGTATTTAGTGCTCCTTGCACAAAATCGTCAAAATCAGAATCGTCTGGATTCGCCATTCAAGAAACTGTTTATTTCAAAAGTTTATAAATATATAACTTTCGAAAAAAGATGTTCATATAACACAATAAAACTACACAGTAGTTTACCGATCAACTATTCGCACTGCTTCAACAGGACATGAAGAAGAACGCAAGAGCTGCCCGGCGAGGAGGCAGTGAACGTACGCATAAATGCGCTTGCGGCATTGAGCAATACTTAACAAACTGCCAGCTGTTCAGCAAAAACCGGTTCAGTATCGATCGATATACACAAAGGTTGTTACGTGATGTATCACAGCCCCGCTACACTACTGTAACATACACCCCGCACAGTCTAGCGGACAAACTCTGAATTAATAGTGCAAAATAGTAAAAAACAAGTATACTTGCGCGTCTACGCGCTTACGGCGTTTTAGAGCAAACTCGATCCTCGCGCGCATATGCGCTTACGGCGCTTTAAGGGTTTTAAGTGTGAAGTGCTGATAACTAATTGTAATCAAGTCCTGAGGGGACTCTAGGTTACACAGCAAAATTATTTAAATTTAATTGGCATATATCAGTTTATTTAATCTAATTGTGGTTTGTTATATTTTTCAATTCCACAAAACTATCACTAAATTATGAAGGAAAATTAAATACTGTATATATATATATATATATATATATCAGTAAAATCTTGGATTTATTTAAACATGATCAAATTAAGAACCCATTTCAAAACTTCAAAAAAGACAGGAATAACATATTCAGCTCATCAACCTGATAAGTATCAGTTCAACTTTCTAATTAAACTCAATGAGAGGAAGTAAATATTCTTAATCAGTGACCTTAGTTCGAATTCACAAGTATTCACAACAATTAATTTCAATATAAGTATGATAAATCCCCAAAATATATATCAGAAATCACCATGGCGGACAATAATAAAAATCTATCACAATAATCAATGATCAGTACTTAATAGCTATAATCAATATTCAATTATGGACAATAAACAACAAAGCAGGTGGCCACCGCTGAAAAGAGTACTCATGAAAACAAACATTAAACATTTAAATGAACAGTGAGACATTTAATAACTAACATAATTGACAAATGAAGCGCGAATTGTATCCCTGGCAGAGTCCAGAAATGTCCCCTGAAATGTCCAGAAGTCTCATAAACCGCACCAATATGAAATAGAATCGTTGTATTTAACTTTGACTATCACAGTCTAAGTCCGTGCTGGCCAGCCCAAATCCAAAATAATATTTATTCAAGTTCACCAAGTGAAAAAGAATGGACTATTCTATCACTTATCGGTTCATGACAGGCGAATTACGGTGAGTGAATAGAAGTCCCAGTGAGTAGGCACGCGGCAGAGGCAAGTGCGGTGCGGGGGTGGGGTGGGAGGGCCAATGTCACCACGGCCAACCGGTCAGCGGCGACGACGACGCGGTAGCGGCGATGCGACGTGATGCTGATGGCTGTAGGCTGTCAAACCAACCGTTCCGTTTCGCTTGACGATGTCCGGAACGTAAAGAAAAGCCCTACATATTCAATAATATATAGTATTTTTGGTTAGGCAAATAATTAAACTACATAATTAACTACAATGGTGTAAAACAAATAATTTTGCAGATTCAATATTAAACATTTTAATAAATCTATTTACTAAAGCATTATTTTTTTATATGTTTAATTTTATAATATTATTTATATTTTTAATAATTGGGATTCATTTAATTAAAACCTGAATTTAATCTTTAAAACTGTTACTGTTTACATTTATTTACATAAAATTCTAAACTTCATAATATCGATATATATATTGTTTCAGTTACTTCAAAACATTTTAATCCTTTTCTATGAAATAATACTTGTGCAGCTTAAACTGCATCATAACTCACGAGCTCACAAAATAACATGTAAAAGATAAATGATAATCTAGTATTGGATAGTTTGTACAAAATCACAAGTACGAAAATAAGGTTATTATTTAGACACATTAGAACTTTACTAAACAAAGTCATTAATTGTCATTTAAAATCATTACTACGAGATATATCAGAGATATGAAACCATTAATAAATTTACGAGATATGAAACATTAATAAATTTTGGCTCTGAAAATAGTGGACAATAATTAAATATTATATACGGACAGTTAGCTAGTAGAGCAGCTAATAACCTGTTCTTAACGACGAAAGGTAAATATTTTTAAGATAAATATATTGATAACAACACTCATATTCTGTGGCACAAACAAATAAAATCAAGTTACTGGCAATATTCAATAAGGTTACTGCAATATTCATTGTCATCGAACAATTGTGTACAAACCACAATCGTTGTCTCAAAATTGACAAATTTACAACTTTACATTTTACAAATTACACTGTTCTTTTAAACATACAAAACAAATGAGACATTTATATTCACACAAACAAGAACGTACTTGATTTTTTTTTTTTTATAAATATACATTTACTTTAACATTAGACATTTTAAGGCTACAAAATATTACTGAAACAGATTTTAACTACCCTAAATTCTTACTCCAAGTTTCTTCCTTCAAAATTAATATTGCATAATTGGCTCGTATTCATTTAAAGCTACAGTTAGATTTATATGAGTGAATTTTATATCGCTATACACATTAAACAGACAGTACTATTTTCATATTCAGCTCTTTCCCAATAAAATACAAATTGGGCAGTTTATCACACAACATAAAATATTGACAACACAATAAACGAAAACCCTAATTACTTGTTAAATAAGTAATCATACATTAAACATCGTTCCTATGTGCCATGTGTCTTACTTAGGATTGTCCAAGCATGAATAAAGAGAACCTATTTTAATGATTGCAAAAGTCTAATAATGATTTAAATTTTGAAGCTTTTAAATATTGCTTTTGGACAAAGATTTTGAATTATAGAAAATGACGGTCTGCCTTACCTCTAAGCAAATTTTCCCTGAAGAAAATGCTGAAAATCCACGACGTGAAGAGGGCTTCCACAATCCAAGTGAACAGGTCGGCAAGCTCATCCACAAACAAGCCTAATTGTCGAGACAATGCCATATCACCCGCTCAGGATTAAACTTGCCGGCGCACCGGTTCTAAGGTCCAAAGTGGCGGCTTCTGGCTAGGCAACAGCGCTTACGGCAATTTCTCAGCGCCTACATAACTTTGATAGGCAAATACTGCACGCTCAGTTTTAGGGAAATGCATCGGCCAACTTTGGCGGGGCTAGCTACCGCAGTGGAAAATGTCTAGTTGGGTGATCAATCCAACTTCCGAAATGAGGTCCATAAAACATAAACGTTACACATACAGTGTGAGTTCAAAGTATGGATACACTGTTTAGTTTTTTTTATAGATAAAGATGAAGGGATGGAACTCAGGACACCTTTCTAGGAAATAGAAGTGAAACTTTTTAATCATTGTTACAGCTTTGCCTATTTCCCCAAAATGGGATTTTGGGTGGGGAGGGGTCTCAAAATTTTTAAATGTAATCACCCATTGAGTGACATCTCACTTGAAAGGTCTTGACAAAAGAAGAAAACCAGTAAAAATAAGAGCTTTCTATCTCAACCCAGTACAAAATGACAGCTCATTGTAATTAATTAACCCTTTGCACGCCACTAATAAATCCATTAACTTTCCTATAATTCCAAGACAAGTAAACAATTTTTCTTTAAGCATTGTGTCTGTTAATATTACCGTTTAACATGAAAGTTGCTTCATCAAAGAGAGCAATGTTGTTTAATCTCTAATGTATTATTATCAATGTTCTGCATCATTATTTCACAAAATTCTACTCAACCTAAATTAGCTCATGAACTAAACGAAGTTTGTATGCTTTATAACCACTATCATGTAAACTTTACAAACTGATATTTGATATATACCTAATATTTGTAGAAACATTTCTTAGTGAGGCGTGAGGATCTTCTACAACAGACTGTAAAACATCTGTGACAATGCTTTTTAGCCGATTTTGGTCATCCAGTTTGGGGCGGTCTTTAACACTGCCTGTTTCCTAGAAACATTGGTTTGTTGTATGAACTCCTGATTTATATACAGGATTTTGATTGGGACAAGCTTCATTAAATAAATTCCTTACTTCATCGTAAGATCTCATACGGTCTCCGTAGCCTCGCGTTATCTGGATCATAATATGTTCTTACACTCCATTTCAATGTAAAGTATCACAAAAACACGTCTTAACTTTGGTAATTCCAACCAAATACTGAACATGATACTGCACTTACTCAAAACTGATAAGATAAAGGAGGCGTCTCCTGCAGCAGGGAATAACTGCAAAATTGGGAGGGAAAACTTTTGTGGCATCTGATCAGAGATCATGTGCAGAACATCCTCCTGAATCAGGATGCTAATTCTACAGTGCCCACTGCTGCAGCCCGACCAGAGTCCCGCTTGCTGAAGACAGTAGGCACTCCTCCTGGCTATAGCCCGAATAACTAATGACCAGGGGGGTGAGGTTGAGTCAACAGTCTAGAGCTGCACCCGGCGCACTAAGAAAAGCCCCAGTGATAGCAAGGCAAGCCATCCTTTGGATGCCCGCCAGACAAGCTACCACCGTCTTAGCCTCCGTTCTTGGCTACCAAACAACAGCTTCATACATTAGTGCAGGTCTGACTACGGAAACATAAAGCCAGTACTGTCATGAGGGGATTTAAGATTAAATTGCTGTTATAGTACTGTGTATCAATATAATATATCTATAATAGACAAAAATCAGTTGAGCAGAGACATTGTGTTATAAATTAATTTGTAAATACCATTAAGGCTTTTATGTAGTAGAATATCTTATATACTAAAAAAAATTATTAAAGCGTTCTGGAACGTAGTAGGTACTATACCCATACCGGTACAAAATCAGGTAGGAAATATAATGTAGCCAAGAACTGTTTGGGAATGGACGCTTGAAACTGTCTTGTGGCATTGTTCCGAAACTGGCAAATTGTGAAAAAATTTTGAGAACATATGTTTATTTATTGTTAAGAAGTAGACGTTTGTAGACAGACACGAGGCGATACATGAACATAGATCCAGTGTCCTTGATACTGCTAAGAATTAAGGCGAGTGTCGATCCATCACTAGTATAATTCTAAATACAATAAAACTAAAGCTGTATTTTGTTCAAAAGGTAATGAGATGCTCATGAACAGGACAAAGATTACTTTTGTTGAGATCGTAACTGATAGTAGTTTTATGAATATTTTGAATGAATGAGTGAACGTTTATTGTCATAATGCATTTTAAAAGATCCAGCTATGCTGGCAAGACTGATGACATAGTCAGAAATAGAACAATAATAAATATTGTCACTGCTACATAATATAACCTAATATTATATGATAATTAAACACCATTATTAAACTGCATATAAAAGTTTATGAAGATATCAGACATTAATAGGATAAACAATGGAATTTCAAACTTTGATATCAGTAATAATACTGCTAAATAAATGTAAGTGTATACATCCAACAATTCTCTTTCCTCGGTCTCCCATCGTTAGTAGTAATATTACTATCAATTTAACAATAACAAGATTCCAGCTAAATTGATTCGCTAACATATAAAAATAATAAGCTCTAATATAAATAACAGTATTACCATTTTAAGCTATGAATTAATTAATTATATGTTAATGTTATGTAATGCTATGTTATTAATGCTATAATTAACAAAAATAGATATAAATTAATTAAAAGTATTAAAACTTCTTTACATTTATTTTGTAAAACATTGCTGAGTCAAATAACGTTCAGTTTCTTACATTTTTCTTTACAAGAACTTTTGCTGGAAGAAAATTTCATAATTCTTTTTTGGATTTTTAAAATTTTTCTGCTAGTTCTACAGAGCCCCACAATGTAATTCCAAACTTCATAATTGAGTAAAAATAGTCATAGTATAGGGTCATCTTTGTTTTTAAACTTGTGATGTGTGTAACACAGCTCATATTAAAAAAAATAGTATTGAGTTTTTTACATAAGTTTTGTATTTGTCCTGTCCATGTCATATGTTCATCAAAACAAACAGATTTTATGAAGTTAAAATCTATAATGTATAAACAAGGTAGAATAGATTTTATTTTCTTGCTTTCAGTAAATTTACCAATAAATGTGAACATTTCTGTCCATCCTGTCATTGAATTTTCAAATTAATTTTTTTTAATTTCATACATTGCTTTAAGTTTTATACTTTAAATTGTGTCATTTGAATTCTCTTTTGAATAGTAATAAATATAGAATTTTACTTATACCAAGTTAATTCTTTTGTATTATTATTTTTATTGTGTATTAAAGACCATTCTTGTAACTTTGATTGTAAATATGACTTTCAAAATTAATAATACTCTACGTATGATTTTAAAGTAATGAAACAAAAATAGATATAAAGTTCTAACGTTTATGAACATAACAATGGTTAGATGGCAAATGAACCATTAACATAAGTAAAATTTAAAGTAAACTATTATAAGTGACCATATGATAAGGTACAATTTTGAATTTGAACTTTTGTGGCAGTGTGTGAGAGATGATGATCTGGGGTTTGACCCATTCCACGAGACCCAAAAGGCTTTCGCAGAAATGATGGAGAAGGAGGAACCGAACCATCAACACAATTTCCAACCTAAGCTGCTCGCAATGCAGCATAATCACCATAGGTGAGTTGTTTCAGTTTTGATTCATTCCTGTAATTTGAGTTACAAACACTTACAACCAGAAATACCAAAAACAATATTCAAATTAAATTTAATCAATTGTATTACTAATTATTAGTGGATAGGTTTGGAAGTATTGAGTTGTGTATAAATAAAAATTGAGGCGGTAGCTGCTAGAAGGCCTATCTCGAGATGGGCCCTTTTTGAGGAGATCGCTTATATTTTTTCTCCATATGTTTAAGTATAACCTCCATCTCCACTCATTCAAATATTCCTCTTTGTTATCAAGATAAACCTATTTAAACGTCTATGTGTCGAGAGGCCCTTCTAGCATAGACAAATGGTGGCATCAGCTGGCTGTGTGTTTGTGTTTTCTGCTGTACAATATAACCTCACTTCTTGTTGTTTTGTATTGTGATTGTGTAGCTTACAAGTAGTATTTGAGTGTTTTATTTATATTGGTGTTAGATACTGAAAGAAATGAGTGTGTGAACTTCTTTTGAAGTCTAACTCAAAAGGTGTAAAGAGAAAAGTAGTTAGCACTGAACAGTGGGGGCCGTAATGTTCGGAAACAAAAAAGCGGGCAGTCAGGCCTAGGTTATACTTCCACTTCGGGGGAAAAGATGTTCCGCCTAAAGTTAATAATACAGTTAAATCTTGTTGCAAAAGGGATGATGAGTGCTACAAAAAGTTCTCATTTGATGAACAACTTAACGTTTTTAACCAATTTTAAACGGAAATCCTTTGGGTAAAAGTGGTCAAGATTCATACTTGAGTAGTTGCATGACAATACAGGATAAGAAAACTGAATGTTTGGTTTAAATGTGAGAGTAAGAAAATTGATCGATCTGCTGTTTGGAAGTATCACATTAATTTTTAATGGAAAACAGTTACAGGTATGTCGAAATCTTATTTTGTCAATATTTCAAGTATCACAAAAAAAGGATTAGAATAATCCAGGCTAAGTTGATGGCAGGGGAGTCCTTTGAAGAGAGAAGAGGAAAACATACTAAGAAATGCCCTCGGGGAAAACTGTGTGGCAACTTGCTACTGAACATTTAAAGAAAATTCCCACATAGGCCTAGTCATTATACTAAGTCAAATAGGCTGTATTTTGAAGACCCAAACTATCACAATCATAGGCATTTACAAGTTGTTTTCAGAGTATTACATGGAGAAAAACTGGAAATGCTCTGCCAATGAAATATAAAACCTATTTTAAATTTTTTAGAAGGACAAACTTTGCTCTAAAACGTCCAAAAACGGATGTGTGTGACTATTGCACTCAATGTCAGAAAAAAAGCTTGAAATCAACCAAAACGATCCATGCCGTAATGACTATAATGTTCATAAAAGAAGAGCTGAAAGGTTTAAACAAATAAAACAAGATTTGATCAAACAGTGCAAACAATCTAATGATGTCTTAGTTTTGGAGTTTCGACTACTCCCAGAACCTTCCCTTACCCAAGTTAAATATCACTTCCAATTTTATTAAAAGGCTTTTATGGCTGTATTTATTTAATGTTCATGTTCACAATGACGATACATCCTATTTCTATACGTTTATTGAAGGTGAGTCAAAAAAAGGGTGCTAACTCTGTTGCGTCATTTGTTTTTGATTGTTTTGAAAAAGGTTTTCAACAAACTTCAAAATATAAAAGAAGTTGTGCTGTTGTCGGACGCGTGTGGCGGCCAGAATAAAAATGCCACAATGACACAGTTTTGTTCATGGTTGTCAAAGAAATATAATGTAAAGGTTAAACAGATATTTCCAGTTAGGGGACACTCTTTCAATTAATGCGATAGGAACTTTGGATTGGTAAAAAAAACAGCTCAAGCAGAATGAAATAATTGAAAATCCCAAAGACTACCTTGAGAGAATAGTTCTTTCTCGCCATAAACCATCTCCGTTCATACTGGTTCACGATGCATCAATAATCGTAAACTGGGACAAAGCTCTTGCTCCCTTTTTTTTACGTAATCCAAAATCAATTGAAATGAAAAAGAATTCCTACAGAAACTACACCTAAGTATAGTATTCAAAAAATATTCAGTGATTATGTATGATCCATCTGGAACTATATCATGCTGTAAAACATTTTCTACAGGAGTTTATGAGCAGTTTCAGCACATGCGCACTTTCTCCGCAGATCTTGATCTTCAACGTACATCTTCCATACAAATTAATAAAAGTAAAGTAGATGATGTTTCTTTCCCTTATGTCTGCAGTAAGTGAAGAAAACCGATGGTTTTATGTAGATTATTTTGAGAAGAAATGCAGAAAAATTTCCTTCCGATTTAAGTTTAATAGACAAAGTAAAAACTAAAAGTGAACAGTATTTATTACGCTATTCTGACACACTAATTTTAACATTAAAATGTGTTTAGGTTGTACCATGTTATTAAAGAATTATGTTGATGTAAATTATTGCTTTGTTTTATTTTGTCCTGAACTAGAAAGGCCCCTAATATTAGGTAAGAAAATTAATTTTTTTATTTAACTTTTGTACCGTTATGTGACGCTACAAAACAGCATGCCGATGTAGGGTTTTATTACTGCTGGTAGTAGGTTAATAAAAGTAATTAAACTTAGTTACACTGTGTAAATATAAAAGAGAAATCTGTTTGTAAAATAAAAAAATATAATAAGTGAATAAATTATCAAAATAAATGGCTTTCATCCAATAGTAAACATTTAAATGCAGTTTTCTCAAAACATGGTTTTTTGAGATAGGCCCTTCTAGCAGCTACCGCCTCAATTAATCTTTAAAAATATTTTGTCCATCCAAATGTCTTATCAGTGATCTATCCTATGTTAGACTCAAAACATTTTTTTTCTCAGCTTTTGATATAGATACTAGATCACTTTGTTTATTAATAAGTATTTAATTTCTATAATGGGTTCTATTACAATGTAGTTAAGATTAGTTTTTGTCAGGTTTAAAATTAAATTGTTTTCTAAATTAGAATGATTTCAACTTGATAACTTGTGAAATCGTTACATACAACTTTGGGTTTTTGAGTTATCTCACAGACTGGTTGATTTTTCATATTAGTCATACCCAAAAAGTGTGTTAATTTAGTTAGTTTATGTTTCATTTTTTATAATTTGTTTTCTTAAAGCTGACTAGCCATATACCCGAGAGTAGCAAAGCAAAGAAGATGGTTGGGCTCCAGCCAATAGTGGCGCAGTGTGTCGTTTCTGTTGCCACACATCACTTTACACATGGCAAAAACTCCTCATTATAGGAGTATTTTACACTACTATGGGAATACAAACATATTTGAATATTTGTGGATTGTCATTGTATTATATTAACCCTTTCCGGGCCAGGCGGCAATATATTGCCGCCATAGATCGTGTCTGAAAAGTGCCAGGCGGCAATATATTGCCGTCGGTGACATACGCGAAAAGCGCCAGGCGGCAATATATTGTCTCCTTGATATTCGTCGTTTTCTTAAATAAATACGACGTCAAATGATTAAAGTTTTATGTTTTTTTATTCCCTGCTATATTTGTAGATAGTTAATATGAATATAATTTTTATTTTGGAGGTCTATGCATTTTTATTTCGTAATTGTCACGTGACATTATCATCTGACTCGATCTATTGTTGTTAATTCTTTATGCTTTAGTGTAATCGTACTATTGTATGCTGGATTCTTCTTCATTATTTTATTTTGTGGTTGTAAATATTAGTAGTGTTAGTAATTACCTGCTTAGCTATTGTGTGTAGTAGTTACAATGACTGACAATTTGCGATCTCACGGGAGTGAAATTGTAAGTAGCATATTTGTAAATAGAAAAAGTGTAAATAAATTTCAAATAAAATTGTGTAAATATTTCTTGGTAAATAGTGTTTTTAACTGTATTGAAACTGTTTATGGATCCTACAATCATCTGTTTACCGGTACATCCATAATGTGAATATTTATTTTAAGTTTCTTGCAGTGTAAGAGTCAGTTGTTTTATCATTTATAAAATGTTGCGAAGTACAATTATGCGTTATTTATACAAAATGTGTCATAAAAAATTTATTTATGAGAGAAATAACACAAAAATTTTGTATGGTTGTTCCTTTCTAAATGTACAATATAATAACATAGCTCCCCACAGTAAAATTATTTTTCCTTTTTTAGTTATTTACAAAAAAAAATAACAAAATAAAATTTTTGTTTATCTAATCCATTAAAACATTATTTTTTTAAATTTTAAATTACTTAAAACTACTATCTATATATTTTTTTTGTTGATAGTATATATCTATACGAGTAATTTGGTGCAACTTTTAGGTCATTCTCTAATGTTTATGAAAAGTTTATAAATTTTAATCTAAGAGACTGCAAAATCGCCAATTTTAGCCTGGCACTTTTGACTAGTCACAAGGGGATATGATATGTGAAAAAATTTTGCAACATCTCATATTTGGTCCTAGCCCTGAAAGGGTTAATAAAAATATGATTTTGTTTAATATTTAATAATTTATGTCTAACATTGGCCAATATAAAGTGTCAATTCACAATAGCCTAGGTAACAAAAAATACAAATCCTAAGAAACATCTGCTTATGTAAAATAAAGTATGAATAATTATTAGTTTTATAATATATATTAAAATACAGTAAATAATTAAAGTAATAATTGTAAACTTGCGTTTTTCCTGGATCTTGTCATCAATCGTGTGAACCAGTTCTTCTGTAACCAAAAATGGACGCCCACTTCGTTCTTCATCGTGCACTTTACTATGTCTTTCATTGAACTGTTCAAAACCATCTTCTCACCATTGAATCACTCATCGCATTTTATTCGTAAATTTGCCAGTAAATTTCAATTGGTTTCACTTGCCTAGCATTCAGAAAATGAATCACAGATCTGATTTCACAAGTGGCAGGATTTTTAATCAACACCGACATTGTAAACAAGCACAACAAAGCGTATGTGGCTGACAATGATCTCACGTTTCTTCTCCTTGATACATATCATCTACCGCAAATGTGCGGAACTGCGATCGCAGCGCTGCAGCGGCAATAAATTGAAATGTATCTTATATTCTGGACCTACCTCGTATAATTCACACACGTACACAGACAGTTGGAACTTTTAGGTGAGTGTGAAAGATTTGGAAGTGCTGCTAACCAACACATTGTTTATCCATCCAATTGTTAGCATTGCTGTGAGTATCATCATCACAGTAACCACTTTCTTTATTCATAAAAAACTTCGCTAAAAATTTGATAATATTCGAGGCCTGAATTGAAGTATTAGTAAACAACATAAAACATTTTTACAATCAAACCATTTTCAGTTTACCATACCATATTACAGTACCAGAATATAGCAATCGACCCTTGTAAACAAATATATATATTTGGCCAGCCACTACACATGGCCTGCTTGAGTTGACATGACAACTGTGGTGTCATTAAAGGTGAGCCTTGTAGTGTAGTGGCCTTCCAAACTTCAAGGGTTCAAAGTTAAGTGTGTAACAAATATTTTTTATAGTTTGCTTTTGCTCTTTTTAAGTGATTTTGATATATTTGCTCGTAAGTCATATTTAATTACTACTCAATGATCAATCAATGTTTGTTGTCAAGGTTAAATTGTTTGTCTTTGAATTTGTCTAGGAACTTTTATTAGTCTCTTAGCTATGTATTATGTAACATAATGTCAAGAATATCTACGTAAAACTTTCAGACAAGGAAATTATCTGGAAAAAAATTTTATGAAATAAAACATTATTTTTAAATTTTTATATGACTGAACAACTTTCTGTGCACTACAGATATACAGATACACAAAAGCCTTTTCTGTGTATTTTTTTAATGTTGGATTTGGGAGTGACCACATTGATACAAATTCTGTAATTGATATTATTTTGTAAGAATGAGCAATTTCATTACTTTTAAAGTGTGGATACTGTATATTTAAAACATAATTTACGTCCAGAAGATACGTTTTATATTAGTGTGGGAGAATTCCAGCTAAAATATTCCATCTATTAATAATAAAGATAGGAGTTACTAGTGGAGGAGAATTCCAGCTAAAATACCCATCTATTAATAATAAAGATGGGGAGTTACTAGTGCAGGAGAATTCCAGCTAAAATATCCATCTATTTAATAATAAAGATGGGAGTTACTAGTGCAGGAGAGTTCCAGCTAAAATATCCATCTATTAATAAAGATAGGAGTTATTTTGCATGCACCTTTTTACCTTAAACATTTGTAATAAATAATATGAAAAAATAAGCTTCTTTTTGTTAATTTTAGCTTATTTTAAAAAGCTGTTAAAATTTGAAAATCGCATAACTTATCTCAAGTGTTTGTCTTTGTTCAGGATAAGCACGTGTACAAAAACTTGTAGATGGGCTGCGGATCGGCTCATCTATATCTCCTCGTACTCGGCTTCCTCCCCCTGGCTTCACATCCACCCCGAACCACATGAATGCCTTCGGACTTGGCATTCCACGTACAGGTAATACAGTCACTGTCAATATTTGTCTTATGTGAGAACTGAGGTGATTCAACAGTTCTTTTTAACATTTCGACCACATAAGTATTTTCCATGATATTTAATCGAAACAAACGAATTTCTAGGTTGTAATAAATCCGGTTTCAATTATTCAATTGACATACGACTTTTGCAGCCATAAAATGAGCTTATAGAGTATAGTAGTTTACAATCGATAGATTAAAGGCAAATAGATAATTATTTTATAACTGCCAAAGTTTCTAATTGCATCAGCCCAACTGCCAATAGTTTGGTTTATAGAGTTAATGATGCTGTTGTGTTTCCAATCCCCACCTGGTTTATCATATCATTTTTACCGATTAACTTAGGCACTTTTATTTCATACCACCCAATTAATTATGGCTGGTTTTTGAATAATTTTTAGACATTAATGAAATTAAAAGGCATATGATAATATATTTGTATTTGATGGTAAAACAGTACCACATGGTAGCATGCACACATGTAAAAACATGTAATGGTGGAAGTTATTTTACATATTTAAACAAAATAATCACGTTATTGTCTTTGTTTGTTTCTTGTTAAGCAGTATTAATTATTAGGTTACTTGTTCTCACAGTTGCCCTTTATATTAATTAAAATTGATACATTCATAGTTTATCTCCTTGTTATGCATTGATCTTGGTGTCATCTATTTCTTGTGTGCGGTCTTTTTATTTTATTATCACACAGGTTAACTTATTTGTTTTGAAAACTGATACCTACGTCATAGTTGCTATTTTCTTGGTTTTGGCATTGTTCTTGTTAATATTTCTTTGTTATTGTTATTACATTTATCTCTATTTATTGTTACACTATTAATTGGTTATCTATTTAGACTTTCTTTGTTATGCATCTTTACAATTTGCATAATCTTAGTTGTTTCATATAATGTCATCTATTGTTTTGTTTACTGGTTGCATATTCTAATTGTTGTTTGTTTAGTGTACTAATTAATTTCTTTGGTCAACCGATTCTGGTCACTTGTTATGCACTGTAGATAAAAATTGCAACCTTACTTGTTGGAAATGGGTTGATTTGCCGTTGAAATAATAAAAATAAAATCAAATAAAATCCCCCCCCCCCCCCACCCCCCCCCCCCCCCACCCCCCCCCCCCCCCACCCCCCCCCCCCCCCACCCCCCCCCCCCCCCACCCCCCCCCCCCCCCACCCCAAAAATCATAAAACAAGTTATTACAAGAACATCAACAACCATAATTAACACAGCATTTATTAGGTTTTGTTTTGTCTGACCGAAGCTGATTAAGAAGTTCTGGGAATACCTATCGTTGGTTTTACCATGTCTATCGTTGGTTTTACCATGTCATCTCTTATTGTTTTACAGTTATTAAGTGAGACATATTCAGTCTAGTTACTGTGTCAATGTGGCCTGCATGTGTTCCTGAATACAGAAAGACTACATTTGCTTAAAATCTAAATAATTACAATCATTGTTAAAAAAAAGCATAGCAGATAATAAGGAAATATTGCTTCACGGCCGCAAAGGACAGATATTAAATAGATTGGAAGAGATATAAATATATACAGGCCATTGTAATATCACAAACATCTCTGAGGCAACATTTCACACATCCTAACACACGAGCTTCAACAGTGACATCACTAAATTGTACCTGTAAGATAGGATATCCACAGGAATCACACAGAGTCAATAATATGATTGGAATGTAAAACATGTTGATAATGATTTCTAGCATAAATTTTATAGTTTATGGTGAATGTTCGTGACTGACTGACTATGTTCAGAAAAGAATTCTACGCTTAAATTGAAATCTTTTCAAAACTATTTCTCTACAAATGTTTTTGTCCGAAAGATAGTTAGGTCTTCAAATTTCTAGCCTCTCTTAGCAAGTCTTAGGAGGTAAGTAAAGATTCTTAGAAAATTTCAATTAAATCTATTTGATTTATAAAGATTTTGTTATGAGGCAAAATGAATTGTCCAATTGTAAAATAATTTTACTTTAATAAATTTGTTCCTGTAAAGTCACACCCTGATGTGAATGTGGTTCAAAAAGAGTTAAATGAACCACTGACTATAAATTTCATAAGAATTTGGTTTCAACAGATACTATAATTCTTATAATGGCTATATCATTGTTTTAAATATTGAACTTAATTTTGTGAATACTCACTCCCTGTGTTGAGTCCAGAATTTACTTTGGAAAAGTTAGAAGAAAAGAAAGAATTATTATCTGGTTCCAACAGGGTAGCTGCTCTGTGCCTTCCCGTCAAAAGTGACTCTGAAACAGGGGAAATTTTCTTTCAAATTTTAAGAAAGAATAGATACTTAAAATAGTTTCTTCAATTTTTAAAATAAAATTGTTAAGAAGCTCTATACTGTTTTTTATTACAGGACATAGAAATTTCCTGTTATACAAAAAAATCTATTTTTAAAAACCAGCATTAAAGTACATCTTGTGTGGTTTCCAGGGACAATTTATAATAGGGAACACAGTAAATGCAAGCTTGTATTGTTTTATGAGAAATAAATAAAAAATGCTGAATTTTATATGATGACACATGAGCTCTCAGTTAAGTCAGATAAATATTGGGAATGCAAATTTACAGTTTTCATGATGAAGGAATATTGTTCAAAATTAATTTTATGTTATGATCATTGATTCTGATCAATCTTGTACAGTCAATTTGACCATTAATCCAGATTTATTACAGTGGACACTTACTATATAGATTATAAATTACAAGACTCCTCCAGAAAGTATCCTTTCCTCAGGATTTTGAGAAAATAATTGTTCCAAACAGGTATTTATACTTACAGCTAAAAATATTGAAGCTCCTTTGTTGGTTCAGTACTAGACTAATGTCATATTCCATTACACTACAAATATCTTTCATTACATAATTCGGCTTGTACTAAAATGGTTTGGAATTCTCATGTGATGATTATCTAATAGAGACCAACATAAAAGAATAGTTTAAACGATTTAAAAATGGCTCAAATTCAGTGCAGTGATTCATATTTGCTCAATCGCATCAGGCTTTCTTCACCTATTTAAATGCTTATTTCCTTGTTTTTCTGTTTTGAAATTTTAGTCAACACTCGTCTATAATAATATCTCTCAATTAGTTTCAAGTAGTAGTTGGGTGAATAATCTTCCAATCTGTTTCCATACAATCACTCCTAGTTGAATGACAAATATGGTAGCACAACCAACACACAGTGATTGTAAGTAATTAATTATAGAAAAATATGTGACTTTGATCTTCTATAATCTAAGGCTGGATAGCAGCATTCACCCTTGTTGACGTTATGTTACATCAGTTACAGTACAAAAATGTTGACATCAGACAAGATGGATGGAGATAGTGCACTTTAGAGCTGTAACTGGACACAACATAATACAGGGTGGGGCAGCATAACTTCCTTTTTTTAAAAGTGTGCCATTTAGTTGATTGATGTCATAACGGAGCGCTAGCTGTCTCGTTCGAGAGGTGGGGCTATAAAGCTTTGTCCTGGCACAGTTCAGTCGCCATCATGCGTTGGAACAGTGAGGACCGTGCATTTGAGGCCTACTTTTCGAGTGGATGTTCAGTGATCGCAACCCATTGCACCTTTTGAAATCACTTTAATTTAACCCTGTTGGCCCCTGTTGCGGACCGGAAATCAATTCAATAATGTAACTTTGATAGCAAACAGGAAAAAATCGTTAAACCTAGTGAAATTACAAATTCGTTCAATACATTTTTTTGTAAGTGTTGGAAAAGATTTAAAAACAGATGTTTTATCCTCTGCAAAACTTTGGAGAAAAATGTATCCAATAATGTTTTTGTTCCCATCTAACCTGGAGGAAGTTCAGAGAATTATAATGAGCCTTAAAAATACAAACTCGGTTGGGTAGGATAACATTCTAATCTCTTGTCATTAAACAGTCTGTTTTTGAGATTTCTGCTCCATTGGCCGGTTTAACAAATGTATCTTTTCAGACGGGGATTTTTCCGGAGGAACTACAACTTTCTATAATAAAACCACTCTTTAAAAAGGGTGAAAAAGATTTTACCTGTTTTAAAAAATTTCTTGAAAAAATAATGACAATTCGTATTTTGAAACATTTAGAAGAATATAAAGTTTTATATCAATTTGGCTTCATTAAAAAATCTTCCACAGTAACTGCGGTTTACAATTTATTGGACTCAGTATTAAATTCCATTGATAAAAAGCATCAAACTGCTTCAATTTTATGTGACCTGACAAAAGCATTCGTGGAACATAATTTACTCTTATTACAAACTTGATTATTATGACACGTGGAAAAGTCTACGAATGGCTAAGCTCCTATTTATCTGACAGGAAACAGAGAATCACATACAAAGATGAATCAATGGAAGCACACATTTCAACTTGGAAGACTATTACACGTAGAGTTCCCCAAGGGTCAGTATTGGGCCCTTTGCTGTTTTTAATTTACATTAACCCTCCGAGAGCTTTTCGTCACGGCCGCGACTAATTAATGCCTATTATGAAGGGCAAAGTCGCGCCCGCAACTATATAACAGCACTTTGTTTTATATTCATATTAAAATGACAGCATAATAGTCAAATTCGGTATCATTTGAAAGATGAAGATTTGTTATATTACATATAATTGCGACAATGCATAATTGTGGAGGCAGTGCATTACGTCATACTTTGTTTTGACGATATGTTACAAAAGTGTTTACCGCTGACAGCTGACTGCGGTGTTGCGTGATTTTACAAACATGGATCACGATACTTTGGAACATTCTAGTGAAATTCTGGATTTTTAGATGAATATATATCTAGTAAAAACGATATAAGTGACATTGAAGCTCCTGATATAGGCCTACCTTCAGACATTTCACTTCTTGATTGTTCAAGTGGCAGTGATGAAGAGTACGAACCGGACCCTAATGAACTTTCAAGCTAGGGTCAAATTACGCCGGTGCACAGTTTGCTAAAGCATAAAAAAGACTGAAGCAGATTTTGGTGTCCTGGCTGTAATACAGGTGTGCACAGGGAATGTTTCCACTTATTAGAACATTCCTGGAGACCCCTTAGGCCTGGGAGAAAAGGAAAGGCATCACAAAGCAGTGATTTAGAGTAAACACAGGGAAAAAATTGTGTATATACTTGTGATTTTTTCAATGTTATAGTTAGGTTTTTTAGTTTAAATATAAACAAAGTGTATATATTTGTAAAACTTATTACATTTGGAATAATATGGCTATTTTGAAACTTTTGTTTTGTGTACATAGTGAAATCTTGAGTAGTGGATGTTAGGACATGACAAAATTTTGAAACTTTTTTTACTTCGGAGAGCTACAAACCTGAACAGACAGAGGGCAAGTACAATACTATTATACTTCTTTTATTCCTTTTTGTTTTGTGAATACATTGATATATAACATGAGCAATATAATTAAAAAATTGTATTTTATATGGTTTTTTAAAAAGAGAACTGTAAAAGCGCCAAAAAAGCTGTGGCACTACGGGAGTGGGTATGTGGCACTCGGAGGGTTAATGACCTCAAATACAGCTTAACCTGTTCGCCCGTTACATTATTTGCAGATTTTACACAAATTTAACAGTAAAAGGAAATAATTTGGCTGAGCTTGAAAGTGCCTTGCAAACATCCCTATGTGAAGTAAGTAATTGGTTTAACGCTAACAATCTGATATTCAACAAGAAAAAAAGCCAAATAATTCTCTTCATGTCTTTTAAAAATCAGATTCCAGAAGTAAAATTGCCTGATATTGAGGTTGTTCACTCTTCAAAATTCCTCAGGTAGTAGTAGACAGACACCTTAAATGGAATGAACACATACAGCAACTAACAAACATAACTAACTTGTTTTGCTTTGAGAACAATTAGCTCTGTATCAAACCGTGATACTATTAGGTCTGTCTAATATGCATATGTTTTCTTGCACCTGAGATATGGGGTGGCATTTTGGGAAAATTCATTAAACTCAAAAAATGTGTTCAAATTGCTAAAACGAATTATAAGAATTATGTTTAAGCTCTGAACCCGACAGTCAATAACCCATTTTTCATAAATAAGAACATTTTGACCCTCTTATATCTGTATATTTTTGAAGTTTAAAGTTTTTACAAATCCAATAGTGAACAGTTCCACAAAAATCAAGTATTTCACCCTTACAAAACAAGGAATCAGATATTACACTATCCTATTCATTGGTTAAAACTATGAGCAGGGGGTGTATTATTCTGTATTAAAAATTTACAATAAATTGTAGGATCTTTAAAAAATGAATATTCAATTCAAACATTTAAAAATTCCTTAAAATACTACCTAGTAAACCGGGCATATTACTCTGTCGAAGAATACTTAAATACTTAATTTATCTATTTATATTTCTTATTTGCCTTAAATAATTTTTTTGAGCAAAAGTGTAATTTGTACTTTTGATTTCTCATTTTTTGTATTTGTTGTGTTGACTGTGACAATTCACATGTTTATTTTAGCTCTGCTAAAGAATGTAAACACGATGTGAAACTTTTATTGAATAAATTGTTATGTGGGTCACTAAATTTCAAATGTGACAAAACGAAGAACTGGAGTCCCATGGCCCATTAGATCACCTGAGAACATTGAGAGCTTCAATGTTGCTATCACCACAGCGTTCAGCGCACAAACATACGTCTGCCCTTGGACTTTCCAATCGTTCTGTGCGGAGAATTCTCCATGAAGACCTACATTTCCATCCATACAAGATACCAGAAATCGGTATACTCAATGTATCTAGAATGGGGGACATCACCTACCTAATTTTACTCTTCAAAAATACGTAAAACAAAACTCTCATGTTTTACTGATACATACAATGTTTTATTCAGTTTTGAAAAAAAAGGAAGTTATGCTGCCCCACCCTGTATTTCTAGTGTATTCACATTTACAAAACCAACAATTTTAATACATGGGAGCTGTCCAGAAAACAACCTCAGTCTTCTGTAGTGTGAGTAGTTTGGGGAGACCAATGGTTCTGTATTGATACACACATTTGTTAGTGTTGCCAAAAGCTTCAGTGATGAGAAGTTTTGGACTGCTTGTAATTTACTGTAATATCTGTATTCGGTAATATTATAGAATACAATTTAAAACTCTGTCAAATTTAAAGTTTCTGGAGATATAAGATTTTTACTGGCCAGAAAACTTAAAAATTTAGGCGCAGAAAATGGATGCTTTTACTGACCAAATAAATGACAGTGCTGTGGTTTGTTTAAGGGTAGATAGATACTTTACTGTTATAGTCTAAGAGCTAGTGGTCGGCTACCTGTATGTATTTGACGAGACCTGGGTTTTTGTACAGTGAGGCCCCTGTACATGAGATGGGGAGTCACTAAGCTCCAGGTGGCCGACTTGGCGGGCGCTCAGGTAAGACAGGTATCAATTTTTGGGGAATTTCGTAAGTATTTGATGACATCTGCCGTTTTGTAATTTGAAAATATATTATTATTATTATCGGAAAATAACAATGGCAGACCATTATCGCGCAGATTTCATTGCGGCAGACAATTTTGAAGGTGCTCAAAAAAATAAAATTTTGAAAGTAATTGACGAGATCTGCCATTGATATATTTTATTTATTAGGATGTTAAAAATTTATATTGATCATGGCAGACGTCTATATAGCGGACATACTTTAGTAGAAAAAAAAATCTTAGCTACTCCCTGATTAAAAATATTGATTAAAACAAATTGGGTAAAGATCATCAATTGTTGAAATATGGGGGAACAACTTTTTTTTGTTGGATGTCAAAATTTGAATTTTATCGCCAAATTTCTTGCGAAGTTTTTCTTCCAAATAAGATGCGTTAAATATTGATGCTGGGTCTGAGCTTTCACTTAATTCTTTAAATATTTCAAGATACTCTTTCTGCAAATAACTCAGAAAATAACAACGTCCTCGTTTTATCACATTATCTTCAACTAAATGACATATTTCTTTATAAACAGTTTCATGTACTTCTCGGGAGATGTGCCATGCAATACGAACACAACTTTTCACGAGTTTTTTTTTTTTTATACCTAAAATTTTGCCGACAAATTTCATGGTAATGTACTTCCAAGGTGAGAGAACACTTTCTATTTTTGTTAAAGTTTCTTGGTAAATTGTAATATCTGGCTTAAAGTTTAATAGGATACTCTTTTTAAATTGATCCTTCTCTGAAGTCCGTAATGGGTCAATTTTATATCGAAATTGTTTCTTTTTTTGTTACAAAAAAAACACAAATTTGAGATTGCAGAAGCTACAGTATCGGAAGTTACAGTATCGGAAGCTACAGTATTCGAAAATTGAACATTCGATGATTTTGCTGAATCTGAAGATGATCCCTCCTCCAACGAAAGTTCAGCTTCAGCGTCGATTTCTTTTTCTGCTTCTTTTGTCTCAAGAATGTTTGCATTGTTTTCAAGGGAATCATGTACACGTGTATCCTCAATTATTGAACTATCAGCTGATGTAGATGGCTGTTCAATTGCAGACAAAGACTTTTTAGACTGATAGAACTTTTTTTTCAACATCTGTCGTCAAATACTGCCTTTTTAATGCTGTAAATGTCTTATAACAACTACTATGATATGCTGAATCATAAGTTTCGTCCGGTAAAATAATTTCTTTATATTTTAATATGTGGAATTTTCTTAACCTCAAAATCCTTTTACATTTTGATATAGTATCTGATAATGAAATCCGCGCGATAATGGTCTGCCATTGTTATTTTCCGATAATAATAATAATATATTTTCAAATTACAAAACGGCAGATGTCATCAAATACTTACGAAATTCCCAAAAATTGATACCTGTCTTACCTGAGCGCCCGCCAAGTCGGCCACCTGGAGCTTAGTGACTCCCCATCTCATGTACAGGGGCCTCACTGTACAAAAACCCAGGTCTCGTCAAATACATACAGGTAGCCGACCACTAGCTCTTAGACTATTATCTATGATAACAGTAAAGGTGGCAGGTTCAATAAAAAAATTATGGAAAACAGTCTTTGAACATTTCTGAAGCTTTGAACTAAGAAAAGTTTTCTACAAATTTACATAACTGAAAAGTTGAACCACAATTATTGAACTCATTTGAAATCCTCTCTGAATCCATAAAATACAATTAACAAACACTTCTTTTCATTACATTTTATATTTTGTTATGAAATGGGAAAAAGAGACCTAGTGAACAAACTCATAGTGATGATATTCTTGTTAATCATGAGTGAAATGAAACAATAATGATGTGATATTCATATTCTCTCACTAAACAAAACTAAATGAAGCCTAACATTTTTTTAGAACTGAAATATATTGGCTAGAAACCTACTGTTTTTATAGGATAGCAATGGAGTTGACTTGTGTAGTTTATGCAACATGAAATTACTTTGAGTTCTAAATCGTATTGTGAGGACCTTGACCTCGTATTGTATCTTAGATGAGCCATCTATAACAAGTTCCACAGTTCAAAAAATTAAACAAAAAATCCATTTTGATAATTCCAATGGGATATTTTTCAATATCCATCATTAACCCACTGAAGAAGAATGTATTGAGACCTCTGCTGTACCAGTAACAGCAATTATTAACAGCAAAGGGAGTGCTGCAAACTGCCCTTGACATCTCCTGCCCTCACAAGAAGAGCAAAAATAAAACTAAGAGTAAACCAATTCACTACTATGACCAAGAATCAGCTGAGATAAAAGCTGCCTACTTAAGAGCCTCAAACACCTATGAAATTACCGGAAGGGCACAAGATAAAGAAACTATGGTAAACATAAAAAAGAAGTACGACAGAAAACTAAGGATGTTGCAACAAAATGCAAATACACAGAAAATAATGACATCTGACAACAAATCCAAAGCTGTATGGGACATAATACATACAGAGACCAATGCCAAACAACTTAGCAAAACGTGTCCTAAGCTAAACATTGACGATGCAGTGGTAGACAATCCTCTTCAGGTAGCTGAACAACTAAACACTTTCTTTACTCAGATAGCAGAAGTGACATTACAGCAAAACAGCCAACAGCCAGGAGACAGCAGATTAGAAGAGGACCTAAACCTCTTAAACCACCCTTTAATACAACCATTTGATCTGACCGCCACAACATGGGAAGAAGTAAGTCAAGTAATACACAACCTAAAAAACAAATCATCGAGTGGTACAGACGAATACTCATAAAAAGTTGTAAAGCATTGCGCAGTGGAATCGATTCATCCTCTTGCATCAATTATAAATAAATCATTTTCCCTGGGCCAATTCCCAACAAAGCTTAAAGTCTCCAAGGTCTATCCCCAGCACAAAAAAGGACCAAAAACTGACCCAAAAAACTATAGACCCATTTCCTTAATATCAACGTTTTCAAAAATTATTGAAAAAATAGTATTGAAGAGACTAATGACACATCTTACACAACAGGACTTAATTACTGACTGCCAGCATGGCTTCCAGAAGGGAAAATCTACTTTATCTGCCACCATAGGTCTGGTCGAATCTATAATTGACAGCATAGAGGAGGGACAATTTGTCACTGCCTTATTCCTAGACTACAGTAAGGCCTTTGATTGCTTAGGACATAGCCTCATCTCTAAAAAACTTGCAGCTTTGGGAGTAACAGGTCTGGAAAACAAGTGGTTTGATAGTTATCTCAAAGGGAGATCCCAAATTGTGGAGATTCAGCATACTACATCTGGCGTCACTAGCATGTTCAGATCTTGTCCTCAACCAATTACTAGAGGAGTCCCACAGGGATCTGTGTTGGGACCCATTTTGTTTATTCTGCTGACTAACGACTTCCCAGCTCTAATTCAAAATGAAAGTATGAGCTGCATAATGTACGCAGATGATACCACTCTTCTTCTAAGAAATGACACAGCTGAACAATTGTACAGTAACTCTATCACATCATTAGAAAGCGCCATAATCTGCAGTAAATTAAATGACTTAGCAATATACCCTGACAAAACTACACAGGTACACTTTAGCAGGAAGAAAGAGGTACCAGCAAGCATTCCCAATATATCAGTGGCTAACCAGATCAAGTTTTTGGGAGTAACTCTCGATAGCAGACTCACATGGGCAGATCATGTAAACAACATATGCAATAAAATTAGTACAGGCATCTACGTTGTTAAATGTATTAAATGGGTAGGCTCTCTGGAAGCGGCAAAAATAGCCTACTATGCGCTAATAGAGTCTCACATTAGGTATGGCCTTATAGTCTGGGGAACCTCCCAAGGAAACCTCAAGAGAGTTCTGGTACTCCAAAAGAAGGCAGTCAGGACCCTTGCAAACCTTGAGCCACTACAAACTTGCCGACAGGCCTACCAGACCCTAGGCATACTTACAGTACCTGCACTTTACATTTATGAAGCCATCTTGCACGTAGATAAACTACATCTGCAGACTCACATGGACCTCCATAATTACCCCACACGCCATGCCTCAAGGCTCACCCTACCTCAACACAGAACAGCTTTATACGAGAAGAAACCTTCATACATTGGCCGGAAATTTAAAAACCTCCTACCAGACTACCTCCGCAGCCTGACAGGAAACAGACTAAAGAACCTACTTCGAGAGTTTTTGCTGAAGAGACCTGTATACACCATTGAAGAGTTCCTGGAATCTGCTAACACTGGAACCACGTGATTTTAAAAATTGAAGCATAAACCTCCTAAACTCACAATGATGACACTATTAAACTGTAATTATCTAACTTTGCATTATGTATTATATTTTGACAAATTACTGTACTTAATGTTCACGTAATAAAGACATTTTGATTTTGATTGATTAAATAGAGCAAAAACAGTTTTTGAGCATGGGAAATAATTACATCTTCTACACTTCCATCAATATTACTTAAATCAGAATTGCACTTGTAATCACTGTCTAATAATAAAGCAACTAAAGAATCCCACAGAGTTTTACACCCATTAGGATCAATTTCACAACTATACAAAAACTAACACTACACCAGTGTATAGCAGCTGACAAAAACAATGATAAACGTTCCAACAAAACAGATGATCAATTCAGTGCTACCAGTAACATAATTAAATGTATTATCTTCTTAGTAAAGGAACTATTAAACACCATGGCAATGATATCTGTTGAATATTTTCAGAACTAGAACACCCCATAACAATAAAGGGTAGCTAAACATAGACTATGTAACCAGCGTGTGACTTGGCATTCAGTCCAGGACCGCTACGCACATAACCAGGGTGTGTGTCTTCAATGAGTTAAGCCTGGGTTTTTGGAACCTTGATAACCTCAGATTTATTGCCAAGTAATTTCGGGTACATAAGAAGTCCTTTGGTTTTATATGCTTGACTAAGGAACTTCAAAATATTAGTGGTAATCCTAGGCAGCAAAATATTATGGTCAGGTTATTTCTAAACTTTTGAGATGTATTATACATGATAAAAAATTTCAAATGAAGAATACATAGAAAATATTGAAAGATAAATACAAATACATATACATTTTTTAGATGTAAATAATAAGATTTCTGTAATGATTTCAATGTTTTGTATAAACAAAACAGAGGTTACTTTCCAGACAGCACTAATGAAAAATAAACAATCGCATATAGACAAATTTTTAATAGAAAGCAAAATCAAACTTACAACTTGTAACTTGTAAAAATGTTTATATTAAATAAAGCCTTAGTAAAAATGATCTTTCATAGTAAAGATGGATATATAGGTAATTATTTTATAAGTTGAGAAGTGAAATACCCTGTGACGATGCAGCAAAAAGAACAAAATAAGGAAGCTGAGGTCTATAACAATAACCAAGCAAAATTTTTGTTCTCAAAAATGAAAAGAAATCTTTTTACAGTACAATATTTCATTCTCATTATTTGACGATTCATTAACAAATTGTTGTTTAGCAAATTAATATTACAAAATTTTCTCTTAAAGTTAAAATAGAGCAAAAATTAAACATTAAAATACTACATTCAATTAAAGCTTTTGATACAATATACTCTAACACAATTACCATTGTAGCAGCAATCAAAAAGCCATTTAGATTCTGGAAAATGTGATTTTTTTATGTAATGCAATGTTCTATTTAAAAAAAAATACAATGACCACTAACTTAACAAAATTACCTTGGCTTTTCTGAGCATGCTATATACCTGTAATACAAAAACATAAAATTACCGCACAATAAAATACTTTACAGCGGAATGCCCAGAATATTAAAAAAAAAATTGCTAACCTCTTCTTTTTTGTATCCAATAGTTTTAAAATTCAAATTGTTCTTAAAATGAATTACTGTTCTAATAGTGTAAATGCAGTTTCATCATGACATATGATCAATATTACACCATACTTTTGGCATAATAAAATAATCATTGTAAAATTTCTGCAAACAACTGTTCAGATAGTAAAATTTTAAAAATAACTTCTAATTAGGGGCATGATATGGTACTCTAGAATAGAAATAAAGCAATCAATAGGTATGTTATAATAATGAATAAACTGTAATATAAGAAACCAATTGATTAATATTCTATACTTTTTTCCTAAATGAACAATTAAATATGTTACTCTTAATTATATGTTATTTCTAAGAAAAGAAAATGTCCAAACCTGAATGTGAATTTAACTGTGGTGCTGTCTTGTATGTCACCTCTCCATTATCTAGACCTATTTCTGTTTCCCACTGATGATGTGGCAAGAGATCTGTACCTTGTGAATGAGAGGTGCTGCCATTTTCTTTTGTTTTTCTGCAAACAGTATTATAATTATTTATTATGGATATCAAGAAAGACTTTCAAAACAAATATTTCACTTATCTATTACACATGTACTGTCAAGAGTATACATCATTCTAAAATCATCAGATGTACATAAAAAGTTCTGTCAACCTTTTACTTTGGCTTTCCTTTTATCTAACCTTTCATAGTTTCATGTTATATTCTACAACTACTTATGATATAACTTCTAGAGTCAATTGTAAAAGAACATAAAGAAAATACATAAAATGGCTAGTGGAATAGTCTAAAATTGTTCAACACAAAATTATCAGATCGATCAATAAGCCAACCTTCTAGTGAAGTTTGACCACTTTAGCGTCCAATACTTTTTTATAATTAATAGGAAACCTAAAAACATGTTTTGAATCAAACAAACCTCAACCAATAAAATTTGTACAAACATTATGACATTGAAGTCCAGAACCAAAACATAAGGCCCGAGGCGGCTTGTTCTTTACCCTTCCCCCTCCCGACCATCACCTTCCTGTTTTTTTGTTTCCTTTTGGTGTCCTGCAATACTACAGGAAATGCTGACATTGATTTTCTTGTTAGTACATGTGATATGCTTTCTCTATCTTCACTGGTATGTGTGATGTGTTGTTATGTTCTTAGTACTGAGCAGTGACATTGCCTGGGTTCATTCATATCAGTTTGAACTTTATGCTGTTGGTAAACCGATCATGTATTACTGACTACAATACAATCGTTTGACTTTATTGTCGTTGCAGCGCTGACCTTCAAGATGCTTCTTCAGTTGCAAACACAATAGTAGTCACTGAACACTATATTAGGGTTGTACACAGAATTATCAAAGTTGTTCTCAGTCAAATGTTATTAGATCTTGAGTTTTTTTAGCTGCATAATAATGACCATCCACACACAACCATCCTCTTCTCAATAGTTTAAATATTAAAACAAATGTCATAGTGAATATTTCTCGAAACTTGATGAAATTCCTTTGATAACAAAGAAATCACAAAATGTTTGTTGATTTTCACTTTTTCACTCCCTTTTTGCACCAAATTGTCAGTGATCACTGAGTGATTATCAGTTTATTCGGTTATCTTTTAAAGCTACGGTAGACTCCCGCTTATCCGAGTCCCAATTAACCCAGGCTCTGGGTTAATTGAGGCCTTTGAAGATAAAAAATGTTTTTATATAGACCAAGCAGTTGCAATACAATAATAAGATAATGCATGTATGACTAACGGCTATTTCAATTTGTGATGCGTGTACTCTGGCTGTTGCTTGGTCGAGTAGTACAGTGCACTGTTACTGGGTGTTGCCACAACACAGGACTAGAACTAACTAAGATAAACTCACTACACCAGTGGAGATAACCTTAGATCAACCGGAGACAGATGTAGCTCACGAATATGTCGATCTTCATTCACAATTTCACAAGACACGTCACGTAAAATACAATGTTTCATGATTGATTCAAGAAGCTGTCAAATTATGTCTTGATTTTATAAGTTCTTGGAAACGCTAAAATTATTTTTGAAATTTTCCTGGTTCTCAGAAAAATTCCCGGTTTCCCGGTCAGATGGCCACCTTGAAAAAAGTGCATGGATCAACAGCCAGATATTTAAGGAATGTTTTTAAAGAGTTTGTCCCTGTTGTTGAGGAATTTTTAAAAAGCAGAAAGCTTCTCCGAAAAGCAATCCTATTTAAGGACAATGCACCTTCACACCCTAATGAGAATGAGCATTTTAGTGATGATATTAAAACCATATTTTTACCCCCTAATTTGACCTCACTAAAACAGCCTCTAGATTAATCAGCTCTTGAGACCACGAAAAGAAACTACAGACGTAGAATTCTTCAAACGCTTATTTCACGTCTAGACAATGGGATGAGTATTACAGAATCTCTAAAAAAAATAACAATCAATAATAATATGCAGTTTTTTGGATCGCTACAGCTTGGGACGAAGTTAAAAATTCAATACTATAAAAATAGCGGAGAAAACATTTTAACTTGCCACAGTATAAAAAAAAATGTATCAGCAGAGGAAAATGAAAGCCTATCTGAATTAGTGCAACTAGCTAATCAGCTTCCTAGTGATCAGCAAACAGAAAATGAAGATATCTGTGTGTGGTGCAATGAAAATGTTCAAATGGAACTTAGTGATAATGCAACTGTGCACATTGTCAACAATCCACAAGAACCTGACACAGACGATATCACCCCTAATGTGTTTCATTCCTATGGACTGAAGGCGATTGATGCTGCTATTGCCTACATCGAACAGTAGGAGGAGTCCAAACCACTTGACCTCCTAACACTGCAGTGATGGCGCTACATCGCGGCGACGAAAAGGGGAAAGAGGTTAGTGCAAAAATCAATCAAAGACTTTTTCATTTTTTTACATTTTCTATTAATATTACTGTATGTTATATAAAAACTGTTTGTAATTCAGTGTAAATACAAATTTGGCACATATATAATACTGTCTTTAAAATCCAACATGTTTGTTTTTATTTATAACCTATTTAACATTGTCTCTGGATTATCCAAGTTTTCCCTTATCCGAGGTAGTCTCGGACCCATTCACCTCAGATAAGTGAGATTCTAATGTATTAGCCATTTTATGTGCCATTTCATCACTCATACAGTTTTGTTTGTACGCTTCACAATTCTGACAGTTAATTTCAATTGTTTTAATGTCTTCAGTGCTAAGAATAAAGTAACAGCATTTACACAGTCTACAGCATTCTCAATCAACAGAGGCATTAAAAAAAATAAACAACAACAGATGTAAACATGATTGATTTTTGCTGTAATTGGTGTAGCTTGCCAACAAATGAAGATAGACAGTTAGCAAGTGTGGGACACTAACCACAGTACTGCAGTGGTGGAATTAAAAAAAATAGTACTTAACGGATCCAATAAAAGGAAAAGGCTATAAAAATAACCAAAGTTAGTGACTGCAAATAAAATGTTTTTTAAATAATATTTTAAACCAAAACTATTACTATAGCATGCCATTTATCACCTGGAGTAAATAGAATACTTCTTCAAGATGGTTCAGTAGACAAAGCTCTTGAAAAATAACTGAGCGTGAATTTACAGTGTATTGAGGACATTCTAGAAGCTCTTATTGGAATTCTTAATTAATTTGAAAACAAACACTCCAATAATATACTTTTTGTGAGGGCTTTTATGTTCAAAGAACATCATCAGACCTACATAACTGAATAAAAGTGGTTACAATAGTTAGTATTTGACATTATTTCTTGTTATTGTTTATAATATTGCTGTTATTTCTTAACCATATTAACATGATTTCATTGCTAAATAAATCTAAGAAACGGAAATCTTTAAGTTTAGCTTAGTATATAAATCTTGTTATAGCAAGCAAGCTATATGCATTATTACTTGTTTTATTACTACTGTTAATTCTTAGCTTAGTTCATATTTCTTTTATACTAGCTATAATAAAAATTCTAAAGTAATAAAATGGATGAAGATTATATAAATTAATTTGTCTGGAAACCAAAAAAAGGACAAAGAATTTGTTTATGAATGTATTTTTTATTTACAAGTTAGGCCAAAGTTTTGAAAAAATATGTTTTTAAATATATATTTAAATAATGCTGATAGTAAGCAAGCAAAATTTAGTACTTCATTTTATTTATTAGTTGGTGTAAAACTCATTACAATATTGTTTAAAACATTTATTTTTGCTATCAATAATTTTGTCAAGTGACAACTATTTTAATTTGCATGTGAAACTACAGACAAGAGAAAACAGATATTTTTTTCTTATTTCAGTTCAAAATATATTTACTTTTGTTATAGTTATGTTTGTTGATAAAAAAAAACTGTTATTATTTGCAATAAACAAAACAATTCAAATTTGTTTTATTTTATTTAAATTTTTTCTCTCGTTATAGAAAACAATCATACAAAATCTTTAAATGCTTTTTCCAGTGTAAACAAGTCAAATATGATCTTTTACCTCAAAATTAAGAGTACTAAATAGAGAAAATAGGTCCCAGATAATAGTAGTAGAAGGGTTAATGAGATAACTGTTTAATAATAACAATAAATGTAATGTTTTTCTAATTTTCACAAACTCATTCTTGTTAACATTAAGATAATTTCAGTTTAGTATGATAAAAATATTTGGTTTCTTTCTTAAAAAAAGGTCTTGTGCTCCTTTGGATCACTCCACAAAGGTTTTCATCAGTATTAATAAAAATTTTAGATACAGTGACAATTCTAAAATGAAAAAATAACCAAAACCGCAACATTTTAATAGTATAATTTACCTCAAACTAACAAAAATAAAAAAGGCAAGGTGTGTGTGTAAATACATACATAAAATATACAGTATTTTTTAAATAATAATTTTGTACAGTACTCATAATCTTAAAACTGATCTTAGCATTAAGACATGACCTTGAAAACTGATTACCCTAAAGTTAATATTAGCAATTCTCAATAGTAAAAACACAAATAACACGATCTACACTGCAATAAACATTAACTGAACTAAAGTTACAAGTTGTCTTAAGGCTGACTATTGGCAACAATATACATGGGAACAAAGAGTGAAAGATATATACAAATAAGAAAAGAATAACAGGATGGGAGCTTTTACAAAAAAATTGGACTCTCATAACATATAACAGCCACATGTGTGGTCACAGTAAAGATCTTTACTAACTTGACAAGAATAAAATGTAACTTCATATGATGATTACTGAAGAAATAAGTTGATATACCACACAACACAACACTTTCACTGCTGCCTCCTAATTTTGACAACATTCTTTCACTGTCCGCCATTTTAATGATTTTAAATAAATGTAATTTATAACCAATTATGATAAAACCACAGTAATTAAATTTTTTTAAAGCAGAGTTCTTCCTCTTTTACACAAATTCTCATGCATAAATATTTTCAAACAGAAAGTCTTGTTTTACAATTTAAAAAAATAAAATGTTTTTTGGAAAAATAAAAAGTTAACAAAAATAATTTCCATATACCAGTCTATAACATATTTCCCATTATTGTTTGCTGTATTCAGCGTTTTAATTACTGTCATTATAGCTACAAATATTTACAATTGAAATCCACTTTTGTTTAATACTTTTTTAGTGTGGGGGCCTAACCCACTTGTTCCAGGGCTATCATCAAAATCTTCATCAGAAGCTGAAAATAAACAAAAAAAAACTATAAAATTCTTTAACAAAGCAATTATTTATAAAAACAAGAATAAAAGGTTTTATTACTATTATGCTGATATTTGTTTTTTGAGTAAAAAACAACATCAACAAGTCCATTAGTAGTAAAATAAGGATCATTATCTATGTCATTGATGCACGAGTGTTGATGACGAGACAGGACGAGTAATTCGCTGTTCATTTTAATATAATTATTGACTCTTTTTGGGAGACCAGAGGAAGAAGTGAATGTGTATACGACAAATCATTCTATCTGGGCATCGCTGTAACATCGGTGTCGTACGTAAACCTCTAAAATATTAATAATATTGACTTCTAATTATACACGTTTGTTTGAGGTTATATGTAACAACGTGCTTCTATAACAGACTCTCGACTCTGAGCAACTCACTGTCCTGCATTTAGCCCAGTCAGGAGTAGTTGACCTTGACTGACGCTCAGTTGTGCCAGCCACTGACTGATAACAGCGGATAACAAGAGAAGCCTAATCTTCCTTATCAACACGCACCACCACTTGATTACGCTTATTTATTGTTGAACGTTTATGTTCTCTTTGTCTACTGTCTCCTGTGTCTAAATATTTACCACGTCTGAAGTCTATTTATTATTGTTCGTGAAAACTCATTTTATTTATTAACTTATTTATTTTATTAACTTATTTATTTTATTAACTTATTTATTATATTAACTTATTTATTATATTAACTTATTTATTATTTTAACTTATTTATTCCATTAAATAATTTTCATCCGATTTATGAAATGTCATTTAAAATTGAACACGCCACCAAAGGAAAACCGTGCATTTTATACGACGACCATAAATATAGACATTTTAGAGTATTAAAAAACGGTGATTTGTCCTAGCGTTGTTTGGGGAAAACCTGTAATGCATCAATTAGGAGTGACGCCGAAGTGACTGTGGTTAGTGTTACCAACGATAAGCATACTGGACAACACCCTGTCACCCTGAGACGTCTGTCTGCAGCTGCTTCACCGGCCCAGTCTCCGGCATCGCAATCACCCACCCTCGCCACACCACTCAACACCCCCTACCCACTCCTTCATCACCTACTGCACTGACAACCCCCTCGACCCCCGCCCACTGCATCACACCCATAGCAATCTCTACAAATACTTCCTCTTCATCAACTCACCCGCTTTCTGACCCAAATTCATTAATACCCACACCTTCACCTGCCGCACCGACAACCCCCTCGACCCCCGCCCACTACAACACACCATAGCAATCTGTACAAACATTTCCTTTTCATCAACTCACCCGCTTTCTGACCTCGATTCATTGCTGCAAGAAAATACACTTCTGAAGGAAGAAATAAAACGCCTACAGACCGAACTAAAATCCATATTAGACCATGCTATCGAGTCAGACCAGCGCCTTAGTCTATACATATCAGAAATTTTTGCATCCACAACTTCCCAGTCATCAAAACCCGTAAAAACCAATGACGGTGCGGTACAGTGCGACCCAATCCCTCTGACCACCCAAGAAACTCAAACCCTTCCTGTTTCAATCCCAGTTCCTGACCATAGCAATGAAATTATAGACAGTTTAAAAACTACAGTCATTATTTCAGTGAGGCTGAAATTGAATGTTTGCAACTGCAACATACACAGTGCGTCTGCAAGAATCGAAATGAAACCTGGAAACTCGTAAATCACAAAAAAAACAAAAAACAAACAATCCATTTCCTGTCCTTAAGCACCCCTCGAAACAGTGTAAACCAAGTAATTCACAGTCTCCTAACCCACCTAAAGTTCCAAACCCGACACCATTTTCACCATCAAAGCCTACCAAAATTCCAATTAAATGTAAAAATAACAACCGAAAACCAAAACCTCTTCCACTACCTGTATCTAACCTCATACCCTTCGAGTCGGTTGTGATCGAGGGAGATAGCCACGTCTGCCACATCGCTGGAATGACATCCCAGCTCCTCTCTCGACAGGGGTCTGCAAGCCTGGGGCGAGGCTGCTTCAGATCACCTCATCCCAACCTCAGCCGGTGACGAAAGGGACTCGATGCAGCGTCCTGATCGCCGGAACCAATGACCTCCTGATCGCCGGAACCAATGACATTGCGGCCGGGGAGCAGCGGAATATATACGACAACCTGGAGAAGAGGATCACGTCCGTAGCTTCTCACAACAGGCTGATTGTCGCCACGCTGCCCCATCGCCACGACTTGCCCTCTACGCACGATATTAACCAGCACACCGCCCTCGTGAATGCCTATATAGAAGAACTGGCTGCTAGGCACCACATCTCTGTCCTAGATATGAACAGACTGCAGCGGAAGCACTTCACGAGGCACGGGATGCATCTCCACACTAGAGGGAAGTGGCAGTTGGCCAGACTCATCGTGAAGGCTCTTGGCGGGTTGAGCGCCTCGACTGCTGCAGCCAAGAAGGCTGAGGTTGCTACTGACACCCGCACTGCTGTCCCACCAATGCTGCCGCCACCACCATCACTGCCACCGCCGACGCCACCACCGTCGCTGACGCCGCCACCGTCACCGTTATCGCCACCGTCAGACTCTATACAGTTGACTCCAGAGCCCCCGATGCCGACTATATCTTGTGACGACGCCATGAAGGAAGATCGAAGAAACGGCCCTGTTGTCCATTCTGCAGCTTCAAATTTACAAGAGCAAAGAATTGAGACTGCTTTTTTAGGGACCCCTCTTTAAATCAGCGGACAAAATTGGCAAACAATAGCCATCAAAAACGAACAAACTCAAAAATTTACAAACAAATTGAACTGAAACTGCTTCATCAAAATGCTCAATTTGCAACCAACAAATTGGAAGAAATTCAACTCATGTGCGAGGATCTCAAAACAGATCTTCTTGTTGTCACTGAAAACGGTTTCAACAGTGATAACATCGCACTGTGCAAAATTCCAAATTATAAATTGGCTTCCGCGTACTGTAGACCCTACTCCAAAGGAGGAGGGGTTGCTATTTTTATAAAACAAAATTTCACGTTTGCCCCCTTTCCGATCCAAGAATTACTCAAAAAAGATTATGAAGCAGTCAGAATCAAAATTCAAACAGGCAAATCAAAATTAGTAGTGATCGGAATATATAGGTCTCCCAGTGGAAACAAAGATATTTTTTTTTCAAAATTCGAACAATTACTGATAGACCTGACTGATCAACGTCAGGAATATGTTGTGATGGGGGATTTCAACATTGACGCGTTGGACAACACACACCATTCCACAGTTCGATTAGTTGATTTACTTAGGTCATTCGACCTGGAGTTGTTAGTCAAAACTCCGACGAGAGTGACGGCTACAACCCAATCGGCTATCAACAACATCATCACCAATCATCCAAGTGTCGCGGTATATGTGGTAAACACAGCTATATCTGACCACTACAGGCAAGAAGCTGTCGTCAGTGGAATGAAACTTGAAAGGGAGCCCAAAATTAACCAAACAATAAGAGACACAAGGCCAGAAAACATCGCTCACCTCAACACTTCCCTGTCAACAGAAAAGTGGAGTTTCCTTCACTCTTCTCAATCTGTAGAGCAGCAGTTCAAAACATTTAACGACGTCCTAAATTTCAATATTAACACATGCTGCCCTACAAAAACCATTAATATTTGTGAAAAAACGTCAAAAAACAGATGGATCACAAAAGGTATTCTGGTCTCGAGAGAGAAAGTGAAATTTTTCTCTGAAATTAACAAACTTACTTGTAATGAAAATTCCAAACATTCTTCAAAAAATACAAAAAAATTTACAGGAAAGTGATCCAAGCTGCGAAAGCATACGATGTCTCCAAATCTATTCTATCTTCTAAAAATATTTCAAAAACAACTTGGGACATCATTAACAATAAAACAAAAGTTAAAAAACAAATCAAAATTAAAAATGGGAATATACTTGTGGAGGATGGAACTGAGGTTGCCAATCAGTTTAAACGAATTTTCGCATCCGTTGCTGTTGGGCAAAGTCCTCGGCCGTCTGAACCGCAAGTACGTCCCTCGCGAAGACAGAGTCCAGCAGCCTCAATGTTGCTGACGCCTGTCACTGAGGATGAGCTTCACCGAATTATTCAGCAGCTCCCAGCCAAAAAGTCAAATGATCTTAATCTAATGTCCACATGGCTCATCAAACAATGCTGCAAGCATTTGGTGAGACCTTTAAATAAATTGGTAGATTCTTCATTCCGAACAGGAGTTTTCCCCTCCCTCCTGAAAATTGCAAAAGTTGTTCCAATTTTCAAAAAAGACGATCAATTTTCAATCAATAACTATCGGCCTGTCTCAATTTTGCTAGTATTGAGCAAAATTTTTGAAAAGCTTTTTCTCATAAGAATGCTTCAATTTTTGGACAAATACAGTCAGCTCTCAAATGAACAATTTGGATTCAGAAAGGGCAAATCGACGACAGACGCAGTAGTGAGTCTTGTCGATATGATTGTAGAGGGAATAGAATGTCGGAACCACACAATGAGTGTGTTCTTAGACTTGTCCAAAGCATTCGACTGTGTTGACCATAGCATACTGCTCGACAAACTTGGGTCCAATGGCATCAGAGGCGTGCCCCTTAAATGGCTTTTTTTTTCTTTTTTTTTTTTTTTTTTTTTTTTTCCTTCTGAGGGAAGAGGACACTTTGTCCCCGCACTTAGTCCTAAAAGGACCTTTGCGCCCCCTTACTTTTATTTGTGCCCTCAAAAACCGAGGCTTTTGCAAAAACCAATCAGATTTAAGGGCTCCTGTTCTTTGATGTCCTTGGGGCTGAGGAGGTATGCTCCCAGGTATCTTTTCCTAGTCTCTACGATGGCAGGACAATCCAAACCAAATGTGCTCCGCTGACTCCTCCCTCCTCTCCACAGAGTCTACATTCGCTGCTCCGACTAAGGCCTACCTTCAAAAGGTGCTTTCTCTGAGGGCCATGTCCTGTCAACATTCCTAATATCAGTCTTATATCCTCCTTATTCTGGTCTAGGAGAGCTGTCCATCCTTTTGCATAAGGAGAGATAAACATTTTGGATATTCTTAAACCCGAGGCTCTGCTCCAATTCTTATATCTTGTCCTCTTTTCCCAATCTTTAACCAGAGCTTTAATGCTGGAGAAGGATATTCCACATCCTGGCTCTGGCCCCACCAATATGGATTTCCGCTCCCTTTTTGGCGAGGATGTCCGCTTTTTCGTTTCCCATGAATTCCTTCATGACCCGGCACCCATCCGAGTGTTACTCTATTACTTGTTGCTAGCTCTGCTAGGGCCTTCCTGCATTCCCAGACCGCTTTCGAATCAATCGAACAGGTATCCAGTGCCTTCAGTGCAGCCTGACTATCAGAGAGTATAAGGTATGATAATCCTTTAGTCCCCAACTGTGTGAGTCTTCTAGAACATGAATCTATTGCCATGACCTCCGCCTGAAAAACTGAGGCATGTCTTCCCAGGGGCACAGCCATGTCAACTCCAGGTCCATGTATTCCATATCCTGCCCTTGAGTCTAGGAGTGAACCATCGGTGTAAAACTTCAGGACTCCTTTTTTTGGGTAGGCCTCCCTCTTAATCCATTCCTCCCTACTTCCGATAGAGACCGTGTATGGTTTTTCAAAGGAGTATTTTCTTAACCATAGTATCAGATACTTTGGTTTAGCATTTCAGCCTCAGGGAAATTTTCCAATATCTTCATATGGCCTTCTAGGGAGGTAAACATTTTATTACCTTTGTCCCTAGAAGCTTTCATTGCGCTCATCGCAGCTGTTCTCATCACTTCCTGGCCAAGAGGAGTATAACCCAGAACCGCTTCCATTGCTAGTGTTGGGCAGGAGCTCATTGCTCCCGTGATGCTTAAGCAAGCTAACCTCTGAAGACTCTGTAGCCTTTTTTGCAGCTGTTGTTTGTTCGACCTTCGCCACCATACTAAAGCAGCATATGTGACCATTGGTTTCACTATGGTTTCGTAAATCCAATAAATCATTTTGGTTTAAGTCCCCATTTAAATCCAAAGAGTCTCTTACAGGCCCCAAGGGGCCATTATTGCTTTGGATATCTTGTTTCTAATATGGGAGTTCCAAGTGAGCTTCTCATCCAAGATTAAACCCAGATACTTCACTTCTTTTGTTTGGTTTTATGCTGATTCCCTCCAGGACCGGTTTAGCTAGCTGGAATTTCCTTTTCCTGGTAAAGGTAATCATGTTTTGTTTTTGATGGGTTGATCCGCAGGACCTTCCCCATGACACCAGTTGCTTATGAAGTTCAGTTCTGTTTGTAATTGGCGTTCCAGCCTGCCAGTGTTTTTCCCTTTAATCATAAGCACTAGGTCATCCGCATAACATAGTAGCCTTATCCCCCTCTTCTCTGCTTTTCTTAGGAGATCAATCCACTACCATCGCCCACAGGAGAGGAGATAAGACTCCCCCCTGGGGGCAGCCTCTTTGGGCCGTGATCGCAGCCGATTCGTCCCCGTACTTGGCTTTCACCTGTCTGCTTTTTAGGAGGGCTACTATCCATTTGACTACGTCTGAGGAAAACTCCAAAACGTTCCATCGCAGTCTTCATGGATTGATATGCTACTCGGTCGAAAGCTCCTTCAATGTCCATGAAGACGCTGACTAGGGCTTCCTTTTTTCGAAGGTATTCTCCACCTCTCTCACTAAAACTGTGGAGAGCAGTGGTGGTTGATTTTCCTTCTATGTATGCGTGTTGTGTTGGGACTAAGTGGGTGTTCCAGTAATATTGCGTCCCTTATGTGTCTATTTATTATTTTTTCCATAGTTTTCACCATGAAGGAGGTTAGGCTTATGGGTCTATACGAACTGGGTTTTTGTTGGATCCCTGTCATTTTTCCGCAAGAACACCACTAGTGCTATCCTCCAATTCTTTGGTATATATCCTAGGGCGAAACTGATTCTAAATAGAATGCTAAGGGTATTTAGTAGAATGTCCAGCCCCTCTTGAAGCAGGGCTGGAAAAACTCCATCCGCCCCAGGAGATTTAAACGGCTTGAACGATCTTATCGCCCATTTAATTCTTTCGTGTGTGAATAGTCTGTTAGACACCTGTCTGGGCTTTTGCCACCTCCCGACTGGATCCCCCCCCCATATAGAGAATAAGTATCCTCATTACGAGTTAGTTGACCCCCCGGGAAGTGTGTCTCCAGAAGTAGTTCTAAGGTCTCCTTCCTGTTTCATTGTTAGGTCACCGTTGTCCTTTACTAGAGTCCCCATAGGATTTGTATGCTCCGTTTGGAGAGTTTTTTGAAGCCTGGATGCCTCGGGAAGACTGTTGATATTTTTTACAGAAATTTCCTCCAGGTTCTTCTTTTATTTGTTCTTAGTTCTTTCTTATATTCATTTTGGGCCTGTAGATAAGGGAGCCAGTCGTCTGTCCTTTTTGCCCATTTTAATAATTTCCTCGTTTTGTTTCTTAATGTTTCCAACCTCCCAGTCCACCACGGCACATCCCTCTTCAACCGGTTTGCCTGGGAGGACAGTTTTTTCTCGTAGGCCTTTATTATAGCTTGCTCTACTATTTGTGCAGACCTTTCTAATTCAAATTCATTTCTCTGCAAGGGTCCTATTTTCTTCCAACTCTCTCGGCCCAGGGACTCTCTGTAACCTCTCCAGTTGGTCGATTTTAGGAACCCTGTGGGTCACGTATCTTTCCCCTGTCTCCTCTATGTCGAACCTAATTGGACAGTGGTCCGATAGTGAGGCCTCCTTGGAGACGTGCCACCTTACTATATTTTATGTTTTTTAGTCCTGTAGATAGTGTTATGTCCAGGACTTCTTTCCTATTTCTAGTTATAAAGGTTGGGCTTGACCCTCTATTCTCTAACACTAGATCATTGCTGAACATAAACTGTAGAAGTTCCTCACCTCTCTTGTTTGTGTTCGTACTTCCCCAATACGTGTGGTGAGCATTGCAGTCGCAGCTGAGAATGAGGGCCGAGCCTCTGTCTCTGCAGCTCTGCAATAGTCTTTCTAGTTCTTTTGGTGGGCAGCTTGTTGACGGGTTGGGGAAGTAAGCTGAGGCTATAGTAACCTCTCTGTCCCCTTGCAGTGAAGGCTTAGCTCATTTCTAAGTCATAGATACCAAGTTGTCCAAATATCAAATCAATCGTCAAAACCAATAGAACTGAGGTACGGTGTTCCCCAGGGATCCATTCTCAGTCCTGTGCTTTTCCTGCTTTATGTCAACGACATAGGATCATCACTTCTGCATGGAGGACTAGTGCAGTATGCTGATGATACGACTCTCTGTTTTAGTGCAAGATCAAGTGAAGTGTTGGAACAACAGGCCTTTGTTGACATCAATAACTGTGTACAATACTTCCAAAGCCTCAATCTCACAACAAACTCCTCAAAATTCAACGTTTTAAATTTTGCTTTGCGCGATGTAGGCAACCATTGTGGATCTGCCGTCTTGTTAGCTGATTCCACACTGGAAGAAGTCCTCTCTTCAACATTCCTAGGAATACACCTTGATCGAGGGTTGACTTGGAATGAACACATCAATCATGTTTGCGCAAAAATTTCCTCAGGCATTTATGTCTTGAGATCCTTAGCAAAATACTGCCCAAGTCAGGTACTGATAACGGCGTATTATGGCTTAATTTACCCCCATTTGTCTTACGGAATGGTCCTGTGGGGAGCGTGCGCAAGCTCTCAGTTTCAGAGAGCATTCAAACTCCAAAAAAAAGCTATTCGAATAATTGCAAAAATAAAATTCAGAGTCGTGCAGGCAAGCTTTTAAGGTATTACAGCTGTTAACTCTCCCGTGTCTGTACATTTTAGAAACCACTTTGTTTTGTATGTATAAGTGTGCCTTAACCAGAGGCTGGGACATACATACGCATGAGACACGAGGTAGAGAATTACTACGAACTGCAAGCCACAGAACAGTGGTTTTTGAACACCTGCCCTCATAGGCAGGTGTTAATTTTATTAACAGACTGCCAAATTCAATACAAAATTCCCTAACGCCCAAGGCGTTCAAAAGGCGCCTTAAACACCTCTTGGTGTCACAAGCATTTTATAATGCAGGGGAGTTTTTAGCATTTAACTGGGAGACCACCCAATTAAACGACTTATTCTGCTGTTTAAAGTGGGATATATTGGCGAAGGATAAAAGGTGCATAAGTGTAAAATTGTATGTGTGAATGAGAATTTTGTGGCATGAATGTAAGAAATTTTAGATTAAAATTTGTGACGTTTGCTATACATTGTAATATTGTTGCTGCAATAAAGCTGATTTGATTTGATGTCATTTGGAATAAATCATCATTTTCACCACCATTTGAAAATCTGATTAACTCTTCTAGCACTTAATTATCTTCAATACTGTCACAATTCATTGTATTTACTTACGAAACAATCGTTGTAAACAAAATTAATAACAAGCAAAACAATAACAATGCAGATGATGAATTAACAGAACGACAACAAACGGCCGCCCGCCCACCGCGTCGACAAGTTTTTAAACAAATCACTTTTTCCGATATACCAGATGACTGTCAACAACATTTCATAGATCATAATCCATAAATAAAGAAATAAAAACATGGAAATAGCGAATGACTATCAATGCCGAAGTATAAGTACATTTAAATGCATTTTTATTACTGTAAAAATCAGAGCTGTCAAAAGACATTGTCGGCAGTCTAAAGAATTCCATGTGTGACGTCAAATGATGTTGTCTGTAGTGAAAGTGTTAAAGTAACACCACTACTACGGATTTTCTGAAAGAATGATTAAGCAATGAATACATTTACATTTAAGTAAATAATCTAATTGATTTTTTTAAATCTTTTAAATACAAGGCCTATCCAGAAAGTAACATATGTTGAATGGTGCGACAGTGGACAGGGCTACAGCCACCATCTTGGTGTCAAAACACTCTGGCGTTCGTTTAGTACGCATTGAGCTGTAGTCACACACTGTCTGTATCTCTTTTACTTTTCTCACTGTGATTAATTAAAATGTATGCTGCAATTGAAAATCCTGTCACTTGTGAAGTGCGTTCAATGTTGACCAAAAACCATACAACAATTGAAATCTATTGCCTACTGTTTCAAGTTTATGGAAATGAAATAATGAGTGCATAGTAAGGCAGTGGTGTACTGACTTTAAATATGGCCGCACCAATGCTCATGACGATAATCATAGTGGTCGGCCTAGCCTAGTTACTGAAGATTTGATGTTGAAAATCGATGACAATGTTCGTGAAAATCGCTGTTTCACAATGACTGAAAACTTGGAACATTTCACAAAGTTTACTTCATGAAATTGTTGTAGGGAAACCACAAATTTTAAGAAAATGTCTCCAAACTCTGTCAGCAAGAAAGATTATGGTAATTGTTTTTTAGGATGCCAAGGATGTGATTCTGGTTGATTTCCTCGAACGAGGATCACCAAATCAACGCAGAGAGGTACTGTGAAACATTGCAGAAGCTACAGCGAGCGATAAAAAACAAGTTTAGGGGAAAATTAAGCTCAAAAATTCTGTTTCCACAACAATGCACGTCCCCATACAGTTAATCATACAAGAAAAGTCTTGAATGATTTTGAGTGGAAAGTGTTTGATTATCCGCCTTATAGCCCAGATCTGGCACCAAGCAACTACCATCTCTTTTCAGCGATGACGACCTGGCTCGCAATGCACCGGTTTGATGGTGACGCTAAACATTACGCGGGCATTAATCAATGGTTAAGATCTCAGGTGGCAGATTTACAAAGCTGGAATTGAAAAACTTGTGCCATGTTATGATAAATGTCTCAATTTGAATGGGGATTACATTGAAAAGTAGTGTAAGAGTGTAGCTTTTAAATATATATAATAAAATGTTCCTATTTAAGTTGGTTAATTATTTATTTAAAAGTAAGTCACAACACAACAACACAGAGTCCCTCACTCACACTTTATTTAGATAATATTTTGTTCTAGCTTTTGTCATAATTTCTACATTCTTCCAAGTGACAACAGTAATATTCAATATATTTTTACTGGACAACCAATTATAATCTTAGCACACATAAAACATTATCAGTTTAAAGATTTTATAATGATAGTTTTAATTAAGTTGTGGTATATTTATGAATTAGTATTATAGTTATAACATAGCCAAAACATGAATATAGAAGATGATATATAAATTAAAAGTTATTAACCCATTGCGGATCGTATTGTTTTGGCGCGCGGGCACCAGCGGGCACGAATTAATTTACGGAAGTGGCCGCACGAACAGCAATGGTGTGCTACATCGTATCGCTCGCTCGCTATTGTATACTAGAAAATTCAGCTGTGAAGGTATTCGTTCAGATGGAACATGGGCCTGCTGGGGTATTCATAATGTAGGAACGCGAGCAAGGTTCCGGGGTGGCAGGGATGATGTCTGAATCATAGTCTAAATAAAGCGGCTCGGGCGAAGCGATTACAACATCCGGGCCATTGTCTAGACTAAACCCGCCAACATGTACGTCTGCATCGATTAGTTGTGTCACTAACCTCAAAAGTATCATAATAACAACTGAGGAAAACACCCAATTATAAGCGCTAAAAAGCAGAGAGTAATCTCATATGAATGATTTTTCAACTTCGACATACAACTGCGATCTCTAGGATATTTATAAAACTTTTGAAAACTCTAAATATAGACCGTTGTTAAACACTCTTAGTTGACAAGTGAAGACGATCGCCCGATCTATCAGACACTAATAGAACTATTTGGAGGGAAACTTAAAAGCAGATCACTTCTGCGACCTGAGCTCATCATCGTGCTCAGGTTAGGCCCGGCCGCTGCATGACGAGTCCAGCTCGTCAGTGATCTGCAATGGGTTAAAACAAGAATTCATGTTTTCACAAACATTGCTTTGGTTAATTATTTTGATTGTATGAATAGCATGTATCTCCATCATGAAATGAAATGAAATCATATATGTTTGACAGATATTCGAAACTTAAACAGTGTTCTCACCTGAAAAATTATATAGTTGCTTACAAGCCTGTTAATAAAGATTACATTTAAAATAAACACATACCATTAATTTCTTGAGTGGACAGGCTATGTGTGTTTGGAATCCATAAATAAACTTTAAATAGATAATCCAATTCTGATTTCTTATTTTTTCAGTTCATGAATTATGATTACAACAAATCTTGATATTAGATTTAAATTCTCTTGATTTCAGTATTACTGATAAATTAATTACTTTTGTATTTTAAAAGCTGTGAAAATATTCAGTCCCAGGAAAAGAGGAATATGAAAAAAGAGGAGTCACACACAAGAGGTTTACCACGAAGTCTGAAAACACATCTCCTTGTATATCCAGTATTGCAACCCTGACGCAGGCCTCATGATTGATTTTTTGTCACTTTCTTCATCATGTGTGCTTAAACTTGCTTTAACCTGAGGGAGGCTGTATCCACTTCTGACACAAGAGGTCATGCAAAAGTTAAAGCACATTCCTAACACTTATTTAAAGTTTTATAGTTCACTCAAAAATAAAGAATCATATGTTCCACTTTTATCACAATTTTTCTAGTAATAAAATAAATTATACACGTTTTGTGAACAAAGTTCTTTTAATAAGAACAACTAACTCAATAGGTAATTTACAATTTGTGAGAGAAGGCGCATTATTTGTCACAAGTACACATTTAGATTTTTTAATTAGAGATTATTTTTGTATATCACATAAAAATATATTTACTGAAAGAAAAATTTACAAAACGGAAACATATTATATATTGTTAACTATAGTAGTAGTTGTGTTGTAGAAAGGGCATATTGCAGAGACTAACATAGAGAGCACAATATAATTAAGAAACAAAGCGGTTCAAAGCATGATGATTGTTAAGTTACATATGAGAATATATGCATATTTAAAATATGAAAAGTTCCTTCAATCTAGTCTATATATTTTATAATTCCATTCGGTAAAGTAAACTGCCAAGGGTAAAACCTCTAATGTTAAAGTAGTTTACTTTGATCTTACATGCAAAATTAATTGTCCATCCATACTAAATTATTTGTAAGGAAATACCAGCAATGTTATGAATTAAGGCTGAGTTATCTGAAGATTATAATTGTGTCAGCAATGTTTTGATGTGGTGTGAACTGGAAAACATAAGATAATATTATACCCAGGTACGCCTAAAATAACTAAGGTAAAATGCTTACTTTCCATATTCCAATTTTTTGTAGATGCATTGGATTTACAATGTAATGGTTTATTTTAATACTAGTGATATTTTTTTAAGTGTATTTAACCCTTTTACCTCCAAGTATATTTTAATTGGATATGATCTCTTTGTAAAAAATTGAACAAAACTTACTTACGTTTACTTAAAATATCAACTTTTATTTCTTTAAGACATCAAGTTAATTTTGTTGTAATGTGTTCCAATATAAAAAAACTCTTAAAAAAATAAAACTCTAAAAATTACTAAAAACTGTTAAAACAAATTTTATTTCTTACAAATTCCTCAAAACCTTTCCTCAAAAATAATTTTGCTCATGTAAAATTAGTTAGAAATAGTATTACATCTAACTAAAGCAATTTATGTCAACTTATATTTACTTCATAAAACAGAAATAAATGTGTAAGCCTAAAGCAATTTATGTCAACTTATATTTACTTCATAAAACAGAAATAAATGTGTAAGCCTATCTTTCTTAGTAGAAATGGTAACGCTCATATTGCATTTTTTTCCAGATAAATCCAGTATAAATCCAGATTTGTGCAATTTTGACAAGTCTCAGTTATGTGAGGTTTTGTCTTAACCCTCTCCCGCTCGCAAGGCATGAATCGGCATGGCCACCACATAGCCACTGCAGCCTAAACGGCACAGATCGGCACGCACTGCTTTATCTACTAGAGCCGATAAGTGCTGCTCTCAAGTAGCAATAGTTTGTACTACTACGGGTTGTTTGCTATCAGGAGACCATTTACTTTACTTATACAGTAGATTTATTCCATTATTTTGCTATTTATATTAGTTGTGCGGAAACAATGGCGGGCTGAAGTACACTTCGTGACAGTGAAATCGATCTCGTTATTAGTAGTGATTGCGACGATTCAAGTGAGTGTAGTGATGTACCAGAGCTTTGTGAAGTGGTTGGTGGCATTGAGGATGTAGTTCGGAATGATCACAGTGGCAGGGGCAGTGACGGCGAGCCAGACAATGACCTTCACTAAGTAACTGCGCAACAAACAACCCCGCGCCACCGGCACCCAGCTGTCCGTGTGCCCCCTTCCTGGTCTCGTACAATCAACTTCATTGAACCAATATATAATAAAATAATTAATATATATATAATTATAGTTAATTACAATGACAGAACCTATTTAAGTTGAGGCGCCGCGTATTTTGACCGAGCGCGACCGGCAGAGCGAATTAATTGAGGTTAGAAGCACCGTGAGCGCCTGGAAACAATGCGAGCAGGAGAGGGTTAAAGAAACTAACTAATTTTGTATTCCATAGTAAATATGCCTTATCCATGTAGATTCAGTTCAGAATTATGTAAATTATACCATATATAACAAATTATACAATATATTTGAAAGTAGTACAAGAAAACAATCTTCATGGGTGTTTCTTAAACGTGGCTGAGTTAAACACCCACTTTCAGCATAACTATTGTGATTTCCGTTAGAGGCTACATTGGCACGTCTCAGCCATGATGCCAATTCCCGCGAACTCTGTCCGCGGTTTGTGGTCATCAAGTCATCAAGTCTCATCGTGGCAACACTTCATATTCATCACAATCCATTGAGCTGATTCATTTAAATTTGAATTTGAATTCAATTTATTCACATATTTTAATGTTACAATCGGTTGACCAAATATAAATACAGTGAAAAGTACCCACCAAGACTATATGATCTGTGAGTGGGGACGAGTACCTTTATCAGTCTGTTGGTATCTTAATTATCCATGAATAAACTATACAGTACTATTACACAAATAACAAACTTAAATCTATTACAACTTGATTTGGCTATTAGATAACAGTAGTCGATGTGAGTTGACTAATGCAATTATTCACTTTATAATTATTTACAGTAGTCAGCTTTTTTATAATTGTGGTTAATTTAATCCATAGTAACTAAATCAAATTACGTAACTATCTAACAATTTTAATTTTAAATTACGTCTTTTTTGCTCGGATTAAATAATTAATTATTTATACTAATCAATTGATGATTCTTATACATTTCTTATTTATAATTTTAGTCTCAAACCTATGGAGAATGTGAGTGACTGTAGAGGCATCAGTATTTAATAAGACATAATCTATTTTAAATGTTTGTGACACCAAAAGCCTATAAGGTTGCCAGGGTGTATTTCAAATTTACAGTTGAAGTCCGAAAGAACCAGAATAAAGCATTTGTATATACATTGTATACACATACATACAAACACACAAGACAATATAAAATGACTAAGTGTAATGCAAATGCATGAATGCCTCCGCTGCATCTACTCCTGCACCTATAAAAAACTCCCCCACCCTCCTACCGTATGCGGCGACACTACTCCCCTCAGCAACTATTTTCTATAGATTATATGCGAAAGATAGAAAGAATTTGTTTTGTCAATATTATTAATTAGTCTAGGAGTGAAGAGTCCAAAATTAATTTGATTTTGTGTTGGATACTCGTGCTGAACATTGAAGAATAAATCATTTTTATTATTCTTTATGTGTATTAGGAGAAATTTTAATAAACAATTATTGGATACAAAGAACTGGAAACTCCCTTTGCAGTATTTCACTCGGGCATCTACTCCCTTTTTTATATGATTCTGGTCTTCAGGACTTAGGGCTATAGGACTGTTTTCTAGAGGCTATGTTAGCTGTAAAAATCAGTCAGTGATACGTGTCAGTACCCTACATCACAATGTAATAATAAATCAGTATTATCAGCCCTAAAAGGCTAAGATTTATTAACCCTTTCAGGGCCAGGACCAAATATGAGATGTTGCAAATTTTTTTCACATATCATATCCCCTTGTGACTAGTCAAAAGTGCCAGGCTAAAATTGGCGATTTTGCAGTCTCTTAGATTAAAATTTATAACTTTTCATAAAAATTAGAGAATGACCTAAAAGTTGCACCAAATTACTCGTATAGATATATACTATCAACAAAAAAATATATAGATGTAGTTTTAAGTAATTTAAAATTTAAAAAAATAATGTTTTAATGGATTAGATAAACAAAAATTTTATTTTTTTATTTTTTTTGTAAATAACTAAAAAAGGAAAAATAATTTTACTGTGGGGAGCTATGTTATTATATTGTACATTTAGAAAGGAACAACCATACAAAATTTTGTGTTATTTCTCTCATAAATAAATTTTTTATGACACATTTTGTATAAATACGCATAATTGTACTTCGCAACATTTTATAAATGATAAAACAACTGACTCTTACACTGCAAGAAACTTAAAATAAATATTCACATTATGGATGTACCGGTAAACAGATGATTGTAGGATCCATAAACAGTTTCAATACAGTTAAAAACACTATTTACCAAGAAATATTTACACAATTTTATTTGAAATTTATTTACACTTTTTCTATTTACAAATATGCTACTTACAATTTCACTCCCGTGAGATCGCAAATTGTCAGTCATTGTAACTACTACACACAATAGCTAAGCAGGTAATTACTAACACTACTAATATTTACAACCACAAAATAAAATAATGAAGAAGAATCCAGCATACAATAGTACGATTACACTAAAGCATAAAGAATTAACAACAATAGATCGAGTCAGATGATAATGTCACGTGACAATTACGAAATAAAAATGCATAGACCTCCAAAATAAAAATGATATTGATATTAATTATCTACAAATATACCAGGGAATAAAAAAACATAAAACTTTAATCATTTGACGTCGTATTTATTTAAGAAAACGACGAATATCAAGCCGCCTGGCACTTTTCAGACGCGATCTATGGCGGCAATATATTGCCGCCTGGCCCGGAAAGGGTTAAGTAGTGTACACTGCCCTGTACTATGGTATAATTTTTTTTTATAAAGACAAAAATACCTTGTGTAAAATATGTATAGCCTGTCAAAAATTTGTGAGCACCACAGCAAGTTGGGAGAGCCTTCTTTGGCAATTCTTGACAAATTACTCATCCTTCTCCATTACAAAGAAATAAAAAGAGTGTACACAACTAATAATAACATAAGAACAATTGAATAGCAAATAAAAAATTATGTAAACAAACACAGAACGTCTGCATTAGTTTTCTGAACAACTGTCATACTAAACACAAAATACGGTAGCAACGAACTTCAAACAATACATCAATTCCATTGCAATATTGTCAATGAACATAATCTCAAAGTTACAAAAGCCTTTAGGTGTAACCATATGGGTGGTAAACATACAGAAATAAAAATAAGTGTGCTAAACAGACATCAACAGAAATAATATGTTTAGCACGGTCTGTACTGTACGGTATTAAAAGGGTTAAACATGTTAACATAAAACACTAAAATATTACAGATGAGGTGTTGTAAACATTACGAGATATGAGTCCTTTTGAACTTTTTATTAAAGACTGAAGCTCTCTACTCCTTTGCCACAAAGTAGTTTGTAGATTTTTTATAAATATAATAATAATATTTTATTTATGAGTTAATAATTTTGATAATTTATACATAGTCTGGTACTATTATTTACAGGTTACAAAACCTTATTGAACCGATCTACAACAAATAACAAAAACAATTAAGTGTATTGGTTTATAACAACATGATAATGTAGCTATAAATTAAAAATTGATATAAAATCAAGTTATTTAACAATATTCTCCTCAAAAACTTAAACTATAAAATAGATTTAAAAAATGCAACCATTAAATAAATAAGCTTCATAGGTGAATTTATTTTCTTTGTTTATTTATAACATTTACAATGGAAATGTGACAAAAAATTCATTGGCCAAACAGGCCAATTCTTTCAATTCCTTCTTTTAGCGGAGCACTACCAGCCACTTGGAGATAAGTTTAGAGTAACTAGATCTCTGCTGTCTAATATGAAAATTTGTCATACCTGTCTTCCCCAGATTGTGGTCGCTTTTTGTGGTTTTTTGACGAGTTGTTTGTTTTACGAGATTCGCCTTTACTGTGATTCGAGCTGGAGTTGGTGTTTGGTGGAGAAGCTTGTGGGACACTCGCTGGGGCTACGGGCACTGGGACTATCACTGTAACAGGCATACTCTGTCAGCAATGTTGCAGTTGCAATAAAAACTCTCTGTATGTCTAAGCATAGCACATTCAAATAATCTGTTATTGTCCACTAAATCCTTGGATAATCCTTCAAGTTGATCAGAGAACTGTATCACTGGCTTCAGAAAATTTTCTAGATTTTTACCTATTGACAACTATTTGAAACTGAGAACTACCATTAACTTCAGAAAATTATCTTGAATTCACAGATAAAACTAAGCTTAACATGTTTTAAATCATGTCATCTGCGTTAATACGTTCACTGTATCAAAAGTAACCGGTTATTTGAAGGTATTCACCCCAGTGCAGATAGCATATTTCCTGAGCCACAAACTTGATGTAAAAAAAGCTATATTTTTGGAAATTTTACTTACCAAATAGCATTTAAACAGGAAATAGTTAACGAGTAATGGTTACTTGTAACGCACTGGAGTTATAATGATTTGATTGTGAGAAAAACAAGTAACCAGTTACTCCTATAGCTCAAGCTTTTTCTTGAGTCTTCCAAGAGTGAAGGCATATCAAATTCCAGTCCATACAGAAATAAACCTCACACTTTTCTTAAAAAGGAAGGATAACTAAGCGCCAGTGTGTACAATAAAAAAAAAAAAAAAACAGGGTGAAAAAATGTCATCAAAAGATTGCGGACAAATTAACCAAACACGTGAACACATACTGTAATTAATGCTCTACAGAACCACATGTAGACTGCTTTAACAGCAAACCCAAGTAAATTGGTTATTTAAATTGAAACTGTTGAAAGCTAAAAATGTAATAACTCTTAATTTTAAATTTAATTATTTTTCTGTTGTGTAAAAGTGTTGAATTTTTAGTTTTTATGTTTCTAGTTTGTGTATACATTGTGTAATACGATAAAGAATTGTTTTTTCTTACTGAAATATATCAATAAACAAAGTTATCCACATGGTTTATATTCTATTTCTTTTAAAACCTGTGATATTTGTGCCTAGATTTTATGACTAAAACTACAAAAAAACTAATTTTTCTTGTACAAAAGATTTACTGTTCCTAAAATAACAACACTTTACTTGTGTATGTTATGAATAACTGGTTTAATATATTTTGTCCCCTCCCAAACTAACGTAGGATGCTCCATTGCAGTCGGCTGCTGAGAAATGATGTACAGAAAGTTCCCTGTGCAACAAGTAACCTGTTACTCATAACGCACACAGATTATGTTTCAATATAAGAATAATGTCTTTTTGTGATAATAATATTGCAATCAGACATGGTAGGTTCAGTTTTGTAGTACTTTTTATTAATTCATCAAAACAAAAACCTTAACCAATCAAAAAAATTTGTAATTTATACACTATTAAAACTATCTACTTAAAAAATATTTGCTATTATATCCTATGCCTATAAAAAACCCATTATAGTAGCATTGTTACCCAATGTCTACTATATAATTTTCAGTAAATCAATAACAAACAAATATATAATAAATAAAATTTAAAAAATTGGAGATAATATCGAAATTGATATTGATGGTATCAGAATCATCCCTCTTCTATTCTCATATATATATATATATATATATATATATATATATATATATATATATATATATATATATATGTATATATATATATATATGTATATATATATATATATATATATATATATATATATATATATAAATCTTTACATTTTGACTTTTCAATTATGCAGTAGTTTGAATATGATACACAAAAGTATCTGGAGTAATATTGTCATGGGCTTGATTGTGTATTATGCATTCCGCGTGGAAACATGATTCATGACATGTCTTGTTCTGGACATATATCAACTTCCTGAACCATCAAACATGTAGAACAAATTCAAGAGCTTGTGCTCACAGTCTGTAAACAGACAACTGATTAACTGTCAATTTACTGGTTATCTTGGAGCTTGGTTCAACAAATAATGAAAGATTTTGGGATGAAAAGGGTTGCTGCCAGTTTTTTCCTTGATTTAACTAGCATTGACATGTCGCCATTCAGAAAACCATTTGAACATTTGAGTTTTTCCATAACGTCATCTTAGTAGTCTGTTTTCAACATTAACATTACAAGGGTGTTAACAGTATTTTAACTTGATATAAAACACAAAATGACAGCTGCACGTTTTTTCACTTAAACCTTGCCATCACTGCAAATGAACAGAACAAGCCAGGTAAACAACACAGACGACATAAACTTTAAATGAGTTATGCCAGAGATTCTCAAAGTAATAATAAAGCAAACTTTTTTAAACATTTTCAAGAAGTGTACGTATAATTTTTCGTCATTGTCATAATAGGGCCGAATATTTTATTTTTCTTATGTTATCGGCAGTAAGATACTGTGAGTGTACACAGAAATGTTTTCAGTACAGCGCTGGAGATGACTCACGGTAGCGCCTGGTTGTTCCCAAGTCTTACTGCTCAGTAGTGTTACTGATTTTTTGTATCCCTGAACGATGGCAAGTGTCCGGAAAAATCCTGTTCCCTTTACAATCAATCCATCGTCAAAAAAAATATGTGTATATATTTACATCGAAATGAAAAGATTTCTTGCAACTGTAACAAGTGGTGGAAGTGGAGACGCATCAGTGAAGGCAGGTCAAATCATAAGTCACGGTAAAAATGAGAACACGGCCGACAGGGCAAGTGTAATCCAATGAACTTACTTACTTACTTACTGCCGGGGCGTAACAAATCTCAGTCGATTCTTTGCCTCGTCTATGAGCCTCTTCCACGCCACCCTGTCTTCCGTCAGATCCACAGACCCTCCACACCGGGTCACATCTTCGACCACTTGATCGCACCATCTTATCTTTGGCCTACCCAAAGGGCGCCTTCCTGTCGGTACCGCCTGGTAGACCTCTTTTAACCTTGTGCCCTCCTGTCTCCGATGTACATGTCCTAGCCAGCTAATTCTCTTTGCCTTCACCAAAGCCACAATATCAGGATCTTGGTATACATTGCGTAATTCTCTATTTTTTCTTATTCGCCACACCCCTTCATCACATATTGGTCCAAATATTTTTCGGAGAACTTTATTCTCAAAAACAATCAACCGCCCCTCATTTTTCTTCGTTAATGTCCATGTTTCACTTCCATACATTAAGACTGGTTGAATGATTGTTTTATAAATTCTTATTTTGGAGCATTGTGACAACAATCTTGACGTAAAGAGTCTTGTACACGCCCCAAGACACCTATTTGCATTAGCTAATTTGCTTTGTATCTCTATATCCTCCACGTTTTTGCTGTTTATTGTTACACCCAAATATTTAAAATTTCTACACAGTCAATCGAGTAGTTGTCAATGCTTAAGTTTGTTCTCACATTTCCAGCATGTCTTCCAAAATGAATAATTTTAGTTTTATCTTCATTTAGCTCTAAGCCTACTGTTTGACATTCTTTAATAAAACTTTTTGTTAGTGTGGAGAGGTCATCCAAACTTTCTGACAAGATCACTACATCATCCGCAAATGCCATTATGTTCAGGTCCACTCCTAATTTAACCCCTCTTTGTAGTCTTTTAACTTTTTGTAATGCCTCTTCCACAGCCAGGTTGAAGAGAGTGGGAGAAATCCCATCTCCCTGTCTTACTCCAGTGTTGATAAGGAAGTTTTCCGACATTTCTCCATCTACTCTTATTTTGGCCTTTGAGTCACTTATACACATTTTTGACAGTCTTATCAGTTTTTGCGGGATTCCATGTTTTTCCATCTTCTTGAACAGAGCATTCCTATCCATGCTGTCATAAGCTTTCTTGAAGTCTATAAAAATTCCATAGAAGCCTTTGTTGAACTCATAATATTTTGAAATTGCCTGTTTAAGTAGGAAAATTTGATCTATTGTGGACCTGCCTTTCATAAATCCTGATTGCTGTTCATCAATTATTGCTTCAGTATAAGGACTTAATCTTGATAGTAATATTTTTGAAAATATCTTGTAGACGGTGTTCAAAAGAGATATTCCTCTATAATTAGAACATAATTGTTTATCCCCCTTTTTGTGCAGAGGAATTACCACTGCTTCTCTCCATACCTCCGGTATAATTTCCTCTTCCCATACTTTTGTAATAAGTTTATGTATTTCTTTTATCAGGAATTTTCCTCCACTTTTAATAATCTCACTTGTAATTCCGTCTTCACCAGGAGCCTTATTGAATTTAAGCTTCGCTACCACCCGCGTCTTCTACTTCTTGCGTAGAGGGTGGCATCACCTCCGGTTGTACATGTTGGTAATTTAATTCATCGTCAACGCTTCTGTTTGTACAGTGGTCACAATTCAGGAGTTCTTCAAAGTAGTCTTTCCACACTTTAACCCCTGATTCTTTGTCCATCACTAACTGTCCATTTTTGTCTTTTATGCCATAGCTTTTTGCTGAGACGCCTTGTTTGAAAAAACGGATTGTTCTGTAAAAATCTCTTGCGTTATTTGCTGTTCTGTCATTCTCAGCCTTGGTAAGTTTTCCGTTTAGGAAGTCTCTTTTCGCTCGTCTAAGTACCACTCTGGTATTTCTGTTAGCTTCACAGTATTCTGTCCTAAGTCGTTCTGTCATTCTTCTGCCTTCTTCATCCACATTGTTCCTGCTTGCTAACCACCTGTGCTTTATTTCTCTTCTCTTGTTTACGGCTGTCCTGCATTCCTCTGTAAGCCAAGGATTCTTCTTCATATTTTCCTTTGTGCCACACACTTCCTTTACTGTTTCAGTGACTATAGTTTGTAAATTTTTCCATTGTTTTCCAATCTTGTCTGACTCAGTCATTTGTGTCTCTATGCTTTCATCTTCCAATATTTGGAATCTATTACTCAATTTAATTTTAAATTCCCTCTGCACTTCTGGTATTGTTATTTTGTCAGACGCTAATTGTTCTTTCCTAGGTGTTCTCTTTTTATTCACATTTATTCTTTGTCTTAAGCTAATTAAGACTAAATAGTGGTCTGTACCAAATTCTGCGCCTCTGACTGTGCGCACATTTGTAATGCTGCTATAATGTCTATTGTCTACTAATACATGATCAATTTGGTTGCTTGTTTTCCCATCTGGAGAAACCCATGTAGCTTTGTGAATTCTTTTCCTTGGGAACATTGTGCTACATAATTTCATATTTGTTGAACTAGCTAAAGTGAGCAGTCTCAACCCGTTTTCATTTGTTGAATCATGTAAACTCTCCTTTCCAGCTACTTCTGTCCAATAGTTTTCTTTGCCCACTTTTGCATTAGCATCACCCATCACCAACTTCACATCATATTGAGGCAGCTTATTTATCTCTTCCTCTAGCCTGCCATAGAATACATCTTTCTCCTCATCTTCAGCCTCCTCTATAGGAGCATATAAGTTTATTAACGAAAGATTCTTGAATTTCCCGCTTAACCTAATATTGCACAGTCTTTCACTAATTGGTGTAAAACCTATTACTGATTCAGTAATATTTTTCTTCACCGCATATCCTACCCCTCCATAATATCTGCCATCGTCCGTACCACTATAATAAATTGCATATTCTTTGGTATTAATTTTCCCAGCCAGTGGCCATCTGGTTTCCTGCAATGCAACTATGTCTAAATTATACCTACTTAATTCTTTGGCTAAAATATCACACCCACCAGGCACCGCTAGTGTTCTGATGTTCCATGTACCCAGTCTCAAATCCTTTGTACGTAGCTTGGTCTTTGCCTTCAGTTCCAGTCCAGTTTCCGAGGCTCCATTTAAACGTTTCGTAACATTTGTTTTTTCCAGAGTGGGTTGTTGGCCCAACGTCCAACCCCCAACCTGGAGGACCAGGAGTTTGTGTAGAGTCTTCTTCTCCTATGACAGTCGCTTTCACCACAGCTTCCAGACCCTGTCCTGGCCCTGGTTCTTTATCGGGGTACCTTCCCCTAGCCTTGCGGGAGCCAACCCTATCGTACAAGGCAGTACGGGCAGTGCTTATTTACTGGCGGCACTTTCTCGCCATGACACAACATTGTCATTGGGATTTGTGGTTTTTGAAGAGTGTGACCCCGCCACGAGTTACCCTCGCCACTCCCTCGTAATGTTGCCGTAATCCAATGAACTATACTACTGGAACGCGCACTGCCCATAAGCCACATGTTGTGTTTTCCGGTCGCACACAGCTGTGCGTTACTGGTGTATCCATGGACTTGCAGGCGCTGAAAGTGGGCAAGAACTCACCGAGTTGAGCGGCGATCAACGGGACGATACGGCATCACGCCTTTTCATGCCGAAACACAAATCATTGTTTTTATTTGCATTGTTGGCAACTCTTCCTGTTTATTCCGTCAAGACGTCTGATCTGGGCAACTCAACTAGTTTGGTTTCCTTTTATTTGTCAATGTTAGTAATGTAACGACCCTTATTTGTTCCCGTCCTTAATCCTCACCCTTTCAAATAGAAACCCTGTTTACCAAAGTGCAGTTTCCCTTATTGCCCTGACCTTTTTATTTTCCGCCTTCCGCTATTACCGACATCCTGTTGTTCCAAACTTATCTTATCTTAGCGTCTCCTCCCACGGCCCTATGTCTAGCCCTACACCCTTCGTTTTCTTTCCGCCAATCAATCCTTATTTCCGCTACACCTAAAACATCTCCTCTACTCCCCTCATATCCGTAAACAACCAGCGTCGTCCTAATTTCCCCTGCGTCATGCCCTAGTTCCACGTACCTCTTTTACCCTGACCTTAGCCCGCACCCTGGCGGTTATCCATGTTTCCGCTTACCATTATACATTTCCTGACCTCGTGTCCTACTAATCCGCTTTGGGCATCGCCTTCAGGTAGTCGGCGTCGTCCTATACACACTTCCTCTTACAATTCCTATGTCTTTCGCTTTCCGACGTTACAATAAGCCCTATCCTATTTTCCCACAATCAGTCCGGCCCCTCCGTCACTTGACCCTACTCTGCGCCGCCGATGAAACTTCCCATTACCTTATCGCCTTCCGCGTCTTTCCCCATAAACCTTACCCTCTCCTAAACACTCCTACACGCACGCCTAATTCCTACCTCCCATACGTCCTGCAGCGCCGCTCTATACAAGTCGGCACCTTTTTCCCTATGCCGACGGACCCCTAACGACCCCATCCCTACAATAAAGAATATAGTCGAGTATTCAGAAACAGCAGCGTCGCCATTTCAAACAGGTTGGAACAAGCAGACCATATAACCCTACGGAGAGATGTTGCCGGCACCGCAGCTAGGAGCAGACTGACAATATTGGGGGTTCTGCGCATGCACCAACCTGGCTGCTAATATAAGGGAGCCGATCACCAGCACAGCTCTCTTTCGTTCCTGGGAAACCACTCCAGGTAGAGCAGCTCATTCATTTGATACAACGCTCAGTAGATCCTGGTAGACCACCACAGGAAGCTCTCTGAGACCGACCATGCTTCGCCACTCACAGGTAAGATAATCGCCTTGCGCTAGAAAAATCCGAGCGCCTCTATCCCCTCGCCCGCTAAAGCAATCCAAGTGGAACCTTTCGTCCTGCGCTAGAGAAATCCGAGCACTTCAATTCTCTCGCCCGCTAGAGCAATCCAAGCGGAACCTTTCGCCCTGCGCTAGAGAAATCCAAGGGCCTCTTCGTCTTTCCCCGCTAGAGCGATCCAAGCGGAACCTTTCGTCCTTCGGTAGAGTAATCCCAGCGCCTCTTTCTCTGTCCCTGCTGGAGAAATCCGAGCGGAACCTTAGTTCTTTTGTTAGACTCTTTTCCAACGCTTTTGTTTCCAAATTACTATTGTCCATACTCCTCCTCATATCCTACTTGGCGCCTGGGCTGTGATGATACCGAGCGTTCGTATTGAGTCCACTTAGGTTGACTCTGCTCTCAATCTGAGCCTTTGGTTTCCAACTATCTTTTCCCGACCCCTGGAATACTTTACCCCATTTCACGACTAAGACTTTCTGGGTCAGTTACAGTTACGGTTACGATACGGTTGCGAAAAGTCGTCACAGTAATGTTTGTTATTTCGTGACATGGTGAAGAGTTGCTCTGCGTACAACTGCACATCCAGATGGACTAAAGGCAGCCACATTTCTTGTCACAAGTAAGTTCTTACTATATCAACCATGTCATTATTTACTTTAACCCTTTTAGCCCCGGCGTCCGATATATCGGACAGAGGTGGTCTAGCTAAAATGGCCAACGTCCGATATACCGGACATCTCGAGAATTTAATGTAGCTGGCTAATAATATGTCCAAATGCCATCAGTTTCGGTATAGTAGTCAGTGAAGTAACGGGCTACATGCAAAAACAATAACCTTCCAATTGGAATCGTATTTCGTCGTCGTTGAGCGTAGTTTATTTGTCGATGTCAGCTGTCAGACGACTTCAGTTGCATTGTTGTTGTATGCTGACTTATAACCTCAATTAGTTTGCGTGATTGAAAGCGGTTGTTTTTCATGTGATTTATTGTATTATTAGTAAAAAAACATGAGTAAACGTCGTAGAGAAAAGTTACCAGTGAGTGAAAACACTTTGATAAACACTATTATTGGTACTTTGGGATTATACTGACCACACCCAGACATGAATCGTTATTTGACATTTTGCTTCTACTGATTACTAGATTAGCGTAGAACAATATTTCGTCAATATAAAACAGGAATTGTCTTATTGCAAACCCCTCCCCATCCTCAGACAGAGGTCAAAGTCGAGCGTCTAGTAGATAACGTGATTGCAGAGTCTCGCCGCCCCTTCAGCTGGTGCGTCGCTTTGTTGTACTTCCGTGTTTTACCTCTACATTTCTCCAGACACAAAAATTCAATAAAAACAAACATGATCAAACTAAAACTAAACTCTTTATTGAAAAAACACTCAAAACTTGTTTTTATTCTTGATCACACTCCGCCACCCAAAATGCGAGTGCCATGCCTTCGCGCTGATGTCAACGAAAGAAAAACATCCCTCGAGATAGTACTTATCAGTAAAATATCAAATTCTAGAGGATCTGATCAGAAATATAAATTGAATTGTAATGGAAAGGCAATTATGTACCGTGCAAATCATGTGATGCCGCGTGGCCTGTCGTAATCGGGATTCTCGAGAAAGATAAGATAACAGCGACAACAATACCGATAACAATTCCTGGAAATGCTTGTAAGTTTGTAATTTTGTAATTAAAGAGTTGTTTTTTCGTTCTATCATGTTTGTTTCTATAAATTTATATTTTTGTGTTCTTCATACTGGTGTGGTCGGTATAATCCCAAAGTACCCTATTATTAGTGGTGAATGTGCTATTTTTGAAGACAATGAATTGAGTTGTTTATATAAAATGTATATATTGTAAATATTATTTCTTGTACTTTTTTGAAAAATTAAACAAGTTTTAGTCTTACAAACCATTACAATTATTTTGTGTTATTTTACAATTGTTATTATTTCAAAAGTAAAAAAACAAGTATACATATCTGTATACTTCTACTGACGTGTATTTGGAAATATATGAAGAAGTGCTTATGCAGCAATACAATTAATTGGATATATCTCATGCATTTATCAAGGAAAGTTCTTAAAATTTTGTGTGTGTAGTAAGAAATATGTGTGCAACAAAACTGCTTCATTTTTCAGGGGTTACAATTTTTTTTTCTACCCTTTATGTATGCCCAAACTATAAAAAATAAAAAAAAAATTTTTTTATGTATAAATACGCTAAAAAAACAAATCATTCTGTAAAAGTACTTTTTCACTATTACATCTAAGAGTACACTTATTTGTGAACAATTTAAAACAAAAACCTAAAAATTATCTTCAAAAATAAGAAAACTATATGTATTTTCCCTCAATTCTGCACTACGGTCCCTTATCGCCATGGGCTTTCTGGCAAGTTCATGGAAAAATGACTGGGGTTAAAAGGGTTAAACTTCCAAAATAGTAATTTTCACCAATATTATGTTCTGTAATACCAAATTATTAACTGGGTTATCCAAATAATTAAAAGTTAAAAAGGACTTTTAATGAGTACATTTATATTTATAAGCTATCGTTTTTTAATCATGAACAATAATTATATACTTGAATAAAACATGCTTATCACTCAATTATTTTATCCGCATTGATCCAAGATATCAATGTTGGTCGTTATAGAACTTATGAATGCATAAACTTATGTCATTGCTAAAAACAGTATATACTGACCTACTCTACTTTATAATTATGGGAACTTTGTGATTTTCAGCTACCTGTATTTTATTATTTGTTTGTTTGTTTTGGCTTTCCATTGAATGATGACAATTTACTAAAAAAGTGGATTACTGCGACAAAGAGAAAACATTTTAAGCCAACAAAACATACTTTATTATACAGTAAACATTTTACAGAACATGATTACCATTTAATTTTGCCTAACACACAACGAAAATGTCTCAAAAATGAAGCAGTTCCAACAATTTTTTATTTTCCATCTCATATACAACAGCCACTGGAGAAACGAAGGAGGATTATTGTCAGAAAGAAGGTGTTTTCAAGGGGGTTTTCAAGGGGCATTTAACTTATGACGAATTCACTGCGGAGTAAGTTCTTGCCCATTTCCAGCACCTCCAGTTTCGGAACGCAGCCCAGGATTTCGGCTCGGTTTCTCCGGCCCAGAGCACGTTCCATTATTATAGTTCGTTGGTGTAATCACTCGTTCTCCAAGTCCAAGTTGACCAAATGTAGCCAAGGTGCGCAAGCAACTTATTTATCACTAAGTTTTACAAAAACAATCATAATTGGCCAAGAACGATCACAGAGTGAAATCTGTATAGCTGTCCTGACCTCTGGCAGCATGAAACCTAACAAAATAAAAAGACATCTTGACACTAAACATGGAAATATCGCAAACAAACATAGAGTTTTTTTAATGAAAACTTAACAGTGTTAAATTTACAAAAAATTCTTTTTCTGTAACATTTTTCTGCATATAAGTGTACCTTCAAAGACTTTGTTGAAAGACATCAGATTTTTCACGGAATCACTCAGAAGAACAAACGTACACAATTGGAGAAGTCATGATATTACCAGGAGCAATTTATATGGTTTCAACTATGTTTAGAGAATCCATAGGTCAACAGTTGAAGGCCATACCAATGTCAAATGATACGGTATAAAGACGTGTAGCTGACATTTCGGAAGATATTCACGCGCAATTGGTGGAAAAGGTGAAAAATTCTCATTTTGCCATACAAGTTGATGAAGCTACCGATCTTCATAGAATTGCTTATTTAATATGTTACGTAAGATTTGTCCATGGTGATGCAATGCGGAAAGGGTTGCTATTTTGTGAGACGTTTTCAGCCGATACCACTGGTAAAACCATTTTCCAAATGATTGATACATTTTGGCAGCATATTAACATATCTTGGATGAAATGTACCGGAATTTGCACATATGGAGCTCGGGCTATGTCAGGAAAGTTCACTGGACTTCGAGGGTTGATCAAAAAGGTATCTCCAGAAGCGCGATAAACCGGCTGCATAATTCACCGAGAGGCTTTAGCAGCAAAAGGTATAACCTCGGAACTTCATGAAATTTTACACGTGGTCGTTAAAACAATCTATGTCATTAAAGGGCAGCCTCTATAGTCTCGAGTTTTTAAGATTCTCTGTGAAGATATGGTCTCAAAACAAGCACATCCTTCATATTGTAGCTCTTTATTATTATTACTTTGAGTTATAAATAACAATTATATATTGTAGTAGCTGAAATAAATAAATCGTATTTGTTGTATATAATTTGCTGTTCGATTACAATTAAACCTCTTGCCACATTAGGCTCTAATGTAGTATGCATAAATTGTGAAACTAAAAGTTGACTGTAAAATTTCGAACGCGACTCACTTACATGTAGGGGGGCCCGTCTACCAGCTGGATTATGCAGGGGGGCTCGAAGTAAAAAATTTGAGAACTGCTGAGTTATGCTATTTATGCCTAGCAGTAGATATGCATACTATATGATCACCGCCCACAACAATGTTGTTCTGGTTACTTTTGGGTACCCCCTCATAAATACAATTGTATCTATGATAAGTAATGTATGATAAATACAAATAATATATTTTAACTAACTCAGTATCCAAAATGTAAAATCAGGAAGTTCTGCTTCATAAAGAGCTATTGCACTTTGAATTTTGTTTGTTTTGAATACAACAAAGCACAAGAAGGAACATATTACATAAAAGATAAAAAAGAAAAATAGTTCAGAGGAAATATTTTATAGTTATTAAGATCTTGAACCATGGCAAGCCATAACTATGTAGCCAATGTGTCCTGTTTCTTTGATGAAGTGTTTTTTCTTAGTTCGTAAAGACTATAATAAGTATGTCTGGTTTGCTACCTATACAATTTTATAGCTAGAATCTTTGGAAGGAGCTTTGTAATAGCAAAAGTCTTAATTTTGTACAGAACCAAAATGTTTAGTGCAATATAAGAGCACTTGTACAATCACAATCACATCTCTTATTGCAACATCTTTCTTACATTAAATTCACGAGTCCCAATGAAGGTTGAACCAGTTGTGGACATAAGAGGGCTATTCACAAAGTAAGGAACGTTTTCATCTGATGCCACCAGGCATGTGCCAATCGCGTATAGATTGATGTGCTCAATACCTCAGTCAGAGTCCAGCCGTGACAATGGGAAGATCTCAACACTGCCTGTTTTATTATATTCAAATTTGAAATCTGTGTTGCAATCAAAAATCCCGCCAATTGTGAACTGCATTATTTGTTTTTTGGTGGCAAAAAACTTAAAACCAATAGAAATTCATAAGGAATTGTGTAAAATGTATGCGGATAACGTAATGACTGGAACGTAATTTCTGTCAGAAAGTGGTGCATTCAATTTAAAAATGGCAGAACAAACACTCATGATCAAGATAAGAGTGGACATCCGAGCATTGTGACTGATGATTTGGTCACCAAAGTTGACGATAAGATTAGTGAAAACCGCTGTTTCACAATAACTGAGCTCTCTCTATGTTTCTCACAATTTTCACGGCCTTTATTGTTTGAAACTGCTTCACAGAAGCTAGGCTAACATAAATTTTGTGCAAGATGGGTACCAGAAGGCACAGGCAGAATTCTATGACACAGGAATTTCAAAGCTTGTTCACCGCTATGATCAGTACATGAATTTGTATGGTGATTATATAGAAAAGTAGTATTTTAATTCCTCTTTCACATGTATATAATAAAATGTTTTTCTTGTTCTTGGTTTTTTAAATTTCAAAACGTTCCTTACTTTCTGAATAGCCCTCGTATATAGATCATTGTACCTGGTATAATTGGTATCATTTTCCTATGACAGTTATAATAGTCTCTACATAATTTGTTGGTCATCATAAGTAAATTTATTTCAAACTATATACAGGGTGAATATAAAGTGAGGACCCCCCCCTCTATTTTATTCTATAGGTAATATAAGGAGATATCCTTTGGGTAGTGGTGCAATATGGAAAGGAAGTTTCATTTTATGATATTGAAAATTTTTTTGTCCCCCAAAAATGCGAAATTTTGGGGGACCCCTCATTTTAAAGAGCATGAAAAAACTTAAATAGTGGTGAAAACCAGAGATCGCTATCTCTTTTCCAACAACATAGCCAATAAAAATTGTAATTAAGTCTTTACACCTAAATTTATTTTGTTTGGGTACAGTTTCCGTCTGCGTGGAAACAGGTTTATTGGTTGTTTGTGTTCTCAATGAGTGAGGCATGCAATGGATGAAGAATCCAATATTAGAAAGTAAACTGATAAGGAGTTTATTGTCAATGAGTGACTGGGCTTTCCCGGTTCGAAGTACAGTTAGTACAAACTAGTCCATTTTTGCTTATTTTGAGAAAATCGCGTCCAAAGTTTTGATATTGTACAAAACGTACATTAATTGTAATTATTGCGTAATTTTCAGTAGGTTTGTTCTTGAGGTCAATGTCCACTAGTAAAATAAAATTATTTAAGTAATTTCATGATTTCTGGATATGCAATTTTGCAGTTGGAACCTTGTCAAACTATAATTTCTCAACTTTTTGGGATAGGAATTTCCAGAAGGATGTAAAGTAAACAGAAACCATGTAAGACTATGTTTTATTTATTTAAATATTGTGCACAAAAACTTTTCCCAGAAGAATATTTTTGCGCTTGCAATGTTTTTCCCACTTCTTCCAGCCATTGTCTCATTCCATATAGCACAATATACTTGCTTGGTTACACTGTAAGCTGTCATATTGTACACATTCAACTTTCTTGTATAGAAAAATGAACTTATAGATGCTCTGGGACATGTAATGACATTCTCTAAGTCAGAAAGTAATACTTTCTTTATAATATTTTTTTTATTTCTCCAAATAAATCACTGGATGAATTACTTTCTAAATCACTCTGTGCCATTTTTTAATTTCAAAAATTAAGAAATATTCACATCAAAATCAACTGGACTATCATCAGTATACATAACCTCAATGTAAATAAATCGTCAGAACACAATAAGCTGTATGAGTCAGCTGATGCATTATTATTTATAATAGACAGTAGAGCTGACACCAACAGCTGATCATGCAGTTGGAACATTGTCATTTTCGTATCTTTATTATTATTAAACATACGACAATGAGAGTTAGTGCATTAAATAGAGAGTGTTTTAAATAGAATAATTGCAAAATAAAATCAAATTTCATAAAAATATTAGTTGGAACCTTGTCAAGCCAAGGTAGCGAGTAGTTATTATCTTAGTAGATCATTATTATCCAGTGGTATTGTGTGGTTACTGTTCCGTGAAGTATTTTGAGAAGGTTTTATGTGTTTTAGTGTTATTACACTAATTTATTTAGATGCACTTTCGCATTGTGAGTTTTAAATAATATTATCTAATTAATACTGATTACGAATAAAAATGGCACGTAGTCACGAAGATAAAGTAGAAATGATATTTACTTTCGGGGCTTAGAATGAAAATTATCATGAGGCAGAAAGGTGGTTTAATTTGGCACATCCTGATAGACCTGTGACAAGGAAATACTTAAGAACTTTAGTAAATAAGTTCCGAGAATTTGGTTCCATCAAAGATGCCCCACGCTCAGGTCGGCCTTCTTTAGATGGTTACAAACAGTTCGAAATTGTTGCACAATTTGTTGAAGATCCGCAGAAGTCCACCAGATTAGTAGCAAATCTTTGTGATGTTTCCCAAATGTCTGTGGTAAAGTTACTGAAAAAAAAAAATTTCACGCCTATAAAATTAAGCTTATCCATGAGTTAAACGAAGACGATCAAGACCGTCGTCTACAATTTTGTGAAGAAATGGAAGCACTAATTTCTGCTCATCCATTGTTTGTTCGAAACGTTGTGTTTAGTGATGAATGCAGTTTTTTCGTCAATGGAGATGTGCACAAACACAACTGCAGGTACTGGGACACAGAAAATCCCCATGTTTTCCGTGAATCTCGCACCCAGTACTCAGAAAAAGTTAATGTTTGGACCGGGATTTTTGGGAATCACATTATAGGACCATTTTTTATTAATGGAAATCTCAATTGTCAACTGTATTTGGAAATATTACAAGAGTCAATTTTTCCTGCAATAAATACTGTTATTAGGGAGAATCAACATGAATTTGAAGAAGAACTCGTTCATTTCCAGCAAGATGGTGCCCCATCACATTATCATCATGCTCTACGACATTTCCTGGGAACTCAGCTACGTTGTCAGTGGATTGGTAGGCGTGGTGTAATAGAACGGCCTGCACGGTTTCCGGACCTTACACCCATGGACTTTTTTCTATGGGGGTCACATAAAATCCGCAGTTTACAAAACACCAGTAGCAAACCTTGAAGATTTAAGAAACAGGATTATTAATTCTTCCAACCAAATACCACCTCAGACTTTCCAAAACGTCAAAGAGGCGTTCACCCTACGCTTGTCTCACTGCCAAATAGTAGGAGGGCTTCAGTTTGAACATTTGATTTGACTTCGTGACGTGGTGAGTTATTAAAATTGTTTTGGTAATACTGGCTATTATTTCGGATTAGGAAAGAGATAGCAATCTCTGGTTTTCACCACTATTTAAGTTTTTTCATGCTCTTTAAAATGAGGGGTCACTTGATAGGGGTTTACATATGAAATTTTTGGGTTGCCCCCAAAATTTCACATTTTTGGGGGACAAAAAAATGTTCAATATCATAAAATGAAACTTCCTTTCCATATTGCACCACTACCCAAAGGATATCTCCTTATATTACCTATAGAAAAAAGTAGAAGGGGGGGTCCTGACTTTATATTCACCCTGTATATACAAAGTACGGGCAGAAAATATGAACAAAAATATTAAACATTAGAAAAGATAAACAACTGAAGAAATCCAATAATGCCATAATGATATACATTTAATTTTTATGACACACATACATATTTGATCTTTATAGATCGATTTTGACATTTTACATTGATTATGATAACTTCTATTATGAAAGTTGAATGACTGCAATATCAGCCTGCAAGCTGAACTTGCATAATCAATTGTGATGAATGAAATAAAATTTGGATTGGTAAGCCTTATTGTAAATATTTAATACCAATCCAGAGCCAATAATGGATTCTAAAATTTAATTGGCAGTGAAAAGCTTCATTTTTAATAACATGAATATTTTCTACCTTTTATGAAATTGGGTTTATAAAAAGAAGGCACTGATTGACAGTTACTGACCAGAACCTGAAGAGGGCTGGGGTTGACCAGGCTGCAGGGCCAGGGATGGCCACGCCTCCTTGCTGGCTGCCTGCTGTGTCGTTGGGGGTGTAGTCGACACTACAGGCCCTGAACTGGTTACTGCTGGTGGACTGGGCGTTGGTTTTCTACACAGGAAGTTACAACAGTTCATCATAACTCTGTTGGTTTTCAATTAATTATCACCCATAATCTCTCATGTAAGTAATTAAAATAGTTATTAAGAGTGTAATTGAATGTGTTTTTATATCTTGCAAGACACAATTGCAGATTAGAAAAACTTTTATTTTTGTCAATTACTAAAAGTAGTAAAAATTGTGATGTGATCTTTGTCTACATAGTCTGGCTCAGTGTGATTTTATTGATCAGCCATTTTGTTTATAAGGACAATAATTATTGACATTTGTTATACATAGTGTTTAAATAAGGTGGTTAATTCAAACTATGTTGAAGTTAAAACATCTTTTATTTTACCAGGAAAGTTAGGGATATGAAGCCATTACCATTTTTTACTTGTAAATTATAATTTGATTTAATTTTATACTTTAATCCTGCAATCAAAACTGTGTTTGAAAACACCACCGACTAATCGTATAGTTAATTTTATCTTCACATAGCTTTAATCACACTGAAGTTGAAACATCATTTGGGCTTGAATAATCCCATTACCAAAGACAAAACTTAAAAGCCTACCAAATATTGTATTGGAGTTTGTCCAGATGAAATCCAGACAAGATAATTTGGAAACCACGATTACATCCCTTAATGATCAACTTATCTGCTGTCCCACTGTTTCACAAAGACCTGTTCTTCATGAACAAAGTACTCAACTACAATAATTCCAATAGACAACTTCAAGGTACCCAAATCTACTCCAAAACAAAAAGATTTGTTAACAGCTCACTTCATAGCTTTGCTTTGCTCATTTTGTTCATAGTATGAGGTAAATGAACAAAAATTAACTGTATAAATATCTCTCTTCAAACTGCAAAATCTATTACCTCGAGCCAAATAAAAAACCACCCTATTTTTGCAATAACTCCCAGACATTGGACATTTTTAAGTTCGACACAGCAAACCTACAACCAAAAATTGTTGAAAATAACTCTTATCTCTAAATAAAGAATCTTCTTGAAGAAAAGGCCACCTTGCATTGTAACTAAACTTGGGCCCAAAGAAGCAATAGAAGAATTTCATAACAAACACATTGAGCAATTATAAATTGATAAAGCTAACTATCTAATAAACCACTCCAGTAACAGCTCTTCTTTCTTCTTAATTGAATGGCAGCCACAGAAAAGAAAGAACCTGACCCCTAACGCAGTACAGAAGTAATTGAAAAGGGAACTGCTAACACTATGTCAAAATGTACAAGGGGTAAGGAACAAAGTAGATAAAAATATCTCATCTACTTTAAGATATTAAACCTGACACAATCATCTTGAATGAGTACGGTCTGAAGACTGAGCTCTTAGAGAATATTAAAATTCCACAATACTCAATCAAAATACACTTTTGCAGGTAAGAAACAAGAAAAGAAGTGATATGCCATGAATGTGAAAGACTCGCTGCATCAAAAAACCAAGTCATTGAAGATATCACATCATTACAAGGAACTCATGTGAGGTGGAAATTATCAGAATAGCGGTCGGAAAACAACACATCAACATCATTGCCATATATAGATCTCCAAGTGAAAAGCTGGATGAAGCCTTAAGACATTCTTTCTAACATCATCAAAGAAAATAAGGCTGAAAACCACCCAATAGTCATCATGGGTGATAAAAACATAAACAGCCTAGTGTAAAATAATATATCACAAAACCTTGAATATGCTTAAACCTACCTGCATCCAAAATCAATGTCACAGTAATACATGCAGGCTTGTCAGACCACACAGCATAATTGAGTAAAATTTCTCTTACAGCACAGAAAACATAAACCACTAATTTAATTGTTAAAAAATAAATAAGGACAATCTCGACACTCTAAAGACTCTCAGGAAGGCTACTCAAAACCTCTTTTAAAACTCCGGTTTTCCCGGGAGATAATTTTTGATTCTCTAGTCCATTTTCAAACCAAATAAACAACTGTAATACTGCATTTAACCCTTACACAGAGTGCAACAGTGACGATTTATCATTACCAACTGTATTTGCAGCAAATGCCACAAAGCTGCAGAGGTCTAGAACATTTTTTAGCTAGCTATATGCGAGAAATTCGGTGATGATTCATGGCTACCACATATTTTGTGCTCCTTAGTATTTATATCTTTGTCTTACAATGTGTCGACATAACATTGTGCATACCTAATAACTTTATTTTCGGTGATGTTTGGAGAATAGATGTACCCAATCTGGAAGGATAAAGAGAACAAACAATTGCCAACACCAGTCAGACTGCAGTCCAACATTGAGTCAGAGGTCTGCGGTGCAAGAACTTACGGTAAGAGACCATGATTTCGCAGGTACACAAGGTCAGTTCGGTACAACTAACAAATAAAGTAAATAATTTAACCCTCAAATGGGCAGTGATTTCTTTCCCACAGTTGGCAGGCCATTTTTGAGTCTTTTGAACCCTTACTGTTTTTTAGTTTATAAAAAATACATTTTAACTATAAACCTTTATGTGTAATACATTACTGTTTTCAGGAATATTTGAAGATAATTATGGTATGAAACATTATGCATAAACCATAAAAAAATGGCTACACTATTTTACCTTTAATTTCTTTCTTTTTTCAAAAGTGGTGGGACTGCTACTCGTAAAGTGTGATGATATTATAAAATATTAGAATCTGATATAGCCAATGTATTCTTCATTTTATCTTGTTTCAGAAAGTATTAGTATAATCACTAAAGGTGAAAATGAGGTAAAAGCTCCCAATTTTTTTGGATTACATAGATTTGCTTGATTTGCATACCACCTCATCTGACCCTCAACTTCAAAAGTAATATTGCCTCAAGGAGAGCTTTTTGCAATTTGGGTTAAAACTACCCTTGTATAAAAAATTCAAAAGTCCAAATTTAAGAATTTTAAAGATTTGCAAACTTTTATTGAAGTCTTGAAATGATTTACTGATATATATATATATATATATGATAAATTGTGACTTTTCACAAGTTTTCAATTGGTGTATGATTATATTGTAACTTTTTAATTCCTCCAAAAATCTTGTTGAAGACTTACCCCTTATAAAAATACTCTCTCTTATGGAAACATAACATTAGTATTATATTTATAGAAAAATAGTGTATAAATTATAGTTTACATAATGATATAATTAATTTTTTATTTTATTGAATTTACTTTTAATATTTTTGTATTAAACTATAACAAAAACTATTGTTTATTTACATTATAAAAGGATGTGTGAATAAAAATTGACTATTATTTAAGAGTTATATTACATATAAAATAAAATAATAAACTATAGTAAAAAGTACTTATTTTAATATTGAATTCACATCACTTTCATGAGGGTCACCACATGTTTTTCTATTCAGTTTTGGAAATACCACTGACTATACCATATATTAATTTTCAACGTACTTTCAATTTGCCTAATAGGTACTCTCTGCTCTCCCTCCAAATTATTTTCCAGCAACTACTCCGTGGTCCAACTATTGTATACATGCGTGTATTCATATATATATATATATATATACATATATGTATATAGGGTGAGTCTGACCACCCGTGCAGTATTTACAGCTGTCTTAATAACTGACTTCGACACTTTTTCTATCTCTTTTCTCCATAATTTGGCCTCTCTGAATCCGTTAAAATTATTTTCAATTTTGATAAATGCCCCTAAAGAGCCCAATTTGGGGGGTAGGGGTGGTTTTTGGGGAATTTTCAAATTTAAACATGGGTCGTGTGATACATCAATTTAAAGGTTTAATTACACCGAACATTTTGGCGCAAACAAAAGTTAATTATCTTTAACCGTATGTACAGGGTGTACCAAAACGTTTAGAAATAGGACTTTAAAATAAAGTACCGTGTTACCCTACCTACAATATGGAACAGCTCCAGATTTTTTTCCTAACTTGCTATTGACCTATTTTTCAATGAAATATGTGGTACGGGCTTTTTCACTGGATTTTCTAAATTTCAAAAATATTCAAAATTTAAGAATACAAAAAATCCTAACACTCAAAATTCTTAAATAGCAACATATAATAAATTTTATATCAAATAAAAGGTCTTTTTAAAACAATTATTTTTTGTATTTAACTTTTTTTCCTATCTATTACTGTTTCAAAATGGCAGCCGAAAAACTGAATTACGTATGTCTATTTACAAAATGTAACAGATTATTTTTAAGTGATATGAAATAAAAACTATTAATAAGTTAGGCAAGTGATTAATTAAAAAATTGTTATAAGTCTCTCCATCTAGGTGTCCTTCAACGAAAAAAGGACCTACAATTCTCCTGCCAACAATACCACACCAAGTATTCACAGTCCAGTACCTCTGGTTGTCAACCTCTCGTATCCAGTGGGGGTTCTCATGAGCCCAGTACCTCATGTTGTGACGGTTAACTTCGCCGTTGCTCCGAAATGTAGCTTCGTCACCCCAAAGTAAATTGCGAAAAAATGTTCATTTTGTAGCAACTTTTCTCTTACCCACAAACAAAAATTCATTCTTTGAATGCCATCATCACTATGAAGTTCTTGGTGCAGGGATATCTTGTAGGGATGCAATTTTATTGTCTTTCAGGATCCTCACCACTGAACTTTGGCTCATACCAGAATGAATAGCTATTCTTCTAGAAGAATCATTTGGGTTTAGTTGCACCGCCGCCAATACTTCTGGTGCCCTATCACTTCTTACAGGCCTTGCAAGTGTTTTTCCCTTATTGCTGTCAGGCTGTACCTGTCCTGTTTCACGAACTCAAATAGCAAGTCTTTGAAAGGCCATTCGTGACTGAGGTTCTCTATTTGGAAACCGTTCGGCATACACCCTCGCAGAAGCCACATAGTTTTGAAAACATTCGCCTAACACCATTACCATATTGAATGCCTCTGCATTTGTGTAAGGCATTTCGAAAAACCACAAGCTGTTCTTAACAGCAGACACCAATGAACTGACTAAGGGTAGCCTTATCACATTTGTCAGATAAAGATGTCTAGCCAGCATACCGCAAGTGATAAGCCTGTTGAGGGTGGTACAAAGTACCTTTCTAGTCCAAGACTGCATTGAGATTGTGCATACATGAATCATTGTTATCTTTAAAAGACAAACATGGAAACTACTATAAAAATATTGGGCCACATTGAAAAATTAAAACATGTTGAATTTTGGTCTGATTTCATAACAAATTCTGTTTATTTAATCACAAAACCCTGTTTGTTCAAATAAAAATAATTTGTTACATTTTGTAAACAGACATACGTAATTCAGTATTGACGTACGAAACGGGGCTGCCATTTCGTATAGTGGTCCGATTTCAATTCTTTAAGTGTATTTGTTATTGAATAACCAAGACCTTTAAAATGATATGTTACAAGACTGTAAGTGATATTTGAAAATTTTGAGTTGCCCCCCTCCCCCTGTCCCCTAAGGGTCAAAAATGTGAAAAATATCATTATTAGTGTAGCCCTTTGTAGCTAGTAAGATTGCTGCATACAGGTTTTATATGTCTAAAATAATAATAAAATTAAGAGAGGGTGAAACTTACTTTTCATACTATCGATATGTTCGTTTTTGTTAAATTACCGTAAAACGGTTTATTTAATTATTCCGTAATTTTCATAGTACAACGTGGGAGAGATTCCTCTAAGCGCTGGCTCTATTTTGTAATCCTTTGAGTGGAATGAAAAATAACAGTCAGCTGATTTTGACAGGTGTTGCCGCACTCGCCATCAGCTGGAGATGGTGCCCACAACCTGGTGCAACTGACTGGTGTGAAACTTCGTGTGTGCGTTGTATATTCTACTTCTAAAAAACAAACACCTAGTCGGTACTGGTGCCCTAGATGTGATTGTGGTGTTCATCCTGGTTGCTACAGTGCCTTAGAACACTTCAGGAGGCCTGTAGGGGGAGGCAGAAGAAAGAGCGTAGCGCAGCAATCAGAATCTGACCCTAACTAAGTTTCTTTAGTCAAATGTAGATATGTACATATATGTATATAAACATAGGGACCATAATAAGATTGTTTTTACTATTCATAATTAATATAACAGACATTTAGCTTTTGTGATGTTATATGTACATCCAAACCAATATTGTTTGAGAAGTGTTTATTTCAAATGTGTCCATTGTGCAAATTTTGGTGTATGGAACATTTTTTTAGTTTTTATATTTTGTGTGTGTGTAGTTTTTGTTCGAAAGGCTTTGAAGTGACATTTTTATTGTTCACAATGAAATTTGTATATTTTGAAATATTTATAACCATGTTTTAAAACGCATTTACAACCTCACCTTCTAAAAAAAAACAAAAAGAAAAAAGTTATCTACTACTTATCAAGACTATTTTAGAGAAAAGTGGTAAGTGTTTTGAATAATTATCTTTATTTCCTAAAGCATGTTTTTCTGAAAAGAATTATATACAACACGATCTTTGAATGTATATTTGTATCTAAAAAGTGGCTTTTAAGAAACCATGTATTTTGCTTCAAAACAGCCCAGCACTTTAAAGTGATTTAATTACCACTTGGAGGGTTAAATGGCGGCATTTAAAAGTATCCAAATTTTATATCCCAAAAACTATTAATCACATTTGCAAATTACAAGAATAAATTATTTATTGCAAATTCAACGACAAAACTAACAACTAGTTACATCAATTTTAGTTGGTGAGTGTTTATCTAAAGAGCAACACCCGTGGCTCAGAAAGCAAAGTGATGTCAAGCCAAAAAGGCCTCACTAGATGGCTCCACCCTGAAGTCTCATCTGAACAAGTCCAGAAAGGAAGGAGGAAGGAGACAAATCTACAACCATTAGTAACTCCAGTTTAGATAGTTTTTGTAGTATTGTGGTCTTGAATTGAATTTGCATCATTAAAATTACTAATATTTGCTTCAACACAGTTCAAGTTACAGTTAATATAGATAGACAAAAGTGATAATATTAAATTATTGACCAAATTTTCAGCATAAGTCTAACTTGGATAATTTACTTATTATTCTAAGAGCCTTCTTTTGCCAAATAAAGATCCTTTTAGCTGAATGTGAACTATCCCAAAGATGTATACATGGTTTAAATGAGTATGAAAAAGACCAAAGTATATCATGACAAGAACCTCCAGATTCAGACAATCCTTCAACTTTCCTTAAACCCTGGACAATTGTTTTACAAAGATGATTGACATGTTCATCCCAACAGAGTTTGCTATCTAAGTGGATGCTAAGCGGTTGTACATGTAATGACAATGGTCTACATTTGATAAATGATTTTTTAATGTAAATATTATATGTTCAGTCTTGGTATCATTATTATCAATATTACAATGTCATTAACAGAAAACCAAAGTTTTATAATTATATTTCAAATTTACATTTCGTCGCTAGCGAAATGCGAGAAATTCGGTGACGATTTATCACTATCATCTATAGTTCCTTAGTTTTTATTATCTCTTTGTCTTTCGATGTGTCTCAATAATAACTTTCCTTTCTGTGATGTTTAGAAAATACATGTATCCAATTAGGAAATACAAAGATAACAAATAAATATCAACACAGCGCTACCGTGGGGCAGACTGCAGCCCAGTATTGCGGGTCAGAGGTCTAGCGGTGGGCGAACTTTCGGTATGAGACAATGATTTCGCCAGTACACAAGGTCGGTTCAGTACAATCAAATAATCCAAATACTGTCATCTGAACTCTACTTAATTAATTTATCTTTTGTAAGGGAGGGAGGAGCCTAAGAATACCACATTACTTCAAAGAAATTTGCAGGGATTCAAGGAAATGAATATGTTTAAAATTCCAAGTAATTTTTCCTTTTTAAGTCATAGAAATGGTAGGTTATAATAAAATGAGCTTCCAGAATATATTACATTTACGTAAAAATGTATGGATTTATATTTATAGAGAATATATTTATTTACAACTATGCAAAGTACGACATACGGATAAAATACGAATTAACGATCGTCTGTTTACTATCGAGGAGCTAAAGTCCGCGCATAGAACCAGCAGACATGCTAGCATTAAAAAAATATAGACACAGAAAAAACAAACTTCAATTATAATATTATTAATTACGTTATTTACAAAAACATGTTTTACCAATCGCTAATTTGAGTACTGCCAATCGTTTTTGTCCACGAATAGACAGTGTAGACTCAGTCAGTTAGGCAACAAGACATAAAGATCCTCATGCACGTTGGACTATTTAGTTTGAACAGTTCAAATCGTCTGAACAAGCACATATGCGTACAGGTCGTTCCGGTAAATAGTAATTTTACTCACGTGAACTGTCGCAAGTATTTGCTACAGTAATGTCTCGGCAATGTTTATAATTGAAATTTTAATAGCCAACACTGTCCTCCATTCCTTGTCCGGCACTGGTTGCGGCAGCGCTCGCAAGAGCTCTTGCACCCGTTTAGACTAGCGATGTTTAGTTGGACACAAAACTTGTGCCATTTTTTGCTGGTGTAAACGCAGTTCAATCCAGATTTGGATGTGACCGTGATATCAAAACATAACATCACTTCCTTTGTTTTAACCTAAGTAATTTGATGACAATCGGAACGTGTGTGAGGAGCAATCATTCATAGACCAACCGAGGCCTTGGCTGCCAATTCTGAACATTGATATTTCTCCTGCCGCTCAACCCTCAGATCAGTCTGTCATTGCTGTGCAAATGTCCCCTTCTCGACATTACTTGTTGTAACTAACCTGCTACTTTCTTCTCCAACAGGTATCTTATTAAGCTTTATATAAATCCAACTGATATTCTGGTGTACTCAAAAACCCGGGCTGCAACTCTTACAAACCGTCAAACATTATATTATTCAACGAACCAAATTGTGAAGTCTGTTTATAACACTGTACATTTTAGGCTATCTATCTAACACACGTATTTCCAAAGTACCATTTTCTCTAAAGAATAAGAGTTGGCCAACTTTGTACGGAGACCCAACTTTGGCGACTGAATAATACTTAAGTACAAAAACCCATTTGTATCGCATTACTATTATTTTTAAAATTTTCCCAGTTCTCAGAAAAATTCTCGGCTTATTCCCGGTTTTCCCAGTCAGGTGGCCACCCTGTATATCTAAGATATCTAAACTGGAGTTACCAATGGTTGTATCATCTACATAGAGAACAGAGAAAGATTGAGCATTATAACCAAAATCATTCACAAAAATTTAAAAGATCTTGTTAAACCCAGTACTAGACTGAATAAGTGTTTTAGTAGTTTTAAATTTTACTGTACAATAAACTGCCAATTTATGTTAGGTTACTTCCAGCAATAGATTTAGTTATAATATAGCTAGGTGGCTTAGGAGTGAAGCATTTTATACTATTGAAGAGTATATGAACTGTGATATGTTGGACTTAACAACTTAATATTGTTTGTTACTTTGTCATGATGCCTATTGTAACTTATTAACTTAATATAAAATAAAGTTCTTGATTCTCATTTATGTAGATTAAACACAGATTATTATTCAGTTCAAATCTTACTTATTCAAGTAAAATCACTTTTTTAAAGTTTACATTATAAAAGAGTTTTAATAAAATCAAGATAATCCTAATATTAACTTTTTTAGGATGATCTTTAACTTATATCTGACCTATTTAAAGTTGCGTTTATTAGCTGATCATGTAGTTTCTTTTCGTATTCTTGATGTTTCGCTTGTTGCATTTCTTCTTTAGTAAAACTGGCTTCAGGATCCCCTGTTCAATAAAAAAATGTTTTAGTGCAATTACTGGAAGTTTTTATGTTAATTTAACTAAAAATATTTGTAATCGATGATAAGTAACTTGAATTTAAAACTAAAGTGAAAATATAATTTTTTAAAGGGTTACTATCTTAATCAATTGTAACTTCGGAGTTACCTTCCAGGGATAGGACAACATTCAGGTATCTAAGACAATATTATTTTAGACAGTTGAGAAAAAACAAAAAATACAGTAATGTCAGGAAAAGGAGAAAATTGATTGAGGTGAAGTTTAGGAATGATTGGTGCTTTGTAAGGAACTGACATTTTGGCTCATGTGAACAAGAAAAGAGATATATTGACAACACCTAGCAATCATCGGTACGGTCTGAAAGTCCAATTTTGGCAATGAAGGTGGACAACATTGTTATTTAAAGATATTGGCCTAGATTTTGAAACTCCTATGAAAAAAGACGGGACAAGTGAAATAAAGAAGGGAAAATTTTGAGAAATTAGGGGAAAATCAAGTAACCAAAGAGTTTGCAGAAGAGTTTTATACCAAGAAACTTGATGCATAGGACAACTTGATTATTTACTTTCGTATGTATTGATATTGATGGCATTATTACTGACAAAAATGTCGATTGATATATTCAGAGTACCCAGGATTGCCCATTTTGAACAAGTAAGCTTAGAAATTGCCAAGGCAGATGAAGAAAGGGGTAAAAAGAAAATTTATATCTCTATTTACCCACTCCATTCTCTGTCAATTTGTCTATTCACCAACTTCTCTTGTTTCTTACTACTTTCTTTTTTGCTATTTCTCTATGCTGGGAACCCAGGCTAATGAGCACCTCATTTAACACATTCAGTGCTAAGCGGGACCGTTCGGTCCCTGCCCGAGCGTCTCGGCACCATTCACGGGTGCGCGCTGGACCTATCGGTCCCACTGGGCATTGTTGTTTTGCTCTCGGCACTGTTTAGGCAGCACTGCAAAGAGGTCCTTTCTGATAGCGTGAGCGTGTTGGGCCGGTTTCGTTCTTTGTTCTAGTGTGCATAGTTTCTCGGTTCAGCTAACTATAGTTGTTTTCATCTAGTGCTGTGTTTGCTATTATTTCGTGATTCTTGTTAGCGAAATAAACAATGGCTGGGACATCTAGAGACCCCAAAGTAGTTTGTATAATACATTACCAATGATTCGTGATGATATAACAAGTGCCATGACAATAAGATGTACAATAACAAAAAGTGTTTGGTATGATGTACATATTGTAAATAAGACGTGTTAAAAACTACAAAGAAGGGAGGGGATGGTTGTAAATAATAAAATGATATACTATTAGTGCCTTTCAGTGAAAATTATCTTGTTTTAGAGTGTGCACTCATGTATAAATCAACAAAGACCTGTAGCTAGGACAACGGGACCCATCGGTCCCGCAACATATTACATAATTTTAGGAGTCTTGGGAACATAATGCCTAATTTCTTGTCTTTACTACCATCAACAGTCATAAGGTTACGTGTACACCCCTAAATAATACAATAGTTCTTGTAATAAATGTCAACTTCAGGTTCAATGGGCATTGGTCCATGCTGACGGGACCCATCGGTCCCGCAGTATAATGATGTCAAAAAAAATGTAAATGTAGGTCAAAAATAATCTTTTATGCTTTTATGTCACTTCTGCAAGTTATATTTTCTAATTAAACAAATTTAAAAAATTAGCACCGGGATTTCGCTAATACTCAAATGCTTAGCAGTGAATGTGTTAACACTGTGTAATAGACATGAGAAATCACAACATGTCTACCAGTCTGCCCATGTTTATCAAACAGCTTACCCACCATCACCATCTAGTTGTCCATACCAGAATGTGCTCTCAAAAGTTAAGTTGATCTCAAGCTTTACACTAGTACTTCACCAGTGGTCTTTCCGGTCTAACCGGACCTGAATGACAGTTCTGATACTTTGTCTTCAAGAAAAACTATCTTGTTCGTTAGAATGAGGCCTAGGCCACCTATCTCTATGGGAACACGCTCAGCCTAGCAAACATTATGCCTTGTCATGAGTTCTCACAGTAATGGTAACGACGATATTGTCCGTGTATCTGAAGGCAATAGTTTGTGTCGCATCATAAAAAACAACTACAAAACTGCTGTCTCTTATATTGGCCTTCACTTCGCTTGCCAGTTCTGTCTTCTGCTGCCAAAATATATCATTTTGAAAAGGAGGTAGAATTGACAGGGGGGAGATAGGAAAGAGAGAAGAAGAAAAAAACCGAACACATAAAAGACTAAGAGTAGAGAGATTCTGGATTCCCTCTTAATCTTTTCTGCGATTATGTAGAAAGTGTTTGAATATCTGTGACCTGCTCCATTCTTCTAACTTGAATATTAGTAACAGTTCCCAAAAATTTCATAACAATGTCATAATTTGACAGTAGCAGAAAACAACTTAGAACACAAACAATTTAGAATACAAAAGTTATAAATACGAGGCATGTTTTTAAAGTAAGTACCGTTTTTAAATTACGCTGCCACAGCGCTGCAGTTGCCATTTAGAGCATGCGCGTAGTGTAGCTACATCAGTTGGGAAGCCGCAGACGCCATTACGATGCTGTTTGATCGAGTCTTCGTTTGTTTACGTGATTTTAAAATGCCGCCGACTATCGAGAATCCCGCCGACTGTGAAGTGCGTGCTGTGATTCGTTTTTGCAATTGACATTCATCGCACAAGTTGATGATTGACAATCAGTGAAGTTTATGGTGAAAACATTATGAGTGAAGGAATGATGCGGAAATGGGTTAGGGCCTTCAAAGATGACCGCACAAACGTTCATGATGAAGGACGAAGTGGGCGACCTTCAGTCATTACCGATGATCTCATTCAAAAAGTGGACTGTAAAGTGAAAGAGAACAGACGGTTCACAATTTCGTCCTTAGCTGAAAAATTTCCTGCTGTATCAAGAAGTGTTCTCTACGAAATTGTGTCCGAACGTTTAAATTATTGGAAACTGTGTTTACGGTGGGTACCGAAAATGTTGAATGATGAGCACAAAACCAAACGATTGGGTAGTGCATTGAGCTTTCTCAAGCGTTACGAGAGCAATGATTTTTTAAGCCTTATTGTTAGAGGCGATGAAACGTGGGTAGCCTACGTTACACCAGAATCAAAACAGTCAATGGAATGGTGGCATTCAACATCCCCTAGGAAAGTCAAATTCAAGCAAACAATTTCTGCCAAGAAAATCATGTGCACTGTCTTTTGGGACAGACAGGGTGTGTTGTTGGTCAATTTTCTGCCTCACGGTGAAACGATTAATGCATCCGCGTACTGTGAAACTTAAAAAAAACTGTGCCGCACAATTCAAAACAAAACGCGTGGCATGCTGAGTGCAGGCGTCGTTTTGCTCCATGATAATGCTCATCCACATTCAGCAAATCAAACGCAATAGCTCATCATTTCATTTGGCTAGGAACAATTGGACCATCCTCCATACAGTCCCGATCTTGCGCCTAGCGACTACCATTTGTTTCTGCACTTGAAGGCGCATTTGGCGGGGAAGCGTCATTCCAATGATGAAGAAGTAAAAACGTCTGTGCAACAGTGGTTGCCCAGTCTGGCGGCAAGCTTCTTTGACGACGGCATACAAAAGCTGGTCCCAAGATACGAAAAGTGTCTTAATAATAATGGAAATTATGTTGAGAAGTAGAGGAAAGAATGCTCTTTCAGGTAAATAAAGTTTTGTTTGAAAAATTTACTTGTTGATTTTATTATATCAAAACGGTACTTACTTCCTCGTATATTATATCTGCTTGTGAACTTACAGAAGATCTAAGGAGTTATTATTAATATTGCAAATGATATTTTGCACTGATAGTCACAGGTATGGTAGCTGAGTATATCACAACTGACTGGTATATTTAGTAGTCTACATTTTTCAGTTATGCATCAAAAAGATAGATGTTCAGATACACCGGTTTTCTTGGAATCAATAAGTTAGGATGAACAAAAAACAGCTATGGAGATTCTAAAATGTTAGAAAATTATTGCAAGAGATTTTGACTGTGAGGAAAACTTAGTTAAACAAGAACAACTTCTGGTTAACTTACCCAGAAAACTTACCACCACCAAAACTATGAATCATAATTAAATATTAGTCAAGGGAAAACTGATTTGATCAGAAGAAAAGACAAAATACCTAGATCGTGAAGGTACATGCAGTCTCCTTTAGGGCACGTCTGGTTTTTCATGAAGTGTGAGCAGTACTTTGTGGTCCCTAACGATGTTTTCACAGTCCTCCCATCGACCATTATGTTGTTCACAGACTGAATTGCTCGTAATGCATCATCTGCTCTTTGATACGTTACATAAGCACTTGCACTTGGACCCTAAACACATTTCAATCACTTCAACCTTGTTTTACCAGTATGCACCGGTTTTACATGCAAATTTACATTTAAAGCTACTATAGGACACAAAATTTTACTTGAAACACTGCTATAATTATTTATTCTCAATTGTATAAAAGTAATCACAGGCAAGAAGAACACAATCATATCATTAAACATGGTGATTTATGAAAGTAGTGAGCACTTTCAAGAAAAAACGGTACTTTGGGATTATACCGACCACACCAGTATGAAGAACACAAAAATATAAATTTATAGAAACAAACATGATAAAACGAAAAAACAACTGTTTAATTACAAAATTACAAGCATTTCCAGGTATTGTGATCGGTATTGTCGTCGCTGTTATCTTATCTTTCTCGAGAATCCCGGTTACGACAGGCCACGCGGCATCACATGATTTGCACGGTACATAATTGCCTTTCCATTACAATTAATTCAATTTCTGATCAGCCTCTCTAGAATTTGATATTTTACTGATAGGTACTATCTCGAGGGATGTTTTTCTTTCGTCCTTCGGTGCTGCCCCGCGCTGATGGCTGGAGGCACTCGCATTTTGGGTGGCGGAGTGTGATTAAGAATAAAAACAAGTTTTGAGTGTTATTTCAATAAAGAGTTTAGTTTAAGTTTGGTAATGTTTGTTTTTGTTAATTTTTGTGTTTGGATAAATGTAGAGGTAAAACACGGAAGTACAACAAAGCGACGCATCACCTGAACGGGCGGCGAGACTCTGGAATCACGTTATCTACTAGACCGCTCGACTTTGACCTCTGTCTGGGGATGGGGAGGGGTTTGCGATAAGACAATTCCTGTTTTATATTGACGAAATATTGTTCTACGCTAATCTAGTAATCAGTAGAAGCAAAATGTCAAATAACGATTCATGTCTGGGTGTGGTCGGTATAATCCCAAAGTACCGAAAAAACAGATTTATTTCATCCTATTGGTACAAATGGTTAAAATTCTTTAAAACAGTCTTCTGCATCAATACACATGCGGAGACGATTCTGTCACACCTGGAAAGTAAAGAACTTTCGCATTTGCAAGTCCTCCGTCACTATCCTATATACCGCAAATGTTGACAAGTTCAGGATGTCAGCGATTACCTAGATACTTTACCAATGGTCTGAACTCAAAACTTTGCGTACCGCTGGATGTTTTCATCGGTTCAGGCTAATGTTGGGCATCCAGAACGAGGCTCATGGGTAACCTCCTCCTGGCCCTACTTGAATGAAAGCCTTGTGCCACTTTCCGCATTGAGATCTCAAAATGCATTCCTACTTATAGGACTCGTGAAGCATTTGATAACTTTCCATTGCATTCTTCCCAAGCTGTACACTAAACTTGATTGTGTAACGCTGTTCAAGCAAGCGCTCCATCGCGCCATGACACAATTGGAAAACAGTCTTCTTAATTCACTCTACTGCTCAGAGCGAACTAAGAACAGGAGCGTTTGTAGGGGCAGAACCCCCACCACATTATCCGACCGGTCCATATGTGCTGTGACGGATAGTCGTGTCACAATAAAATCATGCTCATTACTTACATAATGCACCATATATATATATATATATATATATATATATAAATATAAATTACAGGGTAGCGCATGTCTGTCTGTTCCAGTGGCTAGTGTAAAGTGATGCTCTATGCATCTGTTATTTGTTTGTGTGTGTTTTTAAAACGTTTACAGCCCAACAACGAGTTTACATCCTTCAGTTGTGGTGTAAGCATAATAAAAATTCTGCTATAATAATTGAAGAATTTAGTGGTAAATATCCAGGTGTCTGATACCTCCAAGACAGTATATGCGGAAGTTAAATAAGAAATTTGAAAACAGGAAGTGTTTTAAATGCCCCGAAGTGTGGTTGTCCACGATCAATTTGCAACGAGGAAAACCTGCAGACAGTTGCTTAAGCTTTTGTAGCCAGTCCCGGTAAATCGATTCATAACGCATCTGCTGAACTAGGAATATCAAGAAGCATGTAAAGAATGTTAAAGTAATTAAAATTTAACCCATACTGTCTATCTTTATTGAAAGCGCTTCACAAGGATGATTCTGATAGGCAATTGGAATTCTGTGAGACCATAATTATATGCTCAGAGGCTTGTGATCAATTTTGTAGTGTAATGAGGCATGCATGTTTCAAACTAAATGGACGCGTTAATCGGCATAACTGCGTGTACTGGTAGGATGTAAATCCTCATGACATAATCCGAGCATAACTCAATATGCATGATGCTATGGTATGGGGGTATTTCGAGTACTGCACTGATTGGTTCTTATTTTCTTCAAGGAAATGTTAACTCAGAAAGTTACTTACGGTTGCTGCAAGAAGTAGTAGTTCCCGAGCTCAGAAACAATCCTATTTTCAATACTCATTTGTTCATCTGGCAACAAGATGGTGCCCTAGCACATTTAGGTATCCAAGTTCGAGATTTTTTAAATAATACATTTAATGAATGGATTGGTTACCGTGGTACAATCAATTGGCCTATGTGCTCATCAGACCTGACCCCATGTGATTTTTCACTCTGTGTATAAAGGAGACTGTGTATGCTTCAAAACCGCAAATTTAGAAACCTAGTTAGAAATGCATTTGATCTTGTTAATAGCGATAAACCTTTATTTCTAAACATTTGTGATTCTGTTATCAGTCGTTGTATGAAGTGTATACAAAATCAGTGGACATTTCGAACAACTACTACAACATCGTATGGTAATATGTTAGTAATTTCATATAATCAATTTGTTTTCTTGCCTAAAAGTGTTTTATTCAATTAACCTATAACACCTTTAAATTTCTCTTCTGGGGAAACTGACATATGCACCACCCTGTATATACAGTATCCTTAATTATAGTATATATAATATTAATATATAAAGGACACTATAACCCTTCTTTTAAATTTATTATATTCTAAAGATCCTTCCTTGTGGAATTAATAATATATTATTCCTAAAATGTCAATCCAACACGGAAATTTATAAGAGAAACACTAGTTTTAAACGTTAAGGGAAAACATTTAAATTAGTCCTTCCACCTCAGAAGAAGTAGGTAAATTTTGTGACAGCTGAAATATTATTAATTTATTCTCATATGATTTACATGTATTCAATATCAATAACTCAAACACAGTAATCATTATGTGTTTATCATCTCTTGTAGGATTCTAAAATCTGTGGATAAGGAATATATTTATTTAGTTATGGTGTAATACAGATAATACAAATTACAATTTGTATTGCATTTGTATGCAATAATGATATAGCATGCAAAAATATATATTCTTAATGCTCTTGAAAACATTCTAAGTCCATGCCCTTGTTGATTGGAGCAAACTTATGAATATAATTATTGTAATAATAATTGGAAGAGATGTAATATTAAAATAAACAATCTTTATAAACCCATTTAACTTTGCACTCGAAAGGCCAGCAGCACTGGCCACACCAAGGTTGCAGACAGCTCACGTTAGTTTTGCTGTAGTTTGTCCTCGCAATTCGTATGGCCAGTACAGATGGCCATGCTACTTTCATTGGCAGCTCGGTGGCCATATTTTTTGTTTGCCTCCCCAGATCAGAATTATTTTTCAATATCCTCTGTGTTATTTGCATAGTAACACTGATTAAAGAAGAAATAAAAAATCATTTAAAATGTATTTTTAATGAATCTTTCTAATACAAACATAAACATACATTTAGGAAATTGAACTCATACATATATTATTAAAAAAGATATGTAAATAGTGTTATATAGTAGGCATTTACAGTTATGTTTACTCAGGCATGAGTTATTTAAAATTTGTCTCAGTCTTTATATTCTTTCAAAAATACACAGCTATGTGTATTTAAGAATAGTTACCACACGTCTTCTAGTAAAATTGTCTATCACTTTAGTGTATAGGCCCACTATGCACCATTCGTCTTATTTGTACAGTCAATGTTTAGAAAAGAATTAGAGGCTAATTTAAAATTTACTGCTTCACCTAAAATTACGAGGGTCGTCCATAAAGTAACCGCCGTTTGGGCGTAGCGCGATAAGTAGTGGGGGTAGCGCCGCCATTCTCACATCGGTGTGCGCAGCCGTTCAGTACGCTTCTAGCTGTGCAAGGGAGAGCATCTCGTGCGATCGCACGTTCTTTTGTTACAACGCAAAAACATGAGCGCCGTGATAGAAAATCCCGCCAAGTGTGAAGTTCGTGGTGTAATAAGATTTCTGTGGTCGAAAAGTTACACAGCAGCTAAAATTCATCGTGAATTGAGTGCGGTGTATGGCCCAAACATTATGAGTGAAGGTGTAGTCTGTCAATGGGTTCGTTTTTTTTAAAAATGGAAGAACGAACGTTCACAATGAAGACTGGAGTGGTAGGCCATCTCTCGTCAGTGATGACTTGGTGAACAAAGTGGATGAGAAAATTTGCAAGAACCGTCGCTTCACAATCTCGGAACTTTCGGATCATTTTCCTGAAACCTTTTACTGTGAAACCTTAAAATGGCTACGACGAGCGATTCAAAACAAGCGTCATGGTCTTCTGACATCTGGTGTTGTGTTTGTCCATGACAACACCCGTCTTCATACAGCTCAAAGAACAACAGAACTTTTGGAAAAGTTCAAATGGGACGTTTTTGACCCACCCCCCCCTACAGCCCGGACCTGGCTCCCAGTGATTTCCATCTTTTCCCGTACATGAAGCGGTGGCTTGCATCTCAGAGGTTTGCGAGTGATGAAGAGCTTCAAAACGCTGTGACAGGTTGGCTAAGTTCTCAGGCGGCAGATTTTTTTAAAGACGGAATTTCAAAAACTGTTAAAAGATATGATAAGTGCTTGAATTTGTATGGTGAATATGTAGAAAAGTAGAGAAAAGCTGTAGTTTTAACATTTATATAATAAACTTTTTGTATCTCAACTGGTTTATTTTTTATTTCAAAACGGAGGTTACTTTGTGGACGACCCTCGTACATTAAAATAATAAAGCTGCTCGATAGATTTCAGCACTCACCATTCATTACAGAACAAAGAGAATATTAAAAAAATAACTGCTATATTTAGTGGCCATTGGTGCTGGCCTTACAAACTATGGACATAGTGTATCTTGGCCAGTACAGCTGGACATACGAGCTGAGATAACATTACAGCAAAAATTAATCCGCGCTTCCAACAAATGGCAGCAGGTAGTAGAGCTGGCCGTACAAGCTTCAAGGACAAATTATAAATACTGCCTTCGAGTGCATAGAGTTAATGTGTTCCTAAATATTCTCATATACAATTCTTATTCAACATTACACCAAGACAACCAAATAACCTGAGGAGATAATTTTTCTGTAAAGCAATAAAACATATTTTTGGACGATGATGTTCAATATACTGTTTAATTTATGAAATAAAATTAGGCTGCTATACATTATATGAAACTTTGATGTATATTATTCCTTTTATCAATTAATCTCACTAACAGTCTACTTGCCCTTCTAAATAATTCATCAACTTTTTGCAAATCATATACTGCTGAAAATGTATTAAAATAATGCATCTCAGTGAGTCCAGTGACATACGGGAACGTTGTGCTCGTTATGTGCTGTGTGTGTTGTTTGTACGTGTAGTTCCATTTTCACTGTTTGATTTCATACAAACAGTTCTTAGTTTGCCATCTTGGTTCATTTTCTTTGTTGTGTATTGTGTTTAGAGTATCATGATTGTATATATGTAATTGCAGTCCAATGGAGGAGTATGTTGAACACTTTTTTTTCTGGACAAGTATCCGATTCAAGTTCAAACAGTTCTGATGATGACAATTTGTGTGAGAGTGGATATTATTGTTGGGGGTGAGAGGAGTGTAGACCTCAAAAAAATATTTAAAAAATAAACAAACTGATATGCAGGTACCAGTGGAGATGGGGGCTGAAAAAGTATTGGGAATAGACTGGATGAGGACAGACACCAGTGACAGTGAGCTGGATTTCAATCTCCAAAAATGACATTATTAATTGCAGTATTGCAGTCAATTAAGGGTTCCAGGACATCTTCAATGAACTTTTTGGATATCCAGATGTAATTTTTGGGTGAGTAAAACCATTTGTACTTTTCTGCACTTTAAGTTCGCATGTCGCCTCCCTAACAGCAAATACTCTTACTGAAATCTCATTTCAACACATGGATGAATTCTGGTGGATTGTTGACTACAAGTTATATCCACAATATAGGAAGTCATACATTTATTAGACTTAGTAATAAAACATAGTAATAAATGAAATACAAAAAGAAAATTTCTAGAAGTGGTATAAATTTTTAAAATGTAAAGTTAAGATTTACCTGTGAACCGGCATAGGATGTACTCTGGTTTATAACTACTTTGTGGATTTTGCCGTACTTTCCAAAATATTCGTGCTTCTTCAATATCTGCAAAATAAAATATCACGTTATGAAATTGTTTGTAAAAGATGAATAGCTAGCAACAATATTGTTGCTATACCAATATGTAACATTTAATTTCTCTTTAGAAACATGGAGATTAAAAACAAATTACATAATATCAGTAGTTACTTCATCACTGGACAGTTTCTTTTACACAAACAGGTTTATTAATATTAGTTAATGGATTAGACCTAACCAATACTTAACATCAGTGACGAATATTGGACATGATGTAATAAAAATTAACGTTTACTTGCTTAACTATGCTTAATTATGTTTTGTTTTTGTTGTTTTATTTGATGTACTACACTATTACTATGTGATTTCGAAACTCTGAAAAACTAAGTACAATTCATAAAAAACTTCATTTAAATTTATACTTCTATCGATGTATTTTCTTTCGTATGGGTGTCAGTAACTTTGTACAAACCAAAATAACCCTATTACATTTACACTGAAAACTCATGTTTTTTGCTTGGACTCAAATCACTACAATACTTTTATGAAGAAATACGGTAAAACACTGTATAAGTTACTATTTTAGTTTATATTTACTCAAATGCTTGGTTATCGGCACATAAACAACAAGAATGGCCGTTACACAACACAGACTCGTCCACTAGGTCGTGACTGGAAGACAAAATCATTGCATAGGTACTTCAGTGTTATCGCAGTCCACTATTTTTGGACGACTTTACCTTATCGGGAAACAAAATAAACTTCATTATACCTTCCTAATACTTTCCATCTTCTATGATATATAAAAAAATACTCAATGAGCTATACTTCCTATAGCTAAATCGTCTGCAAATAGACCTACATGAGCGACCCTTCAAGTAGACCTAGACGCACAAATCACCTGTCACTTTCGAATAATTAAACGTTATTCTTTTAGTTTTTGTTTTCATTTATTGTCGTAATAACTTGTAAATTTCAAAATAGGTTAAAGAAAGTCTCTTCTTTTTAATACTGAAATTTATTTTTTCTCCGATAAGGAAAACTCGTCAAAAATAGTGGACAACACGTGTTTCACAAATCAAAGAGTAGGGAAACAACATAATACTTGTATTTATTGATAGTTGGAAACTATTGAATAGAGCTATCTAGCTATTTGGCCAAAATAACATTGCACTATATAAAATATTATTAAAATACAAAACGTCAAAATTAGCGACGCTGCAGCACTCAAAGGATTATTGAATTTTTTGCATTTACTATTTTCTATATTTATGATAGTGCACTGCCATGGGTCTGCTGTGTCTGGCCACTGATAGGCAGTAAGCGAATTACTGTTCGCTAAGACTTGTTTTTGCTGATCTTTGTTTATGAAAAATTGTAAATAGATAAACCATTTAATGAATTATTGTGCTTTTGCAAATAATATTTTGCTTGCAATTTGTATTTTCTACATTTACATTTATGCAATTTTGTGCGTCTGCTACGTCTATTCGCAGGTGACAGCTGGGCAATGAGAATCAATCGGATGATCACTAATATTTGTTTATTTTTCTATTGTACTTGTACAAATATTCTCTCTATAAAATATATAATGTTTATATTTATTTCATAACTAATGGTAATTTGAAACATTTAAGACATTTTAGGTTCAAAATATGTTTTATAAGTGATACAAATGTATGCCCATATTTTTTGAAAGATTAAAGGCATATAATATGGAAGCCCGTATTATAATCTGCTAAATTTAAGTAGAAGGTAGGGGATATGGCTTTTTTTCTTGAAATATATTTTCTAAGCCTATTTTATTCTTAGCCTAATCTAATTTTCTAAGCATCTGCAAATCACTTTAAAATAGAGTGGTTTTCTGGGATTGTATTTTTATATTATCTTTCTAAGAATTAAGAGTGGCAAAAACTGGTTTGATAGTGATTAAAAAAAAAAAAAATCGACTATAAAAGCTATTATTATTCAAAATTTTATATTCGCGAACCAATGTTTTTAAGATTCTAAGTCGGATTCAAGATTCGAATATTCTGGATCTGCCCACAACTAAGTCTTACTTAATTTCATAACCTAAAACAAATAAATAAACACATTAAAAGTATTTACTTGTAAACTGATGCTGGAATTTCCTAATGTTTAAAAATATGCGTATTGAAACATTGTATGGTAACCCTCATATTATATACCCCATAAATTTCAAGTGACTTCTTAATCAATCCATTTTTCACTAATTAAATTCTGCATAATATATTATTTGTTTACAATATATTCTTATTGTGTACCTTTTAGAAACATTTTAATCAAAACTTAAGACATATTTCTTATTATTTTGATGCTATGGAAGAAAGTTTGTACTAGCTAAGACACAGCCATGTGAATTTTATTAACGACTAGCTGTTACCCGCAGCTTTGTATGCAAATTCTTGCTGAATAACACAGATTTCATGTACACATCTTTTTAAAATTGCATCAGACTCAAGAAATAAGTGATGTCCATTGGATGATATTTCCATTTGAATTTTCATTCAAAATTCTATGATGGTTTATTGAACCACTCAAAATATTTCAGTGGTATTTGGAACAAGCCAGGAAGAGAAATTCTTAAATTGGAATTTTGTACAATTCTTGGTAAACAATATGAAGGAGTCCTGTTATAATTTTGAAAAGGAAGTAGGCATAATTATGGAACAATTTTAATTTTAAAATGCTACACATAGCTTTTTCCAGTGGGTATACAAGGTCTGTGCAAAAAGTATACGACCGCCGACGAGTAGGCGGCCTCTGCGTAACCGGTTATTGGAGGGAAGGGGCAAGCCTACTCCTTCCCATATTAGGCATTGAATACGGTCACTCAGTGAGTCACAACGCTCTGTTCCGTACAGTACTGCCGTGTGGGTGCGTCGCATTTCAATATGACTGAACGTGTTGAGCAGCGCATTTGCATTAAATTTTGCCAAAAACTTGACCATTCAGCATCAGAGACGATTACTATGATACGGAAAGTTTATGGTGACGTGTCTATGGGCGATACACAAATAAAAGAGTGTTTTAAAAATGGCCGCATATCAGTGGAGAGTGATGACTGAAAACGCTGAAAATGTTGAACGTGTTCATGCAGCAACTAATGAAAACCGTCGATTGACTGTCCGAGAGCTGGAAGAAGATTTAGGAATACCAAAATCGTCAGTTTGTAACATTTTAAATGAAGATTTAAAAATGAACCGTGTTTCGACAAAATTTGTTCTTCGGCTGCTGACAGTAGACCAAAAGAACTGTCGACTTGAAATCGCACAGGACAATCTGGATTTGATAAAAAGTGACCCAGGGCTATTTAAGTGATTACTGGTGATGAGTCATGGGTTTATGGCTATGACCCTGAAACAAAGGCTCAATCTTCACAGAGGAAAACTCGTGAAGAGCAAAAGCCGAAAAAAGCAAGACAAAGTTGAAGCAATGTCAAGACAATGCTGACAGTTTTTACCAGGACGGCGTTGTTCATCACGAATATGCTCCAAGAGGCCAGACAGTGAATAAGGAGTACAGTAGAGTCCCGCCGATCCGAACCCCGCCAATCCGAAAATCCGCCTAATCCGAACACGGCTAGGAGAAAATATAAAATTGCTAAAAAGGCAGGAAAATAAATTAAAACCAGTTATTATAGTAAAACGTAAGTTTTATTTCTCAAAGCATTTACTTACTGACATATAGAAACTGAAATTACATTTGAAACGTTAGATGATACATACATTGTACGGAATTTATACTGTTAATAAATGAAACATAGTACTGTACTGTACTGTATTTATAATGTACAAACCCCTACGCAAGGCTTAGCAAATAATTTGTACTTTAACTTGGACACAATAAGGGATAAAAACGTAAAACAAAACACTGCAAAACCCAACACTTTCTTAAGACCTAAAGTCAGTGATCTTCTTTTGACGCAACACACTAAAACGACTGGACGATGCAATGTTTCGCCAACGCCGAATGAACATTACGTCATTGGGAGTAGCAGCGGCATGTTGCTCGACGTAGCGTAGAGCGAGGTCAAAGGCACTTGCAGCTGCGCTGTGTGGAACAATATCGGTAGTTTGGGCGTCTCCCTCATCCTCACTGCTACATGAGTCATCAGCTGGGACTCCTTGCACCTGTGCCACGATGTCTTCGTCTGTGTACTCCTCGAAGCCTTTGTCATCTACAGCCGTCCACTCATCAACACACTCCTTCTCTACATTTTCGCATCCCGGTATTTTTTTTACAAGAGGAAGAAGTTCGCATTCATTTACCGGTGGAACAACCTCTTCAACAAACTGCAGATCAGGCCAAAGATTTTTCCAAGATTTCTGCAGAGCTCCTACGCTTGTGTTCTCCCAAGCCTCTGCCACCCAGAAAATTACATCTTTGATCGTGATTTTCTTAAGCTTTTGGAGAATTGTGAGGTCTTCATTTTCCTCAAGCAGGCTTCGGAGCAGCTTTTTCCGATAATTTTGCTTCAACGCTTGCAGAACTCCTTGGTCCATTGGTTGTATGATCGAAGTAACGTTCGGTGGTAGAAAAATGGCTTTTATATCACCAATAACCAGCTCTAAGTCATCCGGATGGGACGGAGCGTTATCTATGAGTAACAACGCTCTATCAGGCAGTCCATTTTCTTCATTGTAGGCTCTCACGTTGGGCACAAATTGTTTCTCAAACCATTCTTGAAACAAAGCACGATCCATCCAAGCTTTCTTTTGGTTTTTATAGTAAACCGGCAGAGCGTTCATATTCATGTTTTTAAAACATCGAGGTTTTTTGGATTTACCGATAACCATCAAAGGTATCTTATTGGTGGCGGAAGCGTTGCTGCATGCTAATACGGTTAGTCGTTGCTTATCCATTTTAAATCCTGGAGCGGACTTTTCTTCTCTTGAAGCTAGGCTCTTTGTTGGCAACGCTTTGAAATTTAGCCCCGTTTCATCAGTGTTGTACACTTGCTGGGGTGAGTAGGAGGATGTAATTTCTTTGAACTCCTGAAGATACTCTGCGGCTGCGTTGCTGTCTGCAGACATCTTTTCGCCAGTTACAGTCAGTTGCCTGATACCGTGCCTTTTTTTCCACCGATCTAAAAAACCGCAACTAGCCGAAAATGACGGATCGCCTCCCATAAGGATGTTTAGTAGAAGCGCCTTTTCTTTAATAAGAGGGCCGGTAATGGGAATGCCTTTTTGTCTCTATTGAGAAAACCACAAGTAAAGTGCTTCATCGAGTTTGTCATACGATGACACAGTAGTAGTTTGACGTTTTTCTAGAGTGTTTTCACTTGTAACAGAGCAAAATTGTTCGATTTTTGCCCGCTTCTTTTTCCAGTCACTGATCGTCGCTTTACCGACACCAAATTCAATTGAAAGTTGAGTAGCACTTTCACCATTGTCTAGTCTTTTGAGAACTTCGAGTTTTTCTTTTAACGTACACGAGTTGTGTTTACGTTTACTAGCCATAATGATATCGGATATACGCACAGAGCAGAGCAAAGAACAAACAAAACTGCAAACCACAAACTACAGAATACACAGTAAGAGCATGTGCTGCGCGTATGGAAGATTGCACTAAACTGTTGTCTCGCCACTCGTCACCGGGGTGGGTGGTGGAGGGGATAGGGGTGAGGTAGTGGCAGTCCAATAGTTTTGCGTGCCACACTGTTTCAAGGTCACCGACCAACTCGCCCCGCCCACCACAGACAGGTGGCTTCTACTAGATTCATTACGCACAAACAATGGCACTCAGTTTCGACCACGCGATGTTACCGTACAAAGACAGGAAGCTGTAATATTATTATTACGTTTAATACGTACTTACTATTGTTTATTGCATTTGATTATTGTATGCATTTAATTGTTTTAAAACCACGTAAATTGCACTTGAAAGTTGATAAATGGTACTATTTAACAAAAATCCGCCTAGTCCGAATTTCCCGTCAATCCGAACAAGGTTCGGTCCCAATTAGTTCGGATTGGCGGGACTCTACTATATTATCTTGAGGTCCTAAGGCGGCTACAAGATGCGAAGGAAACGACCTAAACTGTGGACAAGCCGTGACTGAATCCTGGACCACGACCACGCGCCAGCTCATTCCTCAAATCTTATTCAGCGTTTTTTGGTCAAACACGACATCAACCAACTACGACAGCCTCTCTACAGTCCTGACATAGCTCCTTGTGACTTCTGGCTATTTCCGAAATTAAAAATTCCTTTCAAAGGAAAAAGATTTGACGATGTTGAACAAATAAAACAAAATGCGACGAAGGACCTGTTAGCCATTCTGCAAAATGAATTTAAGGAGTGTTTCCGGAAGTGGGATGAGCGTTGGAATAAGGTAGTGGCTTGTGGAGGGGAGTACTTTGAAGGGCACCAGATTGCTGTTGCCGCCGAGTAACATCAGTTCATGCCAGACATCAAGGTCAGATACTTTTTGGACACACCTCGTACATCTATAACTTCTATGAATTTTTGTTCCATAAAAACCTAATTTGTATTCAGGTGCTTAGAGGGTGTCCACAAAAATAAGCTCAAGAAATTCAAACACATTCAAGGCAATTCAAGCTTGGATGATAAAAAAATACAAGGCGTTTAAAAAAATTGAAAAATATTTATATCATTTCAACTGTTATAAAATAATGCATATTACACAATATTAATTCATCTAAATATGGAAATTAGTTTTATTTTAATTATAACACAATAACAAGAAGCATAATTTGAGAATTTATACTGGTATAAACCATATAAAGGGTATACACACATTAGTGAAAGACTGTGTATGAATCATTAAAACAATTTAATTCCATAATGGTTTTAATAATAAAAATTTCAAAAGAATATTGAAAAAGAGTATGACTTATTATTAGTATGACTGCTATTAAGAAGGAAAACAAAAAATATTATCAAAAACAAAACATTACAATAAAATATAAAAAAGGTCAAACACAACCAACAATTTGACTTATATTAAATTTTAATTCACGGAATGATTTCTTAGTTGGTTACTTTTAATTTTAGACACTACTTATTAGTAGTAGAAGATTTAACTTACTATAAATGTCTTAAAAATAATACTCATACCTTCACAAAATTCTGGAAGAATATACGTGCAGAGATATCTTCAAATCACTGTTAAACTTCACAATCCAAACATGGGTAGAGACAAAACTTTAGCAGATTATAGAGTTATGTTTATTTTAAATCAAAATGGAAAAATCTCTTTTTACCACCTCCAGAAATAATGTAAGAACCTGAGAATATTTAGTTATACTGAACAATTAATTTTATATGCATTATACATAATGCACAACACCCAATACACCACAGAAACTATTTAATTTTGTTACAGCTTAACTGCATCCTAAATTTTCTTGTTAATCAACTCAGTTTCCTTTCTTCCTGCACTTATAAGTTTTTGTTTTCCTCCTCCAATTCTCATACAATTCTTTGATTTCTATGTTGTCTACTGCATCAAGAAAAGCAGTAATTAAAGTAGATGTTCTTGCTTCTAAAGTAGCAGGTTGTTACTTCATTGTTTTAATTATTAGATCCATCTGCTGGCTCTGACTGATCTTATTAAGAGATTCATCGAATGATATCACTAGTAGTTGCCTTGATTTTATTTAGAAGCTGGCTTCAGAAGAACAGTGCTAGCCCACAAAGAATGAAGTATTCAATTTTAGTTCTCTCTAGCTGCATTGTACTCGGTATATCATTTTCTGGTATACTTCAAAATGTTTATGTTCTTTGCAGCAGATCTGTTTCACCTATAGTTTTAGACACACTGTGAGCACCAAATAATCTCAGCTCTACTGACCTGAGAATTCATCAAGTATTTGTCCATTACAGATGGTTTTCTCTGCCTTCCTTGTGCAGCTCTACTGGAGGAACCGCAAACAGTACTTTCGGATCACTGTTACGATTTGGTAATCTACTCCAAATGCTGCAGACTCTGTTAGAGTAGTTGTTGTAGTACAAACATTGGAGATATGCTGAGTACCACTACCTAAAAAGCTTTGGTGACCAATACTCAATGCTGGAGATGATTACGTAGATGAAGTAATTCCAGTACTACTCGAATGTAACTTAAAAGGGCATTCACTAGGTTGGTTTTCTTGTGCTTTTCCTTGATTTAATGTTTTTGTGACTTATGAGAGCTTGTCTTGCCATAGTACTAACAGAGATTATCATCCCAGGACAATATTTGGATGAAGCAGCATACATTTCACCAAGGACTTTTCTGACCCATAATTTTATTTCAGAATCCTACAGCCAGCTGTTCTGGGAACGAGTCTTGTCATGTCTGGCCATCTATCCAAATCATGTTGTTAGACCTGTAAAACAATATAACTTTAGGATTCACAGAAGGAATGTATATTCTAATCTGAATAATGACAAAATCTATTCTAAATTCTAATGAAATACATCTAATTTATTCAAAGTAGTATGAATCAAAAGTTCCTTGAATTTAAATTTCAAAATAGTTAATAATGAAAATACGTTTTATGTCTATAAAATAACACATTTTTAGAATGCCATTCATTTCACCTTGATGGGACAATTTCTTTAAACCATTTGAATATAAGACTGTATAGAAAACATATGAAAGAAGTACTTATTATAAACATTTTTAATTTTTTTAACATTAACATTAATGAACATTTCATTTTAAAATTAAAACTATATAACTTTAGTAACATATTAATTTGTTGCAAAATTGAAATTTTTAAGGGAAGTTCCTTAGATGTTAAAATAAAAATGGTGCTGCAAACTGAAATTTTTAAGGGAAGTTCCTTAGATGTTAAACCCTTCCATAATTCCAGGGAGAAATGATTGAAAGTTATTATATAAATTAGGCTAAAAGTAAAAGAATGTTTTAAATTAATTATTACTTTTCTCTAATTCAAATGCCCTACACCGATGTCAAAGCGAGAAGTGAATACTCAGAGCTATGCTATAAATGTAGCTAAATAACAAATAAAGCCCTGAGAAGGTTCGTGTTGCTTAGAGTGAAGACAAAATGAATATTCAAAAATTAATTTTAGAACTAATATGACGTACTCCTCTATAGTGATAGATGATTTACTGATGTGATTAAAGCTCCCAATCTAACAGAGAGATCATGGTCTTCATCTCCAATGGTACTAAAGGTCTATGAATTTTACCTGTTTATATTTTATCTGTTTCCATAAAATAATTTTATTCAACATTTCACTCACTGTTGAAGCAATAGGAAAGAATGAAATAGTCTACTCAATTCAATAGTCATTGTTTTGGTATAACCAATTAATTCTAGGCTACCATTATGACCAATTGTAGGCTATTTATTGTATACAAATATTTGTGTAATTAATCTGCTAAAGATTTATAGTGAATCTGATACAAACCATTTGTCATAAAATAAGTTAGACTACTTTAGTTGTTCTATAGAATGTTAAATTTCATTACAATAACGTAAATACAGTCCTATTTTTATTTATTTATTAAAAATTTAGTTGACCATAAATACTATTCACACTCTATTATGATATAATAACGACTAAATTCTACTTTAAGGCAACATGAACTTAAAGAATCAAAGATCAATAAAAGAAACTATTTGTATTTGTAACAAATAGACATAGGCCAACTAAAATATGAAAAATAAAATAAATTGTAAATAACTTATAGCATTTAGGCCAAAACCTAATGTCAGAGGTATGTATTCACAGTAATTCTGTAACTGTAACCCTAGAAGTGGCAAATGAACTTGCCTAACATGCAAAACTTTCAACAATTTTATTTTAATTCATTTTTACATTTACTGTACTGTATAATAATTTTACAGTGTTTCAAGAAGTCTAATAAAACAGGGAGAAAGAAGCTAAATGTTTATAAAGTAAAACGCTCATTTACAAAAAAATTGTACTGTAAAATCTGTCATAATCTTACTTTTTAACCCTGCAACTGGCTTTAAGCGATTATCGACGCATTAACTACAGTTTCAAAATGGCACTAAGCTATTTTCGACGCATTAACTATGTCGTAATATGATTTCTCACAGCAAGTCTATTTTTATTTTGTTTGAAGTAAAACTTATGTAAATCTAAAGATAAAAATTTCATATTATATCATAAAACGTTCAATAGTTAAGTTAAATCTTTCATTATAAAATTCTAAACTTGGATGTTCACATTTCCGATTGCCTTTTGTTTGCGTAATTTTCGAACACGCTAAAATTACCGTATGTTTGTAAAAACTCCCTATCGTAAGTTTACGTTCTACACAATCGTAAGTGTCGTCATTGAAAACAGAGTATTCTTGGCTTTCAGAAACATCTTTCCAATAGCCAGTAGGAAAATAAATGTTTATAAAATAAGCGTTTGAAAAGCTCGAGTTTTGTAAAATCCCAAAATGCCTAATGCGTCGAAAATAGCTTAATTAAATTTTATTATTTTGTTACTTTATCGTTATCTGGAAATAGTGAAAATCATATCAAAACAAAGAAGAAGAATTGCTCTAAGCAACAGTATCGTCAACGAAGACTATGAACTAGTATTTTATTTTTGTTCTGTTGCGCAATCACTGACTCAGCCAGTAGAGAAGAACAACGCATCGCTTGGTTGCCATGTTGATTTCTCTGTTGTTATTATGCCATTGCCGGTATTAGTGTATTGCTTGCTATTTATTTGGATATTTTAGACTTTTCGTTATTTAGTGTGTATAAAAAGTTTGTTTAGTGTTTTTTTTTTTTTTTTTATTAGTGAAGTGAAAAATGTAGAGGTTAGGTTAAGTTTTAGTGAATAGGTTGGATTTTTGTGAAACTGAAAATAAGCCTACGTTCATGTAGGTTCAGTGTTTTATTATTTTGTAGACAATTTAATTTTAATTAAAATTAAATTTTGATTGAAATTTATGCAAAGGTATTTATTATAATAGCATATTCATGTATTTTAGACAATAAATTTTTTTTTTACTTTTTCTGAAGGTATTAGGGTTTTATTCCTATGACCATCGCTTGTTTTATTTTTTTTAACAAAAAAATAATAGAAATAAAAATACATTGTTGTACATTTTAGAAAACTTCAATAAACGTACTATCTATATAAATAATTTTTGGATGAAAAAAAATTGTTAGCTAAAAAAGTTAGGCATTTATTTCACAATTTTGACTTTTGTAAAAATTAAAAAAAAAGTTTGTTGCCATATATAAATATCTTATACAATGTAAACTTCTATAAATATTATATTTTTCTCTTCTACATATATTTATCTCTTAGAAAAAAATATTTGTTCATCCAATAGATTCCAAAATGTCACAATGGTATACATAATAGTGCTATACAAACTTTTTCAGATTTTGTAGTTTTTATAGATATATTATTCAAAAGTACCAATAAACTTCTTTTACCAAAATATTTTTGTTGTAATTTGTAATTGAGGCATATAAGCAAACTTTTGTATATTTTACAATTATTCTAAAAAATTTCATTACCTGAGAGGGTGCTATACATTTGAGAAAAATTTATTCTTTACTAATATTTTTACGTTACTCTGTAAAAAAATAAAAATACATTAAATGATTCAATCTTTAATATTTTTTTTGGGAAACTACACTTATTTCTAAAGACATAGCTGTTTTAAAAATGTTTGTATCTTAACCCTTTACACGCCAGCCTATTTTCCAAAAGTACTACCCAGAAACGCCAAGGGTATTTTCAGCAGTTTTGCAAGCTTTCACAAAATTTATCATAACTTTTTTATTTTTTAACAGATATTGATGATTTCTTTACCATTGTTTTGCTTATAACATTCTCTTGTTCAGTTGGTAAATTGTAGTTGCATAAATGTAATTTAAACTTATAAAAAAAATAAAAATTTAGAAAACAAAAATTAAAATTTTCAAAAAAATGTTTTTAGCTCTAATAAATGGTTTCAAAAAACATTTAGGCTGATTTTCTGTTATATCCCAGTAATCTATATCTACCCCTTAACCGAATTACAAAATTTCAAAAGCCTACCTTACACAGAAGTCCAGTTGTGATTTTTTTCACTAAATGTGACACGGGCACAGTTTTTGTAAGTTGTATGTAATGTTACACTAATCAAATCAAATCAAATCAGTTTTTTATTGCCGGAACATTATACAACGCATGGCAAATGTCATATTTTAACTTTTTACTGGCTAAAATTTTTGTCAAACACACCACAAGAAATCTCATTCAAACATACAATTTTGCAAACTTACCTACATCCATTCATTCACCAATTATTCCCACTTCCAGCGACGAATTTTGTCAGTCTTTTTAATTGGTGGTCTCCCAATCATAAGCAAAAAACTCGTCAACATTATAAAATGTTTTTGACACTAAAAAGCGTTTCAAACGAGTTTTTAACACTTTGAGTGTTGAAGTGTTTTTAATTGAATTTGGTAACTTATTGACGAATTGAACACCTGCCTGTGAAGGCAAGCGTTCATAAACCACCGTTCTGTGCCTACCAGTTCGGTAGTTATCTCTGCCTCTAGTCTCATACATATGTATGTCTCGGCCATTCGTCATGGCACATTTAGACATACAAAACAGAGTTGTTTCCAAGATGTAGAGAAAACTATATTCACAAATCAATATTTGACACTATACAAATCGGTACTTTGGGATTATACCAACCACACCAGTATGAAGAACACAAAAATATAAATTTATAGATATATTATAAACAAACATTATAGAACGAAAAAACAACTCTTTAATTACAAAATTACAAACTTACAAAGATTATCAATTGTTGATGGGGTCAGATTCGCTTAAACTTTTTTCAATGAACTTAGAACGTTATAAAACGATGTAATTGAGTAACAGAACTAATATTCCATCAATCAACAAGCATTTCCAGGTATTGTGATCCGTATTGTGGTCGCTGTTATCTTATCTTTCTCGAGAATCCCGATTACGGCAGGCCGCGCGGCATCACATGATTATTTAAGTTTTTTGCACAGTACATAATTGCCTTTCCATTACAATTCAATTTATATTTCTGATCAGCCCCTCTAGAATTATATTTTACTGATAGATACTATCTCGAGGGATGTTTTTCTTTCGTTGACATCAGCGCGAGCTTCGGAAGCACCCGCATTTTGGGTGGCGGAGTTTGATCAAGAATAAAAACAAGTTTTGTGTGTTTTTTCCAATAAAGAGTTTAGTTTTTGTTTGGTAATGTTTGTTTTTGTTGAATTTTTGTGTTTAGAGAAATGTAGGGGTAAAATACGAAAGTACAACAAAGCGAACGGGCGGTGAGACTCTGCAATCACGTTATCTACTAGACGGCTCAACTTTGACCTCTGTCTGAGGATGGGGAGGGGTTTGCGATAAGACAATTCCTGTTTTATACTGACGAAATATTGTTCTACGCTAATCAGTAGAAGCTAAATGTCAACTGTCTGAGGATGGGGAGGGGTTTGCGATAAGACAATTCCTGTTGTATATCGACGAAATATTGTTCTACACTAATCTATTAATCAGTTGAAGCTCAATGTCAAATAACGATTTATGTCTGGGTGTGGTCGGTATAATCCCAACGTACCAATGAATCTAATAAAAGCGGCGTAATAAAAATGCCCTAACAACAAAAGTAATGAGAGAATTACAAAAGTAAACAACGCACAACAACACGAACGTAACCTCACTCTCGACCAAACAATCCAACAGCTGCGAAGCTCAAATACGACCAAACAAACAGTCCATAAAGGAATTAACTAATTTGTGGTTGCAAAGCAACTAATCGACTATCGATTAGTCAAAATTTCGCGGCAATCAGATGAACTATAAAAAAATTACAGGCGAAAAACGTGACGTACCTATATTACGGCTGTTGGCGATTTTCGGCTGTTGAGTAGCCGACGGCCGTAATATAGGTACGTTGGGGTGCAAAGGGTTAAAAAATAGATGAGCAGTGATTAAAATACAAAACCCTTACAAAATCACCAAAAAGTGCCTGCCATTTTGAGAAAAATGATGGCCATTTTCAGGGTTGTTTCACAATGTTAAAAAAAATAGGCATACGAGCAGAGCTTCAATTAGGCAAACACCAGTAACATAAAAAATAACTAATATTTTAAACAAGATTAATGATAAATAATTATGTCAAATGAGACATAATTTTCATTATAATTTCATAATAAAAGCCTTCATTCTGTACGACTTGTATGAGGGATTTCCCAACAGTTTACGTATTGCTAACTTTTCACAGCTGGCCTGCTCTTGAAAATAAACAGTGATGGTTTTGGTTATTAAACTAAAGATAACTAATTTAATTCATAGATATTACGTTTAACAATATACTATCAATAAAATTTAATATATAATCAACAAAAGACTTACCTGTCATAAGTGATATTTTTTTCCAAAACGAAACAGCAACAATCATGTAAGGTTAAACTGGAATGAATAGACTGACGAATGATGAATAACGATTAATATGAGTATTAGATACTGGAACTGCTTCGTTGTAAAGCTTAACAACTGGAATTGTTACGACACCGCTATAACGAAAAAGTTAAAATGTTCCATTACGAATTTTGCAGTAACGCGACAGTGTGAATTCGTGGCATTTGAGTAAACGTGGACTTATGTCTTGTTTATCAACATATTTCGACAGTTATTTATTCAAAAAGTATAATAATTTTCAGCTTTGCAAATTCTTCTGTTTCAGTTATTTGCGGAACTACTAGTCGAAATTGTTCTACAACTGTCACAAACTCGTTGCGACAACTGGAACACAGTAACTAATTTCTTTCTAGTAATATATGGAAAAGAAACAATGTCAGAATCAAAAACGTCTTCTCCTCCATGAACGTAGTGGACTAACTTGTTGACTATCATACTGCGAAAAGGACTAGTCCATAAATGTGGGAGTTAACACCGCAAAAACGTCAAACAAATTACCAGCAACCATCAACGTGCAAATTCATGTTAAATTTATTCAAGGATTTTCGAAAAAAATCAAGCAATTTCAAGGCATTTTCCCAACATCTGAAAATTCAAGCTTAATTCCCGATCTTCCTGTTTTTTATGGCTTGTGGACACCCTGGCTTATCAATGAACAGCATTTCTTTTTATTATATTCATTATTTTTAAATAAAATATTCTGAAAGTATTAAAGAAATGTAAATTGTAGTAAATGTATAGAGAATCGTCCATACACCAATACTGTTATGTATTGAAGTACTCATTGATTGAATATTGGAATCACTTTACATTGATCAGCTGATAATGTCAATAACAAAATATTTTACAACATGCGTTTGCTGCTATGCATTTCTTATGGGAATTTTTCTTAACTTTAGAAGGCTTTGGGGAGAGCTTTGAGGGCAGAAAGAAAAAAACCTTTCCTTAGTACGCCTCTACAATAAACCTAAGTAACAAATTTCATGTCTCTATCTCTTTTTTATAGTTTTTTCTGGGCACTGACGAACCAGTTTGGACATATGGTGCATGTGTGCACATGTGTGTGTGTGTGTGTGTGTGTGTGTGTGTGCACGCACACGTGTAGATAAAAGTAGAATCTAAAAATTCAGTCTGAGGTATTTATGGCAGTGTCATGGGTTCCTTGACAAACTTGTTTTGAAATCCTTCTCACCTGTAAACGGCTATAAACAATTCACTTTTGTATCTTCAACATTTTGTCAAAAGTGGAGTATTAAAGCTATTTGTGCCTGAATTATCCACTACCTGAAAGAAATCAAACATTGTTCTGTTATGAAATTTAGTATACATTTTTTAGTAAATATATTTTTTTTGTGAACAGCAGGAGTTTAAGCTGTGAAAAGCACTTCAATAAACAGAACACAAAAGTTAAAATTTATTTCAAAACCCATGGATACAATCATTTTGGATGGCAAAAGAAAAGAATAAATTCATAATGCATACCCATAGGCTCTGCTATCATTATTGAACATAATACACAACTTTCAACATCAGTACTATAATTGTTTTGTAATTTTTTTGTGCCAGGCACCAATCTGCATAACAAGGGTTGGAATGGAGATCCTAAGATCAATTAACTTTGACAAAATCAAACATTTTCATTGATGTCCAAATTCTGGTCTAAGGAACGATTTCCTTTGAGTAACCTGTACAAAAATCTTGGAAGAACAAGGTTCAAAACAACATTTGCATATATAGTAATATTGTATAAAGCACTATTACAAAAGATATGAAATTTATTGCTGTAAATTTCAAATTAAGTTGCAAAATTAATTATTCCCGCTACTTACCTTTTCTTATAATGCCTTAGATTAGGAATATTTTACCCTCACTTATCTACTTACCTCAGCATCTGCTAGACGCATGGGTAGGCCCACCACAAACACTAGGTTCCGCTGGACTACCCTCACATTTGCTAAGTGCTTGCGGTTCTCAGTGATCTTCTGTTTACGTTGCTGGTCTTTCTGACGTTTTTCTGCTTTCAGCTTGGCTACTTCTTCTTGCGACAAAGGCTTGAAATCTGCTGGATCTTCTGGGTACGCTTTGCGGCATGCAGGACACAAGCCATTTTCATCAGTTCGAATCCTATGCCAGCAAAATCGGCAAATCTAAAAAATAAAATAAAATTCAATAAATCTTTATGACAAACTGTACTAAAACCAAAACATTTAAAATTTAAATCAACTGAATAATTAAATCAATAATTGTGAGTTGTATACAAATAGTACAATTGAATAATGTCTATATTTTTTGTAAGTATGGATTTTTTCTAACCATAATTACAATGATGTATAGAAAAATTATCGATTGTTGTTTTATGTAGACCTATTATTATTAATTAGTCTTGTAATAATATTATTTATTATCAGACAGTCAAAATTCTTTATTACATGCCATCAAGTACAGTAATAGTAATAGTATACTTAGTAATATAATAGTAATAATATAAAATTAACATTGGTTATTAAAGTGCAGACACAATCACAACATCTGATTGTTTCACCTTTAGTTGGATTTTCAAAATTTACTGTAAAAGCTGAATATTACAATACTACTGCACAACACTTGGAAAGTACCTGATAGCCACAAGTGCATGGAAAGAAGTTTAAATCATCTACTTCCAGCGGCTCCATACACAGAGGACACTCCACTTGCTCCTCCCCACTCTGGTTGAGAACAGACATTTTTGCCTGAAAAAGTTTTTTTTTATATCAATAACTAAAGTAAAAAAATATATATATAGAATAAGATTTTACAAACCTGTGTTTTCCATACAGCTAGCCTATTACTATTTCAAAACAAAATGCAATCATGATAGACATTTAAAGTTTTCACTTATATTAACTTAGAACATATGAATGATTTAAACATTTCTTTTATAGTTATAATTAATATTGCTTAAATTTGTTCTTAATTAATTTCAGAATTAAATTCAAATTTTCAAAATTGTGTTTAAAAGGTTTCAGAAACATATCACTTCAGATTTTAAAAATTCATGACCATAAGAAATGTTTAAACCGAGAATTCAAAAATAGAAGATTTAAGGTGTTTAATTAAATCTGATGCTATGGATAGCCCAATATTAAATAGCATAAACTTACAGCTAAACTTAAACTGTTATAGTGAGATTGATTGATATAGGACAGCTGATATAAGAAGTAACTAGACAGTAGCATTTCAATTACCAGATTTTCAGATAAAGATAGTTGGGTTTAACCCTTTGAACCATAGGTTTTTCAGAGCTTCCTTAACCCAAGGGTTTTTTATTTGAATAAGACATTTTGGTTTACACAATATTTTATGAGTTTGAGATAAATATTTACTGTGTTAATTATATATATTCTTGCATCTTATATGAAATTCTGAACAAAACAGCTATTTCAGATATAAATATCTTATGAAATATAAACTTTCATTACTTTTTTAACCATATATAGCCTATATAGTTTTACTCCACATGATTATGAACAAGAGGGATACTTTAGTTGTTTAGTATAATAATTAGTGCTTATTCCTATTGATTCCAATGTCCATATACACGAATATCAAAATATCTGTATAATATTACAACATTTGTATAAACTAATGTCTACTTTAATTGTATACAATCCCAATGTCCACACATATGAACTTTACAAATTTGCTTTCAAACATAAAATATAACAAAACTTTCACTAGTGCTATACCATAATGATCACAAAAACATTTTTTTTCTATTACAGTTGTGAAATAAACTTTATACAGTATTAAAAAAAACACTATAAAATGTACAATTAGTATTAATATTGTACAATACAGCTTATTTTATACTGATTTAAAAAATATAAATCGTGAAAATTAGTTCAAAAATAATTTTAATACATTTTTTACAAAGGTTTGCACAAAACAGGTAAAATAGTCCTGGCATCATTAGCAAAAACATTACAGTAAATCGACGAGAACTTAGGAATATTTGCAAAAAATGGCTGGATTGCAAAATGTAAAAAATGTAATGGTGTTGCTGAATATTGATTCCAGGAACTTATTGACTCAACCTAAAATATGGGAACTGTTAATATTGTTTAAAACGGTTACCACATTTAGCAATGTAAAGATTAAGAACACAGAAGTACTATTTGGACTTTTATATTACCGAAGAATTGCTTTTAATAAATGTTAAACCTAACAATGTTAAATTTAGATTAGAAAGTAGGCATTTTTTCTACTGTCAGCCTGGATAAAGCACTAATAAAACACTAATGGGACAAACATCTAAACACACAGAAAAAGTTATTTTTACACAAATTAAAGACAAGAGAAAATTTAATAAAACTCGTAAATCTCCAAATTATACTTTTAACTACTTATACTTCAGTCTTACTTGGCCAATGATAGTGGCCAAAAATAAAATAAAACTCAAAGGAGGCTTGACACCTTTCTAGGAAGAGGACTAATTTTTGAAAATAAACAACAGGTTATCCAACGACAAAATGTTCACTGAGAAACAATAGCTATTAGATTTTTAGAAAATAATTATATTATGAACCAACTCTTACTATAGGTTCTATTACCTAAGAATCATATCATTCTAAACTAAATTTAAAATAACACAATTATAGATGAGCCACTTTGAAAGCGACCTGCAAGATTTCTTGCGCCATAGGGGAAGGGAGGAACAGAAGCTCGACCTTGTCCAGTGCCAACCCCCTCTTTCACTGCTCGATCTAATTCCTTTACAAGACACAAGTGGGAACCAAGTGCTTTGCTTCCCTGCGTTGGTGTTTTGAAGCATTACGCTATTTTGTTATTCTCGTTGTTATGGAATAACAGTTATTGGAAATTTTTAGGTTAAAGGCCGACCTGGCAAATCACGAATTTGACGTTATCAACGTATTCTGCTCAACCTCCTGAACAAAAATATATATGGTTTTAGGGGGTGCAAATGATAAATAACATGGTTTTATGGGGTATTCATAAATAGTTAAGTTTTTAATGTTTTAATGTTCTGCTTGTGTGCTGTGTCTGGATATCTGTAAATATTATCTGTGGCCGGGACTGATAGCATATCTGTTATCTGAGCGCTCCGGGGCAGAAGTCAGTGCTTTACAAGATATAGTGTACTGTAGTTTGGATCGAGTGAGTGCGTGATAATCATGGATCAACCTTCCACTAGTTCGACGAATCGTAGTGAATTGTTTGTGTCGGAGTGTTTTCTCAGGCATGTTAAGAGTTTATGTTTCGACCGAAACGAGATTATTTAGTTTCTGTACATTCTGTCGTCTCGTTTCAAAAAGAGATTCAAGAATAAAAAATAAATTAAACAATTTAATGGTATTTTACTATCAAAGTTAACATACCTTAAATGAAATACAACACTACGGTATTTGAAAAATAATCGTACGAGTATTAACAATAATAAATCATTAGCTGTTACCCACGGATTCGCATGCAATCTTAGAACCAAAGTCCTTATATTACTTATTAAAAGCAATTATGATGTAATATGATAGGAGTCCTATGAAAATTTTAAAACGTAAGTAGGCATACATCAGGTAGATATTATTTAAGTTCATGGTAAATAGTATCAGAGTTTAACTTAATTATTATATAATGTTTGGCACGTGTAGGAGCATTTCTGGTCCTAATTAGTTATATACATAGTCACAGCTGAATCTGCCTTGATATCCCGATCAAGAAAACACAAATCTCGGATCACACAGGTCTCGAAAACTTACTTCAGTCAAAAAGCATATATTTCCAGTCCTTGTCATATATTTCAGGTCTAAGATATTTCCAGTACCACAGTAGAGTTTGCGGTGTTGTTCTGGCGAAGAAAAAATATATATACTTACCTAGGACCGAGATGCCTACTTCGGTTAAAAAGCACCTACTTAAGACCGTTTAAATTCACTTACCTACTATGTCACAGTTTAGCTTGCCATATTGCCTCGATCAAAATACTATATACGTTCGATTATCTACTTCTCAGAAATCTATTTTGGTCAAAATCGTGTTGACATAGTTGAGTTTGCCTTGTCCTAATGCAAGAAAATACACACATAAGTAGGACTGAAAAGCCTATTACGACCTAGGGGGAAGTTATACCTACTTCTTATGTACTTTCGCTATAAGACGAAAATCCTTATTAAGGTTATGCAATATTCCAAAACAATCGTTATTAAAGTTTTGCATTACACTTGTTTTTCGGACTGTAGCAAGGAAAAGAATGAATCGTTGAGGCATGTTCATATTCATTTGTCTGTTTTCCATAAGCAATTGTTAAAATGTAATATTATCATAATGTCAAGGAAGCCCACCAGTTTAAAGTAACTTATGTGAAAACATTCATAATTTTGTTCATTAAGGTTAGTTTTATAACAGTATTTAATGCACATTAGATGATTTTAATTTGTCACTGGCGCAATCTGGAGTAAAATTTATATATTTTTTTCTGAATTCAAAAATATTACAGGTAACTTTTCTTCATAACAACCTTCCTCAGATTTCAATGGACATTTTACAAAAAGAATTAACCGAATTCGTCCAACCGTTATCGAGATTAGCGCTTTTTTTTTTCTTCTTGAGGGAAAAGGACAGTTTGTCACCGCGCTTAGTCCTAAAAGGACCTTTGCGCCTCCCTTACTTTAATTTTGTGCCCTCAAAGACCGAGGCTTTTGCAAAAATCAATCAGATTTAAGGGCTCCTGTTTTCTAATGTCCTTGGGGCTGAGGAGATATGCTCCCAGGTATCTTTTCCGAGTCTCTATGATGGCAGGACAATCTAACCAAATGTGCTCCGCTGACTCTTCCTCCTCTCCACAGAGTCTACATTCGTTACTCTGACTAAGGCCTACCTTAGGTGCCTACCTTAAGGTGCTTCCTCTGAGGGCCATGTCCTGTCAACATTCCTAATATCAGTCTTATATCCTCCTTATTCTGGTCTAAGAGAGCTGTCCACCCTTTAACGTAAGGAGAGATAAACAATTTGGATACTCTTAATCCTGAGGCTCTAGTCCAATTATTGTGTCTTGTCCTCTTTTCCCAATCTTTGACCAGAGCCTTAATGTTGGAGAAGGCTATCCCACAACCTGGCTCAGGCCCCACCAATGTCGATTCCGCTCCCTTTTTGGCAAGGATGTCCACTTTTTCACTCCCATGAATACCTTCATGACCCGGTACCCAACCGAGTGTTACTCTGTTATTCATTGCCAGCTCTGCTAGAGCACCCCTGCATTCCCAGACCGCTTTCAAATCAATCGAACAGGTATCAAGTGCCTTCAGTGCAGCCTGACTATCAGAAAGTATTAGGTATGATAATCCTTTTGTCCTCATTTGTATAAGTCTTCTGGAACATGAGTCTATTGCCATGACCTCCGCCTGAAAAACCATGGCATGTCTTCCTAGGGGCACAGCCATGTCAACTCCAGGTTCATGTATTCCGTATCCTGCCCTAGAGTCAAGGCGTGAACCATCAGTGAAAAACTTCAGGACTCTTTTGTAGGGTAGGCCTCCTTTTTAATCCATTTCTCCCTACTTCAGATACAGACCGTATATGGTTTGACAAAGGAGTATTTCTTAACCATAGCATCTGACACTTTGGTTACCATTTCAGCCTCAGGAAATTTTTGCAATATTTTCATATGGGCTTCTAAGGAGGTAGCATTTATTACCTTTGTTCCTAGAAGCTTCATTGCGCTTATAGCGGCTGTTCTCATCACCTCCTGCCCAAGAGGAGTGTAACCCAGGACCGCTTCAATTGCTAGTGTTGGGCAGGAGCTCATCGCTCCTGTGATGCTTAAGCAAGCTAACCCTTGAAGACTCTGTAGCCTTTTTGCAGCTGTTGTTTGTTCTACTTTCGGCCACCACACTAAGGCAGCATATGTGACCATTGGTTTTATTATGGTTTCGTAAATCCAATATATCATTTTGGGTTTAAGTCCCTATTTAAATCCAAAAAGTCTCTTACAGGCCCCAAGGGCCATTATTGCTTTGGATATCCTGTTTCTAATATGGGAGTTCCAAGTGAGCTTTTCATCCAGGATTAAACCCAGGTACTTCACTTCCTTTGTTTGGTTGATGCTGATTCCTTCCAGAACAGGTTGTGATAGCTGGAATTTTCTTTTCCTTGTAAAGGTAATCATATTTGTTTTTGATGGGTTGAACCGTAGACCTTCCCCATGACACCAGTTGCTTATGAAGTTAAGTTCTGTTTGTATTAGGTGTTCCAGCATGCCTTTGTTTTTTCCTTTGATCATAAGCACTAGGTCGTCCGCATAACATAGTAGCCTAATTCCCCTCTTCTCTGCTTTGCTTAGGAGATCATCCACTACCATCACCCACAGGAGAGGAGACGAGAGATTAGCGCTTACTAACACATTTCGCCATTCATTTATATTTATAAGATATATAAAGTATCGATGATTGTAATAAAACGGGGGAGACTTCAATAAGCGGCCTACATTCGTTATTTGGTTGTTTTTATTGAACAATTCGATATATATTCCAACCTCGATATGTACAAATAAATTATAAAACAAATACACAATATGTTTTACTAAAATACAGAAACAAAAAGAATCTTTTACATGATAATTTTTAAAAAACTCTAATTTAGGTAATTCTAAGCAATATATGGGTCAACCTCGATTTTTCTCATATTACAATATAATGTTCCAATAGTCAATTAGAAAAGGAAATGACTAGAATTTCTTGCCGGAAAGCAGTTATAGGGAGCAGGCAACTCATATTACATTATAATGTTCCAATAGTCAATTAGAAAAGGAAATGACTAGAATTTCTTGCTGGAAAGCAGTTATAGGGAGCAGGCAACCGCGAGAATTACCTATTAGTGATCAGGGGCACTGACGTGATCTGGGCTTCAAATTTGGAACTACTCGAGTTAATTTTTTTTCTAAAAGAGCAAGCAGCGCGAAGCGCTGCGCAGCGGGCAAGCATCGTGCGTGATCTTCGTCTATACTGAATTGATTCAGGCCAAAGGAATGACACAGATTACTTTACCAGATTTTTACGGAGATTTTGTATTGGGCGGATTATATTGGTTTACTTTGCTTTCCAGCATGTAATTATGTGTTTAAAATTGTTTTTACATACATACATTACCTACATTATATTGTAATATGTAATAACAATTTATCAAAAATTTTTAATAAAAAAAAGGATCACGCACGATGCCTGCCCGCTGCGCAGCGCTTCGCGCTGCTTGCTCTTTTAGAAAAAAAATTAACTCGAGTAGTTCCAAATTTGAAGCCCAGATCACGTCAGTGCCCCTGATCACTAATAGGTAACTCTAAGCAATATATGACCGTCTGGCAGTTGCCTGCTCCCTATAACTGCTTTCCGGCAAGAAATTCTAGTCATTTCCTTCTCTAATTGACTATTGGAACAATATATTGTAATATGAGAAAAATCGAGGTTGACCCATATATTGCTTAGAATTACCCTAATTTAATACTAACGTTACAACACAAAAAAACCAACTATGGCCTAGATTTAGATATCAAAGAAACCTTACAATATTAATAACTTGCCCAGCTTTATATCAAATGAGTAACTGCTTCTGTGAAATGGAGGAAAGAATTCTCCCCATGGGTTACCAGAAGCCAAACCCACATGCTGAAGCCACTTAAACAAATCTTGTCACTTGTGACAAATATCTCACATATTTTCCTCATTCATCGCCATTTTCAAAATCTCAAAATATTAGTTACTTCTTGCTGTTTATTGTTTACATTAAAATTACTATAACTAATAAGTTGAAACCATATGCTAGGTGGGGTAGGGTACGATAAGCGGATCCAGTTTTTGCTCAAAGAATGTAATCATCGATATCTATTATTCGCATCTCAAATCCTAGACTATCAATCGATATAAAAGTATCTATAGTCCTCGATAACAATCATATGTTTTAAAATAAAATATGAATTTAATATTTAAATTACAGTGATGAAACAAATTATTATAACCAAAATTAGGAAAACTAAAGACGGCCATATTTACTTCTCTCACAGTTACAGTTGTTTCTTTCCCACAAATTTCACATAATGGATTTTTCGGTACGAGTTCAACATGTTGAAGCCATGTAAAACATGTCATCATCTTTCAAATCAATGTCGTGTAGTTTTCTAAAATTGACTGCCATTTTTAATAATCAAATGTTACTTATGTAAAATTGAAATATTACCTTACGTGTATTATTTGAAAGTGTTTAACTTACAGCTGTTGATATAGATTATTTAAGTTAATTGTTCAAGATAATTAATCAGTAACGATTGATTATATCGGTTGTTATGATTAAGTAATATCGTTTACCAATTTCGATATAAAAAACCGGGTCCGCATATCGTACCCTACCCGCTAAGTGAATTAAATTGTAATATCAAACTATTCCTTTGGATGAAAACATCGACCTATTCGACAAAAACAGCCAAAAACGAGTGTAGGTCCCTTATTGAAGTCTACCCGAGCTTTATTATTGGAAACGTCAAAATAAGAGTGTTTCAATATATCTAAAAATTAATATGGAATTAAGTTTTATCCAGTAAATTCTAATATAGTTTTTTCCAATAAATTCCTATTTAGTTTTATCCCGCAAATTCATAGAGTTTGTAATGAATTTAGACTAATAAGTAATGCAAAATCATTTTTATTTGTTCCAATCATGAGAGGTTTCATCAATAATTTAGTTCTTTTGTTATACAAGAAACATCACTGACATGATTTAATTGAATATGTGTTATTATATGATTTTAACGAATATAATTTTAACATGGCCATTTTTGATGGACAAGGTATTTTAATACTAAAGAAAGATTGAAGATAACACTCAATCAAATATGTCCAAATGCCACACCCATGACAACAGAATACCCATTAACCTTAGTAGACAATTTTAAATGTAATAAATATAGCCTGTTCAGTATATGTTCAGTAGTTCAATATGAAAAACCCATGAACATCAACATATTTTTGACACTATGATAAATTAAAATAAAGTAAGCTATTTTAAAACATTACTAAGGTATTTTGAACTCGGATTTATCAATAGAGATAGCCTAGTTAAAAAAAATTAATATATTCAACACACAAAAATTAACATACAAATGAACCAGATTAAAATATCCTTTTTTTCATTATTAGGGCCTCAGCTATTGGAAACAAGCTTATTGATAGGCCACTATTATGTTTTGTTATGTGTGTTATCAATAGGCTGTAAAAGCCTATAAAATAATTGTCAAAACCTTTTATTTTTAATTAAAATGTAACAGATTATGAGATTGACCATATATGAAAAATAAAATAAAATAAAGTAAATTTAATTCGTAAACTGCTTCCACTAGAATAAAATATGCCAAAATTACTTCTGAAGCCTCTTTATCTTGGTTGCTTATGTGGGTTTTGTTTACAGCTGTTAGCTTAGATATTGTACTTAAAGTACCGTAACATTTTTAACAAATACTACGAAACATCAATAAAATTTGCAATCAATACACAATTACAAGTGAATCACAGAAACATCGCAATAGAATAATGGGTATTAATAAAATGACTACCTGGAATACTTGGCAGCTTGTAGACAACGTAGGCTGTTCAGCTACTCCGCACAACGTCATAGGAGAGGGGATTAAAACTAGAATAAAATGTTGATTTTCTTACCTAATGCTCAGAGTCCAAACTCACGGTATACTATTTGAAAAATATAATGCCAATATTTAAAATATCAATAAGCTTGGAATTTTCTTGTCTAGCAGAATAACTAACCAGGAAACTTCAGTTGACGAAATCTGTACTGTTGCGCAGCTGTTAGCGCAGTGCAGTTGGATAATAAACTTTTAAAAGACAGACCAAAGTATAAAATATTTCCACAATTTTGATATATATATAATTATAATACAGAACGTCAACTAACGAGCTATTTATTTCAGGATCTAGATTTTTATTCTTTAAATAAAAATAGAATCTCAGATTTGCAAATATAATCGACGATAGCTCATCATGCTTGTTTATCTATTATAATTATGCCAACAAGTCATATTTTATATTTGACTTCATAATTATAAAAAGGTATACAAACAAGTATATCACTATTATCCCGAGTTTAACATAAGTTGTCAAAACAAATATATATATAAACCGTCAATAACATGAATGATTGAATGTTAATCATAATCAATCGTATAATAAAAAGGCATTTGGAACAAAAACAAAATTTGTGGGAACTCCACAAGATTAAAATAGATTTTCGTTGGTTTACAAGAATTGACACTTGAAATTTACAAGCATTGAACTACCTGAAAACAATAAAAATGTACACTACACCACCACAGGAACAGTTCTGTGGTCTGAACGCCCATGGTTTTTAGGAGCATCTAAGTGCTGTATTGATATGTACTACAAACTTCCAATATGTAAAGCTATTTATGTACTAACGTGTTATATACTGTTATCTGCCAATTTGAGGGAACTTCCAGAATCTGCTCTAATATCCGTCCCTTAAAATTCCATACCGCAGGATTCCTAATGCAGGGGAAATCCAACCTCCCGGCTATTACGATCTCTCTACTAATGGTAATTCCTGGTTTCTGAGAGTTATCAGCCTCTGGAAGCTCTATATCAGATATATGTGATATATGTGGTCTTTGTGAATTTTTCTAACGTTTAGACATTTCTGAAAATCGCCTACAAAGATTTTTAGTTTGTTGGGGCTCTAAGAGGTTTTGGGCGATAAGAATAATACCGCTGCCTCGCCTTAGAAGGCATTTTTACAAGATCTCAACACACTCTAGAAGCACATGTGTTATGGGATCTAATTACTTCTGCAAATGTTTAGGCTTTGGAAGCTTTATGCCTATATTCACTCTCAATTTATGTGAGCATCCAGACATATGGTGTTACTGGCCTCTAGAAGCTCCAGATCACAAGGAGCTTCCAATCTATGGGATATTTCAGGATTTAACACTTTCCAGACTCTGGACCACCCTCCCTCGACTTCATTTAAGCAATGGCTCACTTAAATCTGAGCTACCGGATGGATGTTCAGAAGTGGTACATCAGTGGCCACAGGTATCGATATATTTAAGAAAAGAGTGGACGATGCTTTCGCTCCCCCTGGAAAAGACTCTTCAGGCTGCGACATCACGCCTGGAGGTGTATATTCACTTCTTGGACACAGTAACTGCACTGAATTAGCACCCCCTTCATTGATATTTCCTAGTTATCTCATATAGTTTTTCCCCCTTGGGGCGGCCTACGGCCTACTGCCATCTTAAGCCTCAAGGGCTTTTTGCGCACCCCGGAAACACCATGAGGCCCACCAGTCTACAACTTCAGCAGTTCAACAAACCGCCGAAAAAAACCTATCAAGTCCTCCTGGGAAAATTCACCACCCCTGTCCAAGCTACCAAAGATGGCATACTGCTCTCTTGCTATTGCAGGGCAATCAAAGAGCAGGTGCTCAGCAGTCTCCTCCTGCTCATTACACCTTCCACAGAGCGGATCCTCCTAAAGGATTCCAACTCTGTGTAGGTGCTTCCTCAGGTGACCATGCCCCATAATGAGACCAATGACCTTAGAAGACATTGATCTGTTTAATGAGAGAAGGTCCGAAGCCACCTTGGAGGAAGGTGACTGTAATACCATTCTACTCACTCTCAAACCCGGATGCAACCTCCACCTTCTCCCATGCTCCGCGCGAATCCATTTCGAGACAACCCTAGAGGATTCACACCTTGGAACACCGCAGAACGGTTGAGGGCCCGTCATAATTGTTGCTGAGCCCTGGTTGGCCAGGGCACCAACTCTTTCGTTCCCAAGAATCCCCTCATGACCAGGAACCCAACAAACGGTTACATTGTTGATTCTGGCAAGGGAGGAAACGGTCTGATAGCAATCCCAAACCAGTTTGGATTTGATTGCGCAAGAATCCAGCGCCATCAGCGCTGCCTGACTGTCCGTGAAAATGTTAATCGTCTTGCCCCTATATCGCAGACGAAGATTCTCACGAGCACATTCCATAATGGCTGCGACCTCCGCTTGAAAGACTGTCGGATACGGGCCCATAGGAACCACCAGCTCCCTACATGGTCTCACTCCCAGAATTCCAGCGCCTGTGCCGCTTTTTGTTTTGGAGCCGTCTGTGTACCATTCGAGCTCCTCCGGTGGAAGAGGTTTCTTCCCCTCTGACCAATCATCCCTTGAGAGTAAAATAATCCTAAAGGGTTTGTCAAAGGAAAACTTTTGTGGCATCTGATCAGAGATCATGTGCAAAACATCCTCCTGTATCAGAGTGCTAATTCTGCAGTGCCCACTGCTGCAGCCCGACCAGAGTCCCATCTGCTGAAGACAGTAGGCACTCCTCCTGGCCATATCTCGAATGACTATGTCCAGGGGGGCGAGATTAAGACAACAGTCCAGAGCCGCGCCTGGCGCACTAGGAAAAGCCCCAGTGATAGCAAGGCAGGCCATCCTTTGGATACCCGCCAGACCTGCTACCACCGTCTTGGCATCCGTTTTTGGCCACCATACGACAGCTCCATACATTAGTGCAGGTCTGACCACGGAAACATAAAGCCAGTACAAGCGCCTCGGCTTGTCCCCAGAGCCCACCTATCACACGTCTGCATTGCATTAGAGACCACTTACCCCTGGCAATGACCCTTTCTAGATGAGGTCCCCAGTTTAGAACCCTATCTAGGATCACGCCCAGGTACTTGACCTCAGGCTTCAGCTCAACGGGTGAGCCTTTAAATAGAAAGGGACCAATGCCCTCCATCTGTCGCCTCCTGGTAAAGGCAACCACAGCAGCCTTGGTGGGGTTGACGGTGAGGCCAACCTTATCACACCAGTTTCCCACCATGTTCAGAGCAGCATCGGTCAGTTCCGTGATTGTTGTGTTGGACTTGCCACTCACAAGAATCACAATATCATCTGCGTACTCCGCTGCTATTCAAAGAATTTAGCAGGTCATCCACAACCAGGTTCCACAGAAGAGGAGAGAGGACGCCGCCTTGCGGACAGCCCCTCGTAGCCTTCGCACTAACACTTGCTCCCATGAGGGTTGTAACAACAACCCTGTTCGTGAGCAAGGCCCCTATCCAGTCACACACCTGACCATCAACGCCACGTCTTGAGACCGCATTGATAATCGCCTGAGTGGCTGTATTGTCAAAGGCACCTTCAATTTCTAAAAAGACTCCTATGGCTACCTCTTTTGCCGCTAGCGTCTTCTCAATCCTGCATACCAATTGATGCAGGGCCGAGTCGCATGACTTTCCTGGAGTGTAGGCATGCTGGTTAGGATGCAAAGGTCGCTCCAGAAGAGCTCCCTCCCAAACAAACCTGGCAACCATTTTCTCCATGGTTTTGAGAAGGAAGGTGGACAGGCATATCGGCCTGAAAGACTTCGGCCGATCCATGCCCGCCCTCCCCTGCTTCGGTATGAACACCACTCTGGACACTCTCCAGGATAGTGGGATGTACCTGAGAGCCACGGAGGCTCTGAACAGTCTGCACAGCTGGGGAAGGGGAATGTCCAATCCCCGCTGCAAGCAAACCGGTCTCACCCCGTCGCCCCCAGGAGCCTTGTAAGGACTGAATGAGTTAATATCCCACTCAATCCTACTGAAGGTAACAATACGGTGCGCCAGACTCCACTGCAAATGGGTGGCGCGACCCGCATGTCTCCCCTCACTTTCGGGTGGTTGTTCACCCTCATGAACAATACAGTCCGGGAAGTGTGTTCCCATCAAAACTTTCAGAACTCCTTCCGGCTCAGTAATGTAAACACCTTGATCGTCCTTGAGACTACCAAGCGGCGAGATGGGATTCTTTGCTAATAGCTTTTGTAGCCTTGCACAGCCCTGCACACTGTCAATATCGGTGCAGAGCTTCTTCCAGGCTAACCTCTTAGCCGTACAAACCTTGCGGTTGTACAGTGCAAGAGCCTCATGGTAGGTGTCCCAAGTGCCCCAAGTTTTGGCTCTCCTGAATAGAGCCCTGACCCTCTTCCTCAAAGAGGCCAGTTCAGAGCTCCACCAGGCTACCTTTCATCTATTTTTGTTGATAACCGGGCAGCTGAGATCGAAGGAGCCGACAATCGCAGAAGTAAGACCGTCAGCAGATTCGTCAAGCTGCGCCGCGCTGTGAATCCGTTTCCCATTAGTGGAATCAGAATCCACCCGTGCCCTGAGGTTTTCCTTGTATGATACCCAGTTTGTGTTCCTCGGATTCCTATACTGAAATTTTTCCAGCATCTGTTCACCGATCTTAAAACAGACGTGAGCATGATCAGAGAGGGAAGGCTCGTCAGACACATGCGAGCCATGCATCCGACCAGCCATACCCTCCGACATCATGGTCACATCCAGCACCTCCCTTCTTGTCCTCGTGCGAAACGTGGGCACATTTCCCACATTTGCAATCATTAGACTACGGGACATTATATATTCTAGAAGTAACTTACCTCTGTTATTGGTGTTGGTGCTGCCCCACGCCTCGTTGTGCGAGTTGGCGTCGCATCCCACCACCGGTTCCGCTCCACTCCTCCCAACATGGTCCACCAAGGCAGCCAGTTCCCTAGAGGGCGTGGACTCCGCATCATCATACGGTAGATATGATGATGCAACTAGCAGGGCTCGTCCAGTACCAGCCACCATCAGCCTGACTATGGCGAGATCCCTGCAACAAAATTCCAGAACAGGAATGCTGTCCACCTTGTTGCTTACAACAATACATGTCCTGGCATTTTCAACCTGGGCACTAACAATTTTCACCCCTGTCATTGAAAGCCCTGATATTTTTCCCTTGCTGATCCAAGGTTCCTGTATCAGAGCCACATGATAATCTTCCGACAGGAAGCGTCTGCAGAATACAGCCGAGGCAGCCTTATTGTGCTGCAGGTTGATCTGAAGAACCTTGATCCCCATGATCAGCCGCCCCACCCCGTGCCCTCAGCTGGACCTGCTCCACACCAATGAACACCCTCCAGCCCCTCCCCTTAAGAGTGGCTAAAGATTGTTCATCTATTAAAATTACGAGTGTTCTGGAATCTCCCGTGTGGACATCTCCAACAACCCTCCAGTCCGACACAGAGATCCCAGCATTCTGTTTATTTATGGCCTTGAGAATGGTCGCAGAGTCCTTCTCGGCCATGGGACCATCAACCCTTAGGAAGACCTTGGTAGATCTTATGAGGTCTTTGTAGTCCCCACAGATCACCCCTATTCCCCCAGGACCACAGATCCCCAGCCCCGGAGCCAATCCCTGGTCTCGTCACTGCCACACAGCATGACGAGAGCCCCCCTTTCCGGGAAACACCTCTTGAACTGCAGGCACACACCCTCTGCTGAGAGTACCTCGTCGAGAATGCGCCCCCGAAGCTCCATAGCCTCCTCCTCTGAGAGGCGCCTCTCAGGAAAGTTCGCAGGGACCAAGACTAGCTTATGTCCCGTCAGAACCTCCCTGAATGTTTCTCCCAATCCCTCCTCCGTTGAGGGATTGGTACTCCTCGCATGCTCAGAAGGTGCGGTCGGGCGCCTCTTCGGCAGGGGTTTTTCCGCCGAAGAACCGCCCGAGCACCCTCTCTTCCCACTAGGAGTAGAGACCGCTCCTGCAGTTGCCTCTGGTGCTGCCTCCCTCTGTTTCCTCATCTTCCTTCTTTCGTTGGCCGACATCTTGCCCGTTTGCCTCCTCCATTGACTGTCCGGAAGCCAGAAGGGGAGCTTAAGGTTGTAGTCCATTAAACATGCTCCAGTGTCTGTGTCCATGGACTCAGCCCTTCCGCTTGCATCATCGAGTACTTCCCGTTGCAGTTCTTCCAGATCTAAATCCCCGCATGACCAGGTAAGGCTATTTATGCTTAGGGGGGGGCGCCCGAACCCCAAGGGCTCCGTTTACGACGCACAACCCCTGCGCCATGCATCCCTTAGGCACGGGGCGCCTCACACCGTGGGATTGGGGTGCCCTCAGTCAAAAACAAGTTTTTGTGTGGTGCGATTCCAGGCGGACCCGGACTGGCACCACTACGCGCCGAGGGCCGTCACCGTGCAGAGTGCACAATCGAGGCACTACCCTAGATCCTGGGGTTTTGTTGACAGCAGGGCCACCTCAAACAGGACGCTAAGTAAGCGTTTATCCGAGCCCAACTATTGGTTAGATGGTTGGATTCGGATCCCCCTTCGGTCTTGAGCGACACCTTGGCGGTGCCGCCCCTGGAGAGGTACTTTCCCAGTTCATTGGGGTTCACCCGAACTAAGGTCAGCCCGTCTCCTAGACCCCATCTCATATAGTTAAGGCTAATGCATTATTGTTCCAGTAAAGCAACCAGAGTGACACCAATGTTTAAAGGGATGATAGTTGTTTGTATATTTGCCATCGTTAATGTTAACAAATAAAACACTAAGATTTGAGGAAAGAATGTTTCGTCTATATTAAACTTTAAACAAAGAACCAACGTTTCATCCAATATTAAGACAAAGTGTTAAGAGTTTATTATTAACTTTAAACAACTTTTTATTTCATTTCAGGAATTGGATGTATTTAAATTCAATATAGTTTATTAATTTTATGAGTGAAATAAATTGTATTTATGTAGAACTTTGTCAGTTACTTAAATCATTATCTCTTTATTTTGAATTTTGATTTCAGTTGTTTATTGATATTTAGTTTTTACAGGGGTATTGAAAGTTTTAATTCTTATTTATAACGATATTAGTACCAGGAAAACGAGTTTTGCTCTGTATTTTTTCTGGTAAGTCGTGTTTTGGGATTATATTTAGATACGTACTACCTGTTGAAGAAATATGAATAGTATTTTTCGATCTTACCGACAGGATAATAACAAAATATGAACTGCTTATTGAAATAATAAACCACTAATGAAATTGGTTTAACATTTTCTCATAACTTACTTTCTTTTTACAGTTCATCAATTGACTAATGTAAGTATATCCATTTTTATATCATCACAGTTTTAACTAATCGTGTCTTAACGTAACACTTCCATCCATACTATATTGCAGGTATGTCGAGGATTTTCATTTGGAAGATGTACTTTTATAAAGTAGTTGGTCGCTTAACTCTAGAAAATACTACATATAACATGTCATGCACGAAGATCGGACTGGACTGGAAGTCAACCCCAAAGGATTCGAATGTTTGCCCATTTTCAATAGCTACACGCTGTGCCGCAATCATGTAGACGTCGCTCTCGTTGCTCGTCATTTTCAGTAGGTACGCGCTGTGACGCACGCTGCTGCAAATCTTGTAGATGTCGAAACAACTAAATCATGAGACCTTTCTGCACGTATTATGTTAGTTAAGGTTTGCAAGCATTTGACTTTAGCAGGACGTGTGGGACGAAGTATTTGAAATATATAAATAGATTTAATTTTAAAAGAGTGAAATAATTCATCAATTTATATTACAATCAAAATTTTCTTTCGGTTTTAACTTTCGTTAATTTATACTCTAGCAAATTGCTGAAACAAAATAACTCAATAACTCGCTTATTCAACCAAAGTAACACAATTACATGCCTTGATCATGTCAGATAACTTCTTACAACAGATTACAATCGTCAATAAAATAACTAAAACGATTTGAACTCTTAAGAGATTTTAAAACTGCCACGTTGTCTAATTAGCCGTCAGTCAGGAGTTCACGAACGCTGTAAAAACATTTATCAAGGAGAAATAACTTAAGCCTTGTTCTAAATTTTAAATGATTGGACTCTGTTTTGAGGTACATATGGAATTTGTTAAACAGATTAATTAAATTGTAACGGAGATTTTTTTGGAAGAAATCTGTGTGATGTGTAGGGACCTGAAGGTTGTTAGAAATTCTTAAATTAAACTGATGGTTACGAGGAATTTTGAAATGTTCAATGTATTTAGTTAGAAAATATAAAGTTTCGTAAATATAAAGACATGGAAAAGTATGAATATTGGAAGACTTAAAAATCTATTTACAAGATTGACGCCTGTTAATTGAAAAAATTACTCTGATTGCTCTTTTATGTAGGCGGAACAGAAACAGTTTCCTTTTGTTCTCACACCCCCATATAGGCAGAGCATAGACGAGATGCGGGTATATGAGTCCGTAATATGCAGAAAGAAGAACATCCGAGTTAGATCAAAAACATTTTTCGATCAAGATGGCCGTACTAGCTGCGACTTTGAATAGAGCTCTGAGACTTTTCCGTTTAGCTTGTCTGTAAATTTTGATTTCTGAATATCTTTACGTACCTTCCTGCATCTATCATTTTCTGTAAGTGTCTATTATTTGATGTGTCCCTCAAATTGTTAGTTAACTTGGTTATTATTCTGATTAAAACTAACAACCCTATCCCTTGTGACGTCAATAACAACAACTGTCAAAACTGCCTCTTCATTGCAATAGCCGCTACGTCAAATTTTTCTCTTGCCACTGCCTTCTAGATTAGTGTCTTTACTCATTTGCCATATGTTTTAGATCGACACTATAACTCAATAGCTTTTGACTCTCTTCTTATTCCCCTGCTGGTGGATCGAGTAGCTGGCGGTTTGGGGATTTTGCATCCTGCTTTATCTACCTTAGATTATATATAATAAATTTTCATTGATTAAAATCTGCTAGTACAAACCCATAGTAATCTTAATATTTCCTTTACCATCTTCTGTGCTATAAACTATTTGTGTTAAGGCAGTCTTGGACTCCGAGGATGGATTGGAATGTGATGGCGATTGCAAACGATGGTTTCACAGGGAATGTTTTAAAATGAATAAAACTGAATATAATCGCTTGAGCGGTGATTATTAAATGGTGGTGTACCCGTACTGATTGCGTCTCAAACCCCAGTACTCCTATTGCTCAGTTCTCAGCGCAGATGACTACAGTTTTATCTAAACTTGATGATCTCCTCAGCAAGGTTAATAAAATTGATGATATTTCAAAAGACATTGCTGAGCTGCGAGCTGAGGTATCTGCTATGTTGAACTGTCTATCAACCATGGAACCACGCGTGGCTTCTGTTGAAAATAAGGTTGATTCCATCTCTCACAACCTGGCTATTGTCTCCTCTACGGTTGACACACATGGTGAAAGGTTGGCTATGCTCGAGGGGAACTCATCTTCTGATTCCTGCATTGTCTCTACAACTGAGGAAATTAATGAAAGAAACCTCCGGGCCAAAAACATTATGGTCTTCGGGTTGGGTGAGAGCACAATGGGCACGGCGCATGATTGAATTGAGGACGATAAGGCAAATCTTCAATCCATTTTCTCTGCCATTGATCCTAGTTTAGAAGTTAATTCTTTTAAGCTTTTTCGAGTAGGAAAAGGGTCCAGGGACAAACCCCGCCCGATCAAAGTGATTGTTGGCTGTGAGGATTCTGTTCGCATGATCACTAGGACAGCTACCAGAGAGTTTCTACGAGGAATTGGTGACAATTTCACTGGAGTGTCTATCAGTCGTGATAGATCCAGAAAAGAAGCTGAACGTCTCAAGAATCTTAGGGCAGAGCTGTCTCGTCGATCAGAGTCTGGAGAGAAGAATCTTACCATTAAATATATTAATGGAACCCCAAAAATCGTTCAATCAAAAAATGTATAATCACCAACGGCACTCCTCACCTGTCTTTTTTGTATGAAAATGTTAATGGTATTCGTTCCAAACTCTCCTATTTGCATGCCTTTGTTCCCTTATCCTTGAATAATGTTATTATTCTCACTGAAACAAATCTGAATTCCACAATCGCTTCTTCTGAGCTTGGTTTTGTTGGATATGATGTTTATCGGAGGGATCGTTCGCCCTTGACTAGTTGCAAGCAAGATGGCGGTGGTGTCCTTATTGCTGTTCATGGATCTTTGTCGTCATCTGAAGTACTGCAACCTGATCTACCAGTGGAAGCATTGTGTGTGGAAGTCAATCTCACTTCTCGCTGTAAGGTGGTTGTCTGCGCTGTCTATATTCCCCCTCAAGCCCAAACAAGACTTTACTCACTGATTCACTTGTGGACATATTGTCCGTCTACCACAACTTTGACCACGTATTAATTGCTGGCGACTTCAATTTGCCTGGTTTCAATTGGATTCAACCCGATCTTTCTACTGCTTCTCCTTCGGCCAACGTCATATTGGACTTGGCTTCACATCTTGGCGTATGTCAGCTTAGCAGTGTAGCTAATGACAGAGGAGTTCAACTTGACTTGATATTCGGATCTCCTGATATCTTTACCGTGTCACGTGCCGAAGAGCCTCTTCTAGCCCAAGAACCATGCCATCCTAGTTTTGTTTGTCTCCGTTAATATTTCGTTACCATCACTTGGGTGCCCTGAGCGTCCTACCTTCATTCGGAACATTCAAAGATTTAACCTAGTGCAGGTTAAAAATGATCTCCAGCTTGGTGCCATTCAGCTCGACTATGATTGCACTGACGTTAATCTTCTGTTCTCCAACTTTTGCACACAGCTTAGTGAACTGGTGGATTATCACTCTCCATGGAAGGCTGTTGGCTGTCATGTCTTTCCCAAATGGTTCTCCAAGGAGCTTAGGGAGCTTGTAATTCTCAAGAAGACTCTACACAAGAAGTTCAAGAAATCCTTTGACCTTATCGACTATAATAACTTTCGCAACATTCGTGATCGGTGCAGGGTTGTCTCCAGGGACTGTCGTTCGAGTTACATCAATCATGTCAATACCACCATTTCATCTAATGTAAAGATCTTCTGGAGCTTTGTTAAGGACCTCAATCGGACGTCTTCTATGCCAAGCTCCCTTAAACATGGCGCTACTGAGGCTTTCCGCTCTGATGAGATGTGCGAGCTGTTTGCGGACTACTTCTCGTCGGCCTACTCCACTGTGTCTCAAGATGAGCTGCCTGTGCCCAATTTTTACACTCCATTCATCATATCTGAATGTGCAGTCACTCTTGAAGACGTTGAAAGGAAGTTAGTCCTCTTGGATTCCACCAAGGGCAGCGGTCCTGATGGCATCCCCCCAGCAGTACTCAAGTTCTGTCATTCTGAATTGGTCCCTCAGATCCATCACTTGTTCAATCTCAGCCTATCTACTGGTATCTTCCCCTCAACATTGAAAGTTGGATTTGTAGTCCCAATATTCAAATCTGGTGATAGTCGTGATGTTACCAATTACAGGCCCATAGTCATACAATCCGTCCTTAGTAAGGTTTTTGAGAGCATCGTTTTAGATATGGTTCAGCCTCTATTTAAACAAGTTATTATTGATGAGCAACACGGTTTCACCTCCGGTCGCTCTACCGTGACAAACCTTCACTCCAGTACATGGTGATGGAGGCCTTCAGCCGCAGAAATCAAGTTGATACCGTTTATATAGACTTTAGCAAGGCATTTGTAAAATCAACCATCGTCATCTTCTTGCAAAGCTACGGGGCTCCGGGTTTTCTGGCACAATGTTGCAATGGTTCAGCAGCTATCTTACCGATCGTCAACTTGCCGTGCGCCTTGGTTCTGGCGTCTCAACTAGCTTCACTGCAAGTTCTGGTGTTCCACAGGGGTCTCACCTTGGACCATTCTTGTTTTCAATCTTTATCAATGATATTAAGCATGCCATAAAGGTTCCCTTTCTTCTCTTTGCGGACGACATCAAGCTGTTCGTGGAGGTTGAATCTCGGAATGATTGCCAGTCTCTGCAGGATGCTCTTGACGATGTTTTTGACTGGTGTCGTGTGAATGATATGACTGTGAATACTTCCAAGACCAAGTTGATGACGTTCAATAGGAAATTAAATCCAGTGGTAGCCGACTACTTTCTAGATGGCGACCGGGTGGAGAGATGCAATACCATCAAGGACCTTGGTGTTTTTATTGACTCTTCTTTTGAGTTTGGTCCCCACATCAGTCAAATCTGCGCCAGGGCCTCTCGTATGCTTGGTTTGGTCCTTCGTTCTTCAAAACATGGCTTGAATACCCATGCTTCTACGATTCTCTACAAGTCCCTTGTCCACCAGTTACTTGAATATGCCTCTGCAGTTTGGTCTCCATATCAGCTCTGCCAGATTCATCATCTCCAGTCACTGCAAAGACCTTTCGTCAGGTTCCTGGGATGTCGTGCAGGATTTGACTTTCGTGAAGTTCCAGTCAACGAGGTGTCAGCTGCTTATGGTCTTCTGAGTCTTGAGCGCAGGAGGAGGGTGGCGGATTGTATCTTCCTTTCCAAGCTCCTCAATAACCAAGTCAGCAGCCCCTTCTTACTGGAGACAATCAACTTCCGCGTTCCTGCCAGATCCACCAGACATCAGCGCCTCTTCGAGCCTGACCATGCTGGGACCAACTATCTTCGATTTAGTCCCATACCTACTCATGCGTTTCGGGAACGACATTGGCTCATCAGTCGACCTCATTGTTGCAGCCCTGGGTGCGGTTCGGCGTGCTGCTGCTGATGAAAGCCTCATCGGTGTTGCCTCATCCTCCAATGTGCTACGTTTATAATTTAGTTTGTTGTTAGCTTGTCATTTAGTTTACGTTGTTATTGTCATACATATTTATTCCTTGTTATCTTTGTCTATTGTTATATCGTTACATTGTTATTTTATATATATATTTATTTTTCTGTTAATATTTACATATTTTATTATAGTTATTTGCTTGTTTTCTCTGCTTTTTTTATACTGTTAACTTATTGTTATTTTTTCTAAAGTTATTTTTCTAATGATTGTAGGGTAAGGTAAGGCAATTTCGCAGTAAAACCTAAAAAGTTGGCTTTTATACAAGAAATATTTATTTAAAAACTACAAAACGTATGTAATACAAAAAAAACACATATTAGTTTAAAATTTCCTTTAGTTTTAAATTTATTGCATTATATATGTATATATAAAAGCTGTTTTTCTTAAGTCTTTCAAGGTAAGGTAACTTTGCATTAGTACAGGTAATTCCGCAATAGTGGGTAGGTAATTTCGCAACATTGTACAAATAGGCATACCTGATGTTAATCCGAGTCCCCACTTCCATAAAACGGCTCACAAGCGTCACACATATAAATTAGCTCCTTTGTAGGATTTTTCTGGCACTTTTCGTGATAGGGGAACTTACAAAATGAACACTGTAACCACTGAGCACCATTCTTCTTCTTCACGTCCTCCGAGAACAGTTTCAAGCATACACCACACTTCCAATCATCATCAGGCTTGGCAGGCCTATCTTTAGGAGTGCCGGGTTTTGGTTGATCCATTTTATCTCTTTCGGGTGGGTTTAGACACTTCGCAGAAGAGTCTCGTGGCTCTTTTTGGGGGGTTTTCTTTTTTTTATGGCGCCCTTCGTAGCCATATCTCCAACTTCAGATGTTGTTTGTTTTGGCGCGTGAGGAACTTCAAGCAGATCTTCTACACCATGCAGTTGTTCTTCAGAGGGGTCCTTTGGAGAAAGGGTAGACAGTGTTTGTCCAAGATCACAAGGTAGGCCTGACTTCCTAACACGAGTAGCAGGTGAAGATGGACCATAGCGATCAGTGAGCCTGCTTGGTGCCAATGCTTCTGCAGGAAGAACGTTGGGGTTATAAGGACAAGCCCCAGCTTTCTTGAATGAGTGTAAGCATTGTAATAAAATGTAAGTTTGATCAATTCTTAAACACTTTAGATATGCAATTACACACTGGCAGGTGTACAATTAAATGTTAAACATGTAATGTAGGGTTCTAGATTAGTCAATCCTCGTGTAAGAAAATGACTAAATTGTATAGATAACAATTAGTTGTCAACATAATAACCTATTTATTGGCCAATTCATAAAAAAATTTAATTAGTCTCCAGAATTCACATGTTTAAGCCATTTTAAAACTATTTTATCTTATTAATTGTGTTATTTATTTCGATTAGTTATGCCAACACCAAATGTACAAGAGTTATGAGTAAAAATGCATTTTATGCATTTTTTTTTTATTTTAAAGTACACTGTCGTTTGGTTTATCTACTATTGTTATCAAGGTTTTGTGATAAAGCAGGCTACTTATCATAATGATGAACATGGATTTTGATTGTGTTGTGAATTAAAATATAATTTCTTTAGAAGTAAGATTACATGAAAAGAGTTTTGTCTTATACGTGTTAAATTTCCAACACAAAATCCACTTTTCAATTGGTACACTCGCAAACTCGTTAAGAGATTCCTCCTTGCTTATTGTACAATCTCTGTGGGTTGAAAGCAAAGCTAGCCCATTAAGCCTATTTCCGACGTTATATTTCCCCAATATGATTTTAGCATTCTTAAACTTGAGAACGTTCCCTCCACGGTTGCCACTGATACAGGCAGATCTACTAGCTTTTTATAAGAACAGACATGTTGTGGAAGAAATTTTGGTTAAAAATGTTAAGAGAACCTATGGCTGACGTAGCAAGATTTTCAGATATCTCTTGTCTTCATTTTTCTTTTCACAGCATGAACTCGCTTTGCAAAACCTCTTTATGTGTCACATCTTCTTCATAGAAGTTGAAAACAGGTTCCAATGCTCAGAAATTAGTTTTGATAACAAAATCTGGAAGGACGCTTTATAAGGATATAATTCCTTGTTAGGCTCAAAGCGTTCCTGCAGCCAATTTGCAAAAATCGTCAAGGTAAGGTAAATAAACAACTCATCGATATTACTCTTCTTATCTAATATATAGAACATTGTTGCGAGCAGTGTAAACTTGAAGGCGGTAAACTCTAGGAACGGTCTCTTTAGTGTTGTTTTTCAGCTAACTCTTATAGTTGTTATTTGGTTTTGAAGTTGTTATCAGCACTTTCCCTTTGTTTTGAAAGCATACCTAAGACAATTGAAACATTTTACAATGCCTGTCTGAGATCTAAGTTAGTTTTTTAAGCTTCTCAGATAAGTTATGTGTATTATACGCATATGGCTCCAAACAAATATATTTACAAGAATTGAAATTGAGTGATAGAAATACCTAGAATGTGTGCCTTAGGCATAGTGTCACTTGATTCTTCTTCAATTTTTAAAAGGGAAGAAATTTTGGGAAGTAATGGTAAGTTCTAATAGTTCATCAAATAAATGCACCGAGTTATGCCTCTCTAACTATCATGTTTCACTTAAGAAATGAGTTTCTTTTTCTTTTGTTCAGACATTCAGAAATGGTTAATTTAATTAAGTACTTCAGTTCTTTTGGCTGACATATGGAAGAATACACATACTTCTTTAATAACGCCTATACAATATCTCATAGAAGGTGTACTATCTTGTACTCTTAACGGGAACTGGGTGAATGAAACTACTTTTAGTATATAATAACGGCCGTGAGAATAACACACTGGACCGGAGTATCGAGGTTACGGTTCATGACTGAGGTATTTAGAGGTGGTGGTAGGACAAGGAGGGGGGAGCGTCATCCCTTGGCCAATAGGATTTATTCATACGATATCCATTGCCAACATATTACATACACTGTAAGAATAGATATAGTCCTGCACTATATAATATACCACAGATATCACATCCCTCCCTTCTTAATTAGACACACAATTTTGTTACATTAAAAAAACAATTACATAAATTGAACATAAATTCTTAAGCACATAACCTGTAATACCATTTTATTAATACAAAATGAGAAGAATATTGTTATATCAACTATTGGAATAATTATATTAATAAAATATTGGAATAAAACACATTATAAATTCATTATCCGTAATACACTTCTAAACTACTATTACAAATCTAGCCTTGTAATTGGCTTTCGCTCTCGTTGAGGATACCTGCGAACAGGAGTGGAACGAGCAAGTGGTGAACGCTGAGTAATAGGACTGGTGTAGGTAGTGTGAGTATGAGAAGCGTTGGGTGACATAGCTGTACTGGGGCGGACAGAAATAGAATGCCGCGGCGCATCAGCTGTGCGGTTACTGCCTACTGGATTGTCGTCTGCACAGTCAGAGCGCGCTGTCTGCTGGCTCTCAGCTGTTATTACCTCAGCTGTTTGATCTGTCACTGGAGCAGTGTCGACTGCTATCAGCTGGTCAACATGACGCTTGTAAACAATACCAGACGCTAACCTCACTAAATACATTGTTGCACCTAGTTGTTTTACTACACATCCTTCTACCCATCGCTCTTGAGATCTACTGTAATCTCTTACTAACACAGTTTGGTTAGTTGGTAAAATACGTGTTTTACTACCTCTAGCATAGAACTTTTGTTTACCTTGTTTATCTTCAACAACCTTAGATAAATTAGGTCTTAAAATGTCTAATCGGGTTCTAAGTGGTCTACCAAACATTAACATTGCTGGTGATTCATTTGTAGTCATATGAATTGAATTTCTATAGTCAAATAATATCCTACTTAAAGCATCTTGAATATTTACATTTTCTCTGAAAGCACATTTCAGTTTAGACTTGGCATAAGCCACTGAGTTTTCTGCTTGGCCGTTGCTTCTAGGGTAAAACGGGGCACTAGTTGTATGTTTGATACCATTGTGTTTGAGGAAATTGTTAAACTCAATTGAACTGTACGGTGGACCGTTGTCACTATGCAAAGTGACTGGTATTCCGAACCTTGAAAACAACTCACGAAAATGACTAATAGTCTGACTAGCGGAAGTTGAACTTGTCTCAAAAACTTCCAACCATTTTGTATACGCATCTATGACAATTAAATACAATTTATTCTTATAATAGAAATGATCTGCGTGTACTCTCTCGAATGGTTTACTAGGATAGTGCCAATGGTGTAACTCACTTTTACTTGGATTCGGTCTTTCAAGAAGACAGGATGAACAACTGTTAGCAAGATTTTCAATATCTTTATCCAGATTTGGATACCACAGATAAGCTCTAGCTACTGCTTTCATTTTTGTTATACCGAGATGAGAAGCATGGAGCTCGTTTAAAACATAATTACGTAAACTATTTGGAATTATTTCTTTGTAACCCCACATCAAGATACTCTGCTCAACAGCTATTTCCTCTCCCATTACAAAGAACGGGTACAATTCTATATTGTCTTTAGGAATATGGCTTGGCCATCCATACATAGCATAGCCTAACACTTTTCTTAGTATTGGGTCTTTCTGGGTTTCAAGTTTTACTTGTTCACATGATACTGGCAAAGAACTCTCTTTTACAAAATGTAAATAGGTCCCTAACCCTAGCAATTCAGAACTGTCTTCTGATTTTGACACTGTCAATGGTAATCTACTCAGAGCATCTGCGCTGTTGTTTATCTGGAGCTGTACACAATAGCTCTTTGATTTGCTTAAAGGATTTTACACATTCTTTATCAAAGGAAAATTCTACATCTTTTCTTAACAGATTGTACAATGGTCGTAGAACTGTTGATAAATTTGGTACAAACTTGCCATAGTAGTTGACTAATCCCACAAAGGACTTTACTTCTGTTACATTCTTAGGTTCTGGAGCCTCTACAATAGCTTTTATTTTGGCTTCCGAGGTGTGTAGTCCGGTTTTGTCAATTGTAAATCCGAGGAACTCTATTTTAGAAGCTAAGAATTTACACTTGTCTTGTTTTACTGTAAAACCGACCCTTCGAAGTCGTTCACAAACTTCTCTTAGTCTACTAAAATGAGTCTCATCATTTGGACCGGAAATGATGATATCGTCCAAAAAACACTTCACACCTAGTAAGCCTTTTAAAGTTTGCTCTATTACTTTTTCAAAAATTCCTACTGCACTAGCTATTCCATAAGGAAGTCTTTTATAGGCAAACAACCCCTTGTGAGTTGAAATTGTACATAATTTCTGTGAAAACTCATCTAGTCTCAATTGCATATATGCTTGACTCAAATCGATTTTACTGAACAATTCACCCTTTTGCATTTCTGCGAAAAGATCCTCTACTCTAGGTATTGGATAACGATCTATCTCTAGCTGAGAATTTAAATAACGAAAGTCGCCACAAATTCTAATGCTGTCATCTTTCTTTGGTACTGGAACTATAGGAGATCCATACTCTGAACTACTCACAGGCATCAAAACATCAGCGTTTACTAGACGCTCTAACTCTTGCTCTACCTTAGCTTTTAATGTGAAAGGCAATGATCTAGGACTAGTATATTTGGGTTTACTATTTTCCTTCAGCACCAGTCTGATAGGATCACGATTACACTGACCTAACTCTTTAGAGAACACTTCTGGATACTCTGAAACTAACTTCTTTACTAAGTTATTATATTTTACATCATCGTCATTTTTAGCTACAAATAACTCTTCTTTATTCTTGAAAGAAATTACAACCCCTAACTCCTTGATCCAATCTCTTCCCATGAGTGGATGTACACCATTTTTAATTACAAATAAACCCAGGACTTTATTTTGACTTTCATACTTAACATTTACTTCTAACCTACCTATTGGAAGTATGGGTACATTAGTGTAAGAACTAAGCTTTACATCAGTAGGTAACAAGTTAAGGAACTTTAGATTCTCGTGATAAAAGGATTCACTGATTACGCTTACAGAAGCACCTGTATCAATTTCAAAAGATACTACTTTATTTTCAACAGTTACTTTAGTTTTTAAGGGATCAACCCTACTAGAGACTTTGGCTAATTCAAACAAATTACCAATACACTCTACTACATATGTTTCATCTTCATTATTGTCTAGTACACTTTCGACAAAATTATGTTTACCCTTATTGAAATTACCCTTATTGCTGTAATGAGAATAATTGTTGCCTGACTTACCCCTAGCCTGAGATCGGCATACCTTCTTTAAATGATTTGTTTTGCCGCATTTATGGCAACACAACCGTAATATTTACACTGCTTACTGAAGTGACCTACGGCGCCACAACAGTTACACTTCACTACACTAGTGCTGCTGGACTGATGTGCGTGTGTGGTACTCGGCGTGGTGTGGTGACGCGAAGCGTTGGTGTGGTGGCGCGAAGCGTTCTCTCCCGCTCGGCGCTGACTCACGTCCGTTGTAGTGACGCCTAGCCGATGACGTTGCTAGCCGATGGACGCTGCGAACGGAGACGGCTGGCGTGTCATGGCTGCCTGACGCCAACGTTGCCGCGCTTTTCTCTGCCATCTCAATCTGCGATGTCAGTTGAACAGCCTTGTCGAAGGTCAAATTAGCTTCTGACAAAAGTCTTTGTTTAGTAGATTCTGAACGGATTCCACAAATAAGACGATCTCTAAAATAGTCATTTAGACTAGCACCGAACTCACAGTATTTAGATAAGTTTTTTAATTGAGCAATGTACTGAGCTATACTTTCACCGTCATGTTGGTTACGTAAACTGAACTTATATCTTTCACATACAAAAGATGGAGTCGGATATAAATGGTCCTTAATTAGCTTCACTAAATCATCGTACGATTTTGTAGAAGGCTTATCGGGTGTACACAAATCCCGTAATAGCTTGAACGTTTTTACTCCTACCACTGTCAGCAAGGTACTCACTTTCTTAGAATGATCTATATCATTACAACTTAAAAATAGTTCAAACCTCTCTATGTACGAGTCCCACGTTTCTTCATTGGAGTCGAACTCACCCACTCTACCAATTATTCCCGTCATTTTTCTTGGTGCAATGTCACTGAATAACGAGCTAATATCGAATTCGTACATTCACTTCCCTTCCTCCTAGGCTGAAACACTCACTTTGTTTACTGACGCCATTGAGATGCATGCGGTCGCTAACCCGACTGACGCTTACACGGTGCAGATCGCAATTGTAACAATAACTGCCGAACTGACCACTAAACACTCCGATTGTCTCGTCGCCACTTTGTACTATCTTGTACTCTTAACGGGAACTGGGTGAATGAAACTAATTTTAGTATATAATAACGGCCGTGGGAATAACACACTAGACCGGAGTATCGAGGTTACGGTTCATGACTGAGGTATTTAGAGGTGGTGGTAGGTCAAGGAGGGGGGAACGTCATCCCTTGGCCAATAGGATTTATTCATACGATATCCATTGCCAACATATTACATACACTGTAAGAATAGATATAGTCCTGCACTATATAATATACCACAGATATCACAGAAGGTATGTTACTAGGCATATTAGATTCGGCTATTGTCATTTATACAAATTCAATGAACGTAAATAATACTCGTTTGACACGTACTTGGTCTTCCGATCATATGTATTTTCGTTATTTAAACGCTTATGTGACAGATACGGCTAAGTACAAAAATTGAATCGTAAAAAGTAAGAGCCCTGTGGTGTAGTGGCAGCACACTCACTCGGCGAGTGAGAGATTCGAGTTCAAGTCCCGGCGGAACGAGTGCTTTTTGTGATTCAATGTTTTTTGAAATTGTGTATATATATATACACACACACACACACACACATTCAAAGTTTTGAGAAGCCTACTTTTATTAAAAATAACTATGATTATTTTTATAACATTCAATAAATTGATAGTAAAATTTAGATAGTAATTTTATCTTTTATGTCTAGCACTTAATATTTGCTCAAAGTGTACAGTTAACAGTGTATTTTTACTAAAACTTTTAATTTTCTTATCTCGATATTTTCTAACTTTATGCTCAACAGCAGTAGTAGAAAATGTTGAAATAAGGAGTCTTGTTATTATCAAGCTTACTCATTATAAATTTAAACAAATTGAAAATAATGGTGAAATGAAGAAAACATTCGTTTGAGTTGTCATAAAACAATGTTTACAAAGAAGAGTTTATTACATTTAACTGGCATTTCAAATAATATTTCGCAACTTTAGAGACCAAGATGGGATTTTCCGCGACTTTAGAGACCCGTAGGACGTAGGCCTGGAGGTATTTTTGAAATAAGAATAGGCCTAGATTCATGCCAAGGAGCCTAAGAATGTCCATGTAATATTTCATAACAATCGGTTGAATATTTGCGCGTGAAAGAAAAACAAACAAAGTCACTTTCACGTCTATAATATTATTTGGATGTTCTTATTGGTTGGGATGTTCTTTCTGTAAACGAGAAAGGAATTCTTCCTTCTTGTACCTGGGAAATGTAACTTGTATGAACATCGAAAGCACAGTGCTTTAACCATTTACAGCCCGTTCTTGCACTTTTACATCGTAAAGTTTCATGCTTACTAGCTTCCTGAGAACAGATTTTTCAGAGAACCGCCTACTGATATATTAATGCTACAAGCCTTTAGTTCACAGAATGCACGTATTAAAGAAGCTCTTTCCACAATAGTGCAGAGATTGAACATAACAAAGAATAGTTGTTATTTTAAAATGTAATTTTAGCGGTCCTTTGTTTATTTAAAAAGTTGTAAAAACATAATTTGTAGCCTCTAGTATTTCTAGTTTATCTTTAAAGAAATCAATTATTTGATTACATATTTTTACCAGTGATATGCTATTAATTAATGGATGAAAACATTCGTGTTGCTTGAATACAGCAGTGGGCGCTTAGGCATCTAATCACTGACAGGCCTTTTTGTGAGGCATTAGTGACTCTAAATATTACTATATGTAGCTCAGTGCGTCTAATTAGAGTAAATCACGAAATGAGAAATGGACATTTTACTAATCAGGATACTGAATTGCATTTTTAATCCCAGATCATGATTATTGAGAATTGGCGATGCTTCTGATATTGGTAATTTGGATGAATCAAATCTGATAAATAGTTATCATAGATGCACTGAAAACTTTTGTGCAAATGTTTCTCACTCTTTCACAACAAGTGAACCTCCAAAATAGTTCTTTTATATTTTATTTCAAAAATTCAAATTTTAATCGTGATATAATACTTTATGATGTATTTTTTTAATACTGTAGTTTATCAATGTAAATATTCATAAAGATTATATATAAACTTTTGTACTGAAAATTCTCTATTCATTAAAATAGAACAAACAGTTCATAAGTGTTATTTTAAACCGTAATACAGTGTTTAAATGATATAAGTCAAATCTACAAGTGCTCAATTTGTATTTTGGATTCGGAAGCCACCATTTTCGGAAGCCTTTTTTATTACAGTGAAACCCAATAAACTATATTATTAGAAAGAATATGTTTTATTTGACTTACTGTGAAAATAAAATTTCATTATGACTATCGGTTCTTGTTTTCAGGCTCCGAAAAGGAAACGATGTCGGCGAGAAGGAAGCCACTCTGTCCATATTTACCATTTGTTATTGGTATATATAAGTAAATTTAGATTTGGTTATCATAAATATATTACTAGTAGTACCAAAATTAGAGGTAACCTTTACGAGCTGTCAAGTGATTTGAGCTTGAATTTGGGTTCTATGCTAATGGGTGTTTTTCTTTTTTTCGCCAGAAGTGCGGAGAAGGCGCTCCTGAAGCCCACACTAATGGCCAGAGGCATTTCCATATGGTACTTTCCCTACCTCAGATCACGTCTGAGATTGTCTAAAATTTCAGACGTCAGATCACTTTGGACGATATGGCACATGATCTGAGGTCGGAAAAGTACCAATCGGAAATCCATCTGGCCATCAGTGTGGGCTTTGGTGCTACCCCGCACTTCTGGTAAAAAAAACCATCCCTCGAGGCAGTACCTAAATTGAAGCCCAGATCACGCGAATTTTATATTTATAATACGTACGTATGTATTTATTTACTAATATAGCTTAATAACAAAAAGTAGATAGAGACATAGCTGCCTCCTTCTCGCCGACATAGCTTCCTTTTGGAAGCCAAAATACAAGAACCGATTGTCATAATGACATGTACTTTTCGTAGTAAGTGGATTGTAGTCTGTTCTTTGTAATAATTTATTATGTTCCTGGTAATTAAAACTCTTTCACAAATAGTTGCTTTCGGATAATACCATAGTACTGCTAACTGTTGTATTTTAGAGATAGTTCAATAATTGTTGTGTAATTCATGATTACGTACCCACTGTTGCATTGTTGCAAACAATGGTTTTACCTATAAGAGTAAGTTAAAAAAGAAAAAGCTTATTATTTTAACCCTTATTAATTAATTAATTAAAAAAAACTTATTAATTTAAAAGAATATGATTGACAATAATTTTAGTGAAACATAATTCGGTAGTCAAAGGGTTAGTAGCCTATTACTGCATTACTTCATCCTTTGAATTTCCGAAACTAGTGGTACTGAAGAAGCCGAATTACATTACTATCTCACAACTTTATTTAAATATTTTTATTTAGTCTTATTCTGCTATATGACAATGACGTCAAATCAAATAAGAATGAAACATTTGGTGATAATGATAAAATAGTAGCCAGAACTATGCCAGGACGCCAATTTGTATAGTTATCAAGATTATCTTCAAAATCTCTTTCCGTGAATACTCTTCGCTAGTCACTGTATGAATGTATGTATGCATGTACTGTTGACATTCAATATGGCGGCATGTCGTCAGTGCTATGCTGTGTTGTGGTAAGTGAAAATAATGAAAACCACGTTCCTAATCTCTATATTCTTTTACAAACAAGCATTAAAATTGTAGTAAAATTTGTTATCTTTGAATTGAAGTGTTAGTTTCAACCTAGCACAAAATTTTATCATATGCAAATTTTATTTTTGAAATGAATGCAGCTGACATCGTTGTGAGTCTACTGCACATTTCAATTTTTCTTAATGAAATCGCAAAATTTGCTCTGTTGTAATTGATGAATTCATAAATTTAAATTCAGTGTAATATGCGGATTAAATTTATTATAATTTTTTTCAGTTCTTGAAGCGTAAAAATGTAGAGATAACTCTTACTAAATGTGCTTGCATTTCTTCCAATTCTATAGCAATCCTTTCTCTGAGGCTTAGTCAATAGTGAGATCTTATTCTTTTCCATAATAAATTATTAATTGTATTTTATAATAAGTTTGTTTCTATTTGTAACTAACTATATATTACTTTTACTTTAAGTCTGGTCTGTAATAAAGTTGAAAAATTATTGGATTAAATCATGCCCTAATTTGATGCACAACTTTGTAACTTAGTAATCAATTTAAAACATATCCATTATTTTATTATTTAGTTGTATTCATATTGCATTGGTTAGTTAGCTTGATTTAATTTCCTTTGTTATAGAAATGTTATGTTTAAAATATCAAATAGGAAGCAGCCTACATTTTTTGTGAAAGATTTTGTTACTCAGTTTGTAAATTTTGCTAAGCCTGTCAGGCATCCAAGGCTGTTTTTTTATATCTAAAGGTAGGCAATTCAGAGTTGTATAAAATTTTGGGAAAAGCATATTTCATCCTGAATAATTTTGTTTTCAATTTTTGAAGTGTTATCTAATAGATATTGATGCTTTACCATATAGGTATGTAGATTCAAGTTATATTCATTTGGAAGGGTTATTGCAATTGCTGTTCTCTAGCAGATTTAAGGTAGGATTATAACCCTTGTCGTTTTGAGGAAGAATTTCAAATTTACATTTCATATTTAAGAATGGACACTTCCTGCAAAAATGTACCCTGATGGTGCTATAGAAGTTTTACGTTGAAAATATATTTTTAAACCAATTAAGAAATAAAATGGAAAATCACAAAGTGATCTACTTGAGTTTGTGATAGCCTATTGTTTGTAGTGTATTGTAACTATATAAAATTTCATGCCATCTTTTTGAGTTGGTTGTGAGATCTTGAAGTAGTTCTATCTGTCTATTGAACTAGTTTGTATCACTCGTGCCCTGATTTCTGTGTTGTTTAGTATATGGTAATTTCTAATAGTTTAGTAGTTTCTGTAGATACTTCCAAGGTTTGAAGGACAGGGCTGTTAGTTCAGATAGCAAACACATTTTTATTGTAGCCTACATGTATGATGTATTAGTAGTTTTAACGGTAATAGGTTCAGCAGTTTCATATGTTGTGTATTATAGTTAATTACTAATGACCGCATTTAGTTTAACCTTCTGTAAAAATATTTCGAACTAGGCCTACTTCAATTGGTAATTTATGCAAGCAGAATATATTATCCTGTGAACACATGTGTAGATGGTAATGGGATCCTATTTTATGTTGTGAAACCTGCCAGTTATGGAGTTTGTTATACAAATTTGTTAAGTGTTGCATAACGAGTTAGATTACTCATTTTAAAACTTCTTCTTAGTGTATACTTGTAGCTAAAGTTTATGTACATGTATTATGTACCTAATTCAAGCTTAATTGTTTGATATTTACAAAACTTCCATTATAAGTTAAAAGTTAGTCACTGTCTTTGAATTTCCATTACTGATTTTAAAAGCATGCTCTAAATGTTTTGAAAGTATCTCTAACACATAGGAGATCTTAACCCTATGACACATCAACATTTTTGTGTCTCAAATACTGGTGACATTTTTCCAGACATTACCAAACGATACCAGACTCTTTAGACTGTTGTGTGCTGTTTTATATATATACATTTTTTTTATTGGCCTAACTCCCTTATTTTTTAGTAAAACAGCGATTCTTAAATTGTACATAAATAAAATTGGGTACTTTGGGATTATACCGACCACACCCAGACATGAATCGTTATTTGACATTTTGCTTCTACTGATTACTAGATTAGCGTAGAACAATATTTCGTCAATATAAAACAGGAATTGTCTTATCGCAAACCCCTCCCCATCCTCAGACAGAGGTCAAAGTCGAGCGGTCTAGTAGATAACGTGATTGCAGAGTCTCGCCGCCCATTCAGCTGGTTCGTCGCTTTGTTGTACTTCCGTGTTTTACCTCTACATTTCTCTAAACACAAAAATTCAACAAAAACAAACATTACTAAACTCTTTATTGATAAAACACTTAAAACTTGTTTTTATTCTTGATCATACTCCGCCACCCAAAATGCGAGTGCCTCCGGCCATCAATGAAAGAAAAACATCCCTCGAGATAGTACCTATCAATAAAATATCAAATTCTAGAGGGGCTGATCAGAAATATAAATTGAATTGTAATGGAAAGGCAATTATGTACCGTGCAAATCATGTGATGCCGCGCGGCCGTAATCGGGATTCTCGAGAAAGATAAGATAACAACGACAACGATACCGATCACAATACCTGGAAACACTTGTAAGTTTGTAATTTTATAATTAAACAGTTGTTTTTTCGTTCTATCATGTTTGTTTCTATAAATTTATATTTTTGTGTTCTTCATACTGGTGTGGTCGGTATAATCCCAAAGTACCTAAAATTGTAATAGTAAACATAGTAACTAGTTATAAAACAAATATAAACACTAAGAGTAATAATAACAAACGTACTAAGCGAAAATAAAAAAGTTAATTTGGGTAGGAAGATTACATTTCTGTAAAAATTCCATATGAAAATTTGTATTTCACTATGCACTAGGGATAAAACTGTACACAACCACAAATTCTTATTGGCTTTGCAAAAAAAATATATTTTTTATGACACTTTGAACAATTTTTTCTAGTATGTATGATTTGTCATACATTTTTTAAGTTTATAGTCACAGTTTGTGGTCGGTATACTCCCAAAGTACCTAAAACTGTAATAGTAAACATAGTAACTAGTTATAAAACAAATATAAACACTAAGAGTAATAATAACAAACGTACTAAGCGAAAATAAAAAAGTTAATTTGGGTAGGTAGGAAGATTACATTTCTGTAAAAATTCCATATGAAAATTTGTATTTCACTATGCACTAGGGATAACACTGTACACAACCACAAATTCTTATTGGCTTTGCAAAAAAAATATATTTTTTATGACACTTTGAACAATTTTTTCTAGTATGTATGATTTGTCATACATTTTTTAAGTTTATAGTCACAATATCGCAAATTTGAAAGTGCCCTTGTGTGTTTTTTTTTCATACATAAAAAATTCAACTAATTGTACTGAAATTTTACATGGACATTATTCAGGCATCTGGTATGAAGTTGTCTTAATTCTATGCCTATTCATATTTAGAAAATTCTTCCAGGCTACGCTCCATGTATGTCTAAAGCAGCAAAAAATTCCACCTTTGTCTCCAAGTTGTAGAATTTTAATTGAAAGATCCTGTTAAATGTAATCAACTGTTCTGTGTAAACATTGTTTTATGGCAGTATAGACAATGTTTGAATATGCTTAATTAATTGAACCACTATTTTCAATTTGTTTGCATTGAAAACAAAGTAAGCTTGATAGTAACAACAAGACTTGCATTGTATAAGATTAAACCTCAAACTTAATTACCCTATGGCTCTACTTTCATGGTCAATGGATTTTGAATTGTCAATAAGACAATAACGAACACTTCTCCAGGCCTTAAGACCAGCAGATAATGGACTGCTCCAAGACTAGACCTTAGAGACATGACCAATGTACAGTTAAAGAGAATTTAAAGGCATTTTCAATATAAAAGACGTTCATATTCATGCTCAGCAAGTGATTTAAACTGGAAATAGGTAAAAAAGTATTTAATTTTTCTCAAGTACCAACTGTTACATACACCAATATCCAATACAGTTAAATTAAGGGGTTTCTTATTAGACCGCAATTAAGAATGTTCATAAAGAAAGTGTTCATTTCTAGTAATTTAAAAGTTATACAAGCTTGGAACAGATTATGAAGTTAGATGTAAGCATTTGCAGATTTGTGTTCTGGACATAAACATGCACTTTTGGTATTTTTAATACAGTAGTTGTAATAACGTGTTTCATGGATTGTCCTGGCCATCAGTGTGGGCTTCGGTCGCCCCAAAACGACCCTACACTTTTGATAAAAAAAAAAAAAAAAACAAAATAACATCTCTCAAGATAATACCCACATTCAAGCTCAGATCATATGAGCGCTTGTAAAGATTAACTTTGATTCTACTAGTAACATATTTATGGTAACTTAATCTGTACATACTTATATCGCATTAACAAGTAGTAGACAGGGACAGATTAGCCTCTGGCCAATAACAAAGTAGTAATTAAGTTAACATTATATAACAAACATTACAAAAAGTTGAAGATGTGAACGGTGAGCCAAGGAGACAAGTGAACAAAGTTAATATATTACAAACAGATGGTCTAATATCTTTGTTCACAGTAAAAACTAGTTGTATTATGTGAGAAATGACTGCACAGAACCACATTGGACGCACGCACATACGCATATGCGCAGACACACACAGACACACTTTTTGCTCCTTTTGCAATGTTGCAAGCTGGTATTAGATGTACTCCAGGCGTAAAAGGATTAATATTAATTTGAAAAAATCCCAATTATTTAAAAGGCAATCAAAATGACAATTTTTCAGTTAATTCAGTTATTAAATAAATGTAGTTTTTGTTTCCCCTTAAACTAAATGTTTACGCTAAGAGTGCCTATCAGTCCCTTCCTAGTTGATTTGATTTGATTTTTAATAAGTGAAATCAACGACTTTGATAGGTATTCTCTGATTTACATTCACAAACATTACCGGTTACTGACTTTTACCTGATATATTATATGCGAGCCGCATTATATTATCATGGTCACATTAATCTCTGGGAGATTTGAATTAACCTTGAGTGGTGATTGCCAAAGCTAAGTAGTCTGTGTCCTTTGGAATTGGCCAAGTTTCAAGATAAACCGTTGTTAAGGCTGACTGTATTAGATGTTCAATGTTTAAGCAAATAACATCATTTCAGAAGAATCGTGCCTAAGATTCATGGAAGCAGCTGGACATGAACATGCACATGTTGGTAGAGCCAGAAATGCCATGTAATCCACCTCCAGCGGGTGTACTTAGCAAGGTTGAAGAAGGGCAGCTGCCTCCTCTTCCTAGAAACAATATAAATAATTAACTGTCATTACAAAGTGGTGATATGAAACAAAATTATCTAGGGCGACTGTGAAGAATTAGTAGTTTCGTGGTGAAAAAATTTAGAAGCAGCTAGAGCCATATAATTTTCTAAAAATGTGGTTTTATTTACATTTTTCAACCTGAAATTACCTGAATTACTAAACTGTACATCTGTTTTGTAGAAGCATTTGCTATAAAATTTATTTATATGCATTGATTCTGTGTATATTAAGAGCAAGTTTTAAATCAATGATAAACAGACGTAAATAAACCATTCTTTACTGACAACTACAGCAAAGAAGTAAACTACATAAAAGATATTGTCATTTTTTAATGGTTACACCACACAACTTGTACCACTATTTATTGAGAACCTACTTCAAAACTCAATAAAACAAAAAGTATTAAAAAACTAGAACATTGCTACAACTTCAAAAGAACAAACTTCAAAAAGTTATTTGTGCAGCATACTGCAATATTTAAATCAGTTACAGAAAACATACAGACAAATATATCACTTAGAAAACAAAGAATAAATTATTACAAGTATTACGGACCCCAATGATAAAAAATTACATAAAAACAAATCAAGAATTTAAGAAATAAAATGCATGACTGTGATCAATTTTACTGTGGTCAAACAAAAATTAACATCAAAATGTAATTGCACATATAAAATGTGGTATAACAGAAACGTCTGCAATTGCCAAGCACTGCTTTGAATTTAGATGTACTGTATGATCACTAATAAAATTTACCATTAGTAAAATAAATTACAAATACAGTGCATTTAAATGTTTCAAACCAAACCAAGAAACACCAAGAAAAACTTAATAATGAAGACAGATCTATTGAGAATTAGATTCTACTATCATCCCAATTTATAGAAAATGAAACTATTTGAAAATTGTATAGCAATCCTATTTGTAGATCCACTACTCACCTGATGTTCTATTAATACTGATTGTTTGTAAAATATGTAAATGTTTATTTCTGGAATTCCTTGAAGATGAAATCTTGAATTCCAAAGACCTTGCACAAAATATAACTTTATGTTAGAAACTTGTATCATTATTGTTATGTAGAATTTCATATTTTCTAATTGCTAAAAAAATTAGGAGTAAGTATATGTTTAGTAGTAGTAGTGTAAACTTTTAAACAAAAATAATAAAATTTATTATAAATTTAGGCTGCAGAAAGTGAGTTCAGTGCTTGAATTCGCATAGTTGTAGTCTTAGTATTGTAACCTGGTCATTATTTCATTATGGTATTGTCAGGTCTGCAGTAATTTTGATTTGTCTCTATGGCTAGCTTTTTAACTGGGCCAGACTTTACATGAATCCAAAATTGTATAAAGAGATGCTTTTTGATCCACAGTTCTTGTGGTAACCTTAATAATTATATCAACAAAATTCACTTCTCCAAGCTGCAATATTAGTATTGGATTGGCTAATTTCCTAATGAAATTTATTCATTCTAATCTATGTGAAAAAAGCATTCGGATTAGCTGATCCAGTCCCTGATTGTGAGCTTGTTTCTTCACACACCTTCGTGATCAGTTTTTGTATTTGGTTTTATCATTAACTTTAGACTATGTATAGAAATCAGAAAGCTATTTCATAAAAATCAAGTTTAGAAAATGCATCAGTGCATAGTATAGAATTATACTAGCATGCACATGCGTGCATGTGTGTGTGTATGTGTAAAACAATGACGTACAATGTGTGTGGCCCTTGTAAGCCTTGCATCTCATGAACTCTTTGATGCTATAGAATTGGTGATCTTGTAGCCATCTGGTTATTGCCTTCTCTTGTTCTGTAGATCATGGATGGTTTCTCTGGTAGATTGTTTGTAAATTTGGCTCCATTGTAAGAGGGCTTCTTTTCAAAGAGTGTGTGTCGGTAAATTGGCAAGGTGTAGTTGGTTGTATCTCTGGTGAAGTACGAGTGGATATCAGCTCTTCGAGGCACAGAGACTTGTGAGACATGAAAGATTGTTTCCAAGATGTATAGTAAAACTACTGTAAGGATTTTCAATTCTTATGCATCACGACAGCAGTGTAAAGGCCTCAAGATTGTAATGGTTCTGATGACCCTCTTCTGCTGGGTAAGCACTCTTTGGATGTTGTGTTTAGCGGAGTTACTCCAGATCACAAGACCATAACGAGTATGTGTTTCAATTAGAGAAAAATAGGCATTTTCTGGCCGGTGTTTTAAGGCTGTCAGTCTTTTTAATATATAGACTCCAGAACTAATTTTCCCACATACTGCATTTACTTGTACGTTCCATAGCGTCTGTATCAATAGTTACACCCAGGTACTTGGCTGAAACTGCTCTTTGCAACAACTGGCACTGCAACTATATCATCCTTCTTTTTCCCAAAAATCAGCTAAATGCCTTTTTCCTCATTTACCGCCAGAGCGTTCTTATGACAATATCAAGTGCCATGTTCAGAAATATGTATGAGACGATTTATAAATCTTCTAAATTTTTCCTTCCTCTGTAAGTACTGTATCATCTGCATACATTAATTAGCACTGAGCAATGTTGACTGAGGTAGTCTGTCATGTCACTTGTAAAAGTAATGTACAATACAGATCCCAAGACTGAGCCTTGTGGAACATTTCTGGTCATCTGCTGCGAGTCTGATCTGAATTTCTTAATTACTTTTTAGTTAGCTTCGGTTATTTCAACTACTTGCCCCCTACAATCTAAGTAACTTTTAAACTATTGAGAGGCCATATAATCAGCTCCATAATACTTTATATATATACTTTTTAGTTTGTCAATTATCATATTATGGTTTAGGCAGTCAAATGATTTAGAGTAGTCCAAAATATGCTTGAAGTTGTGTTTCCCTCTTCTATTTGGTCTATTAACTTTTGTACTAGTGCGATTAAGGCAGTTATTGTTATGCAGGCTGTCGTGAACCCATGTTGGTTTTGGTCAGCAGGTTGCTTGTTTCTATATGATGAAGGGGCTTTCTGAGAACAATTTTTTCTGTAATCTTTGAAAATGTTGATAAAAGGGCTATTGGACAGTAATTTTTTGGGTTTTCTTGTCTCCGTTTTTGAATTTTTGATATACTTTAGCAGCTTTTAGTTTTGATGGGAAGGTTGCTTGAGCGAATGATTATATCTGCCAATGGGCCAACCCTTACACAGTTTAACTGTTTTTCGAGAAATTTCATGTATTCCTGAGGAGGTTTTTGGTTTCAGTGACTCGATTATATGGTATGTTTCAACTGGGGTAGTTAGGCGCAGGGTAAGTTTAGGGATGTTGTCTGGTGGTTTGGGTGGACCTTGCCCTTTATTTTAAGGTTGGTTGGCACGGATCAAGTTTGCAATACTTGCAAAGATGTTTAGCTTGTTCGCTATTATGGTTGTCAATGAGTGTTCCAGTTGTGATGGAGTTGCAGAGTGCCCTTTCTTTTTTTTCACTTTATGTGACTGTCCAGATTGCCTTGCTTTTATTATCAGCTAAGTCAATTATATTTACTGTCGATTTTTTCCTGTTTTCCCTAAGCTTCAAGTCATACTGTTTCTTTTTCGTGTTTGCATATTCTTTCTTGGGCTACCAGAAAATCACTTTTCAGTGACTTTATTTCTGCGTCACAGGGTATTCTTCTTTCATGGTTCCTAGGCTTGAACTTCACAATGGGGTATGTGGCATTGAGTGTACTTTTTATCATTCTTTCAAAGTTGTCTAAGGCATAGTTGGTATTTTGAGTGTTGTAGAAATTGTCCCACTGTTCAGCTAAGAATTCTTTAAGAGCTTTAAAATGATAAACAATGGTTAAATTTTAAGATTTATTACCAACTTCTCAAGGTTTCCTGAAGGGAGGACAAGTCGGTGATGGCATAGTAAATTAAGTTTTCAGTTCATATGTTGATGTGCTGTGTGTATTATGTTTACTTTTGTAATTTACAGCTTGAAAACATTCAGGCAGCCCTATTTTTTTTAAGTGTTAGCACAAAATTTAAGATTTTTTGGTATTTGACATTGTGTATATCAATGTTTCTGAGGTCTCTAATACCTAATTATTTCTGTTCACAGCTTGTGTAACTGATAGATTCAACAAAAGTACCAAGTGAGCGCACTGTAACTTGAAGCAACGAACAAGGAAACACAATCTGAACCCAGCAAGCATTGAAGACATCTGAGGATTTTCTAACAATTTAGTTATAAATTAGAATCTTTTTGTTTTTTTTTACTATTGTATTGATTTTAAGGCTCTATTGTGTGAGTGCAAAGGACTTTGTGTGTAATGCGAATAAACGTTGGAGACTTTGTGGATTTAACTCTGTAAATATATTCTATTTTTTAAAATGTTTTACTCTTTTTTATTATTGTGTTAAATAAGATACAAGTGTTGTAGATAACGTTCATCTCTCTTTGAGGGTGGTGTCGCATTGTATACAAAGGCGTACTGTGATAGTCGAATTACTTACAAGCTGAATATAAATCGGTATAAATAATACACTACTATGTCAAACAATCCTCAGTGGAAATCTTTCCAGCCGCCAACTATGAACTCGGACTCATCAATTCTTGACTTTGCAAAATCCTTGACACCTTCGAACTACAGAAACCCTTCCAATGGTCCTGGCTTCAACAGCAGTAACAATTTCCATCCAGGATCCAACATCAAGAATCTTTCTAACAACGTATTTAGCAACACTTCAAGTAGCAACTTCTCCAATTACAACGCTTACACAACTAACAACACGAGGTTCCCGCAAATAGGCACCTTCACACCTGACGTGTCTGATCTGTATAGCGGTGACTCTCCACCTGTCAACAACTCCTACTCCAACTCATCGTCAAACAACACCAACTCTACTTACAATGACTCATCTTTGAACAACCAAGGAACACGGGAGACTGGCATAATTGAGAAACTATTGGTAATTTGTACTTCTTATGTAAACTTTTATTGCATGTTTATTTTTGCTTTGTCAGACGAATAATGTATAATTTAATGTTTTCTGGTTTTTCATTTCAATATTGAAACCTGTATTAAAGAAAGAATTTATTAAATGTTTTAAATAATCAGAATATAACATATAGTTCTGTATTTCGTAGACATTTTTTTAAAGCAGAATTTAATAGTCACCTGGTGGATTATAAATTTTAAAAAATAATCACAGAACCAACCTAAAAAAGTAAAAATGCAGGCTACATCTTTTATCAGGCATATACACAACTCAGAAAGAAGACTTTCGATACATTTCCTATTATATTTGTCTTTCAGGTAAGTTAATATATCAGTCAATCACTATTTTAAAGTGAACATTGTTGTAAAGCTATTTATTTTAAAGTAATTTAATGTTGTATTAGCATTTGTTTGCTAATATTTTGATTCCATTTGCCTAAGCCATAATAATACTATTTGCAATAACAGTATTGTTATAAAGATAATTACTCATTATGATTTATAACTTTATTCTTATATTGAAGCAACATCTTTATTTTTTTTTTTTTATTTAAATGTTATTGCTTGTAGTAAGTAATAATACAAGCAGTTCAGTCAGGCCTTCATAAAATTTTGGAAATGTTTTCATTTTATCTGTCATCAGTGGAAATTCATCATGTCAAATCATTATTAAGAACAAGTATTATTCAAATCGCAATATCTCAATAAAAAAATAAAATAAAAATTTGTTTGTGTTAACTTGGATATGCTGAGTTTGGCATACATATTTTTTTATATATTGTAATTTCCCCTTTACAGTTTGTTATATAATACTTAGTATTACTAGAAAGCATTGGGTGAATTTCACTCTTTATAATTAAACACACAGACAATATTTTGTATTTGATTATAATCAGCTGCTTGAATTTTGAATGTTTTTACATATTTTCAATGTCAACACTTCATTAATAATTTTGAGTAGTATAGTGCTACAGTTATATTTATGATGTTTTATCCAAAGCCTCTACTTGTTTTTTACAAAAATCACTATAATGGAACCTTTAATATATGTTTAATTTATTTAGGAAACTGCCAGAAATTTAAACTTTTAATTTTGTCATGAAATTATGTCTGTAAATTGACATTAGCAGATTCTTTACATGCTCATTTGCTATAGCTTTTTTAGTCTTCATGATAGGCTGGTCATGTTTTGGTTTCTGTTAAGAGTTAATTTTGATCTTTGATTTGATATCTTTGGCATAAAATATTGTGTAAAACGATTATTTTCTTTATGTATGTAAGAAAGTATGTATGTAAATAAAAATAAGAAAAAGTTGTGATTCTTGATAGTTTTCAAATTATTTTTATGCATTGTTTGTCTTTACAGCATTCATACGGGTTTATTCAGTGCTGTGAACGACAGGCTCGCTTATTCTTCCACTTCAGTCAATTTAGTGGAAATATTGAACATTTGAAAATTGGTGACCCAGTCGAGTTTGAAATGACATATGACCGTCGGACTGGCAAGCCAATCGCAAGCACTGTCACAAAAATCGCACCAGAAGTTGTGAGTATCTTCTTAATTTTGAGATTTTTTTGCTATATACACTAGTCTTGTATTCTGTGTAGTACTAACCAGAAATTCGGATGGTGTAATCATTTTCAGTAAAAGAAATAAATGACAAAATTGGTTCAGGTTCAAATAAAATTTAAATATTAAGGTAATATGAGCCAGATTGAAGACATAGACAAAGAGAAACATTGTTTTATATTTAAAGCAACGTGTCCTTGCAGGAACCAACCATATGAAAAAAATAGTTATTTTGATTAAATTAAATATATTTTCATTCAAATTCCACTCAATTTCAGTTTTGAAATCTCTGATAAAAATAGCTGCTTAATGAATAATAGACCTTTATGTTATGCTTCCATTCAACTTCATAGAATGAGTATTCAAATCACAAAGATTGTCGCATCTGGTGTGGCATAGTCTACTTGCACCAGAGTAGAAGTAACTTAGACTTATCAGTTTAACCCTCCAGTGGTTTACTATACAACTATATTAGTTTAACCCTCCAGTGGTTTATTATGCAACTATTCATAGTTCATGCAATTTACTTAGATTAGCAATATTAATTATTTTTACTGCAAAAAACACTGTATTAGGTAGAAAATACATACTATATTATACAGAGTGTCTCACAAAGAGGTTTAAACGTTTTATTTTATATTACTTGCCCATTTATGCACCAAACATTTCAAACTCTACACAATTAATAAAGCAGGTTTTAAAAATATTCTGTGGAAATTAAAGCTCCCTAATAATTGTAGAAACAAAATGGTGACATATTGTAAATGTTACCATTTTGTTTCATATAAAAATTCATTTCTTGAACTACCTGATTTGATTACTGCGTTGCAGTTTTAAAGAACAGATGTTTAATAACGCTCATTATTAAAAACAGCTGTATGCTTTAATTGAAGAATATTGCTTGTGCTATACAAATATAACCTAACCTCCTCCATTACAGTTTTACTGATATTGAAGTTCGAGAATGGCTTTTAATGTAGAATAAAAAGTGAAGTGTTGTGTGTGGGCTATTGCTTTTAGCAACATTACAGAAGCAATTAGACAATTTCAGGTTGCCTACCCATGAGTTGAACCATCTAGCAATCCAAAAATAACTAAGTGAAAAAATCCTTTGCTCAAAACTGGAAGTGTCGTAAAAAAGTACTCTAGAGGATGAAATGAGGAAAGAGAAGTTCTAGTATGCTCATCAATACTCCGCTCTCCAGGTAAACCAAAATCATTAAGGAAGGTTGAACTTGAAACTGGTGTTTCAGTCTTCAGAATAGAGAATAATTAAGAAAAACAATATTAAATTTTACAAAAGTCACTAGTCCATAATCTTCTTGAAGATGATCCAGAGAGAAGAGTGGAATTTTGTTCTTGTATCATAGAGTTTCATGAGCTAAATCCTAATTGGCATACTCAAACTGGTTTTTTCTGACGAGTCCACTTTCTACCGCAATGGTTCTGTAAATAGGCATAATTGTAATTATTAGAACACCAGTAATCCACACATTCTTGAACATACTACTAAAATCAAAAGGAATTACTGTTTGGGCAGCTGTCAGTTGTAATGGGGTGCTAACTTACGACACCAGACAGTACAATGATTTGGAATAAGTATGAACAAGTCTTGCCTCATTTTACGGTTCCAAAAATGGATCAAACAATCTTCCAACAAGATGGTGCTCCCCTCATTTTGCAAATCCTGTCTAGCGATTACTAAATGACAACCTTCATGGTCGTTGGATTGGTCGTGGAAGTTACTTAAACGATCAAGTTTAATGATGAGAATTAAAACAATCAGTTAAAGAGGAACTTCTCCAGATTCCACAGAATTTCTTTGTAAGAGCTTACGATTCATTTGTTAAGCGCTGTTATCAGTGTGTCGCTGTGGATGGATTACAGTTTGAATAATTGTGGACTGTAATTGTAGGCTTCTTAATAGGCTGTATTCTAATTTTCTGATTGAAATGCTTTATTTCTCTAGAATATGACAGTAAATAGTTGTACAAAACCAAAAATACTGTTTTTAAAGTATAGTTTTTCGTAATGCCACCATTTTGTTTCAACAATTGCTAGAGTGCTGAAATTTTCACAGAATATTTTTAAAACCTATTTAATGAATTGTGTAGAGTTTGAAAATGTTCAGTGTATAAATGGGCAAGTAATATAAAATCAAACGTTTAAACCTCTTCATGGGACACCTGGTATATCATTTTACTATGAATGAAGTACAAGTCAAGTATGATCTTAAAATTACTAACTCTTAATTACTGTGTTTTTCGGTAATTGTGTTTTAAAAACCGTAAATTGATGTCCTAATCTACAAATTATCGTACTTTTACATATAATATTTTGCCTGCAGTTAGTCTTTACTACATTTAAGTTGGTGTAGTGCTGCTAGGTGCTGTTTTTCATGTACGACAGCTGATTTGTATTATGCAATCACTATTTTTAGTTTTCTTCTTAATTTCTGTCGTAGTATAAATATTTCCTGTACAAAATATATTTTTTATCATGACCAAGAGTGCTTTGGAATTTTTCAAACATTTAAAGTTTAGAATATGTTTTATATACCAGTATTTATCACTTCCAAAGCCAGTAGCCAAAACTATCTATTGCAAAAAAACTATGAATGAATGAATATTTATTTCCTCATAGATACACAGATCACAACATATATACAAAACAGGAAATGATCTCCACATGGGTGTAGCCAAATTCAATTCTAATGAATTTTAAAACAATATTTACTACAGGAAAAATGATATATACAAAATATTAAACTAATGCACTGTGCAGAAAATGTCCTTTTGCAGAAGAGTTACTTTTATTTGTTACCCAGTTGTTATTCAGTATATCTTAGTTGGCGAAAGAAGAAAAAAAAACACAATTTTTACCAGTACTGAATATTATCAGTGCAGTAGGAGCACAGCTACAGCTGGCTGTTTACAACAATGTTGAATTGCTGATGTGTCAGCAATTGGGGTGCTGAGAAACATAGTGGTGTAAGTCAAGATTTTGTCCCATTTGAGTTCATGACATATTCTGTTTCAAAAATGTACTATTTATTTAGGATCATAGTGAATCAAGTCGTAACTCCTATAATTGCTACTAGGTGACAGCACCTACTGGTAGTATTTAACAAATATTGGAAACTGTTTAGAAACATAGTGAAGTAAGTTTGACTTACACCACTATGTTTTTAACAGCTGATTAATTTTGTTGTTGTGAGTAAAGATTGTTTAGTCAAATAAGATGAATAATAACAAAGAATTATTAGATTTGCTGAATGTTAGCGATGATAGTGATAACGATAAGGATTATGTTCCTTCCGAAGAGGAAGCTAGCTCATCATGTGAGTTAATTAATATAGCAATAAAATAATAATATTAGCAGTAGATATTGTAACAAAAAGTTAGGTTAGGTTTTATTTGGATAATGATATTAGTAATAAAACTTAAATGTTTGGTAAATAAATAAAAGTTAATCTTATCTTTGTCAATTATAATCTTTATAAAGAATTTTGTAGTGAAAAACAACTGGACCCTGTAAAAGAACACGTTTACCGCTATATTTTTAATAATAACTTCAATTTGCAATTTCATCCTCGCAAGGACACTTGCAAAAATTGTGATAAATACAAACAGTTAATCAACGTTGAAAGTGATTCTGATAAAAAGGCTCAATTGGAAAGAGACCACATATTGCATCTGGCAAAAGCAGATAAAGCTCGTGATTCTTTGAAGGCTGATGGTGAATTGGCAAAACAAAATGATAATGTATACACTATAACGGAAGATTTACAGAAATCACTTCCATTTCCTGTACTAACCGTCAGTGAAGCATATTACAGGAGAAACATGTACTGCTATTATTTAAGAGTACATGATGTAGCAAAAAATGTGGGGTATATGTATGTATGGGATGAGACCATTGTGTCTAGAGGTTCGCAAGAAATTTCTTCCTGTCTAGTAAAGCACATTAAGCAGAACCTCCACAAACATGTGATTGTATATAGCGACACATGTACAGGATAGAATAGAAATATGAAGATGTCTTTTTCATTGTTGAAACTAACTCAAGGAACGAGTGTAGAGATCATAGACCAAAAGTTTATGATTTCAGGTCATTCCTACCTCCCCAATGACTCTGAATATGGTTTAATAGAAAAAGCAGCTTGTAACAAAATTATTTACACACCTGATGATTGGTATAATGTGATTAAGTCATCAAGAAAGCAAAACAAATTTATGCTAGTTAAGATGCATGAAGAAGATTTCTTGAGTGTTCATGGTCTTGAAAAGGCAACCATTAAACGCAAAAATGGATGTGGACGGTGAACCAGTAAACTGGTTGAAAGTACAATGGTTTAGATACGAAAAGGGTAAACCCTATTCTATCTTACACAAGTACACTTTGAATGAGAACATTCCATTTAATGTTATCAACGTTAAGCCAATAAGAACAGGAAGCCCTCTTGACTTGGGAGCTATTAATCAAGAAAAACTGTACAATGGGCCACGTGTTATAAATTATTTAAAGAAAAGGGATATGTTTGTTGTTTCTCCTTAAATACATTCCACCTGTACACCACAACTTCTTCAGAGGTATCACAGGCTCCCAGGAAGCTGTTGAAGACGTGGGCCCTCACAACCCTAGCGAAGAAAATGAAGTGGATGCTGATGAAGTGGAGGAAGAAGAGAGTTGAAAAGTATGATACTGAGTGGATAAAAACAGTAGACTAACATGAAAAGAATTTTCTGAAAGTTTTATTTTAATCTGTTATGTGTTTTTTGGAAATAAAAGTATATTACTATTAATATAATAATTGTTTTATTACAAACAGTGAATACACTTTGAAACATAGTGGTGTAAGTCAGTTAGTTAAAAATAAAAACCTCATAAGAGGTGATTTTTCTAGACTATACTTGCAAACTTCTTATCTATAATAAATATAAAGTATTTCTGATGCTAAAAGTTTACTGGAAAAAGTATACTTAAATTACTGAATTTTTAATAGCTTCAAACGCAGAACTATGTGTCCTGAAAAATATCATTAGACTGACATACACCACTATTTTTCTCAGCACCCCAATTAGTTCTTTTAGTAAGATTGCTGCCTACACAACGTAATTCATAAATTGCAGGAGAATTAATTTTTCTGTCAGAACTCTTTTTCTTCCTACTATAAACATGTAAATTATCATATGTTAACATTAAAATAAAATAAAAAATAAAAATATATAATTCTATTGAATGATTTGATAATTCTTCAATGCATTTAACTCAAGGAAATTTGTATTAGACTTCGAGGAAACAGACTTTGATTTTATCCATAGGTGATCATCATGCAAACAAGGTGATCTTTAAGCGTAGAGGAGATACATAGTATTGATTATGTTGTTATACTGCTCTATACTGGATATGAATAGATATTAAGCAAGCTGAAACATATACAATGAACAAAATTTCTTGAAATGTTAAGTCTCATTTTATAAACACCCTGTACATTTAATACATCATATATTTAAATACAACATCAAACAAAACCTCCCTGTGATGATAGAATATGAGTTGAGACAATAACCCTAATAATCCTAGAATTTTAATTAGTATCTGCCCAAAGATTCCAACTCCTGCCATTGAGTACATCCATAAAGTAACTAACTAAGTATAATTAAAAAACACAGATTCATAATCAAAGTTAAATCAACACTTACATGATTTAGAGTAGAATAAATAGGAATTAAATAGTGGTATAACAATAATAATAGAATATAGGTTGTATGGCTCCTTAAAAAAACAACTGCGTAGTAAGTTAAGTGTCAGCAATCACACAGCAGATTTTTCAATTTATCTCTGATTTGTTTAGCAATGAAATTGTGTTCAAATGGTTCTGTAACAGTTTGGACCTAAACAGACCAATACTAGTTGAAGGAATTGAAGGTCGAAAATTGTCATTTCCAAGAATGTCGAGGATTTTCTACCTAGTACCACTGAGGGATACTTCAGCCAATTTGCAGTTTTTCACTAGAAAACTTAAAATTACAAATATTGAAATATTTTCCTAATTTTTACCTTTTAGCAAAAAAAACAAATCTCTGTTTTAAAATTATAAAACAAAACTTACTTTTAAATGTAATGTACTTTTAAAGTTAAAACACACTAACAAATATTTACTGACTATATTTTTTTCTCAGTTTCACATTATAAATAGTTTCAGTTTCAAAAATATTTTACTATAAAACACAATATCATATGAAAAAGAAAATAAAACTGAACACAAACAAAAAAAGTTTTGATTACTGTTTTAAAAACTGAAACGTAATGTTGTCTTTTATAAAGCTGCAATTAAACTTTTTTGTTTTGTTTTTCACTAAATTTAAAACTAAATAGCTGATTAATCTTACAATATTGCTTTGAATTTTTTCTTGTTATTTGCTTTATTCTGATTGTTTATGTACCAACAAATTAATTATAATATGCTAAAATAATTCGTTCGTCTACCGCCAATGACTATGTATGGACATCAGCATTCCTCAGTAGTTTTTGCACTGTCCATATAGACAGATGTTGGCATTAACAGGTGATTATGAGGTTAACTTGACATTAAAACTTTTATATTTCCATTTTATATGAAAAGAGTAAATAATTATTTATCTTTGATTATATTATTTTCTAAATAACATTACTGTCTGTTAACAAGTTGAGGTCATAAGTTCCTTTGCCCTAGGAAAAAAGGAAAGGTAATAAATAAAAATTAAGTCTGTAGTATTTCTATATATTCTCATCTAATCTCTGCACACTTCAGGCAGTGCTTATGTAAAATTTCCATACTTTGAAAAAATAATTTTCCTCCTCTCCTATAAAATGTTCCACAGCAGCTTGTACCTATTGACCTGTGTGACATTTCCTCCCACGAAGGTCAGATTTTAACTTGTAAAGTAGCTAGAAGTCACTGAAAGCCATGTCTGGACATCTGTAGTCCCTCATAGCCATCTTTGCTCAACTTTCCACTTGTTTTCTGTGACTGCATTGTGCAAATGGTGAAGTAAGGCTGTAAAGTATTCTGCATTCACTGTGGTGTTCCAATCTTTTAAATCAATCAGTAGTATCCCTCTACAATCCCTTAAAAATTGTTGCCATTATTCTTTTTATCGACTTCTTGACTTTTGTTTTTAATGGGAGGTGTTTTCCATTCCATGGACTCCCTTTTTTCAAAGATGAACATGGTAGAGAATCGTCATTTCATCTCCGGTCACAATTGATTGCGAGAAATTCTGTGGTTCATACTGTATTTATTTTAAAATTCATAAGAGCAACGAACAGCTCTCCTCTTTTTGAACAGATACATGTAAGAATTTTTGGAACCCATCTTGCACTTGCCTTTCTCATATGTAAATGTTCTTCTACGACCATCAAAATACTTGTTTTGGAAAATCTCAACCTTACAGCCATTTCTTTGATCTTAAAAGACTGGTCAGACAATTTCAGCTAGCACATACTGGATTATTTCAGGTGTAACTGCTTCCTCAGGGTAACCAAAAGGAGGGTCTTCATTTAGACGCTCTCTCCCTGAATTCTGAAAATTTTTACCCATTCTTTTACTTTGGAAATGAGGGGAAGGACAACCCATAGACTCTACCCAAGCACTATTTAATTTTTGAAGAGTAAGGTCCTCTTTACACAAGAATTTAATTACTGCACAGTACTCAATCTTTAACATTGTGAGACAGCAATTCTTCCTTCATTGTCATAGACAGACGATAATACTGAAGAGATTCGCAAATGATAAGAAGTGTACAGACATTGGTGCAACTAGTGGAAGTGGTCCCAGCCAGCTTGAAGTAGAGCAGGCTGGAAACTTACGGACCAGCAGCTGTATCATGTTTGTATAAATTATTGTTAAAATATAAAACATGAATAATTGTAATGAATTTTATTCAGTACATATGAACTGACCAAATGTTAGATATTAGTTGGTCCATACTATAAATATGGTTTTACTGAATTTAAAATCAAGTGCAATTTTATGGGAAACTGATTCTTTAATTTTGTTGTGAAAGTATGTCTCTAAACTGAGATTAGCAGATTCCTTGGCCACCAATTGGTTAATAAACTTATCATTATTATGATTGGCTGCTAATGTTATGGTTCTGGTGTGAGTTAATCTTACTGATTTTATATCTTTGGCTTAACATATCATGAGTATAATGATTACTTTTGTATTGTGTGCAAGTTTATAAAATAAGAAAACAATAGTAGGTTGCAGTATCTATGTTCACAAAATGTTTGGTCCTAGATATTTTTTAATGAGCCTACCAGCATTTTATCACTCTCTTCAATTAAGAACAGGTTTGTAAATAACAAGATAACATCAAAATATATTACTATTCCAAATTGATTTGGATCCAGCATTAAAACTCTTGGAGTTTGTTTGACTTTATTTGATTGTTTTCAACATGATGGTTAGGAATATTTTGGTTGTATAACAATTTTGCAATCTGTACAAGAGTTTAGACGTAATAAGTAAAATTTGATTGATTTAGTGTGATTGTATTGCACACGAATAAAATTATTTTTGCAGTAAATGTGATAAAGCTTACAGTATGAAACAGTTACATTTTGAATCTTGGAATCAAATGTGTGTGCAGGTTCTGAGTGAAGAGAGGGTAACAGGAACAGTAACCACAGAACTTCGCGTGGATGGCTCTGGAGGGGACACCCAGGGTCGTATTAGCTACGAGAATAGAGGCGAGTGCTTCTTCCTGCCGTACAACAAGGATGATGTTGAAGGCAACGTCACTCTGCGTGCGGGGGATAAAGTCAGCTTCCAAGTCGCGGCCAATCAGCGGTGAGTTTAATCTTTTGTTCTAGATGCTACTGTTTACAACTTTAAAAGTGTTATTGTTAAACTTACCTTTTTAGCAACATTAAATCACAAAGACATCCCTGAATCATCCATATTACATATAAAGTGTGGTTCGCTGTTTATCATATTTAGACAACCAAGTAATTTGCTAAGCTGTAATTTTTAATATCTTCCCTTTAATCCAGTTACTTGTAAATCAATATAGTTGACATACTCTATGATATTTTTTTCGTGGAAATTACAGCAATGAGTTAAAATTAAGTAAATAAAGTAATGTTTTATAGTGAAGGATCTGAAATGTATGTTGCCAATGTTAACCTTTGAGCCAGCCATGTAAGACTGGAAAACCCAGCACATCCAGTCAAGTACCAGGGTGTGGTTTGTTCAATGAGTTGAAATAGTAAATAAAGTAATGTTTTTATAGTGAAGGATCTGAAATGTATGTTGCCAGTGGGAACCTTGGAGCCAGCCATGTAAGACTGGAAAACCCAGCACATCCAGTCAAGTACCAGGGAGTGGTTTGTTCAATGAAAGAATCATTTGGATTCATTGAACGAGCTGATGTCGTTAAAGAGATCTTCTTCCACTTTTCTGAAAACAAGTCAAAGGATGACTTACAGCTGGGAGATGATGTTGAATTCATCATTCAAACAAGAAATGTGAGTCCTATTGAATATTTATTTATTTATTTCTAAATTAAACATTGATTTTGCCTCCAGAAGTGGTTAGATTGAATAAATAAGGGTACAATACTTGTTGGTCCGTCACACTTTTTGTATAATACTAGATAACTCAAGTCTCAGGGTTCTTGTACCCAATCATCAGATCCTTTGATGTCAAGTCAAAATAGACTACACCAAAACTTCTGTATTCACGCACTTCATCATAGGTTAAATATTAAAATATTCAAATATAAAATTGAAAAGACAGAGTCGTACAATAAATTAAGCATACATGCACACACGAAAAAAACGCAACCATGTATTATACTGCACAGATAAGTCTACCTATGTATGTTTAATTTATTTTAAGTGTCTGTGTTTTTAATTTCATGTTTGAATATTTTAATCTTTAACATTTGACAAAGTGTGTAAACACAGAAGTTTTTATTTTAGACTATTTCAATTTTACATTACCCTAGAAGTGGCATCTATCAGATTTCCGGCGAATTTCTGTTGTTTGTGAGGTGGTAGGTGTTGGTTTTTTGAATGTTTTGTACTATTCTCATTTAACTCATGATTTAATGATTATAACTCATTTTTTTAATGTTTATAAATACATGTAATCCAAATATAGAAAATATCGATGAAAAGACTTTCATTTTCATATATAAATCAAATGTCCGTTGTTTATTTGTTCTATGAATAGTAAAAGAAAAAGTAAAATAATTTGTAAAAGTCACGATTGCGGCAGTTGACCAACGTTTCAGTTGTATCAACGAAATTCATAACTGATACCATACGCGTTATTATTGTTTGTAGAAAGCTGCACCAATGATTCCATTTGTGGAGCAACTATGGTCAATTATGTTTTTATGTAGGAGTTATAGTTTCCATGCAACAGATTGTTTTTATTTGAGAAGTCACAATTTCTTTTATTCGTACATACAATATAAAACCGTTCTTAGTAATGTTATTTATATTAAATGAAAGACCAAGATCTGTCACACATGCTTCACTATCCTTGTAATAGTTTTCAGTCATCATGACAGCTGTTTCAAAAGGAACGCTTTTGTTGGTTGCTGCATTACTCGACGCGAGAACTCCCGAGTCAGTCCAAGTTGTTCATTGTTTGGTGCGCCTGTTGACATTGTGAAAGAACAGCAATACAACAGTTTGTGAGTTTTCAAGTGTTGTTTATGTTTTTAGGTAATTTGAAGTTTATTTATACTTATTTAGAGTATGTCTGAACTAAACTCATCGATGATTAGATGCTTTCTTATTAAAAATTAATAAGATTCTGACAATGAAAACCAACCTATATTAGGACTTTAGGCATACTATGGGATGAACTTAGCAATGAAGCTGAGGAGAATAAAGGTGTTGTTTCCAATGTTCAGGACAGATGTGGATGTTCTTCATATAAATATTGATAATGAGGAAAATATTGAAATTGTAGGTTCTTGGACAGATCCCTCACTATCACACTTTTCCTCCAGTAGTGGTTTGGACTATGTGCTTGGGAACAGTGAATTGGAATCTTCTAGTGAAGATGATATAGCCCAAAGAATCACTAGAAGAAAGGGTAATGAAAGTTAACCAGGACTCTCTTGCACTTTGATCCCAAAGCCATTTAAGAGAAAGAGGAAAAGGTCCTTGTTCCATTCTTGTGTGCTTCGCAAAACAGCATTGACTGCTAGACTTTGAGGAGCAGGCATCTCTTTCCAAGTCATTCCGCTACCTAAAGCTGCCATGAAAGCTGTCCGCTACCACATGAAAGGGAACAGCCGCTCAGAGCTCCACTCTCACCCATAATCACCACATCGCTGCGGAACAAAATGTCTTCTCCATTCCAGATGCCTCAGGTTCCATCTCCACCAACAAGATGGCCTCTGCGTCACTATGACTCTGTGTGGATGAATAGCCTACACACCTGAGCCAACAATTGATGTGCGTAGGAAATTTAAGGTAAGGAATAATGGACCCGTTAATATCCCTGCTGGGGCCACCAGCTCCATAGATTAAAAAAGAATTATTCTTAATTTGTGTGTTGTGGATGCAATTGTTAAACGTCACCAATAAGTATTCATGACTCGCAAATTGGGTTGATGTTACTATTAAGGAAATGCAAATATTCTGTCTGGACTTTTCTAATTAATGTGGGAATAATTGTGAGAATGAAGAATATCAAGCAAGAATGAGTTATATTGGTCATTATCGAGCAATAAGGTTATGACTTTTTTTCCTCACAACACAAGTGCTTTCAAGCTATCCTTCTAATGCTGCTCATCTTGAATCACCACTACCTGGGTACTACCCTTGTGTGAAGTTTCATGAATAGGTTGATGGATTGAGCAACAGATCAAAGATTTATTTATTCCAGACCAATAAGTGTGCATTGATGAAGGAATGATTGGTAGAAGAACATGTGTACCTATTTCCAATACATGCTGATCAAGTGCCACTCACGGTTTCGTAAAAAAAGTTAGAACTTTGTGATTTTAAACTAGGTCATGTGCTCCAAAGTGTGTTTTATTCTGGTATGAACTTTTTGGCTGGAGACCAGTTTGCTTTCACCTATAAAGTGATAAGGGAGCTGTTGGTTAAATGTAATATGTTTAATTATAAATACCATCTGTTTACGTGCAACTTTTATACTAAGTTGCCTCTGGAACGTTGGTTGTGTAAATGCAATATCTATTGGCACAATCAACAAGTGAAGAACAGAGTTGTCAAGAACGGTGAAGCAAATTGCAGTAGATGTGAACCACTGTATTGTAGGAAGGGGAATGTCCTGTTCGTGAAGTACAAGGAACATGCCACAGTGCACCTCATCACTACTGTGTTATGCTGAAAATGTTCCAGTAGTAATCAGACCATTGGTAATTCATGATTACAATGAACATACTGGTAGTGGTAATTGTAAGGATAAAAGTATTTATCACTTGACATTATTTTGCTAAATGCAAAGTACTGGAAAAGAATAGTGTATAACTTTATTGACATGGCCATTTTAAATTATATGTTCTGTACAAGCTTATCATCCAAAATCCTATAACCAGAAGTGAATTTATGGATAGACCTGTCATAGCCCAAGACTACCCTGCTAGCCCAATTAAATAGCCTTGAAGCCAAAATAGAGGAGCTGGAATACAATGAATCAAAACATATCTCCAATATGGAGTCACTACAAGGAAAAATATCCGAACTTGAAGCACAGCTAACGAAAGAAAAACAATGCATGATTGAAGCACAGGATATTTTTGAAGAAAATGACAAAAAACTCTCTGAAGTGATATTTGAGTACGAAATAAAAATTAAAGACCAAAAGAAACAAATTGCAATGCTGAAAACGCAAGTATCTTATGGAAATCACACAACAGCACAACATAGAAATGTAGAAACCCAAACTGAGCTCTCTACTGATCAGACCAACTCCTCCTTCCCCCCTTCCACCTCACCCTCCCTTCTCCTAGAAATTGGCAGTTTTAAAAAAAGTCACACTTCACTTGAAGAGAAATTCTCAAGCTTAGAAGCATCCATCAAGAATTTATTAAGAATTAGAAATGGCAAAGAAGAAACCTCTGAAAGGAAAATACCAAGGCACAAACACAAAACTAATCCCAAAGCCAAATATAGTGCCTCCCTTAAAGTCCAGAAGACGAAAGCATCCATCTCCCAGGCTGAGCACCCTACCAGTAAGCCCATCCCCGAAATAGCCCAACCAATTCATTCCAACAGCAACAAAGAACATCCTTCTTTCACCAGTACTGCAAACTTTACAAAGAAACTATCACCCCCTATAACAGCCATCATAAGGCCTTCAAGTCAGACTACAGAGGATTTCTTTAATGAACACATAGAATTCTTTAAAAGGAATATGCAAATTAGCTCTACAACTCATCAAATAACACCTAAGGCAAGTAACCAATGCTCAACAGCTTTTCTAGGTCAAGCTCCAAACCAACAACACACTTTTTTAGAAAAAACCAAGACAAAGATTGTGAAACCATAGTACAAATATTAAAACCAGTAACAGGAAAAAGTAAACAACACAAATTTATCATTGCTCACCAAAACATTGATGGCCTTCAGAACAAAATCGAGAGACTGACACACTTCCTACACAGCTCTAATCCAGACTTAATAATTCTTACAGAACACGGCTTAAGTAGTCAAAAGTTGGAAAACACAAGAATCCCTGGCTACAGTCTACTAGGTGGTTTTACCAGACAGCAACACCGGAAAGGTGGAGTGGCTGTTTTTGCTAGCTTAAGACTAAAATCAAGATTACAGTAGTATCAATATCAAGTAATACATCGGAACTCATTTGTGAAACGATGCTCCTGAAAATTGAGCTGAGACAAGGATTTTTACAACTGCTAAGCGTTTATAGACCACCCTGCAGCAACTTAGAAAATGCAATAGACATTTTATCAGCTGAGCTTGACAAAGTTGTAGCCATTAATGACATGGTACTGGTGATGGGGGACGTGAATGTAGACAATCTTATTGAAAGCAATGACAGAAGAAACCTGGATGAAATGCTCCTTAGCCATGGCTTGAGCAGACTTCATCTACCCGCAACCAGAATAACAAATCATAGCCAGACCTCTATAGATTTTATATGCACGAACATAAAAGAAACGGATATAGCTACCAAAATAACACAGACAGGCCTCTCAGACCACACAGCCCAACTATGCACGATTCTCACAGATTCTACGAAACAGCCACTGACCCAAACAAAAAGAAGACAGTTTAACGCAAGAACAGTGCAAGAATTGAAGCACAATCTGGAATCCCAAGACTGGACTAAAGTCACTCTCACCGAGAATGTGGAAACTGCTTATAAAGCATTTAGTGGAATTTTTCAAACCGCATTGAACATAGCATGTCCACTCAAGATAGTAAAGAAGAAAAGAAACCCCTACAAAAATATATGGGACAATGAAAGTCAAGCCCTAAAATTATCATACTTAGAAGCACTGAATAAACAAATCATTACTGGCCACCCTGATGACAAAAAAGAAACAGCTCGAAGAAAAAAATGTTATGATATAAAACTCAAAACTCTTCGTAAACAGTGCAACTCTTCATTCATAGAACAGTCGGACAACAAATCAAAAGCTGTGTGGAATGTAATAAATAATGAAAGAAAAGAAAAATCTTCAAAAAACCCACTAGAATGCCTAAAAATAGAGGAAGAAATCGTTGACTCTCCAATAACTATTGCCAATCATTTAAATTACTTCTTTGCTACAGTCACTGACCGAACACTCCTCAGAAATGGAACATCGACACCTGTAATAGCACCAAACAATAACAACCAAACACTTCAAACACCAAACCTAGCCTTCTCTGAAACCAACAAACAAGAAATTGGAAAAATCATTGACTCTTTAAAAGCAAAAACATCAGCAGGGGAAGATGAGATCTCATCAAAATTGATCAAACAGTGCAAACACGAAATAATCACCCCACTGACTCACATCATTAATAAATCACTTTCACAAGGAATATTTCCAAATGAACTAAAACTCGCAAAAATCTATCCGAAATTCAAATTTGGAGCAACAAATGAAGCCACCAGCTACAGGCCAATTTCCCTAATCTCTACTTTTTCTAAAATACTGGAGCGAGTAATACTAAATAGACTACTGGGCCACCTCAAGCAGCATGATCTTCTCACCCCTAGACAACACGGTTTTATAAAAGACAGATCAACTTCAACAGCAATAGCTCAACTAATTGAAGAAATCATCGACAATCTGGAAAAAGGACAAATTGCAACAAGCATATTTTTAGATTTTAGTAAAGCGTTTGACTGCCTTGATCATGAACTCATACTGAAAAAGTTACACTCTCTTGGAGTTATTGACAAGGAACTTGACTGGTTTAAGAGCTACTTGAGCAACAGGGAACAAGTAGTTGAACTTACTTACTTGGAAAAAAACACTGTGACGAAAGTAAAATCTAAGCCACTACCAGTAAGCAGAGGAGTACCTCAAGGCTCCGTGCTTGGACCCGTCTTGTACATTCTCCTAACAAATGACTTCCCAAATTATCTCCAAAACTACTGTGAAATTGTAATGTATGCTGACGACACAGCTTTGATTTTAGCAAATAAGAACAAAGCTCAGCTAGATATAGACTCCTTTGTTGCATATAATGTGGCTAAGCAATACTGCCACCTCAATGATTTAGTCTTAAATGACTCAAAGACCCAACAGTAATTGTTCTTTACACCTAATCCAAACCAATATAACGGGCTCCCAGAAATAACTACAATTAAATCAGGAAAGTACCTTGGTCTAACTGTTGACCAAAACCTCTCATGGGAACCTCACATCAATCAACTCTGCCACAAACTTAATAGTAGCCTGTATGCAGTGAGAAGAATAAAACAAATCAGTAGCCCTCAAGTAGCTTTGACAGCATACCTTTCCCTATTTGAATGTCATCTTAGATATGGACTGATAGCCTGGGGAGGTACGACAATTGGAAATCTTAAAAGGGTGCTCGTTATACAAAAAAGGGCTGTCAGGACTCTAAGTGGATTAGGACCAATGGACTCATGCCAAGCAGCTTTCAGACATCTAGGAATACTGACGATCATAGGACGCTATATCCTAGAGACAGACTATCTTATTTGCCACAAAAACAGGGCACACAAGAACTGGCGACATCCACCCCTACAACACCAGACATAGAAACAACTTCCTCCTTGACCCTCATCATCTGACTCTGTTCGAGAAAAAACCATCGTATAAAGGAGCCATGTTCTTTAACAATCTACCTGACTACCTAAGAAAGCTTCCAGAGAAGAACTTCAAGACCTCCTTAAGAAGCTGGCTGCTGGAGCATCCATACTACAGTGTCCAGGAATTCCTTCAGTGGAGGACAAGCGCTTTGTAATTTACATACACTGACTCATACACTGATTGTGACATAAACACTGACCTTTGTTCTATTCTCTAAGAATATGTTCAATAAAGATATATTCTATTCTATTCTATTCTATAGCTTTGGTTGAAAGTGCTCCTTGACTTCTATTGGTAGCTCAAACTCGTGAGGACTCGGATCATTGTTGGAAGTTCTTCATAATAAAAGATAAAGAGTTTGCACTGTCTGTTTTCAAGAGTGGTTAAATGCATTAAGAGAACAACATACTGGTGTCCACTTTGTAATGCTCCCAACATTGAAATACACTGCTATTGCTTCCATAAGCTGAACCACCAAAGTGCCTGTACCCAGGAGCCTGAACCACCCCTGAATTCTCAACCTCGATATATTCTCACAAGTCATGATTCTCTTCAGGTGAATCAGACTACATCGAAATATTTATTATAGCCTATCTTTGTAAATACTTTACTATGGTCTCACTTTAATTAGTTTTTGTAAATAAATTTATATTTTATTTTTATATTTGATGCAAACTATTTATGTGTACAAAAATGTTTTCTTGTAATTCATCAGTTAATTTAACTCTAGGATGACCAATAAAGTACTAATATAAAGATTCTAGCAAACTTAAGATAAGCAAATAAATGATGACTATTTTTATAATTGTGAAGCGTTGATATTGGTACTTTTCAGATTTTATATTTTTTGAAATAAATTATAACAAGTATATATTTTTTGTTTTTAGCATAACATTTTGATACAAAATTAATATCTTGAAATTATAATATGGTTATTTAGAAAATTTGTATCATCTGTTGAATGAATTTGAGTCTAGAATTTGAGAATGACATTGAGTCTAGCTCAGTCCGCCGAGCTGATAACGTCGCTCCGCTACGCTGCCACGCGATAAACCCGCTCGAGCACGCCGCAACGTGTTGTGCCGAAAACCAGTGCTTACTAGTGTTTTTCGTATTTTTATGTCGTTTTGTGAACTTTACTGATAATGTCGTCCAACTGCGGTGTCTGTGGTAATCCTTGTCAAGTTGATGATATCAATTCCAGCGTGAAATGTGCCGGCAGGTGTGAAAAATTCTTTCATACTAATTGTATAAAGGATGATTTAGAAGGGAAGAAAACCCGCTCTGGTCGTGTAAAGAATGGAAGAATGGAGGAATGGAAGTGTAAAGAATGTCGTAGCACCTCATCAACCCACAGCAGTGTTAGCTCAGTTTCTACTGCGTTAACCAAGGACTTTTTGATTAGAGTTCTAGAGGAGTTTAAAGCGGATTTTTTTCGTGAGCTAAAATCCTATAAGAATGAAATGGAGGAGCTCTCTAATTCAGTTAGATTCATCTCCGACAAACTCGATGAAGCAAAGAACTGTATGAAGGATATGTCAGCCCAGTTCGCGGTTATAAGGAAAAATAACGAAGAACTTAGAGCAATTAATACTGATATGACGAAGGAAGTGGTGGTTTTGAGAGACAGAGTGAGATCTATTGAACAATACTCAAGAAGGGACAACATAGAAGTCAGTGGTCTGCCTGTGACGAAGAACGAAGATGTTGTCAGCCTCGTGAAAGACGTCGCAGCAGCCGTCGACGTAATGATTCGGGAGGATGACATCTCGACAGCACATCGGGTGCCGTCGTTCAAGAAAGAACGTACGCCATCGCTCATCGTAAGATTCGCCCGAAGATCGACACGAGACAGCATCCTCGCCAAGTACAGAGAGAAGAGAGGAGGAATGACTGCACGTGATGTCAACCCTACTTTCCCCCAACAAGGGTTGTATATTAACGAACACTTGTCCCCTGATAACAAGGTATTTTTATCCAAACTCAAATCTAAATGTAAGGATATAGGCTACGCCTATGCTTGGTGCAGGGACGGGAGGTTTTTCGTGAGGAAAACTCAGGGTGACAAATACAAAAGAGTTGACACCTATGAAGAACTTGATAAACTTAAGTAAACTAAACCTTATCTCCTCTATCGTACGAGAATTGCTTTTTAAATTGTTTATGTTTTGGTTTTCTTTACTTTAACTTGATATATTTACGTATATACATACTATCTGTTTCTTTTTAATACTTTTATGAACTCAAATAATAATTTGCCCCCTTCATCTAAATTAAATTTCACAGAATTTTTTAATCAGGAAAATGATTTTACTATTATATACACAAACATAAGGAGTATGAGAGCAAATTTTGACAGTTTCCTAGTAGAATTGCACCATGTTGAACGAAAAATTGATTTTATAATATTAAGTGAAATTTGGATTACTACTGAGGAATTGTGTATGTATAATGTTCCCGGTTACAACCTTTTTGCACAGTGCAACAATAATTACAGGGCAGGTGGTGTCATATGTTATGTTGACAATAATATAGTTTGTAACAGGTTACAAGTAAATATAACATCAGCAGATGCCCTACTTTTAAATATCAAATTCAACCAATATTTTTTCAAACTCTTTTGTTTATATAGAATCCAAAGTTTTAGTGAAACAATATTTTTACAAGAATTATCCAACGAGCTTGATCTTCAAAAAAACAATTTATTGTATATAGGTGACATTAACATTGATTTATTAGGTAAAAATAGTATATCAAATAGTTATCATAGCTTACTAAATAATAACGGTTTTATATCATTAATAAACTCTCACACTAGAATACAAAATTTATCTCAAACATGTATAGATCATATTTTTGTAAGAAGTAGAAATATAAATGGTTTTGATGGTTCTGTTTTTGACAAGGGTGTAACTGATCATTGTATTTTGGGCCTCTCTTATAAAAGTAATAGCCAAAATTTTCATAATTTTGAGGTGTTAAACTCACGTAAAAACACATTATTAGAGAAAAACTTTATTGATTTCAATTTGGTTAAAGCAAACTTGTCGCTGGTTAATTGGGATGAAGTATACTTAGAACACAATGTAAACACGTCTTATGATAAGTTTTGTAACATTTTATGTAGATGTATAGATAAAAGTAGTAAAACTGTTACGAGTAGTTATAAGTTCTTAAAAGCTAAGTCACTAAGTCCATGGATTACAACAAACATTTTAAACAAATTAGATAGACGGAAAAAATTGTACAAAATTTACAAAAGAAGACCTTACGACTTGGCGTTTTCCAATTACTTTAAGAGATTCTGTTCAGATTTAAAAACACAAATTGTTATTACTAAGAACAACTTTTACTCGGATAAACTGATTAGCTGTAACGGAGATTCATCCAAACAATGGAAAATAATAAATAACTTGACTGGCGGGAATTCCAATAAACACGTGGAGAATATTGAGTTGATAGACGGAACAGTTATCGGTGAGCCGAGTGAAGTAGCTGATAAGATCAATGACTATCTTATCTCTATACAGGCTGACCAGCCCAGAGCGGTGCCGTCTGTGAACTTGCCACCGTTACCTGCTTACCCACATTCTTTCTTTATAACACCGACAACTGAAAATGAAGTAAAAAACATTGTAAAAGGCCTCAAAAATAAAAAATCTACTGGCTTTGACAACATAAAAGTGCAACTGTTAAAATTTATTGTCAACGAAATTGCACCTGCATTAGTATACATTGTTAATAATAGTTTTAGTAAGGGATTTTTCCCTGAATGTCTAAAACTAAGCTCCGTAGTGCCAATCTTAAAAAGCAGTAATTCTATAAAAATAGATTCACTTAGACCAATAAGCCTATTGTCAGTTTTTTCTAAGTTAATTGAAACTATTATGTTGGTTAGATTACAAAAATATCTTGATAGGTTAAATTTCTATAGTGCTTACCAATTTGGCTTTATAAAAGGTAAATCCACTGAGGATGCTTTAATAGCAGTAACGGAAAAAATATATAATAGCCTTAATTGCAAATTAAAAACCGCTGGACTCTTTGTTGACTTTAAAAAGGCCTTCGATCTAGTGGATCATGACATTCTATTAAATAAACTAGAAACTATTGGAATAAGAGGAATTGCATTAAATTGGTTTAGGAGTTTCCTTGTGGGTAGAAAACAGCAAGTAAAAATAGCAAATGTTTATAGTGCTCCAAAATTAGTAGAATCTGGTGTGCCACAAGGCTCAGTTACCTCTGCAGTTTTATTTCTAATTTTCATTAATGATTTGCTTAATCTCAATTCTCAAGGTAAAATCAGTGCTTTTGCCGATGATATTGCTCTTTTTTATTCCCACAGGGATTCTCTTGGAATTGGTGAACTAATAAATAATGATCTGTTGCTGTTAAGAGAGTGGTGTTTAGCAAACCGAATGCAGGTCAATGTAGACAAGACCAAATACATATTTTTTGATTTTTATGGTTTTAACATACCTGTTCCTTTAAAATTTCATTCAAGGTTTTGTAATTTACTAAATTGTAACTGTAAACCTTTAGAAAAAGTAAGCAATATTAAATACTTAGGAATTATATTGGATGAAAAATTTACATTTGAATCTCATATTACGAATCTGCATAGTAAAATAAGGTTGTCAATTAGAAAGTTTTATTTTTTAAGAAATTTTTGTAGCATTGGTCTTCTGAGAGCACTTTACTTTGCACTGGTAAACTCAAGACTGCAGTATGGGCTGGTATGTTGGGGAGGTACTTATAAATACTTAATAGAAAAATTACGAACAACTCAAAACTACTACTTAAGAATAATTTTAAACAAACGTAAAATAGAAAGTTCCTTCCCCCTTTTTCAACAACTGCACATATTACCAATTCAACATCTTTTCATTTTTAAAGTTCTTAGGATTTTTTTTATCAGAAGTGGAAATATGGGAACTGACAACTTGTATTATAACACTTGATATGTTTTAAATAAGAATTTTCGGCTTCCTAAGGTAAATAAGTCAATTTTTCGTCACTGTTTTCTTTATTTAGGCCTTAAATTATACAATCAACTTCCACCCAGTGTAAAGAATAGCTGTTCCGTAAGCGCATTCTGCAGGAATACAATTACCTGGCTTTCTTCTATTCATGATGTTAACTTCCTATTTAACGTTATTGCATAAATGTATCCTTTCTGTAACTTCTAGGAATAATTTAAGTATTTTATTATTTGCTCTTCATGGCCATCTTTTGTTCTACTTTTTTTGCTTATGTTATGTAATTGTCCTTAGTTGTCTTTATTGTCTTTTACTGTCCATGATTTGTCCTTATATAGAAGCCTACATAGAATAAAAAATAATCAGTTTTCGCTTCTTACTTTATATAAATAACCATAGATGTAAGTTTATACAGATACTGCAGCTGTAAGCGACATGCATTTTTTCTTGAGACGCTAGACTCAACGTTTTAGTTTTGTTATTCAGTTGTATTTTATTTTTATTATAGCTGGTCACATTACTTGTAAAAGTGACCAGTAATATTTCCAAACGATTTACAAGTATTGTATTATTATATAAAAAAAACTGGAAATAAATCATTTATCATTTATCATTTATTTATTATTACTTATTTACCATTTTTTGGACCTAAAAACCCAATGTCAGTTTTCAGCACTATTTTGGGGGGTTTTACAATTTATAACAAATCGGTTACATTAACTTGTTGTCCTCTGTATTTTCTATATAAAAATATGGTTTTTATAAGCAATATACATGATTTAAGACTGATTACAATAAAACTGGATACGGTTTAAATAAAAGTGATGTTTTTAGTAATTTTATAATGTTTTCTATTGATATTAACGTAGTAAAACAACTGGTATAAGCATTAAAAAAAACAAACTGTTTCTATAGTATCTTGGATTGAATTATTTACTATTTTCTTATGACCGTCAGATTTTGATGTTTGAAAAACAGAAATATTTTTCTTCAGTTTAAACAGGGACTATTAAAAATTTCATTCCATTAAGATTTTTGGTTTCAGATTCATAATCTATGTAATATACAGATTGAAAAAATGTATAACACTGTAGGACTGTAGCATATTATGTGTAATCTATAAACAAATAAGTGAACCTCTGCACAAAAGCAAAAATCTACCTACCACCCATGGAAATTCTGATTGCCATTTCTGGATTAAAGAATCTGATGATGGGGTACCAAACCCCAAAGCTTGGCTAATCTAGTATTACAAGAAAAGAAGTGTGAAGAATGAACAAGTATTGTAACCTTAATTATTCAATTTATTTCTGTAGAAGTTTTTGACTAGAAAAATGTTACTTACATTAGTTACTTACAATGAGACTGACTATTGATATTACACATTGATTTCAACACTGTATAGTGATCTCAAAGAACTGACACAGGAAATAGATCCTGTGTTCAGCTTAGCTTAACAACGGTTGGTCCACATATGGAATGCTTTCATTAAATGGGATAACCTGCATTTGCTTAGTTTATGCTTTACTGTAGCATAAATTAATATTACATAAAGTTAAATCCATACCATTATTAATCTCCTTAAGCATACAATAGAAAGATCCCTTCCAATCACTGACTTTGCATAGGTCGTCACCTGAAACACCAACTGGCCAAAATTTAATTTTTCTAGAGAATAAAAACAAAATTAAACATCATTGTAAAAATTTTTCATGAGCAATAATTGTAGTCATGGATTAATTTACATGTCTATTTTCTAGTCATAAAGGGTCAATACATCATATGGTAAAATCTTTCAGATAGTTTTGAGCCAAGGCCTGGAGAAAGTTTGGCAGTTATGCCACAACATGTTTCAGGGTGGCCACCCGACCAGGAAACCTGGAATTTGTCCGAGAACCGGGAAAATAATGTTTCCGTTTCCAAGAAGTAATAAAATAAAGATATAATTTGACAGCTTCTTGAATCAAGAATTGGTTAATCACGAAACATCGTATTTTACGCGACGTGGCTCGTGAAATTGTGAATGAAGATCAACGTATGTTCATGAGCTACATCTGACGCCGGTTGATCTAAGGTTACCTCCACTGGTGTAGTCAGTTTATCTTTGTTAGTTCTACTCCTGTGCCGTGGCAAGCCTCCGTCACCCAACCCCCAAAATCTAGCAATGCATTGTACAATTAAAATCGGCCGACCGATCGTTTCTGACTTTGGCACTAAACGAGTGGTATGCTTTGAGCGGTAATGCGGCAGAGCGGTAGTAACCACAATACAAACGGGTTTTTATACTTAAGTAGTATTCAGTCGCCAAAGTGGAGTCTCTGGACGAAGTTGTCCAACTCTTATTCTTTAAAGAAAATAGTGTTTTGGAAAAACGTGTGTTAGATAGATAGCACAGGCCTAAAATGTATAGTGTTATAAACAGGCTTCAGAATTCGGTTCGTTGAATAATATGTTTGACTGTTTGATAAGAGGTGCAGCCCTGGTTTTTGAGTACTCCAAAATGTCAGTTGGATATATACAAAGCTTAATAAGATACCTTTTGGAGAAGAAAGTAGTGGGTTAAAGTTCATCTGAGGTGCGATTATTGCTTATTGAAAACATTTACAAAAAGTAACATCGAGAAGGGGGCGTTTGCGTTGTGTTTCACAGCAATGAGAGACTGAGCTGAGGGTTGAGCGGCAGGAGAAATATCAATGTTCAGAATTGGCAGCCAAGGCCTCGGTTGGTCTATGAATGATTGCTCCTCACACACGTTCCGATTGTCATCAAATTACTTAGGTTAAAACAAAGGAAGTGATGTTATGTTTTGATATCACGGTCACATCCAAATCTCGACTGAACTGCGTTTACACCGGCAAAAAATGGCACAAGTTTTGTGTCCAACTTAACATCTAAATGGGCACAAGAGCTCCCACGAGCGCTACCAGTGCCGGACAGTTGGTTACAAGAACTGGAGAACAGTGTCGGCTATTAGAATTTCAATTATAAACATTGCAGAGACATCACTGTCGTGTGTGAACAGACTTCGTCCTGACTCTCGGAACAACCAGTGATACAACTGTAGCAAGTACCTGCGACAGTTATCGTGAGTAAAAGTGCTTATATTGTTCACATTATGCTACAGTAGTTGTGCAAATTCTCTCGCAACTTTACTTTTCAGTTGCCTACAAACAGCAGACGGCCAGCTGATCGAATTAGCCACACTCATCAATTTTCATCGTCAGAGCAGCATTGGTTGGACGACGGCTAGAAATCCCATCAGTTCTCCGGTCAGCTATTTACCGGAACGACTTCTACGCTCAAGAGCGATTCGAACTGTTCAAACCAGATAGTCTTACGTGCATGAGGATCTTTGTCATGTTGTTTCGTAGTCCATGACTGTAATCCAACTGACTGAGTCTGTACTGTCTATTAGTGGACAAAAACGATCGGTAGTACTCAAATTACCGAATGGTGAAACATGTTTTTGTAGTTCTTTGTGTAAAACTATTTAGAAATATATAGCAACAGATAACGTAATTTATAAATAATATTATTATTTAAGTAGTTTTTTCTGTGTCTATATTTTTCAATGCTAGCGTGTCTGCTGGATCTATGCGTGGACTTTAGCTCCTTGATAGTAAACAGACCACTGCTAATGCGTATTTTATCCGTACGTTGTACTTTGCGTAGTTGTAAATAAGTGTAGTCTCTATAAATATACATCTATACATTTACCTAAATGTAATATATTCTGGAAGCCCATTTTATAACTACTTAAATCTACTTATTTCTATACTTATTTCTACTACTTAAAAAGGAAAAATGACTTGGAATTTTAAATATATTAATTTCCCTGTATCTCTGCAAATTCCTTTGAAGTGACATGGTATTCTTATGCTTTCTCCTCCCCCACAAAAGATAAATTAATTTAGTAGAGTTCAGGTAAAAGTATTTGGTTTATTTGTTGATTGTACTGAACCGACCTTGTGTACCGGCGAAGTCATTGTCTCGTACCGAAAGTTCGTCCACTGCTAGACCTCTGACCCGCAATACTGGGCTGCAGTCTGCCCTACGGTAACGCTGTGGTGGTATTTATTTGTTATCTTTGTATTTCCGAATTGGATACATGTATTTTCTAAACAGAAAGGAAAGTTATTAGGTATACACAATGTTATATCGACACATCGAAAGACACAGAGGTAAAAACTATGGAGCTTAAAATAGGTGATAGAGATAAATCGTCACCGAATTTCTTGCATATCGCTAGCGATGAAATGCTAGAGCACCGCAGCTTTGTGGTATTTGTTGCAAATACTGCTAGTGACAATAAAAAATCATCGTTGCACTTGGTGTAAGGATTAAATACAGTACTGCAGTCGTCTATTTGGTTTAAAAATCGACTAGATAATCGGAAATGTTTGACCGGAAAAACCGGGAATTTGAAAAGAGGTTTTGAGTGACCACCCTGTGTTTGGAATAACAAATTATTATGTTATTGGCTTCAAATTTTTCCAGGCCTCTTCTCATACAAAGGATTCCCTAAAATCTGCTCTCACTGCCACTTAAAAACAATCCCTTAATTTAAAAATTTACTTGTCAATCCTAAAATCCTGATCCTAACACACTTCATAGTACAAACAATTCCAATACAACCCAAGGTGGCTGTAGTGTAATAAGTGGCTACCAACACAATTGTATAAACTATCACTTAGAAATAAAGTAAAATAAAGATGTCTTATTTTACCAGGCAAAGTTAGGGCTAAGAAACCCTCTCTAACACTTAACCTGGGGACCAATGGCTTAAAGGTGACTTCCGAACCACCAAATATGTAATCTATAGAATATAAAAACAATTCACCTATAGATATTCATAGTTACTCATTGCCAGGTGTTTTTATATACCAGAATAATAATATTGTTAAAAATATTAATTTAATTCAATAAAGTAAAATCATTTATGTGCTGAGTAGGTTAGTGACATTGGAAAGAACAATGGCGATGAACATGGGATCTCAAAATGTATTTTTTTAAACATTGAACAATATTTAAAATGGTTACGAGATAATGATTTTGGTATGGTGATCCATTTAAGCATTTTTTTTAATGCTCTCAGACATGTTTGTAAAGTAATCGTAAGTACTAATCTGCTCAAACATAAGTATAAATAAAGTTTTGTTATTTTTATATAACACACATAAAATACATATTTTTTATCTTAAATACATACATGTCTTTTATGTATAAAAATATAGCTTCACTACAATACAATTTTAAAAGCCTATAACACAATTCAGTTCAACATTATTGTTCCAAATTAATTCAAATGCAATAATGTGTTTGATTTTTGAGTAATGGCAGCAAGTATAATGGCAATGTACGTGTGTTCTTTGTGTCACAAGGAGTCTGACACATTTATGCATGAAAATAGAAAGTAAGCATATGTTACATTGTTTTGTTTGTAACATTTTATAAATATACATAGACTAGATAGTTTTTTATTTATCATTGACAAATAAATTTTTAAGATTTAAAACCAGCAGAACTATTTTGTTATTTGAAATATCTATTATGTAATTTGGTTGTTTTTAGTATTTTTAGATGGTCATGAATGATTCAATACTTATGAATATCCATGATATGATTGTGGTGGTGGCCGCTTATTATATTGCAGCCTCCCAGGTTCATTCCATGCAGAATATGTCCCATAAACCAATCTACTGACACCTTCACATGCTCATCAACAAAGGAGGTATTTAAGATAAAAGAACACAACACATTTAGACACAATATACAGGTCTCACAACCAATCGCTTAAGAACAAGAATGAATGGCCACAGATAAGATATTAAAGTACAGTAGAACCTTTCATATCTGACCTTCCCACATGCGACTCCTCCTGATATCTAACCTAATATCCAACCGAGACTTGAAAAAGTGACTTATCTACACTACAGTATTCTTTGTTTTTATGCCACAAACCCTCAGTTCAGTTCAGCCGTGGTTGTTTATGTGGAATGTGCTCTGACTACAATCTTGTACTGTTCTGTTTGTTAACATCTATACTATTTGTGTTTTTTCCCTATTCATGACTAAGGATTGTAAAGTGCTTTAATGTGAGGTTGCGTTTGTAACAATGGCAGCTCAAATGTAAACAAGTTTAAATGTTTCTCTGCAACAAAAACTTAGTGTTGGAATGATTGGACCATGGTGAGTTTGTTATTAAGCTAGCTTATGAGTTTGGGTGTAGGGGTGACAACGGTAAAGGACTAGCTAGAAGAGAAGCTGTAAAGATCTGAAAGTTTACTCAATGACAGTTGAGACAGATGATGCATTAAAAAGCAGAAAATGTTGAAAAAGCAAAACTGGAACTAGTTGATGAAGCGTTATGGATTTGGTTTTGTCAGGAAAGGCTCAAAGGAACACCATTGTCAGGTCCCATCGTAAAGGAAAAAGCCATAAAATTGCATGACAAGGTGGGAGGTGATCTACAAAGGTTTAGCACTAGTGAAGGGTGACTACATAAATGGAAATTGCGTCATTGCATACTACGTGTTATAAGTGCGGTGAAAAACTCTCACCTGATGATAATGCTGCTAATTTATAGAAAAATTTGAGAAATAGGTCATAGAACAGACACTTGTATATGAACAAGTCTATAATATAGATGAAGCTGGCCTAAATTACAGAATGCCTCCAAAAACCACACTTACTGCTAAAATGAGCCTGTGTTAGGAACAAAGCTTGCTACAGTCAGACTCACAATTACAACTTATAGCAATGCTGCATGAAGCCACAAAATAACAAAGCCGTTGTTCATCATAGGGAAATCTAAGAAGCCAAGAGCGTTTAAAATCTTAACATGGCAACACTTCCACTTTTTTATTGTAATCAATCATCTGCTTGGATAGAAGGTCATTTGTTTAAGGAGTGGTTTTTTTTGACGAATTTGTCCCCTCAGTTAAAAAAACATTTAACGTCCAAAAATTTCCCTAATTAATTGTTAAATGTTTTTAAAGCAGGGAGCTTGTGTTTTGCTTATAGTTAACGCTCCCAGTCACCCCTCTGAATCTGAATTAAAAAAGGAAAGACCAAGGCTTCATTTTTACTGCCCCACGTTACACCTTTTATACAGCTTATGGATCAGGGCGTCATCGAGTGTCTAAAGAGAAGAAAATATGTTGGCTCTCTCATGGGAAAAACAGAAGAAGGATGTAGCCTTTTTGAGGCAATGAGAATTTCAAATATAAAAGATTCCATCTATGTCATTGTTACAGCTTGGGATGAAATTAAACAAACAACCTTTCAGAAGGTTTGGAAAAAAATTTGGCCATCATTGAAACAGAAAGAACCTGAGACTGATCATGAGCTAACTTTGACAGAAGTAGATGTTCAGACAGACAAAACACGTTACAAAATCTACAAGTGTTTCAGCGTGATCTCCAGATGATGTAGAAGAGTGGCCTGCTGAAGGTAATGTTTTGGAAGTTACAGCCAATGAAGTACTCAATGACGATCAAATTATTGCTATTGTGCAGAGGAAGAAGAAATTGACTCGGATGAAGAGGAAACCACAAGTGACAACGTATTGAGTCATTCTGCTGCTAAAGATGTCTTCGACATTGCGCTGACATACATCAAGCAACATCCAAATGCAGCTCTGATGGATATGTGTGCAAAAAAAGGAGGGACACTTCCACAAGGTGAAGATTTACAAAATTGAAACAAAATTCCATTACTGAATTATTTAAACAAGGTACTGTATATACGCTTAGATTTTATTCACGCTTTTGTTTAATTTAAAAACTGTAAATGTTTCAAATGTATTCAGCAACATACAAATGGTAGTATTTACAAGTACAATAAAGTTGTTTGCTTATCGTAGTACATGTAGTTTTCCCTATCTGGAAAAGGTGTATTTTGCTCCTCCCTATACAGTGATAATAGTGTCTAAAATAATTGTGAATTGGCAACCCTGCTTTCTACATTGACTCTCCAACCCAAAGTGGACAGGCAACTAAAATGCTCTCTACTGGTCAAGAAAGATTACTGTGCAATCGAACATTTCTAAATATGCTTAAAATATACGTACTTTTGTGTGTTCTTTAAAATCAGTGGACCCTAGAAGGTAGTTTTTAATGTAAGCCGATTGATTTTCCTATCAACTAACAATAATCCTTGGTTTTCAGCTCAATTAATTCAAATTATTTTACTAATTTACTGTAAATTCACCATGTTATAAATACAAAAATGTTGACTATAGCCTATCTGGTAAGCATTTCACATAAGCAGCAAACATCCTTATATAATGAAATAATCTCAAGTCAATAGTGTACCACTTTTATGCAATTGGATTAAGATTTCAAAGTGACATTGCTGTCAATGGTGTAGTGGTCACTGGTGTCTTGTTGGAGTCTAGCAGCATGTAAAGCTGTTCTGTTGAAGAAATTGATTATTATTTTTGGGGAAATGTTAGTGCCAAACATGTGTAACATTTCTTCTATTGCAAAAACAGTTATTTTAAAGCTGCTCCTGCTTATAGACGAATTAATGGGTATTGATTATGAAACGGACAAATTGGGTATAACAGCTGCTTTTTACGATGTATTAATTTATTTTATTAAATATTTGGTACTTGTACTTTTTAAGTCAGAGTAGCGTATAATGGACTAATGGTATTTGGATTTTATGCTGTGACTTAATATTGTAAAGTACCAGATTCTCAGTTTAATGAAATTAGTGATTGTTGAGAGTGATATTAACAAAGAGAATTTTATATTAACAGGGCAAGGAGGTGGCTTGTAACATTACAACTCTGGCGCCGGGATCTGTGGTGTTTGAGGATGTAGCCACTGATATTGTGAAGGGTCAGGTCCTCAAGTCTGTGGACAGGGGCTCACAGGCTCGACACCAGAATGATCCTCTTCCTGGTCGCATCCGCTACAGAGCACCAGACCATTCGGAGGTAGAAATACCTTTTGGTGATAAGGACCAGAGAAGGGACTTCACGCTCAAGTGAGTTAATATGTTGTCCTTTCTTTTTTTTCCTTTACTGATCCAAGGTAATTGATAGATGTCTTGTACAAAATGCTTTGGTTCAAAATAATAATGGGACACAACATTTATAATATTTATATTAAAATCTTTTATTAAAGCCAATTATAATTGGCCAACGTACTTCAAAGGCAACCATAATTACTTAAATTTATATTAAGATATATTAAACAATTTACAAGTTCTCAAACCACTTACAAATGTCACATCCGTCATGAGGGTGGCAGAGTGCTGGCCAGTCCATTGTTCTTGTCTCTCAACAGAGCGTATTGCATCAGACAATGATCTGTGTCTGAGAATTGATTTATTTATATTTATAATTTAGTTTTAAATTTTAGTTATATTTAAATTTTTACTAATACAAAGATTGCCATCTATTTAGTTTAATTATTTATTCTCCATTAAGATTAATATACTTTTTCACATGTTAGAACTAATTTTCGAAGCACTTTCCACTCCGACTGAGGTAGCTCTAAAATACGTGTTTAGAATGCAGAAACAGCTTCTTCTGGAGTTGAAATTCTTTGACCACACAGTTTATTTTTGATGTGCCGGAAGAAAAAGAAGTTATTGGGTACCAAATCAGGGCTGTATGGTGGATGGCCCACCGTAAAGTCAAACCTCCTGGCTGATTAAAAATTAAATTATTTGAGCAGCGATGAATGTTTCCCCTCTTCTTTGACATTTTCCGAATTTCTCTTAACGACTTCTGGCAAACAAATGGTTGTGTATCATTCAGAGTTGACTGTCTTACATTGTTCTAATGTCATTGCTGCCACATAACTGGCAGTGCAAAAGAAACAGGCAACCATTTGCTTCGATGTGCTTCTTCCGCAAACAACTACTTTTGTTGGCTTTGACTCGTCTTGAAAGATCCATACAGTCAATTACTGTTTTTTTTTTGTTATGGATCATATGCATAGATTCATGACTTGTCACCTGTGTAGATGTTATATAGAGCATTTTATGCACCTTTATCACATGTTTTCAACATTACATCGCACCAGCCAACACAAGCCTTCTTTTGAGCATTGGTCAGGTTACGTGGGATCTAACGGAAACAAATTTGTTATGGCCAAATTGTCATGTATTAACTTAATGATGCTAGTCATATTAATGCCCAAAGATGCCTCAATCTCACAGTATGTCACATTACAATCTTGTTCAATCAGTTAAAGCACATCATTGATGTTTTTAGTCATGATGATAGATTTTGGACGGCCTTCATAGTTTTTGTCCTGGAGTGAACATTGCCCACGTTTGAACTCATATATCAGTTTCTTTACAGTGCTGTTGGATGGGTATTGTTATATAATTTATTAAGTTCATTGATGCATTCTTGTTGTGATAATCCATATAGAAAGTTACAAAAATTAATTGCAGTAAAATTTTCACGGTTCAATCCCTTTTTTTACTAGGGACTACACTATTCAATTAACTGCAAACAAAACTAATCACACTCAAATGACAAAATGTTGTGGTCGAGGTTATGTTCAGCAATGTAAAGTTTAAACCTGAAATGTCAGCTGGTTAGTGAAAGAGCAGTGTTGCCAAGATCAAAAATATAAATAGCAAACCTCAAAGAAAACATGTTATTCAAATTTAAAAAATTTTATTTTTAGCTATAAATTTAAAAACTAAAAAAATATGATTATATTTATTTATTTCTTGCTACATTGACTGCGGCAGATCTCTTTAATGGTTGTTGTCCATGGAAAGACATTGTTATAACCAATTTTAATATGGTTAGCAAATAAATAGTTATTACAAGATTTGGCAGTAATAATCTATTCTTGCTGAAGTACAAAACCTAATTATAGTCTATAGAGTGGGGGCACACACACACACACTCCCAAAAAGCCAAGGAATTTCAGCCAAACATTGTCTGCACAGGAGATTATGGCAACTGTTATTTGGACCAGGAAAGGATTTCTTGTTGATTTCTTAGAACATAGCACAACCATGAATTCTGCGAGGTACTGTAAAACCTCGCAAAAGTTAAGAAGAGCCATACAAAACAAGTGCAGAGGAAAGTTAAGTTTGAAAATGTTGTTTTTGCATGATAATGCCCGATCACACGCAGCAAATCGGACTCTAGGAGTTCTGGATGCTTATGGGTTTCTATATCTGTCTTGCAGTCCCGGACCTTACACCCAGTGACTACTACCTGTTTTCAGCGATAAAGACCTAGCTTGTGACGCAGCGCTTTGATGACAATCTGGAACTATGGGAGGGTGTGTTTACCTGGTTGAAGGTGGCAGAATTTTATAACGCTCGAATTTCAAAACTAGCTCACTGCTATGAGTGCCTAAATCGGTATGGTGGCTGTGTTGAAAAATAGTATTTTAGTGTCACTTTCAAATGTAGACACAATACAATATTCTCATCGTACTTGTACAAATCCAAGTAAACATAGAAAAGGGTGTAGCTAAACTCCCATTAGATATTCAATTTTATTACTATTTGGTTGAATGAGCTGTTGATTTTATACTTATGCAACAGGCTATAATATATGTAAGTTATAAGCATTTGAAATATATAGGATTTTTTACATTTTTAGAACAAGTTTAAAAATTTTGAATTTTGTTGTAAATTTTGAAAGCAAGACATTTTTTTAGTAGTCCTTGATTTGGTGTAGCTTTATAGACAATTTAATTCTGTACACAGGAAATTTTATTTTATTAATTTATTTTTGATATTAATTTTTTTTAGATTCCTGTTAAGCGTAACATTTGTAAACAAATTTTAGTTTGCACCCAAATAACCAGCGAACTTCTTAAGCAATTTAAATATGCAATTTTATTGCTTAGTTACTATGTTCTAACCATATTTAACCCTTTCGGGGCCAGGACCAAATATGAGATGTTGCAAAATTTTTTCACATCTTATATTCCCTTGTGACTAGTCAAAAGTGCCAGGCTAAAATTGGCGATTTTGCAGTCTCCTAGATTAAAATTTATAGTTTTTCATAAAAATTAGAGAATGACCTAAAAGTTGCACCAAATTACTCATATAGATATATACTATCAACAAAAAAATATATAGATGTAGTTTTAAGTAATTTAAAATTTTTAAAATAATGTTTTTAATAGATTACATGCAAATTTTTAATTTTTAAATTTTATTTTTTGCAAATAACAAGAAAAGGAAAAATAATTTTAGTGTGGGAAGCTATTTTATTATATTGTACATTTAGAAAGGAACAACCATACAAAATGTTGTGTTATTTCTCTCATAAATAAATTTGTTATGACACATTTTGTATAAATACGCATAATTGTATTTCGCAACATTTTATAAGTTTTAAAGCAACTGATTCTTACATTGCAAGAAACTTAAAATAAATATTCACGTTATGGATATACCGGTAAACATGTGATTGTAGGATCCATAAACAGTTAAAAAACACTATTTAGCTAGAAATATTTACACAATTTTATTTGAAATTTATTTACACTTTTTCTATTTACAAATGTGCTACTTACAATTTCATTCCCGTGAGATTGCAAATTGTCAGTCATTGTAACTACTACACACAATAGCTGAGCATGTAACAACTAAAACTACTAATAATTACAACCACAAAATAAAATAATGAAGAAGAATCCAGCATACAATAGTACGATTACACTAAAGCATAAAGAATTAAAAACAATAGATCGAGTCAGCTGATAATGTCACGTGACAATTACGAAATAAAAATGCATAGACCTCCAAAATAAAAATGATATTCATATTAATTATCTACAAATATATCAGGAAATAAAAAAACATAAAACTTTAATCATTTGACGTTGTATTTATTTAAGAAAACAAAGAATATCAAGGCGACTGTATATTGCCACCTGGCACTTTTCAGACGCGATCTATGGCGGCAATATATTGCCGCCTGGCCCAGAAAGGGTTAAGGATTAGAGCATTATTGTAAATTTTTCAATTGAAGGCTACCACAAAAAATGTATAGAAAAATGTGAACCTGAAATGTAATAAAATAACATAACATTTGACTTAACAAAATCGCACAAGATCCTTTAGTTTCATGTTTAGAAGAGAAACTCAATAACTCATTTTCACACTATATATAAAAATAATCTATTAACACTATATACATATTTTTGGTTCCAAACTTAATAGTTCTGTTTAGTGTGGTAGTCTTCAACACAGCCCTCGAGATGAAGGGTGAGCCCACACTTTTTATGCATCCAACGGACTTCTGATCTGACATTTTTGCTGCAACAGACCTTGCAATTACAAGTTGAGGATTGCTTCTTTGGTGTGGCAGGAATCAGCATTGGAAAGTGAGCCCATGTCTGTCTTGCACAAGGGGTTATCTTGTGACGGTTTTCCAGGACTGGTATTTAATGGCAGAGTGACGTTGTGCAAAATTTCTTCAATCAGATTTAGCCTTTAATTTATGCAGTTAGATTTATAGTTGTGCAGTATTCTGTAAATACAAATACTGTTAAAAACAGTTAAATCCAAAAAGTAAAATAGGTTTTCATGGTCTTTTTCATTATGGAAAAAGAGGCTGATCCTGTACATCAACTCCAAGCATGCCATTATTCTAGTCAGTGACACATATTGGTTTTACTACTTCAATAACCTCACCCTTTCTTAAAACTTGTTTAGTGACTGTAATTTTGATATCTTTGTGTACATTATATAAAACACATGTTGATAAAACATGCACAGGTATTTTGACTTGCCATTTTATAGCTAAGATTCCATTGTGGCCCCTACGAACAACCTCACCTGATTCCAGTTGAGTATAAAAAAGTCTTGTGGCATGTTTTGCCTTTTTGGATTTACATTCTTGATAACATGGGTGTTATCATTGACCAGGAGCCAACAACTTTTTGCTAAGACTTGGGGAAGTGTACCAGTTGTCTAATTAGATTGTATAGCCATTATTTAAAATTGGCTCGGAGAGCTGTAAAACTATAGCCTCACTGGTTAACACACTAGGTTTTTTTGTCTTCACCTGTATAAATATTCTTGAAGCCCCCACAATATCCACTTGATGACTCACAGATGTATCTATGTATAATTTTACTCCAAACCTAGCTCTCGTTTTTGTTAAATTGAATATAATAGAATAGAAATGTAGGTTCTTAATTTTACAATACCTTCATAAATGGCAACATTTCTGTCCATATTGTATGTAGCATACATCTTGTTTCCAGATAAGACAACACAGGTTTTAGTTTTATTAGTCTGTGATTGGGATTTGTGAACGCATCATCTGAGAAGAGTATGTATCAGGAAATTAGTCTAAATCTAACATAGGTCATTATTTCTGAGAAGATTTTCATTTCTACTATTATTGTGCTCCAATACATTTGAACAGAGGGTTTTCTTACTTGCCCCATTAGCATGTGTAGGGCAAAGTAAGCTTTTAGTACACCCCATAGTCACAGGTTTCCATGATTTTCCATCATGCTTTTTTCTTCTGACATCTCACAAACATTTTTGGGCCTAATAATTGGTTTCATTCAGTACCATATGAAAGAAACCTCCATAAGAATTCTGAATTACATTCAAGTGGAGTAAGATTTATCCCTAGCTTTCTAGCTGTTCTAGGATTCAAATCAAACTCCTCAATGTATGGGATTTTTTTTTTAAATATTGCACTCATTTTTCCATTCCCACAATTCCTTAGGCCTACTACTTTTGAAACCCTATCTGCTGTTAATCTACCTCTTTTCCTACCTCTACATCTTCCTACCACCATCCTAACTGCATTCCCTAGCTTAGGCCTATCTCCCTGGACAACCTCTTCTTCCTGTCCATCTCCTTCACCAACATATTCTAGGTCCTGTACCTTAACTCCATTATTATCAAATTCCTCATTACCTGCTTTCCTATCAACAAGCCCCCCTTTTATTATTTTGTCAATTTCATCCAACCCCAAAGCAACATCTGGTCTAACCTCTTCATAGTTCAAGTTTTCCTCATCTCTTACGTCGAAGTTTTCAAGTTCATCAAGCCACCCATCTTCACTTTAACTGTCACCACCATCACTAGAATCATCTGATTCAACTAGTAATTTGTCAATCTCACTTGAGAAAACTCAATTAAACTCATTAGAAGGCCCTGACATGTTTGCAAAGTTCAGACTACATTACCGTAATAACAACAAATATAAAGGACGTGAACTTCAAGAACATTTTATTTTTAGCACCTCTGTACTGATGTAATAAAAAAATTATTTAAAAGACTTCCTGTAAGTCTTTTGAACAATCTCTAATATATGGAGCCTTGTGCAGGCATGGAGACTGGGTACAATTTCGGATCGCCACAGACCGTAGAGACCAACTGCAGAGAGCCACCAATATCTCGCTGCTGCCCGAGTCGTTTGTCGTGTCTGGGGAGAAGCGAGAGCAGGGAGTCGTTGTTGCTCTGAAAGAGGGCTTTGGCTTCCTGCGTTGTGTGGAACGAGAGCCTCGTCTTTATTTTCACTTCAATGAAGTTTTGGATGTTGATCGAGACATTGCTATAAGCGATGAAGTGGAATTCACAGTTGTTCAGGTACTTAAGAGTAATAGTAAATAAATAAGAGTATAGGTTTATTCTAGAGCATTAAGAATATCCATTTCACACATTTTTATGGTTTGGTTTGTTATAAGTATTAGTTTCTGTAATTAGCTAGCAGTTAGCAAAGTTTATCACTCAAGGTGCTGGAAAAATGTCATCGCTTGTCAGCACATTATCTCGAAAACTAACTAACCTATAGACTTTAAATGATGCATGTCATTTCATGGAATTTGACTGTGCATTAGCAGAACTCTTATATTGGTCTATGGTTATTCATGATACCAGTGAGAAAATCACAGAACAATACATTTTTAGACAAACTTAAGTACAATCATGCCATTTTAAAAAGTGATATAGTAACACAGGGTTGCCACCCGACCAGAAAAAGAATTGGGATTAAGCCGGGAATCTTCCTGTAGAACCGGGAAAATCTCAGAATGGTCAGAATAGTCATCAAAATGGGGTCTCGGGGTGAAGTTGTCCAACTCTTATACTTGAGTGAGAATAGTATTTTGAAAAGACGTGCATAGATGAGATTACACAGGCTTAAAATGTACAGTGCTCACCCTATAAAAAGACTAAAATTCAGTTTGGTGAGTTTTATCATCTGTTTGACCTTTTTATAAGATATGCAGCCCCAGTACATCAGAATGTCAGTTGGATTTTTACAAGACCTGACACTTTGAAAACCTTAAGACACCTTTTGGAGAAGAAAAAGAAAATAGTGAGTTTACAATAGCAAGTAAAGCTTAGAAGGGCACTTTTGGGTCAGACATGATGCACAGCAATGGCAGATTGGTCTGAAGGCTTAGCGGCAAGTACCGCCATGCTATTCACATCTGTCGTGGTCAGTGCCTGGTGAGAATACAGTGCCAAATGTAGAATACAAATATTCAACTTTAAGTCGCCATTCTAACGCCTACTGCTTACCGCTCATATTGCGCCCGAGGTGTCAGTTTGGTTGATGAACTCATACACAAGTTGCGATTTGACGTTTGATCACATAGGTTAACCCATTGTGGATCGTATTGTTTTGGCGCACGGGCGCCAGCGGGCACGAATTAATGTACGGTCAGCGGCCGCACGAACAGCAATGGTGCGCCACATCGTATCGCTCGCTATTATATACTAGAAAATTCAGCTGTGAAGTTATTTGTTCAGATGGAACATGGGCCTGCTGGGGTATCCGTGATGTAGGAACAATAACACGTGAACATGGTTCTGGGGTGGCAGGGATGATGTCTGAATCATAGTCTAAATAAAGCGGCTCGGGCGAAGTGATTACAACATCCGGGCCATTGTCTAGACTAAACCCGCCAACATGTACGTCTGTGTCACTAACCTCAAAAGTATTATAATAACAACTGAGGAAAACACCTGATCAGAAGCACTAAAAAGCAAAGAGTAAACTCATATGAATGATTTTTCAACTTCGACATACAACTGCGATCTGTAGGATATTTATAAAACTTTTGAAAACTCTAAACGTAGACCGTCGTTAAACACTCTTAGTTGAGAAGTGAAGACGATCACCCGATCTATCGGACATTAGTAGAACTATTTGGAGGGAAACTTAAAAGCAGATCGCTTTTGCGACCTGAGCTCGTCATCGTGCCATTAGGCCCGGCCGCTGCGTGACGAGCCCAGCTCGTCAGTGATCCGCAATGGGTTAAAACAAAAAAATGATGTTATGATATAAAGGTCTCATTCAAACTTCGACTTTGAACTATGTTTACTCTGACAAAAAGTTGTGTAAGATATGTGTCCAACAGGAAAAAACCTTAAAAGCAGTAAATGCAGCTTAATTGGTGCTTGTCTGCAGATGACCAACCAGTCAAGTCTACCAAGCACTTCAGTTTTCGTCATCAGATTGGAAGCGGCTGGGTGACGTCTGGTGGAAATATTATCAGTTTTCCGATCAACAATTCATCTGAACAACTTCCAGTTGACGATCAGTTAGACAATTCGAACTGATCAAAGCAAATAGTCCAATGTGTATGGGGAACCTTATGTCATGCTGTTTCATAGTCCATAACCGTGATCTAATCAACACGTTGTGAATTGAACCATATAATTTCACATGTTTATTTACTTCGTAGTTGTGTTGTCGTGATGGAGTATTCTATTCTTGCATTATCTTAATGGCAAACAAAACATATTATTTAACAACCAATAATTGATAACGAATTGTGCTTGTATTCTGGGGCAACTATTGAAGTTACTGTTCTAAACTGATGTTTACTTATTTTACAAGTCTTGATTTAATGGCACTTTGTTAACTTCCGTAGCAAATAACTTTCTGATGCATTCTTCATGTATTAGCCGGCAGTGGATACATTTGGAGCCACGTAACCTTTGTGGGACTGTTACTATGAGAATCTGGAAAAGCGTGAATTACGCATGAACTTTGTGCTCTGAATGTTTATGTTTGGATTATGTGTAAATTTGTTTGATGGATCGATTCCAACATAAGTCGCGGATTTTTCAGTGGATTCCGATACCAATAGTAGTGTTTAAAATTTGCTTGGAAAAGCACAATTTCACAATATTACAAGTAGGGATGTGTGAAAGCTGAATTTCAAATCCACACACGAAAATTACCAATTGATGACACATATACTTTCTGTATGTTAAATGTAGAGAGATACGTACTTTCTGTAAATGTAGATATATTAAAAAAATTACTGTAGTTAACAATAATATTGTAGTTATAATCAGCATTTTCTGTTTCATTTGGCATATTGTCGAGAGCCTGCTGCATCTGTTCGTCGACAATAACTGATAACCAGTATGCAAATTATTGATTGTTAAAACGTGTTTTTAGTTCTGTATAAAAACTATTAAAAACATGCAGTTACAAAACTATGTGATTTATAAATAATATTTTAATTGAAATTCCTATTTTCTTCATCCATATTTGTCAATGCCAGTTTTTCGGCTAGTTCTATGTGCAGACATTAGCTGCTCGGTTGTAAAGAGATGATCGCTATATTTGATTTCATCTGTACTTCGTACTTTGCGTAGTTGTACATAAATATATTCTCTATCAATATAAGCTTTATATCTGGAAGCTCATTTAATAAGCTACCACTTCTATTAATTAAAACGTGAAAGAGAATCTATATGACTTGTAGTTTTAAAAAGATATTCATTTCTCTGAATCTCTTTGAAGTTAATGTGGTATTCTTGGACTTGTCTTTCCAAAAAGGTCAAAGTTAAAAGTAGAGTTCAGAGTAAAGTATTTGATTCTTTTGTTGGTTATATTGAAGTGACTTTGTGTACTGGCAAAACCATTGCCTTGTACCGAAAGTTCATGCACCTCTGACCCACAATGCAGTATATCCCACATTAGCGTTGTGCTGGTTATTATTTGTTCTATTTATTTTGCCGAATTGAAGACATGTATTTTCCAAACATCACGGAAAGGAAAGTTATTAGGTATAGTTATGCTAACATATTGAAAGACACAGAAATTAAAACTAAGGGGCTTAAAATTAGTGATAGTGATGAATAGTCACCAAATATCTCAAAAATCACTAGTGACGATATTTAATAGACTACTGCAGTGTTGTGGTATTTCCTGCAAATACAGCTAATGGCGATAAACCGTCACCGTTGCACTTGGTATAAGGATTAAATACAGTACTACAGTTGTTTGAAGATAAACTAGAGAATCAGAAAATTTGGCCGGGAAAACCGGGAATTTGAAGAGGTTTCGAGGTGGCCATCCTGTAACATTTGTAGCCTTATGAATTAGACATGAAATTACATTCAACCTCAGCAAAGACTTACATGAGACGTGTGGTGAATCCCTACCTTGTTTTATTTAAATTACACCTGACTAAATAAACCAGGTGAATTTTTATCTACTAATATTAAAATTATAGTTTTTGGGAGTCATAGTAAATAGAATAACAATGAATTTTATTCACAGCATGAATTGCTATAAATGTATTGTTAGAAATATCGTGGCAGTAGAAAAACATTATTATAGAAGTTGTGTGATTATTATAGTTTCATCTACATAATGTCAAAAGTGTTTTAAAACGTTGGAAAATATCTTATGGTAAAATTCTAAAATTTTTGAATGACAACTATGAGTGTTCCATCTGTTTCTCACTGAAGTGCACAATGCATTTATGTAAAGTAATAAAAGAGTTAATGTAGAGATTTATATTTCTCTAACTGGTGATAACCAGCACCAAACTAGATTCAATCATAGTATGACATAATGTCAGCAAAGCATTTTAGAAAAATATGTTGCTAGAACTAATATTTTCTGACAATTAAAGTTGTTTTTTATTTTTTGGGTTTTTTAATATGACCTTTTCCATGATAGGGCAGATTTAATTGTAAGTATTACTATACATTATTTTAGTTATTACATTATTTAATATATGTTGTGCAGTTACTTAGTTAATAACACCAACAGTAAATTTACTATCTGATTTGGATATGACTTTCTTTTTATTATTGACAATCACAAATTGTGTCTTCACTTATAGACCACTCTGATATTGAACCTAAACTGTAACAATAAACAAATCTGCACGTTTTCAGATGCATGTGATGTTTTCTTTAGAATAAGGTGATACAGTATCAGATATGACAGTATGCACTGTTATATGTGCCAGTGTTGCTTTGATGGATGTTTTAAAGCCATAGTACTAATGAGAACTGAGTTTGAGTTTACATAAAATCCATAGGTTTAGAGATTGTGAAAGCATTCAGTGTGGTTTTGTTTTAGGAAAAATCTAATTGGGTTTGGGATTGTTATCTGACAAACTAGTCATGTGTCACTAATACAGATCTAATGCTGGTAATATGATTTATTAGTTTTAGATCTCAGCCAAATTTGAGATTCAGCTAGTTCAATGACAGCTTTTTGAACATCAATAACTTTCAGGACCTAATCAAATCAAAATATCTTTATATATGTTGAAACCAAATCACAATGCTGATTGGAGACCTAACTACAAAACAGAGCTGTGACAGTTTTATGACCCGTTTTTCTAATCACCATTAAAGAATAATAATTTTTATTTATCAATATTGAAATTTAGTGTGGAGTTAAGTTATTATTAATAATCATTCGTAGAGAGTAGTAACTTCAATATTTCAGCTAGCAATAAAACTACAGGAATGAATTAAAATTGAATTACATTTTTTATAGGAACCAAATTCAACATATGGGAGCAGTAACCGTCAGAGTGCCATCCGGATCAAGCATCTTCCGACAGGCACTGTCAAGTTTGAGACTGTAATGGAGGAGGGTCTGACAGGAGTTGTCACTAAAGAGCCTCCTCCTTCTCTCTGGTCTCGCAGTCCTACCAAAAATAACTCTCTTGTAAGTATTATGAATTTATGTTTGTGTTCATTAAAATAAATTGTATTGTAATTCTTTGCCATTGAAGTTACGTTAAATGTTGTACTGTCTATGGATTATATGTTAGATTAAATTATTACAGTAGAACCTCTTTAGTCCGGCTTGTTTGGGACTCGATGCTTGCCGGATTAAAGAAAATTCCATACTATGGAGGTTATTTATAAAAATACAGGATTTGTATAAAAAAATAACACAATTTGCGCAAAAACCTTTTACTGTATGTATTTATTATTTAAACATGGATTATTCAAACGATATAAATCAATATATATACGTACAGGAGAAATATTAAAATGCATTTTTAAGTACAGTACATGATGAATTAAATTTGAATGCAGTATGAAATATGAACAAAATAATTATAAGCCCATGAGAATGTCAATTACACTGTTTGTGTTGAAAGACAATAAAAAACTTCTTGATTCAATACAGTACTGTACTATTCATGGTTTTTAGCAACAGCACTGGTAGATGGCTGAAAAAGATCTAATATCAAATTGCTTCTTACAACTACTTTAAAACTACTTACTTACAACTACTTACAACAGCTTTTTTTGTCGTTTGCTAGTGTACAAGACCATGTAGTCTTCTTTAGCCTTTAATTAAATTGGTGGTTTTTTATTGCTAGAGTGTATAAATGTACCCATGTGTGTTGTTTGATGCATCATTATATCATCAAGCAAGTATGGAATAGACAAGTTTTCATTTTTACAACTTTAATGTAATTGTATACTTTGTCCAAAGTTCTTGTGACAATTTAGCCTAAAAACACTGAAGTTTCATTTTAACTCATTTGACTCAAACTTACACTTACTTACTTATTATTTTATTTAAAAGAATATTTCAGTTTAAACTATTTTATAATATTGATAAACCTTGGTGTAAGACTACATTTTTATGATTATATTTTATCAGTGACTATTTTTTGACAGTAACAACTGAACATGTCTGAACAGTAAATCTTCTTATCAGTGTTGTTTATCCCTTTTAGTGCCAGACAAAAAATCAAAACTTGGTCTGAGAAATGCCAGTGATTTTTCACATAATACTACTGAAGGATGCCAGGCCTATTTCAGCCGTTTTGCAGTGTTTTACTAAAAAAATTGTAAAAATTACAAATATTGAGATATTTTCCTAATTTTTTCATTGTTTTGCAGTAAAATAAATTCCCTTATAAAAAACTATAAAGCAAATTATATTTCTAAATGTAATTAACTTAAAAAAATTAGACATTTTACTTACAGTTTTTATATTTTTTCAGTTTCACATGAAAAATAGTACTTAAAAAAAATTATTTCACTATAACACATACTATAAATTGAAAGAGGAATTAAAACTGAATACACACATAAAAAGTTTTGATTAATATTTCAAAAACCAAAAAAATCATGTTAATTTTTTTAGAAAGTTATATTTTCACTTTTTTGTGTTATTTACACTATTTAGCTTCTTTATAAAGCTTATAATATTTTCCACTATGAAACCATTAAAAACTGTTTGAAACTACTTTCTACTTTAAAAAAATGTACACTTTGTAAAATGTAAAAAAAAATTTACACACTTTTGTACATAGGTATTATAGTTAGTCGGTAACACAAATAAGGTGAGGCAAACATAAGGGATGCAATCCTTTTTGACAGCGTTTTAACTGTATTCTCGCTAAGTAGAGATCACGAACGTTTCATTTTATTGAAGTTTACTTTTTATGTTAGTAAACTATTTATCAACAAACAAACACTGTGGAAGCAGCAACACAAACAACCAAACACAGAGGTTAGCGTGAACTATCAGCTGACACAACTTTGTCTGATGCAACAACCACGGCCATTTCTATCATGGCTAAACACCTGACTAACCTTACGATATTAGTATTATTATTTTTTTATGTAGATTGGTTCCACTTTACCAAGGAGGCATGACCAGCCTAATTTGGATTTGAAAATTTTAATTAATAGAGAAATTGAAAGTATTGATGCTAAAAGGAATTGTCTTGTGCTAGCACTCCACCATCTTCCTCGCCATCTTTATACAAATCATGGATTACATATTATGAATAAGAGAGCTAAATCAAGAGTAGCTGAAATGATTGTAAAAATCAACAAAAATAATAATCTAAATAAAACTCTACCCTGAACACCCCTTGTCCATCTTTACTACCCAAAGTGGGTGGAATAACTGTTGTGGAAGCCGACATGAGGGAAGTTTTCGAAGAAGTCAAGAATACTTCATCAATTACATTAGCACATTCTGTGTCATCAGATTTTCATATGTCAGCCGGAGTGGCTGTGACTTTTAGAGAAAAGTTTAGACGACCTCAAACATCTGACCTCATACGACAACTTGGCTAAGCAAAAAATTAAAGACGGATCTACTATTTACAGCCTAGTCACAAAAACAAAATACTTTGACAAGCCCAAACTTTCAGACTCCAATGCAGCATTTCAGCTACAGCATGATTTCAAATCCCAAGGTTTATCAACTCTGATCTGCTCTGCGATGGGTTGCGTCAGAGACCTTATTGAGCCGCAGAATTTTGTCAGTAACATCATAAATTTCCACAAAAAAACTGGGGCCAATGTGAAAGTAGTTACATTTGATCAAGAGGCAAGAAGAACTCTTTGGAGGGGACTTGAACATGATAAGTTTGTGGAGAACCTGAGGAGGCTGTATCACAATTGCCAACTGCTGCCACACAGGAGGAGGAGCCGATGACAGACACCAACACCTCTACACTCTATCCTGCAAAAGCCAGCCCCATTGTTCGTGAATCAACATCCCCCAGTCCCAGAACTTTACCCTTAAACATAAATAAGCAGGATTTTAGCCCTATCAAAAGTAGTAAGCCTACAAAACAAAAAAAATCAAAAGTCACCATTGGCATATAAATCTGAGAACTTAACTTTAAATTTATTATTTTTAAATATTCAAGGCCTATTCAACAAAAAATTAACCCTAGAAACTTTTTTTAACATCTAATAATTTGGACGTAATTGGTTTATCTGAGCAATTGGCTTAAAGAAGTAGAAATGTTCTCAGCTTTGCCTGATGGTTATTTTTGTAAAAGTGCATATTGTAGAACTGAACATATTAGAGGAGGTTCCTTAGTACTTACACATAAGAGTTTGAATGTAAGAATATCAATCAATCAATCAATCAATCAATCAAATATGTGATGTTGGTCAGTTTTGTTCCGAGTTGGATTTAGAGGCGGCAGCTGTTTTTGTAGATAATTTAAAATTGATTGCTTTAACTATAATATATCACTCTCCATCAGGCAACCCAAATACTTTTCTTGACTCCTTTGACAAATTGCTGCGGTTTTTGACAAAATGGTCAAATTATACATCTGTGACTGGAGGGGACTTTAATTATAACTTTGATGTAACTACAGATAGTGGATTCTCAAACCAATTCCTTAATCTCTTGCAACAGTATAACTTTTATCATTTGAATACTAAGCCTACTCGAAAAAATAACTGTCTTGACAATATATTTGTAAATTGCCATAGAAATAATGTACTAAATTGTAGTATTTTTAATTTTCCATATTCGGACCATTGTGGTCTCACACTGAATTTGAATATCACTGATTTTATTTCACAAAACCAAACAAACATACCCAATAGTATGCCGTTTCTTAAAGTTATTTTACCTAAACAAAAAATCTCCAAGTTAACAGATAGATTGGCATGCTATGATTGGAATAATATTTTGAGCTCTGATGTTGTCGGTGCTCGGAATGTCTGTTCTGTCATTCTTTATATATTGACAAACAATATTAACCATCTCTCTAAACCAGTAAGAGTTAATTCCAACAATGGTAAAAAAAGGAATAATGCCTGGTTCAATAATGAGTTAGCTGCTATGAAAAGTAGATTAATTTTCTTAGATGTCTGCAACCTCGTGTCGTCGCGACCGGAAGAGGGCACCTTCCAGAGGAATAATAATTAACCGTGGATCCGCCACTAGATTCCTACTATCCAAACCTAACCAGCTTTGATGACGAAAGATAAACTAATAATTTAGATATGGTTCCGAAAAGTTCCCTAACAATTATACTTAGTTCTAGACAACGTACATTCATTCACTTCTACCCGGTCCACTCTACTCGATAGCTGCACAACGACTCCCCGCACAACCTCCGGTCTCAGCCTGCTAACCTAGCAGGAATCATCCTACCAGAACTCCAGATTTCCGGATGGTAGGAGGCTCCTATTGTTTAAGCTAAGAGCTAGAGGTCGGCGCAGCTGGCTATCGCGTTCGCGGCTACAGAAGGATTACGCGCGCCAAATTCAAATCTATAGCGGCACTCGCCGCACGTCTTATTTAAGAATAATATGAGGAATTTTCATGAAATTAAACAAACATACAATTACTTGAAGAACCATTACAGAAAAAGTATTAAAGAAGCTAAAATTAAATTTAATACAAATATCATAGAAAATAGTAGTAACAAATGCAGAGGGCATGGAATTCATTAAAAGTAATAATAATGTTAGTACTGTAAGTTTAAAAAATTCAGTAATATCCCCTGACACAAATTATTTTTTGGATTCAGTGGAGACTATTATGAACAAAATAGGCACTGCCCCTTCTAACTCAGAGCAGCTGCTTGCATCTGTTAAGAAACCTGTTCCAAATGTATATTTTACCTGGAATATAATAACACCACTGGATGTAATTAATGCAACTAAGCGTTTAAAAAACTCTAATTGTAATGATGTTTATCAATGTCCAATAATCTTCGAAAACAAATCATTGATAACATATCTTTGCCACTATCCTGCTGTTTAATCTTTGCCTGTTAGAAGGAATCTTTCCTTATGAATTCAAAATTCCAAGAATTAGTCCAATTATTAAAAAGGGATCTAAAGATAAACCTGAAAGTTATAGACCCATTTGAGCTTTTGGTTTTTGATTAGCTAAGTGCCTATTTTGAGAAAAATAATGTTTTAAGTATTTCTCAATTTGGATTTAGAAAAGGTAAATCCACAGTAGATGCAATAGATAAGCTGGTGCACGAAGTGCTACTAGCGTTTGAAAATAAGGTTCTTGCTCAGGCTACCTTTTGTGACCTGAGCAAAGCCTTTGATTGTGTAAATCACTCGGAATTATTGTTAAAACTTAAATACTATGGTGTTCAAAATTTGCATCTTGAATTTTTTTAAATCTTATCTTTTTGAGTGGAAGCAGAAGGTTTTAGTGAATAGTGATTGGTCACAGGTAGTTACAATTAAATATGGTGTCCCCCCAGGGATCGGTTTTAGGTCCTCTTCTCTTTTTACTTAGTATAAATGACCTTCCAGCTTTTATTGACTGTAAATCAATCTTATATGCAGATGATACCACTTTCCTCAACATTAATTCAAACATTGATGAGCTTAATATCTTGGCACAAAGTGCTCTGGATAAGGCATAGGGTTGGTTTAAAGCAAGTGGTTTTCTTTTAAATGAAGATAAAACACAAAACATAATTTTTACTTTTTACTTTAGAGCTGTTGGTATTGATAATAATTTAAATAAATATTCAAATCAAGTAAAATTTCTAGGAGTTTGTTTTGATAAAAATTTAACATGGGGTTCTCATATTGATTACATTAGCTCAAAATTATCTAGGGTTCTTTTTCTGATTAAAAAGCTTACTAATTGTATTGAAACAAATTATATTAGATCCGCTTATTTTTCTTATTTCCAATTTTTAGATATGGTTTAATATTTTATGGAAACTGTAGCAGGATAGATGAAATATTAATTTTACAAAAAAAAAAGCAGGATCATAAGTGGTGTTAGTTTTTTGGAACATTGTAAACCTTTATAAATAAACTTAAAAATTCAAACTATTTTCAACTTATACATATATGACTTAGTTTTGTATACTTTTCAATATCCTAACAATATTAAGTATGCTGGTCGTAGCTACAATACTAGGAGTAAGGCAAGTAGGCTTACTACAATCAATTTCTGCAGACTAAATAAAACCATTAATAATCACCAGGTTGTTTCACTAAAAATTTACAACAAATTACGTAATTTAATAAATATATACCCTAAAAAAGTGTTTTGCCATAAATTTTATAATTGGCTTCTAAATAATCCTTTTTATTCTGTAGATGAATTTTTTGCTGTATTCCATACTATTTTATAATTATATCTAAAGCTAAGGATAATTGTTTTTATTTCATGGAGGATGTGTTTACGTGTGTCTTATATTTTAGTATTTAAACATGTATTTATTTATTGACTTGGCTACTAGCTGTAAAGTGACTTTGTGGATGAGTGCAAAAACTTAATATGACAATAAATATTATTATTATTACTTTTTTATTTAAAAAATAATTTTTTATTATATGCAAGTTCATTACTTCGGACATACTTTATTGTTTATTTGACTCAGCAAATTTTACAAACGTGCTGATTGTTTCACTTGCTTCGTTCCAAGACACAACATTTGTTTCCATTTCCTTATTAACCCTTTGCACGCCAGCCTATTTTCCGAAAGTACTACCCAGAAACGCCAAGGGCATTTTCAGCAGTTTTACAAGCTTTCACAAAATGTATCATAACTTTTTTATTTTTGAACAGAAATTGATGATTTATTTACCATTATTTTGCTTATGAAAAGCCCTTGTTCAGTTGGTAAATTGTAGTTGCATAAAAGTAATTTAAACTAATAAAAAAATAAAAAAATTTAGAAAAAAATATTAAATTTAAAAAAAGTTTTTAAGCAGAAATAAGTGGTTTCAAAAAATATTTTTGCTGATTTCCTGTTATATCCTAGTCAACTATATCTACCCCTTAACTTAATTACAAAATTTCAAAAGCCTATCTTATATAGAAGTCCAGTTATGATTTTTTTCACTAAATGTGACACAGGCACAGTTTTTGTAAGTTGCATGGCCGTTGTATGTAATGTTACACTATATTCACAAATCAATATTTGACACTATACTAAAATAAATCGGTACTTTAGGATTATACCGACCACACCAGTATGAAGAACACAACAATATCAATTTATAGATACAAACATGATACAACGAAAAAACAACTCTTTAATTACAAAATTACAAACTTACAACGATTATCAATTGTTAATACAGTAGAACCCCTCATATCCGGCCACCACGGGACCGAGCCCCTGGCCGGATAACGATTCGGCCGGATAAACCAACCTACAGTACACAACACTTGACGAAACAAAAAAAAATTATACTGTACTATACTAACCGCACTGGAAATAATCAACGAACTGTTTACAGGTTAAACCTATTAGCTCAACTGAGGACAACACAGGAAAATGTAAACAAATAGATACACCAAAATAACGTAAGAGTCGTGGGAGACTAGCAACTGCGCGTCTGCAAGCCGTGGTAAATAAATTTTGATATTGGCTTCCGGGAAGTAGCCGGATAAACCGAGGTGCGGTAAAACCGAGGCCGGATATGACGGGTTCTACTGTACCCCCAACGCTTAAACTTTTTTCAATAAAGTTAGAACGTTATAAAACGATGTAGTTAAGTAATAGAACTAACATTCCATCAATCAACAAGCATTTTCAAGTATTGTGATCGGTATTGTTGTCGCTGTTATCTTATCTTTCTCGAGAATCCCGATTATGGCAGACCGCGCGGCATGATTATTTAAGTTTTTGCACAGTACATAATTGCCTTTCCATTACAATTCAATTTATATTTCTGATCAACCCCTCTAGAATTTGATATTTTACTGATAGGTACTATCTCGAGGGATGTTTTTCTTTCGTTGACATCAGCACGGGCTTCGGCAGCACCTTCGATCGGAGGCACTCGCATTTTGGGTAGCGGAGTGTGATCAAGAATAAAAACAAGTTTTGTGTGTTTTTTCAATAAAGAGTTTAGTTTTTGTTTGGTAATGTTTGTTTTTGTTGAATTTTTCTGTTTGGAGAAATGTAGGGGTAAAACACGGAAGTACAACAAAGCGACGGACCAGCTGAACGGGCAGCGAGACTCTGCAATCACGTTATCTACTACACCGCTCGACTTTGACCTCTGTCTGAGGATAGGGAGGGGTTTGCGATAAGACAATTCCTGTTTTATACTGACAAAATATTGTTCTACGCTAATCTAGTAATCAGTAGAAGCAAAATGTCAAATAACAATTCATGTCTGAGTGTGGTCGGTATAATCCCAAAGTACCAAGAAATCTAATAAAAGGGGCATAATAAAAATGCCCTAGCAACAAAAGTATTGAGAGAAATACAAACGTAAACAACGCACAGCAACACGAACGTAACCTCACTCTCAACCAAACAATCCAACAGCTGCGAAGCTCAAATACGACTAAACAACCAGTCCATAAAGGAATAAACAACTTTGTGGTTTCAAAGCAACTAATCGACTATCGATTAGTCAAAATTTCGCGACAATCAGATGAACTATAAGAAAATTACAGGCGAAAAACGAGACATACCTATATTACGGCAGTTGGCGATTTTCAGTTGAGTAGCCGACGGCCTTAATATAGGTACGTTGGCGTGCAAAGGGTTAAGATTTTGGTGCTTGGAATATTTCTCAGCTCACTTATTTCACTAGTTTTTTTCTCTAATCTCTACCAGATTAATTTGTAGGCCTACGTCTTCATCATCTTCAATAGGATTATTCTCATTAGGAACATCGTCATTGTTCATAACACCTGGCCAGAATTTCCTCCATAATCTTTTATAACTGTTTCATTCCATGACAAAGCTGCAGTAAAAATTGTATCTTTTATGTTAAATTTGGCTCGAAAGTCCTTACCACTGAACTCAAAAACAACCAATTCTTGTATGAATGAGCTTCTGTACTTGCATTTAAAGTTTTGAATGGCGCCTTGGTCCATGGGCTGAATTAAAGGTGTGACATCTGGAGGAAGGTACATGACAGAAATATTACCAGAAGTAAGTCCATTGGCAGAGGGATGTGCCCAACAGTTGTCTAGCAAAAGAACGGCTTTTGTATCTTCTGGTTTTCCCAAACTGGCAAAACGAGATTTTACTGATGGTACAAACTGGTAGTATTTTACAGATCTATCAATACCAGTGTGTCTGCTAGTTTTGTGCACAGATGTTAGATGCTCTGCAGTAAAAAGATGACAAATAAAAAATAATTTAATCGTAAAAATTAAGGGCTCTGTGGTGTATTGGTAGTGCACTCACCCTGTAAGGGAGAGATCCGGGTTCGAATCCCAGTGGAGTAAGTACTTAAGTGATTCAATATTTATTTAAATTGAATTAGGCTATTGCCATACACATATATTCGGCTATAAATATGTATAGTACGCCCAGAACACATTATGTGAGGAGAGAAGGATGAAGAAATTGTGGCTAGATAATTGTATTGGCTGACCATATATAGAGTATAGGTTGAACTCTCAAGTCAAGGATATTTGATATTTATTTAATTATTAAACACTTGATCAGGTCAGTAATTTTAATATTGGATTAAAATTTGTTTTAAGTGTTAGCAAGATTGTGCAATGCTATATTATTTTGCAAAATGTCTAGTTAATCAGTGAATTATATTGCATAACGAATTACTTTTTAATGCACATATTATCTATAAAAATTGGTTTTCATGTCATTTCATCTCCTTTTTAATTTTCATTAATTTTTTTACTATTTTGAGCTTTATGCGTGTGCACATGTCATCTTTGTGGTGTGATTGTGACGAACAAAAAATTTGAGTACTAAATGAAAAACTCACCATATTATTCAATATTGTTCTTCTTTCTGAAAGCAATGGTGCAATAAAAACTATAAAAATTCATTCTTATGGCCTTCTCACTACAACTTCCAAGTTGCTTGTAAAATATTGTATCTAATTTCTCTGAAACATTACAGCCCATTTAAAATTTTCATTGTCATTCTTTTGTTTTCATTAAAGACAATATTAAACATTATATCATATGATTTAAGTCCTATTGAAGAATTTTAAAGTTGACTCCACATTTTTAAAGTCAAATGACTCCAACACTTTTTTAATACTATAAAAGATAGTACATGATACTTATTGGTATTAATGAATAACTATTTAGTGAAAAATAAAGTTAAATTGCATGGGGTGTCTTAAAAACCACATATTATGTATTTGTTGGAACTTCATTATTTTTCAATTTATTAATTTGTTTACAGTCTCCAGGAAGTAACGAGAAACCTCCAGAGCCAGGAATTATTACTTATCAAAGCAACGGAACAAAGAAGACAATTCCTTTTTACTACAAAGACTGTGATCCGAGGAATGCGCCTCACCAAGGGGACAAAGTATGTTGTGCTGATCTTCAATAGATAGTTCTGTTTTAGACGATGTAGAGTTAAAAATATTCTCTTTTTTTGTTTTTACAGTTTTATAGTTTTGTACACCATTGAGTTGACCCAATTTATCCATTATCTACTTTTTTAGTTTATATTCAAATTAAAATATATTTTAATGAAAATACACCTTTAGATAATATGATAATACCATGGCCAACATTTCAAGTATTTATTTACCTAAATAGACTGCCAGTTGAATGATATCATTGATTTGTGGAATGTGATAAATCAATATGTTTATGCTGTTTTAAAAATAATAAAAAATACAAGTAGTATAAATAATTGAGTATTTGTTTACTCAATTAGAAAAAGAATTCCTAGTATCCAGATTATTTACTAATTTAAATTTGATCATACTTCTGACTGACTAAATTAATTATAAAAACAAATGTTAGTTGTTTGAATAATTTAATTGAATCCATCCGATATTCAAATATAAGCTATATGAATCATGCAGATATTGACTTGTTTTATAGTTGTAAGAGGAAAAATATTTATTGTCATTAAGCGCACTTCATGTAGTGACCAAAATCAAATATAGTTCAATAACGGCTTAATTATCTGGAGTGGGGTTATTCAAAATACATTGTAAGAATTAAATTTAGTCATAACCCAGCTTTTGTAGTAAAACCTATTTTAAAACATAAACTTGCTCAACTAAAACTTTAACGAATTTGTATACATGACTACAATATGAAAATCATACTTGAGTGTCACTGTGGTGTACAAGTTATAAGTAACTGGAAGCTTCTGTTAGGAATGGATTACAGTGTAAGGCAAGAGACAGCCCTTGTTGTAGGGGATGCGTGATGCCGTTGCTCAATTTTTAGCTATCAAATTATTGGCAAGTGGAAGCAAGTCTTAATGGCGGTCTGCCTTACCTGAAAATTGATTATCTGATATAGTTGCATAAAATTTAAATAAACATTAAATAAGCCTATTCCTGCACTGAACAAGTCCAGAAAAGAAGAGACTTGTAGGTAAACTAGGCTTGTATATCGACTTTGAGGCTTTAGATAACTATAGTCATATCATACCAAGTTTTTGTTCAGTATTTTCAAGATTTTTATTTTGCAAAAAATGTGGATCTAGTGTTGAATAGGAGACACATAATAGCTCAACAGAAATGTGTATAATATAGTAATGGGCAAATCCATAATTCTGTAATACAATTCTGAATCTTTTAAAATCAATTCTCAAATCTTCAAACTTATAGCTTAACATAAGCAAGATTTATACAAAACCATTATCAATCCAATTCATGGCATTGTTAAATTTCTGAAGACTGTCTGATAATTTAAAAAGTAATCCAGGAATACCACTATTGTAATGGGATTTGCAGAGGTTCATAAAAATATCATATCTTAAAAACAAAGTCATAGCTCCTACTTTCAACTTTAATTTTGTAAATTATAATATGAGATTCCAAAATATATACTTTTAATAAGCAAAAAATATGGACATAAATTTGTATCACTTATTAAATGTATTTTAAACTTAAAATATCGATCAACTATCGACCCCAAGTAAACGAAACAGGCTCATGGTGTTGCGCTAACAAATATGAAATATACTAACTGCAAGTAAAATAATATTTACTTAGTACGATAATTATTAATTATAAGGAAATGTCTTTACGGTTTTGCAAAACTTATGTTTAACAAAAACACATGTGGAGTAAATTGAGACTGCAAGTAAAATAATATTTACTTAGTACGATAATTATTAATTATAAGGAAATGTCTTTACGGTTTTGCAAACTTATGTTTAACAAAAACACATGTGGAGTAAATTGAGAAGTAGTACATGAACAACAAAGATGTTGAAGGAATCAGTCATTACTGATATTCCTATTGCGTTTTACGGTATATTACAGAAAAGAGGAATCATATGTTGCAGAAAAGAAATTTTGTGCAGTTACCTGCATAGTTACTGGGAAGGCGTTGGATGTGGAATGATAAGTTATTGCATTTGAAGTTAGAAATAAAGAGAATTGAAAGTAAAAAAGCTGCTCTTAAACCTAAGTTTTTAAAATGTTATAAAAGAATAAGTGATTGCATGGAGACTGTGACCTTTGTTGTGGTTTGTTAACAACCAATGCTTACTCATACAGTGTGCTAAAAGAAATGTTGAGGTAATAGTGGCATATTTGTTTTTATATACAGCCAATTACAAATAAGAATAAAAAAATGACACAGGATTATCACCATCACTTATTGCAGAGCAACATACTAACCAATAAATTTACAATAATTTGTAAATTTAGTTTTTAAAAAATTTGACGAATTTAATTTGAGAATGGAACAGCATCTAAAAACCAATCATGTCTTGCTTTGTATAATTAAACATTGGTTGATTTATACACTAAAAGGTATGTAACCTTGGTTATTTATAGTCAGGGATTAATCAAGGAGACAAAACATATATAGTGAAGAAAGGACATTTTGTTGTGATTTTTACCCTTGCTTGTAATTGTCAGTTTGTAAATTACTATTTTCTCATTAATTTTTTACATGAAACGTCTGTCATCCAAGTGTAATGGCTTTTGTTGTTATATACTTGTATTAATGTCTTATTTAGTGCAAGTTTACTCTTAACTTCAGGTAAATAGTGAAAATCTTTCTATTGTTTTATTTTGCAATCATACTATACTTTTGGAATTTACATAATAATTGCAAATGACACTCTCTAAATTGGAACCTTTTTATAAGACTTCAAGCTTTGATATGTTATAAATTTTAGTAAATATAATTTAACAATTTCTAATCTAATAATTAAAGAAATAAAAATTTATAATTTTTGTAGTTTAAATAATAACTGGAAATGGCTCAACAACAATATAATTAAATTTATTTAAATTAATTCCATTGTTGAGATCTGAGGATTCAGGTCATTTAAGAATAAATCCAACATGGGTAGCACTAATGAACTTCAAATCATCCCAAATGAAATGTTTCCACCTACTAAGCTTGTGGAGCCCTGCTTCCCTCTTTCACAGTCTACCTGAAACTAACTTCTCTGACGACATCACTGAAGGATCGCTCAGTAAAGACCCAGATAACATTGATGAAGATGAGCTGCCATTGCTCAACTTAAATTGTAGATATTGTACGCAATAATTACATACAGAAAGCCCAGATGAGGAGGTTAGCCCTTTGCACAAATAATGCTGCAGAACATGCCAAGCTTAGCTGATGGAATCACAACTCAGACCATTCTGCCATCACCAGTTGCTATTGCCTCTGTTGGTAACTTGCCAAACAAACTGACAACATTCCTCAGACACCATGAGTGTGCATTGGTGAGCAGCCTAGGAACATCAAGTATAGATTCAAAGTTATAGATATTAAACCTAGCAAGACCCATGGTTGTGAATCTTTCTAGGACTTCTTTAGTCTGTTTATGAACACTACCATATGGAACATAGTAGCGGAAGGCACAAACAGACACCATCAACAGAAAATCCTAACACTGAAATGCAGAAAGAATCTTGAACCAAGACACTGGATATGCAATGCAAGGTTTTAACTGTTGACAAAATGAAAAATTTCTGGGTCTGTTGCTAAATATAGCTCTCAAAAGAATTTACGTGTTTTGATTAATCCCATAATATTGTATTTTATGTGATTTGTGAAACTGTGAATGAAGATTTACGATGCAAGAGAAAAGACTGCAATAGCCTGTGATGTGGCTGAATTGTTACAGAGTCTGTGGACAGTTAGTGCTATTGGTACTGTATGTATTATCGATGATATGTTTGCAAACCCCCCAACTCAAGTGGTTTAGTCCAAGGTTGCCTCCAATAATGTAGTAGAGTTTATCTTATCTTGGTTAGTTCTACCCCTGTGTTGCCTTATGACCCCATGTACACACAACGATCCTTTGGAAGATTAAGGTTGGCTGACTGACCTTGGTTTGTGAACGATTGTTCCTATCAAACAATCATCCGATTAGTCATCAGATTACATAGGTTAAAGCAAAGAAAGTGAGGTTATGTTTTGATATCAAGGGTACATCTAAACCTCGACTGAAATAATATTGTTGCTAGTCACAGACGTTTTCATTCAGGCTTATGAACATGAGCCTCATGCCTTGTTCTTTCTTAGGCATTTGACTAAAAGCTAAATAACCCATTGTGTCAAACCACAGAATTTTGTGGATTTATTTACTTTATAGTTGTATTTTCATGATGGCTATATTTTATTCTTGTCTTATCCTAAAGCGAACAAAATATTTTAGAGCCAGTAATTGATTGTGTTAATTATACTCATACTCTGGAGGCAACTGTGAAAAATACTGTTTGATACTGGATTCAGCTTGTTCTACAGATTGCGAATTAACTACACTTCTGTGACTAATGTAGCAGATAACTTTCCGATACAATTTTCATATATTGGTCGCAATGTGATATATTCGGCGCCAAGATACTTTCACATGCGTGTAACTAGGACTGCCACAAATGATGAAAACTTGGAAAAGCGTGGATTATTATGTGAATATTTATAATGTCCCTGGAATATTTTCAAGGTATGGATCGATTCCAATAATTGATATCCTGGCACATACCACTAGATTCCAATACCAACAGGATTGTTTAAAATATAGTTGGAATGGCACAATTTTGCAATATTTCTAGTGATGTGTCAAAGCTAAATCTGAATCCAAATCCAGATCAACAATCCAATTTGTTGTACTTCCTGTATGTAAAAATGTAAATTTATAAACAAATCTACAATTATTATCTATAATTATTCGTAGTTTAACGAATAATATTTTGTCTATACAGTGATTTGTATATTCTATATTTATTAAGGCGCATCGTCATGAGTCTGCTGCATATATTCGTGGGCAACAACTGATCAGCAATGCGCAAATTACTGATTGCTAAAACATGTTTTGTCGTAGAAAGACAACCCAGTTCATAACCAGTTTATTCTGCATTAAATAAATAAGTTGTCAATATGAGTGGGGCCTGCAACATAAATCCAGTAGTGATAAATCTTTATCATCATCTCATAGACGGTGTTGATTTTAAAGATAAGAACACAGACAATTCGACCTTAATTGTAACTGTTTACTATTACAGTTATGCAATGTCACTTTATTTTCTACAACCTTTCCAAATATTTTCCACCACATTCAATATACCTCTCTATCCTTTGAAAACAGTCAGACAAACTATGTTGTGTTTCTTTTTGGAACTGAAAACACTCATTGTTCCATGCCTTCAGAAACTCGTTATTATCGGCAAACTGCCTTAGTTTTATTATTTTCTTAATATGAAGTTTCTTTCCATGAAAGAATGGAAGAACTTACATCAAAATACTGAAGCATTGCTGTAATGGGGAAACTGTGTTCATTTTTGAATTTGAGTAGTTTTAAAGTTACTAAACAAAATTTAGGTACACATCCCTTTGTGTACCAATTTACTGTGCCTGTCTTCTGAGTCTCTAAGAACACAATTCTCTATTCTTTTTATACCGTAAAATACAGGCACTATTCTTTTCTTGACAGATCTGTATTTTTAGATACAGAAGTTTCATCAACTTCAAACACCAATGCTTTGTTTCGTTCAGTTAATATACATAATAATATAGTTATGTTTCATCATCTATAATGAATTATGCTCTAAGGAGATTTCCCCATTCTCTTAATGTTATCCATATTTCACGTATTATGTTAATTGTCATACCAACTACTTGTCTGTTAGTAATAGGATATCCAGAATGAACAAATTTTAAGGTGATTGTGTAGAGTAGTACTGTAGTTATATTAATGTCCAAGGATTCTTCTATTTGATTGTAGATTGGAATAGAATTTAATAGAATAATTTATTCAGCCAGTAAGATAACATTTTACTGGTGTATTTGCCATCATTTTAATATTAACCCTAGAACTGGCGGTTATATTTCTCTCAGTGGCAGAGTGTTTTTAGTACTTCATACATAACCTTATATTTATTTTATTATTACATGTTTACTACAAAGTATCTATGTCATATTATATATTTTTTTATTTCAGCATTGTTCAAGGAACATTTTTCACATAATATAATTAAAACAACAAAAATATCCTTACTCTACCTCTTCATGAAAACATTTTTTTTTTATAAAAAAGAAAAGTTAGTTCAAAGTTTTTGATTAGTAAAATTGTTGTTAGTGATATGCAAAATCCAAAATATAAAAAAGAAAGAGCATTTAATTCTGAGTAAAAATAAAACAACACGTAGTTTGTAAGGTATTTATTTTTATATGTGGTAAACGATACAAAAATCATACACTGGCATTCGAAAGTGCTACTTACCAACAAAAGTAAGAACTTCAAAGCTCACTTGGATTTGTACAATCTTGTAACTATTAGTTCATATTAATTTTCTATTTTTTTTATTTTTATTACATATTTTTTTAAATTTATGTTCTGATTGAATGTCTAAATCGGAATCCTCATTGTTGCTTATTTCATGTTCAAATAGTTCTCGAATGTCACTTGAACGATCGTGGAAATTACGATCCATTACGTAAACACGCACAAAAAACTTACTATTATTGTGTCATATACACAACCACCATTACAACGAACTCAAACAAACAATAAATCAGACAGAACACCATGCAGCTGACGAAATACCAATAGCCGAATGAACCCAGTTGACTCATCGCTGCGCGCGCAACTAGCATGGTACGCGGGAGAATGTAAACAAACAGTTCAGAGATTATAAAATGTATGGACGTGTAACGAAATGATAAAATTATTTATTAGTGTATTATTTACATAAATTGAACCTTCCTCTTTCGATTGGTATCAATAGCAATACTCTTTGATCGTGTTTTAAGTACGTAATATTGAGAAATAAAAGACATACTAAAACGCCCGATATCGGGTGCTGCCATCTAGGATGCGACTAAAACGCCTGATATCAAGCGTTTGCCAATTCCAGAGTTAAAATATTAAAACAAAAATATTACAAAACAATGACAATAAGGATCTGAATATTCATTTAAACATAATTTAAAAGAAATGATCTGGTATAAAAAACTGAAAGAAGAGAAAATTACTCAAATATATATTAAATGTCCAACTGTAGCTTCCATTTATGATCAGATAAAGCTGTTGCAGCGATAGCTGGTGATATTGTATAGGAATTGGAAGTAATCACAGAGGAAGTCTAAAACAAAGTAAGAGACAGATGAAAGTTACATGAGCTAGATTTAAAGAAATGAAGAGATCTCATTAATGACAAGTGTTATAATCAGATAAACAAAAATGAAGATTTTGTAATAAAATTAATCTAAGGTCCAAGAACAAAAAGGAACTAGGTTTTAAAACAAAACACTTTTTCGGAATCACAATCAAAAGTACAATAATTTTAGAAGAACAATTACTTAACGCTCTTGAGCTACTTTGCTGCATATTTTTTTTCTTTCATATCGCAAAATAAGGGGCCCAATGATTTTATAGGTGAAACAGATCTGCAGGTAGAAAACTATTTTCCAATGGTTGTTTTCTTGCCAGTTGTAATTAAAATTCCTATTTTTAAGGACAAAACTGGTATAATTATTTATTGTATATTACCCAACGATAAGTATTTATTGGATATATTTACTACTACTGTGTCAAGTGGAATTGCTCACTCCAAGTGACTAACTTTAGCCAACAAGTATGTATCTTGAAAATATATTTCTGATTTGACAAACATTTGTTTTACCCTAATTTAATATTAGTTATATAATAATAAACATGATTTGCTATAAAATATGAAAAAATAATAAGTTCAAAATTAGCAAAAATACTAACAAAATTATTTTATCATTCTCACATTTTTTAATTAATTTCCCCCCACTTCTATTGTTACATAATGTATTTAAAATGATCTATTGTAACATTATATATATATATATATATATATATATATATATATATATATATATATATACAACATTTCTAAAAACATTTGAGCAAAGTTTTTAGTTTACATTATTTTGCAAACTATATTCTACAAGTCTATATTCTGATAATATCAGAGATTTATTTGAGGGTAAATCTTCATATATGAGAAAAGACAGGTAAAATAATTAATACTTTTAAATAGCTGTTAAAACAAATATTTGTTGTAAATAAAATGGTCTAAAAAGACCATTAAACGTAAGGATAAAAGAACACAAGAAAGGGTCCAACAGAAAATTCAAAATTGCGCACCATTGTTGGTCCAAAGACCATCATATGAATTGGGATGAAGCCAACATAATACATCGGGAACCTCAATTCTTTAAAAAGAAATTAATATAGGCAACGTACATTAAATTGCCAAACCAACCATCAGTCGAGATTAGGCCGCTTTTTTGCCAATTCTGAAAAATGAACTATGAAGAAAACCAAAAGTATGAAAAAGATTAGATATTTGTAATAAACCAATGTGGAGTCAACAGTATGGTTTTAAGAAGTTCATCTAGCATGAACCAATAATTAAAAAAAGGGCCTACTCCTGTTTTCTTTCTTTTTTGCTGCCATCTTGTTTCTGCCGTGACGATCGCCATTTGCTATTGGCCTCTGATCAGTCGTAGGTGGTTGGTTGACGAATGCAAACCTATTGTGAGCTGCATTCTGTAGTTTAGTTTTAATAATTAGTGTTGTGTTTAGTTTTTATTAAGTGCATGTTTTAGAGTTAGTGAAGTTGACACACAACATGGTGGTTGTGATTCCTGACTTACGCGTGTCACAACACTCTGGTATGAATTCTTTCTTTTAACTTAGTTTGTAATTATGTGTTAGGTTAGTTATTTACGTAAAGAAGTGATCAGATCTTGAAATGTAGTAAATTATATCACTGAATGATGGAAAATGTCCAGAAAAATCCTGTTTCCTTCACAATTCTTCCATCGTCAAAAACAAACTTTAAACAGAATAATTGCTTATAAGCGTGCACGAGGGCACAAAACTGCGATCTAGTGGTCATAAATAAATACGTGATCATTAGCGTCTAAAAAGAGAACAACGTGTACCGCTCGGGAAAGATTATTCAGTCCCACTCGGCCGTAAAGAGTGATGCTCGGACAAGTTTCCCAATGGGTTAAAGAGTCAGAGTTCATTTTAAAATCTAGAGTCAGAGTCATTTTAGAAATAGGATGGGCTGAAATACATCTTAATCGACTGATCTCTGTTTGTAAAGGTAAATTCTATGACTATATTAACAGGACAACAATGAAGTCATATTTGTTACCTGTAGCTTTAAAACCTTCACATGGAAAACTTTGAGATCACTGTGGAAAGAAAGCAGAAGATTAAGTTTTTACTACAACCTAATACACTAACACCTAATAACTCACATCTTACTGTTTCCATGTAATGTTCCTTTGTTTGAATAATATTATTATTATTAATTATTTAATAAATATTTCTCAAACAATGACAGAATTTCAGACATTTGCCAGTATATAAAATATAGAACAAAACATTGTAAGGATTGAAATATACAAAATTATATTTTTAATTCAATGATAAAATTTTGCAGATTTTCTTAATTTTGTATGTTGAGAAATATATGAAATTAGTGTTGTATTTGACAAATATTGTATAAATACAGAATAGTAAAGCAAGCTGCACTTGCTGTATATTTTTAGTCAACTCTTTATTTAGTAGAATTCGTAGATGCTCTTGTTCCTATTCATAACATTTGTTGTAAATTTTAAAACTAAACTATTAACTCTAACATTTTTCATGTTTAATTATTTATAAAATTACAAATAAATATATATATTTTTTTATAAAATTACAAAGATGTGGCAGTTCAATATTATTTATCCACAAATTCCAGACCACTTAGCATCTAAATATTTGTTGTCTTGTCCTTAATTATTCAAACTCATTGTAGTTACAACGTTGTAATTTTGCACATGTATCTTTTGTAAGTTCTATTTAGTTCTAACTATGAAATAATATTCTCTCTAGTTGTATTAAATGGTTGGTTTAAAACTATAATATCAAATTTTACAGTATATTGAATGCTAGAATAATAGGTTTAAAAAACTGTATACAAGAGGCATACAACGCTTTATTATCAAAAATAAAATAAAAATCGCTTAAAACATTAATTTTTCGTATTAATAATCATTATGTATGTGTCTTTTAGTAAACAAGTTGCAATCACATACCAGTTAGAATTTGTTTAAAAGCTACTAAAATAAAATATATATGTATGTATATGATTTGCTATACAAATAGTTGTCCACTGCAAAGTGGAGTTAAGTGTCTTAAATAATAAATAAGTACAAAAGAAATAAAAAGATAACAGGAGTTATTTGTAAATTGCAGGGTGGCCACCCGACCGAGAAACCGGGAATAAGTTGGAAATTTTTAACCAACCGGAATTAAGCCGGAAATCTTCTTGAAAACCGGGTAATTTTCAAAAACAGTTTATCCACCTCCAAGAACTTATAAAACTAAGACATAATTTGACAGCTCCTTGAATCAAGAACTTATTAATCTTTGTATATCTATCTACGAAACATCGTATTTTACGCAACATGGATTGTGAAATTGTGAATGAATATCGATGTATGTTCATGAGCTTGATGTGGGGGTTGCCTTCGCTAGTGTAGTGGAGTATATTTTGGTTATTTCTACCCTGTGCAGCGGCAAGCCACCCCTCCTCCTTAAAATACACGTAACAATGCATTGGAATGGGAAAATCACATCAGTCAGTTAAATGGGAAACTAAATTCAGCATGTTATGCTATTCGTAAAATTAGAGACTTGACTGACTTAAGAACAGCAAAAACTATTTATTTTGGCTATTTCGAATCTGTGTTGAGATATGGAATTGTTTCCTGGGGAAGTTCACCATTTATTGAACAGGTTTTCAAAACTCAAAAGAGAGCAATCCGAATTCTAGGAAATTTGAAATTTAATCAATCATGTAGAGGACATTTTTTTAATCTTCAAATTTTAACAGTAAGAAGTATTTACATAATGGAAGTTTTAACTCAAACATATAAAAGAATACAGTCCAATTCCTTTATCTCCCATCATAACTACACAACACGTAATAGTTATTCTCTACCTGTTCCTATACACAGAACAACCCATTTTAAAACATCTTTCTCTTACAATAGTCAGCATTTTTTTAACAAATTACCTTTAGCATGGAGAGAGATTCCTACATTAAAGGCTTTCAAAAAAACTATTAAAGAATACATGCTTCAAACTGAAATTTATACTTTTGACGATTTTCCGTCCGAATTCACCAGAAAATAATTAAGATGTGAAATATCATACCACCTAGTATTAGCTATACTATGTTACTTGTGTTGTAGTTAGTTTTTTTTTTTTTTTTTTTTTTTTTTTTTTTTTTTTTTTTTTTTTTTTTTTTTTTTTTGTTAATTAGTATTTAGTGTTATTATTTCTTGACGAGCCTTATAACATTGTAATGTTCTATTGGGCTAATAAATCATTTCATAAATCATTTCATTTCATTTCATTGGACAATTTAAAATCGGCTGACAGATCATTCCGAACTTATGCACGAAACGAGCAGTACGCATTAAGCAATAAAGCAGTAGTGACCGCGATACAATGGGTTTTTTGTATTTAAATATTATTCAGTCGTCAAAGTAGGGTCTCTGGACAATGTTGTCCAACCTGAGTGAAAATTGTATTTTGACAAGGCATGTATTAGATAGATTTAATAGCACAGGCCTAACTAAAATGTACAGTATTCACCATATAAACGGGATTAATAGTTCGGTTCGTCAAATAATATAAGTTTGACGGTTTGATAAGAGGTGCAACCCGGTTTTGAGAAGACCTTTTGGAGAAGAAATTAGTGAGTGAGCTACAACAAGTAACGCCAAGAAGGACGCATTTGCATCCGAGGTGTTGAACGGCAATGGCAGAATGGGCTGAGGGTTGAGCGGCAGGAGAAACATTTATTGTGTAGAATTAGCGGCGGATAAGCGGAGTCGCGTGACACCGTTACCTCTGTCGTGGCTGGTGTGAAGTGCTCCCCATATGAACAACACAAACAATAAAGTTTAAATCGCGGCTCGATTCAGCGCCCACCCCTTACCACTCGTATCGCGGCATCGGCCTCGGTTGGTCTATGAACGATTGCTCCTCATACACGTTCGGGCAGGTTTTCAGATGTCACAGGTTAAAACAAAGACAATGAATGATGTTATGTTATGATCTCACGGTCACATCCAAACCTCGACTTAACTGCGTTTACACTGGCAAAAAATCGCGTCTAAACGAGTACAAGAGCTCTCGCGAGCGCTGCCGCAATCAGTTTCGGACAGTTGTTTGCAAGAACTGGAGATCAGTGTCGGATATTAAAATTGCAATTACAAACATTGCCGATACATTACAGACGTATGTGAACAGACTTCGTATTGACTCGGGACAACGAGCGATACAACTGTAGCAAGTACTTGCGAGAGTTCTCGTGAATAAAATCTTTTTCACATTATGCCACTGTAGTATACAAAAATTGCCAGTGTAAACGCAGCTGATGTTGTCGACAGTCTACAGACGGCCAGCCGACCGAATCAACCACGTATGTCAGTTTTCGTCGTCAGAGCGGGATTGGTTGGATGACTGCTAGAAATCCCGTCAGTTCTCCGATCAACTATTTACTTGAACGACTTCCCCGCACACGTGACTATCGGTCGGACGATTCGAACTGTTAAGATCAAATAGTTCAACGTGTTTAAGGAGTCGTATATCATGTTTCGTAGTCGGCACCTCGAAAGACACGGATATAAAACCTAAGGAGCTTAAAATAGGTGATGGTGATAAATCGTCACCGCATTTCTTGCAAATACAACTAGTTACGATAAACCGTTACACCGTTGCACACGGTGTAAGGGTTAAATACAGTATTACGGTGGTTTATTTAGTTGAAAATAGACTAGATAATCGGAAATTTTCGACCGGGAAAAACCGGGAATTTGAAAAGAGGTTTTAAGTGGCCACCCTGAATTGTCTTAATGAAGGCTAGTTTATTATTAGATGATAAATCATTCTTATAAATTAACGTGTGGTAACACAAAAACAATATTTTTTTATTATTACATCGATTTCAACAGACAGGGTATTGAATGTTAATTTTTTAAATTTTTGGTGTCCGAATTTTAGTATTTGATGTCAGCTTTTATAAAATATGGCATAAAAGAAGAAAACACTCAAATATTAATTCAGTTTTTATTTTTGTGAGATCTTTGTTTTCGTATGGGTCTGATGATATTTCCATTGAAATCTAAAGGCCTCACACAAATAAAATTGAATTATTGAAGTGTTTGTTTTTAAATTATTAATATTAAAGTAATCAACAAAGCAAAATTAAAGTCTTATCTATTTTTCCCCAAATTAGATATGAATAGAAATGTAGCCATTTAAGCTTATTTTATACTCTGCATATTTAGTTAACGTAATCAATTTGTGTGGTATCGAATTATACAAAACTGTCATTGTGCACGAAATGGACGTAATTCTATAAACCACTGATAAGGAAATTGGCTAAATAACACGGGCCGTGATAAAATCTTTCCTGGAAATAGCAAATGGGTGGAGGGGAGAAACAAACCGGTTTTCATTGGTTGGCTCTTATCAAGCTACCTGAGCGACCTGCCGGATCTGAGTCATTCCTCTACATGACTATTTAGTAGCTCACTCCGTGTATTACGTTTGGTTTGACTAAACAACAGCTGACAAACGATTGAGTGTTTTTGTGACGATGTTGCGAGATGTTGCGACATATTCCGTTACTATAAAGTAAGTTGAATTATTTTATTTCGTATAAACAACTGTACTCACCGTTTGTTGTTTCAGTCTATAAAACTATATTTTATTTAAAATGTTAGTTTCCAAATTTAAATATTGTAATTTGAGTTAGACAAATGCTTTATTGACATATTCAGTTGAGAATAGTACATTGTGTCATATAGTACATAAAATCATGTTCTAATTAAATTAAATTATTTAAGAATTCATTTTTTGAATAAAATGGTCATTCTTATAGCCAGTTGGTCAGTGCTTATGGACAGTTACTTATGTATTACTGTTAAATAATATTCAGTTGTCAACGAGACTGATTTTATGTTAAACACCATTAAGATTGTTTTATATTATATATATGTTTTAGCTTGCCATTAACCCTTTTGAGTGCCGCGGCGGTTTGTTATATGGTATGCATAAAATGCCGAGCGTAAATGCCTAATTTTGCAAGGGTCTGGTTAAAAATTCATAAAAAAAATTATTTATTGGTGTAATATTCTGGGTTTTTTTTGTAGATAAATATATTTTCTTTATAAATATAATAAATTGATTAATTATTTAACGTTTTTATACCAATAAAAATAACATTAACAAAAACTTTATGAGCAAAAGCATTTTGTTTTTTATATTGACACAACTTAGTGTTATTGATATATTTGATTTTTTCACTTTCAGTTATTCTATCTTATACTCCATTTAATTCTTACAAAAAGACATATAAAAACTTGTTTATACTTATAAATAAAGTTTGGAAAATAAATATGAAAATATGAACCGCTACAAACTAGAAATTTTCTAACCTAACCTAACACTCTGTGTATTATCTATACTGCTAATGCTTAAATCTAATGCCTGCAATACTAGGTCTTCATTGTCAGCAATGTATTTTACGACTTTTTTTTGTAACAGAGGGTTAGGCTTTCTAGGCCTGGTAGTTGTCTCTTTGTCTCTCAGCCGTCCGGCTTATTGTGCACCCTCTCCCAGGTTTAAGCTGTATCAAATCCCAGGCCTTTACAAAACCATGAGATCTTCTGAACAATGCTTTCCTGTTCCAATCCCTCTTCTGTACGCATAAGAACACCTAGGGATCTTGAGTGTTTGCTCTGTAATGCCGGACATTGGCTGTTTCGTCAGCCTCGCCACATTTCCTGCACAGTGTTTCCTGAACTGGAATACCTATTCTGTTCAGGTGACTTCGGAATATCCAATGACCTGTAATAAAACCAGTCACCTTTCGGATCTCCGTTCTACTCATTCTAAGGGCATCTGCTGCAATGTTCCTTGATGGTCCCTTGAGCATCCGCTTTGCTTGTACATTCCCCTCAGTATTTCTCCAATGTTGTAGGTGTTTGTTAACCATCCACTTGGTAACTGATCTACGTGCTAAGTTATATGAGACCCCACACGTTGGTTCAGGACCGGTAAGAGGACAGTTGGCTCCCAAGTTAGCGCAACTGTCTGCCCCTTCATTACCTGTGATTCCTCTATGTCCAAGCACCCAAGTTAAAATAACTTTATTGGTTTTCGCCAGCAATTTCATGACCTTATGGCATTCCCAGACTGTCTTCGAATTACAGTCATAGTTGGCCAAGGCATGCAGAGCAGCCCTGCTGTCCGAGTTAATGTAGATGGTTTTGCCTTTGTAGCCCCTTTCCACATTAACTCTTGCACATTCTGCAAGGGCTGTAACTTCAGCCTGAAAGACAGTTGCCAGTTTACCTAGGCTAAAGCTTAAGTTAACCCTAGGTCTGGCTCCCCAGACCCCTGCCCCAGTACACTTCAGAGTCTTTGACCCGTCTGTGTACCAGGTTAGAGCCTTCTTCATGTAGTCAGGCTCACCTTTTGACCATTCCTTCCTTTCAACAATGTTGACTTGAAATGGTTTTTTCCCAGTCCGTAACCTTTGCCATTCTGTCAGACATCATTTCTAGAATATCCAGTTTGAGAATGTCAACTATCTTGGAGTGCTTACCAGCATTGCTGGTGATGATGCCAGTTCCCATTGCACTTCAGTCTGTAGGCAGCCATCCTAGCCTCTCCTATGACAAATATGTCTAGGGGGGGGAGGTTTAGCACTACTTCCATAGCAGTGGTTGGTGTTCCTCTCATGGCGCCCATTATCCCCAAGCATGCCAACCGCTGTACCTTTGACAGGTTTTTTGCGGCAGTCACCTGTTGGACTTTTGGCCACCATACCACTGAGCCATACACCATCATTGGTCTGATGACTCTGGTGTACAGCCAATGTGACATGTCGGGTCTAAGCCCCCATGTGCATCCTACCGCACGTCTCACCATCATCAATGTAGTCTGAGATCGGCTCATTATGTATTCCAGATGACTATTCCAAGTGAGTTTATCATCTAGTTTGACTCCTAGATATTTGAACTCCCTGCTTATCTGTATCTGGCCCCCACATAGGACTGGCTGTGTGATTTCCAATTTCCTCCTACTTGTAAATGTATCATGACGGTCTTCGAAGGATTCACTGCAAGTCCTTCTTCGTCACACCATCGCTCCACAATGGCCAGTGCTCTCTGCATCATTTCCAGACACGTAACAATATGCTTGCCTCTTATGAGTATGACAATGTTATTTTACGTATTTACGACTCATTGTTTATAAATATCACTGGACAATCACAAAAAACATAAAAACTATACAAATGTATTTAGTAAAGTACTAGCTGCTTACGATCACCGTAACTCACGGTCAAGTCATTGTTCTACTTACACACAGACTAGAACAACTTACACAAACAAAATAATATGAAGATACTAACACTACAAACCCATTTACTTTTAAAAACTTTCAATATTTATAATCGTTTGTGAAATAAACACTAGCACAAACAAAACATGTGACCGCTCGTCCGTGTAGCTGTCAATCCTAAATTCGACTGATCCACTCTCTGTACAACCGCCGTAAAAATCAGAATCTAACCAGAATGCAACAAAAACTTCGTCAAAAGTTACGTTGAAGCCTTTGGAATGCGTATGTATAGTCATTGAGCCAATTTAAATAAATTTAATTTTATCTGAGACTAAAACTATTTTAGGGCTGAAACTTTTCCTTTTAATATAATATTTTATTACTGTTCTCCAAGAGTTGAAACATTATCTTGTTATATGCAAGTGACACTAATGAATTAATATTTTGATCTTTAGTCATTTATTTGAACAATACAATTCAACCATAAATTGTGATACTTAACCCACCAAGTGTACTTTAATGTGCTGACCCATTTTTAAGTGTAGGCTATGGTTTTAATAAAGTTAGTAAAGGCAAAACAAAATAACACTTTTCATTTAGAAAGATGGTTATGTTAATTGGCAAAGTAAAAAAGTTAAAATACATTTTTTTATTGATGAGGTATAATTAATTTAAAAAAATTAGTAATGACAATTGGAGATGATGCAAATAGTTTTGAATTTCAATTTGAATAAGTGCCACACTGACTGATTCAGGTGACTTAAATTTTTCATACTTCAAATTAATACTTACAGTTCCGTCTGTGAAGAATGATTTTCCTAGGTTTTATTTTACAAAGAATACACATATTGAATAAACCGTTAGTTGGTAACTAGATAAAATGGAAAGATACCATAGTGCGCTAGCACTTGAAATCGGTTCATGTACATGCTTTGAGGGTTAGTTAACATTCTCAATCCCAGGATTTTGTAAGAGTATTTGCTGGAGTCCACACTTGTCAAGTAACCCTATTCACTTGAAGGTAGTAATTTATAACTTGTCCTTGGAGTTCATATGGCCACGGCCATTTTGACGGAAGTGCAGATTACTTTTTGCTGTAATGTTGTCTCAGCTCGTATGTACAGCTGTACTGGCCAAGATATAATACTTTTATAGCTCATAAGGCCAGCACCACTGGCCACTAAACATAGCAGTTATTTTCTAATATTCTCTATGTTTTATAATTTTTAGTGCTGAAACCTATCGAGCAGCTGTTGTTTCAAGTAATTTTTAGATAAAGCAGTAAATTTTGAATTAGCCTATAATTCTTTTCTAAAAATTGACAGTGTAAATGAGATGAATAACGCATAGTGGGCCTATACACTAAAGTGATAGAAGGGATAGAACCTATAAAATTTTACTAGAAGACGTGTGCAAACTATTCTCGACTACACATAAGTATGTTTTTTTTTTTTAAGTTATATACCGTAAAAAATGTAAAGACTTAGAAAAATGTAAAATAATTCATGTCTGAGGATAACATAACTGTAAATGCCTACTTTATAATATTATATTTACATATCTTTTTAACAATATATGTATAAGAGTTAAATTCCCAAATGTACGAGGCGTGTTCAGAAAGTAAGTACCGTTTCATTCTTACTGCCACCGTAGCGCTGCAATCGGTGTTGCACGCATGCGCACTAGTCGTCCATGTGCACTGGCTATTGACTCACTCCTTTTTAGTTGTTCTACATTGTTTTGAGTTTTCTCTGAACTTTTAAGACAATTAGTGATCCCGCTGATTGTGAGATTCGTTCATTAATAAGATTTTAGAACGCAAGGAAAGTGAAACCAGCTGAAATTTATCATCAACTTCGAGATGTTTACGGGGAAGGCCAAAAAAATTTTCCAAAAATGCTCACTTACGTGCACAAAACCAAGAGACTCAGAAGTGCTTTGACTTTTCTCACACGGTACAGTGATGATGGTGAGGATTTTTAAATTAAAATTGAGACAGGTAATGAAACTTGGATCCATCATGTCACACCGGAATCCAAACAGCAGTCAATGAAGTGGCGACGCGCGCAATCCCCGAAGAAACAAAAATTTAAGACGACAATGTCTGTACAAAAAAGGCATGTCCACTATCTTTTGGGATAGGAAAGGTGTTTTGGTGGTTGATTTTCTTCCAAGAGGTGAAACCATTAATGCGGCAAGGTATTGCGAAACCTTACGAAAACTAAGGCGGGCAATTCAAAACAAACGGAGGGGAATATCAGTAACAGAATTGTGTTGCTCCATGACAATGCTCGGGCCCATACCGCTGGTGACACTCAAACATTGGTTCAACAATTTTGTAAGGAGCTGTTCGATCGGCTCTACAGCCCAGACTTGGCACCATTTGACTACCATTTGTCCCTGCACATGAAATGGGCTGCCAACGCTGAAACCGACAAAGTGAAAACTGCCGTGGAGTCGTGGCTTCATTCGTTGGCGGGAACCCTCTACGAAGAGGGTAGAGATGACTTGATTTCCTGCTACGACAAGTGTTTGAACATTGGTGGAAACTATGTTGAAAAATAGTTTAATGTTGGTCATTCATGTTGAAAAAAAATTGTATTACTTGTATTTTGTAACAGAACTTACTTTCTGAACACGCCTCATATGTTTATCTTCATATTAGAAAGATTCATTAAAAATAACTTTTAAATTAGTTTTCGTTTCTTCTTTAACCATTTTAAATTACTATGCAAATAACGCGGAAGATATTAAAAATTAATGCCGATCTGGGGAGGCAAACAACAAATATGGGCGTCGAGCTGTCAATGAAAGTAGCACGGCCATCTGTAATGGCCATATGAGTTGCAAGGACAAACTACGGCAAAACTAACGCGAGCTGTCAGCACCTTGGTGTGGCCAGTGTTGCTGGCCTTTCAAGCACAAAGGGTTAATGTATCTCTCTGACTCCCAGCTAATTTTCAGCCAATGTTGACACTTTTAACAGAAAATTGCGTTATATTTTATTCATTAATGGAAATTTATAATTACTTTTAAAATGGCTTCTTTAAAATAACATATCTTTAATTCTTTTAAAATTAGTCACTTGTCTACAAACATGAAAGATTCTTCTAATCATGAAAGAACAGATGTTGACCCAATAATATTACCTATCACAGCATTTTCCCAAAATGTTTAGCTTCAGTATTGAGAGTAAAATACAAAAAATTGTCAGATGCAAAACAAGTTTTTATTTTTATTAGTACACTTTAAACCGAGTTAGACCCAAAAATTTCATAAAATAATTCATTCAAATAAGTGGCTAAGAATAAAATTTAAAAGTACTAATATTAGTTAAACAGACTGAACATTGCATAAATATAATAAGTTTCCTGTCTTGCAATTGAGGGCCTGCTTTTAATATGGGGCTAAAGTTAAAACTGTGTTATAAATAAGTACTCATCTCAGATCTTTTTAAATTTTTTATTTCAGAAACTTAAGATTCTAATGTATTAATGCTTATGCACTAAAAGACATTAAAATCTAAGTTTTTGAAGTAAAAAAGTATGGACTTGAAATGAGTTTCTGTTTATAGTGCAATAGGTATAAACCTTAGACCCATGTTAAAAGCAGAGACACAGATGTGTGGCCAGCAGCTTACTAGCACTCCTTAATTATTTTAGTATGTGTTAAAAGAAAACTAATTTTTATTCTCATTACATTGAATAACCTCATGAAAACTCTGCATTAAAAGCTCTTGTGTGTAAGTCTCTTTTACACTTTTTTACAAATGTCACTGATAATGCTGTGAGCCTTTTTCAATTTTTTTGTTGGCATATTATACCAAGAAACTTCTATTTGACAACTTAATAATGCTAAGTCAACTACTTTCTTTTGTTATGCCAGAAAGTCGACTAATAATTTCTCCCAAAGAAAATAATTTTGCATATTCAATGTTTTCATTGATTCTGTAATGACAATGTGGTTTTTCAAGAAACTCTTGGTGTCAGAAAGCCACGTAATTTATTCTCTATTGTACATCCTACCTCAGTAAGCAGCTATAGTTAATGGTGTTTTTTTACTGCAACTCAACTAACAAAATTCTGCATATATCTCTAAACACAGTTGCCATACTCTAAGGTATTTTAATTGTCTTATTGGGTTTGACTTTTTTACCGGTGATTAGAGGTGTGCCTTTGGAGCTGGAGCTGTTTCAAATCAGCGCTCCGCTGCTGGAGCGGAGCGGAGCAGCGCTCCGTGACTCTCGAAACAGCTCCAGCTCTAACCTTATATATTCATATAATTACTCTCTCGGAGCGTCTGTGGAGCTATCCAGCTGTGGCCTACAACTTTGTTGACAAACCAAAACAAACCAGTTTTCAGTTTCAGTAGGAGTTCTAACGTAGACATACAGTGAAAAGTGATATTTTTGTGCGGTTTACGAGTATGACTAGTATTGATTGGTTTTTGTGCAGTTAATTAACATGGCATCAAAAGTACAGAAATCTAAGACAAGTTCAATTTGGTCTCATTTTACAGTTATTGATGCTAACCTTAAAAACTGTAGATGTGAACATTGTGGCTTGGTTATGTGCTACCGTACATCAACGTACAATTTGAAGAGGCATATTGAGAGAAAAACATGTCGGAATTACTTTGAGTGTTTATAAGTTCAAAATCAACAAGTGTAAGTGATCGTGATGTGAATGTTACAACCAACACTGGACCTACCGATTCAGCCGCTTCATTAGTAACTTTGCAACTGAAAATGAACCTCAACCTGGTGAGTTGCCTTCTAATCAATTAGATAAGCCAAAGGGAAGTGCTAAACAAACCACTCTATCGAGTTTTATATACCAAAAAAAATGAATAACAACCAAAAGAAAAAGGTAGAAGCTGCGTTTCTAAAGCTATTTTACAAAGATTTCCAACCGTTTTCTATTGTGGAGGACTCTGGTTTTCGGGAATTCGTTACAGCTTTAAAACCCTTCTTTTGAAATTCCATCAAGGAAAGTGGTTTCAAAAAACCTAATACCCACCACGTACGACAAATGTAAGCTTCAAGTAGCTGAGTTAATGAAAAAATGTGGAAAACATCTGTTTAACGACAGATGCATGGACATCTACGATCAATGAATCGTATATAGCTGTTACAGGGCATTTCATTACCAATGATTTTGTGTTGAAATCAGTTCTCTTAGACTGTATTTTAATGGAGGGCTCACATACTTCTAGCCATTTAGCCGAAGAAATCAAGAAAATAACGAATTTTCTATAAAATCTCAGACAAAATCTTAGTTGTTGTAACAGACAATGCCTCCAATGTCGTTGGAGCCATAAAAAATGGTTTTAATGTGGAGTCATTGGCCGTGCTATGCACATACTCTTAACCTAGTGGTGTTCAAGATGCCATATCAAAGGTAGATACAGTAATCACCAAATGCAAAAAGATTGTCTCATTTTTTTAAGAGAAGCAACGCAAGCCACTGAAAAAAAACTATTAAAATACCAAATCAACAATGGCGTTAAAGACCCTAAACGCTTACTTCAAGATGTAAGTACGAGATGGAACAGCACATATTACATGCTTTGTAGATTTGTTTCAGTTAAAAGAGGCTGTAATAAGCACTTTGGCATTGCTGGACAAAGACTTGCCATCTTTAATTTCTAATGAATGGAAACTTTGCAGTGACCTTTGCAAAGTCCTAAAACCATTTTGAAGAGGTCTCACAGCAAAGATGAGTGGGGAATCCTACTTCACTGGAAGTCAAATAATTGTTTTGACGCTTGGGCTGCAAAATGTTTGCAGCAAACTATGTACACTAAATTTGCACCCTGATGCAATACAGGTAGTACAGAACCTGCTCATGGGGTTTATCAGCCAGATACCATGACATTGAGTACAACAAGTAAGTAGTACTTAATACCTTTTTGGACCCAAGGTTCAAATTGTATGCATTTTCTGACGACAAATGTCAACAGTTTGCTAAGAATCATGTGATTACGGTCGTTGCAGCTATGATTTCCGCCACTTCTGCCACCCGCAATGGAACAATCCCCTCCTGGTACACCATCTTTGACTTTGACCAACCAATCTGGTCCATCACAATTTGAAGAAGAAGAATGTTCAGTATTTTCTATGTTTGATTCTGTAATAAAATCTGTACAAAGGCAGACTCCCGGAACTCCCAACGATTGTGCTACCGCCGAAATCGACAGGTACATCGCTGAACCACCACTTCCCAGAGAAGGCGATCCTCTGTCCTGGTGGAGGATTCACCGAGGCAGTCTACCCAAATCTCAGCAGACTCGTTAAAATAAACATGGGGTTTGTGGGTACGTCAGTACCTTGTGAAAGAATTTTTTTTCCCGAACGGGAATAATAATAAGTGACCGAAGATCACGTATCAAATCCATGAAAGTGACTCAACTTGTGTATCTAAATGCAAATCATGAATACTTGTGTAAATAATTTGTATATTATTTTATATTTTTTCTGTTACCGTACTATTTTTTATGTTTTATTACTACAGTGTGAAAATAAATATAAATAAAATGTACGTGTAGTCTTCTTACCCAAAAATTAGATTTTCATAATACGTATTATAAAAAAGTAAGTAGTAATTAAAACTGTCAGCACCTTAGCATATTTGTTTTACAGTAGTATTTGCTGTTTTATAACATCATAAACCAAGCAATAAGCTCCAATCTACAAGGGAGCAGACAGATGCCGCACATCGCGCCGGAGCGGTTGCCGGAGCTGGAGCTGTTTAAAGAGCTAGCTCCGCAAACGGAGCCGGAGCTAGTTTGGCTTCTCCGCTCTCGGAGCTACTTGGCACACCTCTACCGGTGATGCATGCAACACTATTCTATTTGCTAATGTTTTGACTTGGGAATAACCCACATCTCGTTTCTATGAAAATGTTCTAATTTGCTCACCTATTTATAAAATAAAGCATAAGCTATTCTCTTATGGTCCTCATTATGCAGCCTTCTAACTAGTGTGAGTAAAATTTATGAAATTGCAAATTTTCAGAGACGTTTTACTCAATGTTTAAATCTTGTATGTAAATAGCATTTTTATTGTAAAGTAGATCTTTTTTAGAAACTACATGTAAAAGTGTTGTCATTTGTTTTAAAATGTTAATTCTGCATAAACTTTTTCACTCTTATCAATAAGCTTTTATCATCTCACAGTTTCATATTTTGTTTACTAATATTTTTTTCTTAATTTCTTGATCTTTAATGGTTAAAATTGTATAAATATTCTCTGACTTTTTGCTCATAATTATGTTTTTTTTTTCATTTTTAGGTTGATTTCTCAATAAGCCAAGTAAAACGTAATAAAGAGATGATCGCAACAGATATTGTAACTAAGCCACAAGCTCAGTCAGTGCCTACAAAGAATGGTGTATCAAACCCGGGCCCACTTTGTCAGGGGTTCATCGCCGCTCTCAAAGATGCCTTTGGGTTTATAGAAACTGTTGCTCATGATCGTGAAGTGTTCTTCCATTTCAGGTAAGATTATTTAAATAAGGTCTCCTTCAAGTAGTTATCTCAATAATAGAAACATAAAGGAACTAAAAGATGTCTGGCAATGAATTATATAAAAATTGCAATAATTGTACGAGTTTTAAATTTTAATTTCAAATTCATTAAATGTAGCTCAATTAATTATTAATTTGCTGATTACATTTCTTTGTTCATATGTAAGAGAATTTGTTTGGTTGAGGTTTTGAATTCTACAATTCCTTTAATATAATGCTTTGAATTTTAAGTGTTTAATTGCAATAATGAGCACATTTCTGGCCACCCTATCAGGCCAAACTAGTGTGAGCCACTGCTCTGATAAAAATGTTTTAGTCAAAGGCAGGATTTGGATCGGTACCAACTCAAAGAACTGAAGATCTAAAATAAAAATACCTTAGTTTATCTTTTAAATTTTCTTTCATATTTTTTGGTGTAACTTATGAAGTAAATGGTCTTACAGTAACTTTGAAGGGGATGCGTCTACCCTTGAGCTAGGCCAGGAGGTGGAGTACTGCCTGGGTGTGCGGGGTTCGTCAGGCAGCTGCAAGTCTGCGGAGAACGTGCGGGTGCTTCCGTCGGGTACGATAGTGCAGGACGTGACAGTGGCCGATGAGGTGCTGGAGGGCATTGTGAAGAGACCACTGCGCAGTGTCAATCCGGAGCAAGCTCAGTACTCGGGATTCATCTCACTGTTGGATCCAGGTAATACATCAAGATTGAGAAAACTACAGTTGTACGAGGTGTGTCCAAAAAGTATCCGACCTTGATGTATGGTATGAACTGACGTTACTCGGCAGCAACGGCAATCTGGTCCCTTCAAAGTACTTCCCTCCATAAGCCACTACCTTATTCCAACGCTCCTCCCACTTCCGGAAACACTTCTTAAATTCATTTTGCGGAATGACTAACAGGTCCTTCGTCGCATTTTGTTTTATTTGTTCAATATTGTCAAATCTTTTTCCTTTCAAAGGAATTTTTAATTTCAGAAATAGTCAGAAAGTCACAAGGAGCTATGTCAGGACGGTAGGGAGGCTGTCGTAGGTAATTGATGTCGTGTTTGACTAAAAAACGCTGAATAAGATTTGAGGAATGAGCTGGCGCATTGTCGTTGTGCAGGATCCAGTCACGGCTTGTGTTCAGGTTGTTTCCTTCGCACTGCATCTCGTAGCCGCCTTAGGACCTCAAGATAATACTCCTTATTCACTCTCTGGCCTCTTGGAGCATATTCGTGATGAACAATAGCCCTGGGTCACTTTTTATCAAATCCAGATTCTGTGCGATTTCAAGTCGACAGTTCTTTTGGTCTTCTGTCAGCAGCCAAGGAACAAATTTTGCCGAAACACGGTTCATTTTTAAATCTTCATGTAAAATGTTACAAACTGACGATTTTGGTATTCCTAAATCTTCTTCCAGCTCTCAGACAGTCAATTGACGGTTTTCATTGATTGCTGTACGAACACTTTCAACATTTTCAACGTTTCTGGCCGTTGAAGGCCTGTCAGATCTGTTATCACTCTCCACTGATATGCGGCCATTTTTAAACCGCCTAAACCACTCTTTTATTTGTGTATCGCCCATAGACACGTCACCATAAACTTTCCATATCATAGTAATCGTCTCTGATGCTGAATGGCCAAGTTTTTGGCAAAATTTAATGCAAATGCGCTGCTCAACATGTTCAGTCATATTGAAATGCGACGCACACACACGGCAGTACTGTACGGAATAAAGCGCTGTGACTCACTGAGTGACCGGATCGTATTCAATGCCTAATATGGGAAAGAGTAGGCTCACCCCTCCCCTCCCAATAACCTGTTCGAGCCAGTCGGTTAGGCCGCGACCGCCTCCTGGTCGGCGGTTAGATACTTTTTGGGCAGACCTCGTATATTTACATTAACTTACATTTCATGTTAATAATAAGATGAACTGAATTTACTATCTCTTAATTCTCTTTAAAAAATGAGTTGTTTAAACAAAATTAACTAAATTTAGAAGACATTGTTCTTGTCAACTTCTACTCAAGCCATCCAGTTAATAATATAAGCTGGACCCTCCTAATAATTTTACCACAGATTGGTAACCATCATATAAGTACACCAGACCAGAACACACTTTTTGAGCCCTAAAAATAATTTGAACCCACTCTCTGACAAAGCTTATTGGCCAAATGAGACAATCGCTAAACCAGATCATAAACTTAAATAGTGTTTTGTTGTCATTTGAGTTAGTTCTCTAGTGGAACAAGGAACTGTGAAGTAAACTCAGCACAGAAATGCAGAACTACATAGACTACCTTTTAAGTAATACATTTGGATTAAAATTAACAGCAGCTGAATTCAGTACAGAAAATTGATGATCATCTTTCAAATTAGGATTGTTGTGTAGTTACACAAATTATTGGAATCATTGCAAACAGTATGGAAATAAACTAATATCATTGCCATGTGATATACGAGTTGTAAAGGACTAATTTACAGAGTCACTGTATTTGATTTTTTTTTTTTTTCAAAGTATAATTGATAACAATTTCGAAGTAAACCCAATTTATTTATAACTAGCAGTTACACAAGCCTTCATACGCAATTTTCAAAATCGAAGGCCATAGATTACTTAGTGAAAGCATTCATGGCGTAATATGATGGACCCTTATAATTTTTTAAGCATAAGTAAACATATCAGGTACATATTATTTCAGTATATTTCAGTATTTTTACTCTTCGTTTAAAGTAGGTATCCCATCCCAATATTTCAACGAAATTTATTCTCCTGAGTTTTGGCCATACAACCTGTATGTATCAAAATTCATAAACAGAAAGCCATCTGCCGACACAGTAACTTTGCCTACTTCCAACCATGGGCAAAATTTAAACTTAGTAAGTGTCTCGCCCCTGGAAAAACCATGATGAACTCGGTGAGTACAGAGTGTCTCTCATTATTTAATTTCTATCACCAAAATGTGCAGTGTCTTTCTAACAAACATTCACTGATTGAAAAAGTGGCCATTAACTTGAACCTAGATATACTATGTTTATCGGAACATTGGCTTTCCTCTGAGGAACTCAATGAATATTCTAACATTGGTAACCTTTCATTGGCCTATAGTTACTGCCGCTCCTCAAGGATACACGGTGGAGTAGCCATATATTCTAGGTTCTCACCCACTCAATATAAGGTAACTGATAAAATAAATAGCCTATCCACTGAACTGGATTGCGAACTAGCCTGCATTGAACTTGTAGATCTAAACTTAGTTTTAATTGATGTGTACAGAAGTCCAAATGGACACTATGACAATTTTATGGATATAATGGAAAAAGTGTTAAGCCATATTAATCAAAAAAGTGGAAACGCAATTGTGTGCGGAGACTTCAATCTTCACTTTTCGCCTCAAGGCCAGGACAAGAATGCCAGAAACTTTGTTAACCTATGCTCCATGTATGGACTAAAAATCACAATAACTGACCCCACTCGACATAACACTTGTTTGGACAATGTTTTCACTTCCTTTGGGGATCAGTTAAATGTTAGATTAAGAAATGTCCATGTTAGTGATCACTTAGGTCAACTTTTTGTGTTAAAAAATGTAGAGTTAGTTTCAAATTTTAATAGCAACCCTTGTCTAGTCTATAAAAATGTGCCAAATCTTAATGATAAAACCATCAATCTGTTTAAGTATCTGTTAAGTAAGGAAAGCTGGTCTGATGTTTTTATTGACGAAAGCATTAATGAGAATTTTAACAACTTTGTAAATAGTTTTAAATATTATTATGACATAAGTTTTACTAAACGTATTAGAATAAACCCTGGAAACACTAAGAAACCCAATAGGCCTACAGGAGGTACACATTGGTACACTCCTGAGCTTGGAGAAATAAAGAATAGGCTAGACTTTCTCTACTCATTAGCTAAAAATGAAAATGAACAGCAAAATTGCAATCTCTTTAGAACCAGTTATAATAGGCTTAAAGCATGTTATAGGAACAAAATAAGAGAAGCCAAATAGAAGGCAAATATGTTAAAAATAAAGTGTTCAGAAAACCAAACTAAATCATTGTGGAATATTGTAAATAAGTCTAAGAAGGGCTCAAGTGGAACTCATAGTTTTGATGATAATGTTTTTACTCCAGATGAATTTAGTAATTATTTTGTAAATGTTACAAAAGAAATCAAACAGACCCTGACTGGTCAAAATACAACTCAGTGTGCTTTAGATTTTCTAGTTCGTAGAGATGTTCCTGAGACTGTAACTTGTTTTAGTTTTAATGATGTCTCTGAAAATGATGTACTAAATGTAGTTAAACAGTTGTCCAATAAGTCAAGCAAAGATCATTTTGGTTTCTCAAACAGACTAGTAAAAGATACCATCTGCTGTTACATCACTCCTCTTACTGCTCTTATCAATAAGTGTCTGTCTCAAGGTGAATTTCCTAACATTTTAAAGGTTACTAAGGTGATTCCTGTTTTTAAAAAGGGTAAAAAAGATCAACTTAACAACTTTAGACCTATTGCAATTGTTCCTGTCTTATCTAAGGCAATAGAAATTATAATCAGCAAACAGCTTATGCATTACATGGAGTTTAACAAGTTAATCTGTAGTTCACAATTTGGTTTTAGAAAAGGTCTTTCTACAGCCAATGCCTTAATAAAATTGGTGGAACAAATTCTATGCTGCTTTGAAGAAAAGGAACTTGCTGCGGTCACCTTTTGTGACCTCAGCAAGGCCTTTGACTGCATGTCTCACGAGCTTTTAGTAAATAAACTTCAGCACTATAAAACTTCAGCTCTGCCTTAAAAATTTTCCAAAGTTACCTGAAAAATTGCAATCAATATGTAGTAAGCAACAACAAGGAATCAAGCAGCCTAGATGTGAATTGTGGTGTCCCGCAAGGGTCAGTGCTTGGCCCCATACTTTTTATTATTATGATCAATGATTTAACCCTTTGCGGTCGGTCGTCGACTATAGGTCGACCGCGGCAGTTTCGCTGAACGCTCGCATGTCGACAATAGGTCGACCGGATAATGTCACTGCTTGTTTGTCCATTTCTAACCTATTGCTGTTCGGTATTTGAGTTATTTGGTACTTTGGACTTCTATTTTGGTTACGTGAATGCTACGTCGATCTTTATTCACGATATAGGAGGCATTGGAAGTGAAAATAGAAGACCAATACAACTGACGTCTGCACTTGCGCCGTGTTTACAAATATGGCTGGTCCAAGTACAAGTTTTACTGACGATGACGAAATATTAGATGAATTAGATGATTGTGATAGTATTTTCAGTGAAATTAGTATCCAAAATGAAAAACGGATTATTGAAGAAGACCGTGATAGTGATTGTTAGTTGAATCATGAAAATTCTTCTGAAAACATTGTGGTAAATGACGGTAACCTAGTCGCCGGTAACCTAGACGACGAAAGTGATGTGTTTAGATTGGAAACTAGGTAATGATGGGGAAGAATTTGATCAATTCGTGGATAATGTGATAGAAGTAGGACAAGGAGATGCAAATAATACAGTGTTAGGCCTAGGCTACAAACTAGTAGACTAAGAGGAAGAGCTAGACATGTTACCCAAAGTAGGCCTAGGGCTGGACTAAGGCAAAATTATAATATATATAATGTATTATATATAATATCATATAATGAATAACATGTATCTGATGAGATCCTAGTGCCTTTTCACCTGTATTCATGTAATTTTGGTTTATTACATCTTATAAAAAAATAAAAATTATGTTTTTATATTTTTATACTTCTTTTTTATATTTTTTAAATGTTACTTAAAGTTATAAAAAAAATACTATAAAATAATGTAAACATTCTTTTTAGGTTATTTACATTGATATATAAAGAGAAAAAAATAAAAAAGTTGCAGAAAAAAGGGATTTAAAACTTGCATTTGTGTATTGTCAAAGAACTATAAACTAACAGAAATTAAATACGACCTGAGGACAGTCGAAGCAATTTTTATTGAGACCTCAAAGGGTTAAGTGAATGTGTACCTGCGGATGTCGTCCTCTATGCTGATGACACTACAATCATAAATAAACAACCTAGTAGCAGTCTAGCATTGGCACATGCTAAATCAAATCAAAATCTCATTCAAAATTGGTTGACTGCTAATGAATTGGTATTAAATACAAATAAAACAGTGACAACCTTTTTTGGCCTTAAAGAAAAACCAGAACAACACACAGAAAATCCAACTTTTTTGGGCCTAACCCTTGATCCAACACTATGTTGGCATCAACACATAATTGGTCTCAAAATTAAACTTAGCAGAAGCATTTATGCCTTAAAACGCTTATGTGGTGAATTGGACCAGAACGGGATCCGCACTGCCTATTTTGGTATTTTTCAATCACATATTACCTATGGTCTTATTGTATGGGGTGGAGCCTCCCATGCCGAAGAGGTATTTATATTACAGAAAAAAGCTATCCGTATCATTGCTGGAGCTGGTAGGCTTGATCACTGTAGGGATATTTTTGTACAGCTCAGGATTCTCCCTCTACCTTGTCTGTATATAATGCAATGCTTGTTGTACCTTAGAAAAAATGAAGACAGAATTATACTCAGAAATGAAATCCACTCATACAATACAAGAAATAGCCATTTAATAAATTTACCTCCACATAAACTTAGCAAAAGTGAAAAAAACCCTCTGCACATTCCATCTAGATTTATGAATAAATAGTCTATGAAAATGAAAAAATTAAAAGACTGTTCTTTTAAATCAAAATTATATAATTTCTTGTTAAATAATGCATTTTATTCAATAAGTGAGTTTTTATTGAGTCAATGGACTGACAATGACTTCTTTAACTAGTGAAGTACAATTATAAATACTGACCTGCCTATGTATTTGTGTGAAATATCTTGTGGCCAATAAATTATTCTATTCTATCTATAGTTGAGGGATTCAAAACGTAAATTTAATTTTGACTTTCTATTTTAGGTTTTGTTGTATGAATAATATACGTATAAGTTTCAAAAACCTAATTTTATTAAAAAGTTTCATTTTCTGTTTGTTTGGATTAATTTTCGATCTAAGGAATTTCAAGTGCCATAGTTGAATTTGACTTATGCCCCGATCCAGAAAATATATACCTACAAACCAACTTCGATTAAAAAGCATCTATTGTGGTTCTTATAATTTAATTTCTGTCTAAGATTTTAAGTACCATAATTTGCTTTTTGTCCCGATGAAGAAAATATTCAATCAAAAACATAAAAAATATGCATACTGTAAAGTTACTGCGGTCCAAAAGAGTCAGATATAACCGATTAAATTCACTTCTGCTCTAATTTATTTATGGTTCCACAGTTGAGTTTGTTGTTGCACTGACCAAGAAAATAAGCACAATTGTGGGTTTTGGATTCTAAGTTACATTAAAAGCGTTTATTTGTGGTTTTTTTGATGTTTCGAGTGCTATAAGTGATTGATTTTTACCCCATTCCAAAAAAAATGTGTAGGTATACGAAAGCTTAAAAAGACTACTTTAGTCAAAATGCCTTTACTTCCTTCACTTGTATTCTGCTTCTGATATAAGGAAGAATGTACTATCTCTGCTTTTTCTTTAATTACAGTAAAATTGCTAAGGGAGATAATCAGTTTCGATAACCTTATGTGCAAAACATTCATAGCTGGGTTTTAGAACATTAAATTAATATTATTTACAATTAATTAGATGGTTAATTCGTTACTGGTGCAATCTACAAAAAAATTAGATAGTAACATATTTCCAATTTGCATAACACTTCTGATCAATCACTGTATAATTCTTAACACATTGAATACTGAGCCTTAGTATAGCTCGGGCTAGCTGGCACACCATTTTATATGGAGCCCAAGTATATGTTGGGCTCCGGTATTTAATTTAATACGTTTAGATATTCTGTAAAAAATCTGGTTTAGTTGTTTCAGTCTTCAACTAATGATGAAGATGTGAGTGATGATGAGTATGATTATGATAGGCCTTCCACTAGTACTAATTCTTTCCATAGTCATATTAGAAAGAAAAAACCACAAACCTGTGATCTTAGGTCTATGGAAATAGAACAATTGTCTAGTGAAGATAGCCCTTAACAATTGTTCATTGTGAATGTTCAGCTGAACACCCTATTCCAGCTGAAATTATCAAGCTTTCTCATGATAATGAAGTTGTGTGTGGACCGCCTAATGTTAATAAAATACAGGCTAAAAAGAATAAACCTACAGATTTTGAACTTGGAGTAATGTGGATAATCAACCACAGCTTCCAGTATTTGATGAAATGAGTGATGTTAGCGCTGCGATTGATGAAACAACATCAACGGCTTTCAGTATTTTTTAAATTTTTTGTCAGAAACGTTGAATTCACGTCTGAGACTAACAACAATACCAAAATTGTAGTTGATAAACTAAAACGTTCAAATAAGTTAAAAGAAGAAAAATAGTTTATGGGAAAAATGGGCAACGCTGAAGTTACATGAAGTGTATACTTTCTTTTCAGTGGTTTTGGATATGTGCATTGTCAAAAAACCAGAACTGAGTGAGAGTCTACTGTGACATATATCAAATCAACTTATGCAGCCTCAGTAATGGGTAGAGACAGGTTTTATGCTATTTTAGCAAATTTTCACATAAGTGACAACTCAACTTATGTCGCCTACAAAAACCCTGGCCATGATCCTCTACATAAACTAAGACCATATATAGATCACTTACTTGCTACTTTCTCTCAATCCTTTTTATCCTGAAGAAAAATTCTCTATTGATGAAGGAAACTATGGTTTTAGGGGTTGAATGAGGTTTAGGGTTTACAATAAAAACAAACCGGACAAACATGGTATGAAGTTGTATGTTGTTTATGATGCATCAACTGGCTATGTTCTGAAGTTTGAACCATATACAGGTAAATCTGACAACATTAGAACTCTCTCTCTCTATTTGAAAGATAGCTGTCAGATTATTTAGAAAAATACCGCACTGTGTACATGGACAGATTTTATAGCTCTCCAATCCTTTTTTATTTTTTGTGGGGCAAAAATACTAAATCTTTTGGATCTTGTATGTCCAACAGAGTTCAGCTGCCGAAAACTGTTACAAAAAAAAACTAAATAAGGTAAATATTTATTCATGAGAGGACAACTTTTATTTTCTTTGAAGTGAATAGATAACAGAGATGTTTTGGCTTTGTCAAAGAGACACAAAATTACTACAACTGATTTTTTGTTGCACGGAAAAGAAGGTATGGTTCTAGAAAACAAACCAGATCTTATAGACTACATCAAGAACAAAACCTGTGTGGATAGAAGTAATCAAATGATTGCTTATTACCCCTTCAAGAGAAAGCAATTTAAGTGGTGGAAAGAAAATGTTCTTCCGTTTATTTATGATGTCTATTGTCAACGCTGTCAACTTGTACCGTGCAACCAGGCCCGAAAGAATGAGAAAGTTTTGTCACATGGATAAGTTTATAATGGCAATAAGAAAAGCTCTGAGAAATAAGGGAGAAGCTTTATTTCAAGCTGAATCATCAACACCACCTACCAAGACAAATTGAGTGACGGCAAGACACTTCCCTGACAAAATTCCAGCCACAGGGAATAAATTACAACCAACAAGAGTTTGCAAAGTTTGCTCAGAAAAATCAAAGGCTGTTACAGGAAAGAGTGGAAGGAAACAAACTTCTTGGTGGTGTAAGGACTGTGAGACTGCACTGTGTGTAACTCAGTGCTTCAGACTGTATCACACACAAGCTATGTCTAAGCCTACTGTGTCCATTTCTCGTTCATGGTCAATGGAATAAGTTGCATGTTTGCATTTTATAATTTTAGTTTACATGCACTAAGATGATTTCTTTTTCCTTTATGTTAATGTTATATCAATAGACAATATTCTTTATTCATAAACGTTGAGTTTACAATTTTTGTCAATACTATAAAGGACATACAGAACATAAAGTTTAAAATATCAGTTCATGATGCAATTGATTTCCAGTTCATAAACTCTTGAATAGTGTAGAAGGTAGCCGGAGAAACCAACTTTCTTCAGGTGTTTGACTGGTGTTTTCTTCAGAGTCTGGTAGAATGTTGAAATAGTTGCTCCTTTGTATGATGGTTTCCTCTCATATAAACTTAAGTGGTGTTTCAAGAGCAAAGTGGTGTCTATTTCTTGGGTTGTAGCAGTGATGGTCTCCAGTTCTAGTCTGTCCAGTTACGGGGTGCAAAATAGTATCAATTATATAAAGAGCTACTACACTGTTAAAATCCTCAGTTCTCTGAAGGCTTCCCTGCAGCTGTCTCGTGGCCTCAGTCCAGTAAGAACTCTGGTGGTTCTCTTTTATATTACTAATACTCTTTGTAAATTTGTTGCTATTGTACTTCCCCATACAATCAAAAAGACATTTGTAGAACATTAGGTCATTGAAAAATAAAACATTTATACAATGTTAAAACTTCATTTTTTTATAATTTTGTTTACTTTATAATTTTATTCAACTAATTATTTTTTCATAAACAGGCATATTTGATAAAAGTACATGTTCTTTAATTTGAGATATAATATGTTGGGTTTAAACAATATCTTTATAGTTAAAAAAACAATTTAAATCACAGAAAAACTGCCAGTATACTGAGTAAATCCATTGTTATAGGCCTAGGGTTTAATGTGTTAAATATTTTCTAAAATTTAAATCTAAAACAAATTTCTGCCATTTACTTTGGTGAACTTTGGCTAAAAGTGTCAAACAGTTTTTTAGGGTCAGTTAACTTTGGATTACGTCTCGTAAATATTACAATTATTTTCCTGAATTATTAAATATTCTGAGATACTACATTTCAATGTTTCTCACCTTTTAACCTTTTGAACGCCGATTTAAATTTAGTATTTTTTTAGATTACGCTCATTTAAGGTGAAAAAATGAAAATGAAAATTCCTTAAAGCTATTGTTTGTTTTGTTAATCATTCCTAATGACTAATAACACACAAAAAAGTAAATTTTACAATAATGTAATACTTCTATTAAAATAACCACATTTTTTAATAATAATGGAATATTTCAATAAAAATCAAATTCAGGTTACAGAGTAATTAAATAAATGTGATGAAAAATATGAAAACTATGTACAAGAATCAGAAAACAAATAAAGTGTAATATGCTGATCTTGATTAGTTTATAAGTTCTGATGATAGATTTAGTCAGTTGTATGGTAAACTTCAAAACACAAATCGGGATGAAGCCATGGGGTCTCGGAACATGACTTGCAGGAGTACATTGTCTCCTTTTGTAATCCATTTCTTGTACAAACAACACACCTGGATCCTTGAGCTCTTTTCCCCATAAAATGTTGCTTGCTTTTTTCTTGAGGAACATTTAGAGTTGGTCTTCCACGCTTTCTTCGTAGTGTACGTAGATTTACTCTATATGCTACCAAGTCGTAAACCAAACTTTTCCTAAAATCTTTATGGGTAAGTAGTTTTTTCCAGCTGCTTCTTGAACATTTTTGTTTAACAAGTAAGAGTTGACAGTGACCACTTCTAAAAGCAAAAAAAAAAAACCTTACGGTACCATTTCTTCGTACGCCTCATGAACTGATAAGACGCGATAAAATGGTCGCTTCTATCAACTGCTCTCATTCTTTTGGTATAGTCTGTTACTACATCTGGTTTAGGGGTTGGAGGATTATTTGGCCATTTACTTTGTACAAGGCTGCTCCCTTTGCCCTTCGTACTCAACATGTGCACGACCCTTTTATCCTTCCAGGACACGGCCTATAAATCTCCTTTTCTTTTGGAGAGAACATCTCCTTTCTTGAGCTTTTTACTATCAGCTTTCAAATTAGGAGGCATACCAACTCGGTTTGGCATAACAGTACCAGTTAAAACACACCCTAAATCAAGGAGTTCTTTAGCAACTTCAGGGCTTGTGTAGTAACGGTCTGTATAAACTTGTAATCCTACATAAGGGTTTTGAGGATCTTTCTGCAAGATTGACTCACAAAGCACTTTTACGATTTGTGTAGTCTTGAGAAGGGTAAAATTAGGAATTAGGGTTTGCTTCCCATAATAAGGTATAAAATTGTATATATACCCATTTGTACTGTCTGAAATTACAAATATTTTTATTCCAAATTTAGTGGGTTTCTGTGAATTGTAGACTCTGAAAGATCAATCAATCAATCAAAATGCTTTATTTACAATTTCATCAAGAAAATGTAATGGCGTCAAAATACAGAAATTGTCTTCATGCTTCTTGCTTTACAAAATTAGTAGGTTTGTGTCATGGTTAAAGAATTCCTCCAATGTGTATAGCGGTCGTTCCACCAGCCAGTCCTGTAGTTGTCTCTTCAGTTGTTGGGTGTTCAGGTTCTTCAGTGATTCTGGTAGTGCATTATACAGTTTACGTCCGATGTACGACGGCTTCTTGCTGTACTGTGTAGTGTGGTGCAGTGGAAGTATGTAGTCTTTTGCTCGTCTCGTGTTGTAGTGGTGGATATTCTCCCCTCGTCTGTAGTCCTGCTGGTGTGTGTGGGTAACAACAGTGTGGATATAGAGACTTATCACTGTTAGAATTCCTAGTGCTTTTGAAAGATTCTCTACAACTCTCTGTTGGTTTTAGATCAGCAAGTGTTCTTATTGCTTTCTTTTGTAGGACTAGGATTCTATTTAGGTTTTGTTTGGTTGTGCCACCCCACACTATCAAACCCTACCTAATGTGGGATTCAATCAAGGCGTAGTAGGCTGCTTTCGCTATATCGAGTCCTCCAATCCACTTCATTCTTCTCACAACAAAAACTCCTGATGCCAGCTTCTTGCTCAAATTATTGACATGAGTAGTCCAGGAAAGATCAGAGGTCTATGGTTCATCATCATCATCATCGTTAGACGTTTTCCGTTCTCACGGGTCGTCGTACACAGCCTCCTCCACTTTAGTCTATCGTTCCATGTCTCCTCTTCATCCACCTGTATTTTCTGTAGTCCCCTTCTCTCTATGTCTTTCCACACTTGGTCCTTCCATCTTCCTCTCGGTCTTCCTCTTGGTCTTCTTCCTCCTTCCTCCTTCTCCAGTGCTATTCTAGGCATTCTATTATCTCCCATCCTCTTCACATGCCCCATCCACTGTATTCTTCTTCCTTCCATTGTCTCTTGCAGTGAAAATACCTTCAATCTTTCTCTGGTTATTTCGTTCCTTATTCTATCTCTTCTTGTAGTCTTCTCTATCCCTCTTAAAAAATCTCATTTCTGCAGCTTGCAATCTGCTTAAATCATTTTAGTCCACGTCCACGTCTCTGCTCCATATAATAAAATTGGTTGGAATAAGATTTATACATCAATACTTTTGATTCTTTCCCAATGTTCCAACTCCACACAATCTTCTTTACCATATTGAAAAAACTTTCCACTCTTCCATATTCTGTTTTCCTATCTCTTCTCTTATTGTGCCCCTTATCTGTTATGATACTTCCTAAATAACAGAATTCCTTCACCTTTTCAAGTCTCTTTTCCTTCAACTAACACGTCTTTGTTATTTCCATCCCTTCTCTCTACTTTCATTACTTTACATTTTTGTATGTTCATCTCTAAACCATATTTCTTCGCCACTTTTGCCCATTTGTTTAAACTCTCGTTCTAACTCTTCTTCCCTATTTTCCCATATCATTATGTCATCCGCATATGCTATTGTTCTTAAGTTCTTCTGCTCCTCTGTTTCCTTGTACTTCTAGAATAATTTCATCCATTATAATATTGAAAAGGAAAGGTGACAATATGCTTCCCTGCCTTACTCCTCTCTCTGTTTTAAAAGTATCTGTATATTTTTCTTCAATTCTTACCCTGTTTTTACATTATGCCGTACAGGTTCTTTATTCTTTCTACTATTCCCTCACGCAATCCTCTCTTTCTCATACTCTCCCATATCCTTTCTCTCAGTACCTTATCATATGCCTTCCTTAAAAATAATAAAATAATAATCCTTTAAAATAATAATAAAACTTGCTTTCAAAAAAATAAGAACAGCCTTGGAAAGGATGGAAAATTTACAGCAACGACCCGGCAATTGTTTAAGGTTAAGATTTGGTACAATAATGTTGTGTGACGCTTAGGAACAAGTTAGAAGAGGTAGTAGAGATGATGAAGAGAAGAAGAATAAACATAATGGGAATCAGTGAAACAAAGTGGAAAGGTAGTGGAAGTAGAGAAGTGGGACAGGGATACAGGATTTGGTGGTCTGGAGGAGAAATTGGAAGAAGAAATGGGAGTAGCTATAGTCATGGACAAAAAGATGACCAAGCAGAGTGATGAAAGTGGATGTGGTAAGTGAAAGAATTTATTAAGGTTACGGTCAGAATGGAGGGGGAGATAATGGACATAATACAGGTATACGCACCACAAACAGGATGCACGGACGATGAGAAGAGAGAGTTTGAAGAGGATCTGGAAAGACAAGTAAAAGAAGAAGAGAGAACAATAATAATTGGGGATTTTAACGCACAAGTGGGTAAGTTTAGACAAGGATATGAAGAGGTAATGGGATGTTATGGAGTAGAAACAAGGAATTTAGAAGGAGAAAATTTACTGGATTTTTGTTTAAGGAATGATATAGTGATAGGGAACACCTGGAACAAGAAAAGGGATAGCCACAAATACACAAGATACAATTGGAATGGTGAACAGCCAAGTTTAATAGATTATATATTAGTGAGGAAATGCCTGCAGCCATACATGGCAGATGTAAAAGTTATACCCAGTGAAAGTATGGGAGGAGATCACAGGCTGGTGGTAGCTGATTTTCAAAGAATGAGGTTTGGAAAGGATACATGCAAAAGACTAACAAGAATCAAGACATGGAAGTTAAAAGATACGAAAGTTAGAGAGGAGTGTTTGTAAATAACATTAGAGGAACGATACCCAAGGGGGAGGTCAAAACAGGAGAGGAGGAATGGACAAATTTCAAGAATGCTATAGTCAAAGCTGCAGAAGAAACATGTGGACGAACTTCAGGTAAAAGAAGGGATAAAGAGACCCCTTGGTGGAATGAAAGAATTGCTGAAGCAGTTAAAAACAAAATAGAGCTTGGCGAGAATGGTTTAAGGATTAGGTCAAACGAAAAGAGGGATAAATGGAAGAGACTTGCAAGGGCATCAGCAAAGATGATGAAGGAGGCAAAGGAGAGGACATGGAAGGATTTTGAAGAAAAACTGAAATCAAACTTCAAAGGAAATAAGAAGATTTTTTATGGGGTGATAAGGAACAAGACGAAACCTAAAGAAAATGTTGACTAAGGTGGTGGATGTTTCAGGGGAAATCAAATGGGAGGAGAAAGAGGTTTTGAAGACGTGGAAAGAGTATTTTAAGGAACTACTGGGAAGGAACAGAAAATGAAGAGGAAAGAAGAGATATGACAGAGGAAACAGAAGATGAAGAGGATTTTAGTATGTGCGAATTGGAAAAAAGCGGTTAAAGAGATGAAAGAGGGGAAATCTGCGGGAATAGACGAGCTGACGGCTGAGATGATAAAGGCGGCGGGCCCATTGGGAATTCAATGGTTGTACAGAGTAATGAGAGTGATTTGGAAGGAAAAGAAGATACCAGAAGACTGGAAAAATGGGAATAATAGTGCGATTTTTAAGAAAGGCAATAAACAAAAATGCGAGGAATTACAGGGGAATAACTTTGTTGTGCCATACACAAAAAATTTATGAAAAAATACTGTTGCAGAAAAATTAGACCAGTACTGGAAGAAACAGGAAGAGAGGAGCAATGTGGTTATAGGAAAGGTAGGTCAACGGTGGATGCTATTTTTGTGATGAGACAAGTGTTAGAAAAGAGGTGGGAATACGGAAAAGATACAATGGTAGCGTTTATAGACCTACAGAAGGCATATGATAAGAGTCTATGGTAACTCCCAGTAATTTGGCTTCTTTTTCTACCAAGAGATCAGGAATTTTTGGTATCTCGTCCAGTCGCCTACTAAAGTTTATGCAGGTTGTCTTTTTTGGATTTATTACCAGGTCGTTTTGGAGACAGTAGTGAAGTGTTTCTTGCATTGATGATATTATGTCAGAGTGGAGCTCTTCAGCAGTATTTGTGGTTAGAAGGAGAGTAGTGTCATCGGCATACATTACAGAGTTATAATTTATGGAATTTGGAAAATCATTGGTTAAAAAGGACAAACAGAAAAGGGCCCAAAACTGAGCCTTGTGGTACTCCTCTATTTGAGGGTTGAAAGGTGGATTTGAAGGATGTCTTCTTACCATTTGTTGATGTTTGTAATTCTACAAGCTGTTGGCGTCCTTCTAGGTAACTCGCTATCCAGTTCCCCGACCCTCCCCTGACACCTAGAGTTGCCAGTTTAGTTAGAATGAGGTCGTGTCCCAAGCAGTCGAAAGCTTTGCTATAGTCAACCATAACAGGCTGCTACAAGTTTGTTGTCCTCCAGCTGATCTGTGACAAATTCAAACTAGGCTGACTAATGCACTTAGTGTTTAATCTTCTTTTAAGAAGCCGTGCTGATGTTTTGTTAGCAGCTCTTGGTTTTGCAGATGTTCAGTCATCCTTTTGATTGCAATTTTTTCTATTATTTTTGAAAATGTGGATATCAATGAGATTGGCCGATAGTTCTCTAATTTTGTAGTTGTTCCAGTCTTGTGTTTTGGGTAAATCTTCGATAATTTTAGTAATGATGGGAAGTGTCCTTGTTCAAATGATTTATTTATCACAGCAGCAAGGGGGGCAGCGCGAGTTGTTCAGCACAATGCTTGACAGCCTTGGATGGTACCTCATCCAAACCACATGATAATTTTGATTTGAGAGAGCTAATTATTTCCAAAACTTCTTTTTCATTAGTTGGAGCAAAGTTGAACACTTCGATGTATTGCCTAATGGGAGGGTTTTGAATTGACTGCGGGACATAATGCAGATCATTTCTGTTTTTTATCAGTGTATTTTCTGCTACTTCTGCAAAAAAATTTATTTAGGGTTTTCAGCAATCAACGAGGGATTGTTTTCAAATGTACCATTTATTTCCATTTGAAGAGGTGTTACACTTGGATTTTAGCCTGCTTCTCTGAGTTTATTATGGTCCACAGTGCTTTTGATTTATTGTCGGATTTATTTATGTATTCTGTTGCTGCAGTACGTTTAAGGTTTCTAAGCTTGAGGTCGTAGTCTTTTTTCTTAGTGATCATTTCAGCCTTATCTGCAGCATTGCCAGTTATTTCATATTTCCGAAAGGCCCTGAGAAAAATTTCTTTTCAATCTCCTGGCTTCTTCATCGTACTTGCCATTTTGCTTAGATCTTTTTTTGGTGTTCTTGATTTCTTATTTGGGCAAGTTAAGTCCCAGATTCAGCCTTACATTCCTGTAAAAGGCATTGTACATTTCTTCAGCATCAGGGCTCATTATACACACAGCTCCAGTCTACTTTCATAAGCTCCGTTTATTTAAGATTTTGAAGATTTTGTTTACTGAAATTTCTTCTGTGTTCACTCACTGATGTTTTGTGGGATTTTACTTTCTAGGTGTAAAAGACATTGTTGGCCTGTGTGATCTGATAAGCCTGTTTGAAAAAATATTGAATTTGACAGTTGAATTGGGCGTTAGTGCATATGCAGTCTATAGATGATTTGCAAGTGTTAGTTATGCGTGTTTCTGGGAGAGGGAGGCGTATTATTCCATGACTTAGCAGCCTCTTCTTCAAAATGTTGGTTTTTCTGGATTGTCAGTTAGTCTGTCAAAAATTAACGTCACCCATTAAAAGTATTGGATTTGTCTCTGCTCGAATATTTTCCAGGATACTAGCTATCATCTCGATTGCTTGTTTACTTTGTCCTCCTGGAGGTCTATAAACTCCCAATATATGTAGTGATTGTTTGTTAATTTTGATCTTTATCAAGGCTGCTTCACACACTAATTCTATGCAGTAGTTGGCAATATCCGCTGCTTCTCCCTCAATGCCTGATGTTTCCTCCAGATATATCGCAACTCCTCCAAGTTTATGATTGCCTCTGCTGAAAGCTGTAATTAGTTTATATCCATGAATTGATATTGAGCGTAGATTATCTTGATTTAGCCCATGTTCAGTTAATATCAGTACTGTTGGGCGCAACTGGTTCAGAAAGTGATTTAGCCTCTCAACTTTTTTAGACAGTCCCCTTATATTCTGGTGGAAAATTGAGATTTCTGAGGCTGAGTCCTTTTTTCAGAGTGGAGTTGATGAAAATCCTGTGGTTTTGTATGTTTTTGTGTCTTTCCTGTTTTGGTTGGCAGTTTTCTAAAAAAGCGTTTTTCATTTTTTGAGGCGACTTCCATATTGATGTATATTTGTGGGGGTTTGACTTTGGTTAGAAAAGTTTTTACTGATGGGTTCATTTTGGCGTTGCTGGGTTTGAAAATGGTCATTTTCTGAGCATCCCTTGAGGGCTTCAAGTTCTCTAGTTACAAACTCCTCAAGGGGTTTCTCCACTTGGGAGGATTTTAGCACTCAGTGGTGGTTTCTTCTCTCTTCTGATCCCTTCAATTAATCCTTCATTTACAGTAGTCCTTCTCAAGCCTGTTTCTACATTGGCAGGTTCTTCATGCCGAGCTTTGTTTTTGGCTACTTGGAGAGATACACTGAAATGGTTCCTCTCCTTCCCAGTTTGTTTTTTGCTCTTACTTATGTTATGGTTTTTAGAACAAGGAAGACTCTTTGCAGTGGGTGTACTTTGTGTGAGTGGCTGGTGGTGTTGCAGGGTTTGTTTGTTCACCTTGCTTAAGCAGTTTTTCTTGCAAAGTTACCACAGAGCATTCTAGTTGGTCTTGTCGAATCTTCAGTTGAGTCAGCTCAATTAATAGAGAGGCAGAGTAGTTGGGAACATAAAATTCTGAGTAATCTGTTTGTGTTTCTGAAGCGCTAGTGAGTTTAGGTGTCTGAGGGTAGGCCCGTTTTGTCATCTTGGTTTAATTTCGGTTTGTTTATTATTACATGTAATTGCTTCACTGGTGTTGGACTTGACGGTGCTGTTTGTGTAGGCTGTGGCTGGTTGTATGGTTTGCGTTTCTACATTTTTGAATTTCTTTGAGTCTTGTTGGTTTTTGTCCAGCAAATCTCTTTGTCCAGATTTTTCTCTTTTGAGATTAAGGATTATTTGTTCTAGTTCTAATATTTTATTTGCTTGTTCATCAAAAATGAGAGTCTGTCTTGTGTCATGATCCTCGTTAAAAGTTCTGTAGTTCTTGTCTATTTTGTTTTTCCTTTGCGATCTGGGCTATAGCTTCTTGTAGTTTTCTTCCCGATTCTTCAATTTTTTGTAGGTATTTTTCCTCGGCTTCAGTTCGATCTTCCAGTGTTGCCTCCAGTTCAGCAAGTTTAGCCTCCAGCGCTGAGTTTCGGGTGCTTAGGTCCTCAGCATCCTTTTTCAGCTCCAAGTTTTCAGCCAAAAGAAGACTGCCCACCTCTGCTGCCAATGCCAGAGATGTCTCAAGATCATCTTCCTCTTGTCCCTCTTGATCTTTTACCTTTGTTTTTACAGCACTCAAGCTCAGCTCCAGATCAGATATAACTGTGTTTCTATTTTCCTTGACCTTGTGGTATCCTGATGGGCTGGGTGTCTTAGATGTGGGACGTTGTTCTGCTTCTCCTATTGCCACAAAGGTTAATTCTTGACATAGAGCCGTTTTGGGCAGTCATTGAGGTCTTACAATTTTCACATGTCCATGTTTTTATTTCATCTTGGGTCAATTTTTTTAGGTGCTTGTCAGATATATTCACACAGCCCACCATGGTACCACTGGCTACAGGACCCAGTACATATTATACCGGAGTATCTTACCCCGATACTGCAAACACCACAGGGGTATTTGGGACGTTTCCGAATTTGTTTTTGGCATGTTAAAAGTTCTTTGTGACAGGGGAGGTTCAGAAAACAGTAATGATAAAAGTTGATCAGTTTGATTTAATTCTGTTTGGCTGGTTCAGAATCTGTCAGTTTATAAAAATGGTTCATTGAGGAAGAAATTATCAGTATTAATAAAAATAATAGAATTATTAATAAAATTATTAATAAAATTGATCAGTTTGTTTTAATTCTGTTTGGCTGGTTCAGAAAATTACAAAAATGGTTCCTTGAAGAAGTGTATTAAAATGACAGCAATTTGTCTTGTATTTAAATGAGAGAAAGGGTTTCCCTCTTCAAACTTCTTGTTGTCAACAGTTTGCAGTTCAATAGTGTAGATGCAGCCGTTGAGGTAGAATGTGTCATATGCTAGATGTTGTGCAGTGATGACCTTGCCAGTGTAATGTAACCACGGTTGAGGTAGGTTCTGTAGGAATGTCTGCCACTGCTGTGTCAGCACAGGTGTTGCGTTGCCACTGTAGCTTGGTAAAAAGAGTACTGAATTCAAATAATTAAGTTTTGTCACTGTAGATGTCTTGATATTAAGACATATTTGTGCTTAATTCCAAACAAAACATTATTCAAGTTCTAAAAGCTTGCTGTCAATGATGCTTAAATATGTGGCTTTAATCAAAGTGGCTTTGATGTGTCAGTTTGTGACAGCATATATTGTTTTCTCTTCTTTTGAGTTACGTCTTTAAGTGATTTTCATGACTAAAATACACTTACAGTTTAGTGGTGTTTAATGATGTGCAGATCAGTAAGTATTTTGTTGTTTTTACTCACTAAAACTTCACAATTAATGGGAGCACTTTCACAGTTGATGATGAGTGTCGGCCATCTTGGTGGTTACCAAGATACTTTTCCCTTGAAAGAAATAATACTTTCGTCCACAGCTACATATTTACTAGTATTATAAAATAGAGCACACTTTTCCCGTATGTGATCTACAAATGGCTGAATCAGGTATCCTTTGGGTTTTGCATCACCCTGACCTACTTCATGGTAGAAATGAATGTTCCAAAATAGGTTCAAAAATTAATTTTTCTAAAAAACATCGCTGATAAATGGGATTCTACTATCTCATTTTGTAGAAAAGTATGCCTCAACTGAAGTCAGTGGCATCAAACCCATGTTTATAATAATGCCAATAAAAGCTTTGAAATCACAAGGATTTATATCTACCCATTTGTTTACTCATGCATGAGGAGAGTGAGTGTTATCTTTTCGTTTGTTGGCATAAATATTGGTTTCATCACAAATAAATTGTACTATATCATTCATAAATAATTCAAAATATTCTATGGGTTTGGTGTTGCTGTCAAAATGAGATGGTAAACTGGACTGTGATTCACATTATAAATTGGTATACTTTTAGATGGCCCAGGATCATCATTTATAACATTGATCCATACAGATGTAGGCGTAGGTTGAGCATTATTGTGCAAGGTAGGACTGCTTACCTGTTGCTGACATAGGTCTAGGCCTAATACTTTTGTGGTTGTTGAACATTCACATCATCATTATCGTCACTGTCAGTATAATTGTTTGAAAGAGTATCACTAATATCATCTTCATCCACATCATTATAAGCACTAGAAAACGTAGCATTCAAAACGTTAGCAACAAAATCGTCATAATCAGAACCGTCAGGGTGATGAGCCATAATTACACAACAGACAAAACAATAAAAACTTGATTATAACACCTAAAACATGGTAACCATAACTTTTTACAACTGTTTGTATAAGGAATGACAACGCAAGAACACTTCCCAAAGGCACAATGCGTGCTCCACTGACAGTCGGTAATGGCGGATAGTATCGTCATTGGCGCACAGATGGGAGTGGGAGAACAGCTGCCAGCAACAAAAAAATGTATTGTTTTACCTACTGCGGCCAGCTGACAGCTGCACCTAGATTATTTGGTCAAGCCAGTACATTACTTAGTATTGTGGCTTATATATTGAGCTTATAAACTTCAAAAACAGTAATAAAATATTTTTTATCGATTGGCGGATTATTTCGTCTTTGCCGTTATAAGACCTAAAAACATTGCGGATAATTCGTCTGCAGCGTGCTAAGGGTTACACCTTCCTCTCAAAATATTTCAAAACCACAATTAGCCACATCAGTCTAGCCATTCAGTTAGTATTAATAATGAAACTGCTCAAAAATATCAATTTTCATATTATACAAACTTTTCTCTACTTTCTATGATTAAATTATTGATGTATAATACCTAGAAACCTGCCCTAGCTCATAACGAAGCCAACAGTGAAAACTATATCAACATCCGTGGAGTAGTTTATAAATAATTGTAATGCACAAACAGACCAACACTAAAAGTGACTTTAAATTATACTATGTATTGATTAGATATTACATTACTTTGTTTTATAAGTATATTTTTTAGGAAAAATTGTTAAAATTTAAATTTTTTATCATAAAAGTAGGGAGGTTTACCTTTATGCAGTTGCAAATATTAGGGAAAAATAAACAATGGCAGAACTTCTGTAAAACTAACTTTTAAGGATGCAAGAAATGGAAGAACATCTATGATGCCAAAACTTTTGAAAATGCTGGCTTTTTGTGTTTGTATATGTTGGGAGAACATTAGTATTTCCAAAATTTTTGGAACAGTGGTATTTAAAGATTGCTAGTTGGGAGACAATAGACAATAGACAGTATCCTTTATTATAATTTCTTCAAGAAATGTTACAGCGTCAAATTAGTATAATAGATAAGCTTCTTCAGTGTTATGTGGGGTCTCCCCAAGTAAAGAATTCATTTAGGGTGTAGAAAGCCTTGTCTAGCAGCCATCTCTGTAGCTTCCTCTTCATCAGCACAGGGCCTCCAGCTTTCAAGTGGTCTGGTATCTTGTTTAGCATCTTCACTCCTGCATACAATGGTTTCCTTTCATACATGGCTGTTCTGTGACCTGGCAGCACATAGTTTCCTGCATATCTGGTGTTGTATTCATGCACGTCACTTTGTTTAGGGGGATAGTATCTAGGATGTAGATGGAAGTGACCGTCAGGATGTTCAGGTTCTTGAAAACATCTCTACAGCTTTGTCTTGGACTTAAGCCTGCTATTACTCTGATTGCCCTTTTCTGCATACCCAGGACGCGGTTGACATTGCCCATAGTGGATCCACCCCAGACAGTAATACCATAGCGTAAATGGCTTTCAAACAATGCATAGTATGCAGTCCTTATTGCCTCAGGGGTACTAGTTGCCTTGATTCGTTTTATGGCATAGAGAGCTGACCCGAGTTTTAGGCAAAGATTGTCCACTTGATTATTCCAAGATAAGTTTTCATCAAGTATGACACCTACATGTTTGATTTTGTCAGCTGCTGTCAGGTTGGGCATTTCAGATACTGTAGACTTTTTATTCCCAAATGACATTTGCTTGGTCTTAATTTCATTGAGAACTAAGTCATTTTTCATACAGTAGTCTTGTGTCATATTGAAGGCAATAAAAGTGTTCACTTCTAGTTGATCTACGTTTCTGTTTGCAGTAAGCAGCACAGTGTCATCCGCATACATGACCATCTTACTGTATTCCTCTAGATGTTCTGGAAAATCATTGATAAACAGCACAAACAGAATTGGCCCTAGGACAGAGCCCTGGGGAACTCCTCTGTTAGTCAGTACCAATTCAGATCTGACAGTATTTGTAAATCCTCTTGTTGTGTGTTTTAGTTCTACCATTTGGCTTCGTCCTTTTAGATAACTTGCAAACCATTTTAGTGCTGTTCGTTGGATTCCTAAATTTTGTAGTTTAGCTAGAATAAGATCATGTCCCAGGCAGTCAAAAGCCTTGCTTAGGTCAAGATACAGGCTGGTGATAGTGTAGCCATTTTCTATGTTTCTATGTCTATCAGTGCAGTTGTGGTTGATTTTCCAGTAATGAACCCATGTTGGCTGTCTGTCAATGATTGGTTTTGACTAAGATGTTCCTGGAGTCTTACTTTAACAATCTTCTCAATAAGTTTGGAGACAGATGAGAGCAGTGAGATAGGTCGGTAGTTAGAAATGTTTTGTAGGTCCCTTTGCTTGTGTTTTGGAAATACCTTGGCTATCTTCAACTTGGATGGAAAAGTGCCCTCTGCCATGGACATGTTGACGATCTTCACTAGAGGCGATATTAGCTCATCTGCACATGTTTTCAGGATTTTTGAAGATATTTCATTGATGCCTGAGGATGTGGAGTTCTTTAATGATTGAATGGTTCTGCCTATCCCGTCAGGTGTTGTTGGACGTAAAGAAGTAAGAGTATTGTCTGTGGTAGCTGGAAGATTTTGAATTATTGGTGGTGTGTTATATATTTTGTTCTGTTTTAGTGTTTTCTCAGCTATGTTTACAAAATAATAATTAAAGCGATTTGCTACATCTGTAGGGTCAGTAAATTTTATTCCATTGTCATTTAGTTCTATTGTAGGATTGTTGTCAAGTTCTTTCCTCCCTTTCCTCTCACTATTGATGGTGTCCCATATGGCTTTGGCTTTGTTTTCTGCTTGTTCAATGTATGCAGCACATGTTTCCTGCCTTGCCTTCTTTAATTTTTGGTCGTAGGATTTCTTTTTATCTGTGGCTGTCTTCTTGTCATCGGGATGGCCAGTTAAGAGAAATCTGTCTTGCGCTTTTAAAAACTCCTTTTTAAGTGTCATAATTTCTTCATCATACCTCAGTCGTTTACCCCTTTTTTGTGTAGTTCGAGATCTTTTTTTTGGACATGCATCGTCAAGTGCAAGCTGGAGCGTTTGGTTGAAATTAAAGTAGGCCTCTTCCACATCATTTGCTGTCAAAACAGAATCCCAGGTAACAAGGGAGAGTTCATTTTTTTAAAACAGCAGATTGTTGTAGTTAAAATTCCGTCTAGAAGTGTATGTCATTTCTGCTTTCATTTTTGGAAAGTCCAGTGTGCAGTATTGTCCTGTGTGGTCTGATAGACCTGTGTGAGAGACCACTACTTTAATCCTGTCATGAATGTTTGAACACACCATATCAATTGAGGACACTGAGGTCTCTGAGATTCTTGTGGCTGGGAGATCAAGTCTTCTTATGTTGTAACCAGCCAGTAGCGCATTTAGTGCAACGGATTCTCTAGAGGCCTCGTCTAAACTGTCAATGTTAATATCCCCCATGATAAGTGTGTCATTTCTCTGAGTAGGAAGGCTGTCGAGGGCATCTGCCAGAACTTGTAGTGATGTATCAAGGTCAGCACAAGGTGGTCGATACACTCCAAGCAGGAACAAGCTCTTCTTCTTGTTTATGTGTATTTTTACTGCCATTACCTCACATACCATTTCTAAGCTGTACTCTTCAATCTCTAAATTTCCAGTTTTGTTGGCTATATTGTTATGCCTATAAATAACAACCCCTCCTTTGATATGTTCTTTCCTTCCATATGCACTGATAAGTGTGTAATCAGCCAACTTGGCATGGTTTATTACATTGCTTCTCAGTCCATGTTCTGTAAGAATTATAAAGTCCGGGTTAGTGCTATGCAAAAGGTGTTCCGGTCTTTCAATTTTGTTTGTCATCCTGTCCATATTTTGGTGGAAGAAGTTAAGCTGATTTGGAAGTTTACTTCTTGAATTTATTTGAACTTGTTGTTTTGTGTGTAAATTAGACTGTTTGCTGGGTGGGCCAAGTTTACAAATATCCTGGTTTTGAATTTGCTCGTTTTTCTTGGGTAAAGGTCTAAAAAATTCTTATTTTGATGTATTTGGCCATCCCTCCATTGTTTTGGTGGCGAATAGTTGTTTGGGAAATCAACCTGTGCTTGTGTTATTATGTATTGATTATTGTGCGCAGGGGTGAGTGGTGAAGAAAGTTGGTCAGATGGATTTATGTAGTGAATGATGCCAAAACTTCTGCCAAAACTAGCTTTTGATCCTTTCCACGTGGTAGACAGACGTATCCCAACGGTGGAGTTTAAACTAAATGGCAAATCCGATTATATCTAAAATAATATATATATATGGAGAGTTTTGCAGTTTGTAATAAGAAAATATGGCTGGAGCGTGCTCATTGTGGTTGGCCACTACTACAGTCCACAACAGGGAGAGAGGGAAGCGGTTTGACTCGCCCCAAACACCTTCTTGTCTTGCGTGTTCCACTAAGCCTAACATATTCTTTTTATGACTGTGTGGAATTTGATGTGAGAGAAAATTTGGACGAAAATGATGGTTTCATCAAAAACATTTCTGATTTAGTGTGGTGATTAATATGATCATACAGAATTGGGTTTTGAGGATTGTGACACTGACTTTGACCCTGATTATGTTGTTCCTGGTTCATCCTGAAGAACAGATTGTACAACCATGTAGAGGTAAATCTAAACATACAGTGTTAGATCATATTTTGGTTTTTAGTGTTTTATATGTCACCATTGTCCCCTTTTGAATGTTTCAAATTATGTGCATGCCAATTTACATAGTTCTCCGGATCAAATTTTGGTCTTAGACTTAGGCTCACATTGAAGAAGACAATGACAAGGAACGCCTAAACCCTCTCTTTTGATTGTAACGAGACCCAGAGCCAAAACACTGTCCTCCACATAATGCCCCACCAATTTCATATTTTGACTTATTTTTTTATCTAACTTAGAATATGTTTATGAGAACCAATAGTTCAGATCAAATGCTAGAATATGTTTATGAGAATCATTTGTTCAGATCAAATGCTGTACTGCTACATCAATTAATGCAGAACAGTAAAATATTAACAGTAAATTATTGAAATATTTTCAATATTTTTTGCTTTTGTGACCTTGAATTAATATATGAGGGCTACCTAAAAAGCAAGATTCATTTCGCTCTGCAGCCTCCACTACCGTAGCCATTTTGATATCAGGGCTCCGTTCTGTGACTATCCAGCTGTGCTAGTGAGATGTTACTGTTGCTCCTTGTTGTTATACAATAGAAGTTTAAAATGTGTGACTCAATATAAAATCCTTCGAGTTGTGAAGTACATTCAGTAATATGGATTTTGATGGCTAAGTACAATAAACCAATTGAAATTTACAATGAATTTTGTGAAGTTTATGGGAACAATGTGATTACTGAAAGTGGAGTGCGCCAGTGGTGCATTAGGTTTAAAAATTGGTGAACTAAAGTCAATGAGAAGATTAACGATCGCCGATTCACAATAATAGAACTCTCACTTAGTTTTCCTCAAATTTCAGAAGTGTTACACGAAATTGTTATGCAGGAGTTAGGTTACCAAAAATTTTGTGCTGGATGGGGGTACTGGAATCCTAACAGAAACCTGTAATTAGCGTATGGCTGCTTCATTGACATTTTTGGAGACTTATGAAAAGATAGTGACTTGCTGCTCGATAAAATCACTACAGGAGATGAGACTTGGGTAAAACATGTGAATTGCAAAATCAAATTACAGTCTATGGAGTTATGGACTGAGGGCACACATGACGACATAGAATGGTGGGAGGGTGTGACTACTTGGTTGAAGTTTTAGGTGACAGAGTTTTATAACGCTAGATTTTCAAAACTAGTTCACCGCTATGATAAGTGCCTAATGTGTATGGTGACTGTTGAAAAGTAATATTTTAGTGTCACTTTCAAATGTGTATGATACAGCTTTTTTTCTTATACTTTGTTTTTAGTTTATATCAGAATACAATATATTTTCTGGATAGCCCTTGTATAAAGAAAATAGCTCTAGTAAGCTTTTGATCAGATTTTAGTTTATGTGTACAACTATGGAAGAGCTATTCAGTGAATGGCAGAGGGAGAATGCTGGTGGACCTGTCATGAATGTCAAAGTAAGAGGCAACTTAGGTCCTCAAGCCTAATTAGGACTTATATCTCTTCCAGGGAAAATGTTGAAAACTGCAGTTTTTGCAACCTTCAAACTGAAAGCAGAATAGTAAGAACTGCAGAAAACATGTTCACTTAATATGTTTTGGGAAGCACAAATGCTAATGGGGGGCAGTGAAGGACTATAGCCTACAATATACCTGTAAATGTATATAAATTATTTTGTAAATAGTTATCAAAGTGCATTTTTATTCAGTTCAGTACAAAGAGTGACATAGCTTAAAAATAAATTTGGAAAGATTATCATAATTTCTGCATTTATTTGTACTTAAGTATGTAATTGTTTTAAAAAAGGTAGATATACATTTTATAGTAAAACCACTTCATTATAAAAACAAAAGATTGAATTTATTTATTTCTGATTAAGAAAGTTGCACATTTTTATATGGGACACTACATTTTACTCAAATTAAGGCTGGCTACCTTAGCACGACACCTGCTCTATAACACACCACAAAATACAGGTCTGATAGTAAAAGGATTAAAACATTTTTTTTAGTTATCTTGACTTTAGAGTGAAACTATGAAAATCGTTAGTGGCGGCGTGCAAAGGTTTAAGGTTGCAGATGTTAACAGTACATGATATATGCCTGAAGTTATAGGAAGCTTTATAAGAATACAAATGTTGATGAGAAAAACGTCAATTATTCCAGAACTCTTAAGAGTACTTAGATCTCTTTATATAAATAACACAATAAATTGTGTCATTGAGTAGACTATATTGTAGTAGCCAGCTACTGCACACAGGCTATGGCAAGAATGGTGACCAAGAGTCATAGTTTGTATCTGTGATTTGGTTTTTGAAACTGTGTACCCTTCTTTCCAATGTACACTTTTGAGTATTTTTTATCACAGTTGTGTTTTTATTTACTGTTGCAAATGTTTGGTGGAGAAACCCTCAAGGAAAAGTCTTTTAGAGAAATTAAATCATACATTAAAAGTCGTTGAAAGACCATCTAAATAAAAGAAATTAGGTGTTGCTTGATAATTTTAACTTAATCCTTCTGCATTAGAGACAAACATTAAGGATAATGAAAAGACAAGGTTGAATATGAACTCCATAAACTTGGCTAAAAGACAAAGAATCTTTTGTAGGAGTTAATGTAAAATGAGATGATTGTCATTTAAAAAGTTTCATTTAACTATAACAGGGGTGGCCACCCGAGCTGGGAATTTTCCCATTTAATTTCAAAAATAAGTTTTCCGTCTCCAAGAACTTGTAAAATCAAGACATTGTATTTTACACGTTATGGCTCGTGAAATTGATAATGAAGATCGACAAGTGAGCTACCTTACGCCAGTTGATCTAAGGTTGCCTCCACTAGTGTAGTGAGTTTATTTTGGTTAGTTCTACTCCTGTGCTGTGGCAAGCCTCCACCCCCCCCAAAAAAAAAGAAAAGAAAAACTTAACAATGCATTGGACAAATAAAATGATCGATCGTTTCTGACTGAAATGAGTGGTACGCTTTAAGCGGCAGAGCAGAAGTGACTGCGATACAAACGTGTTTTTTGTATTAATTTGTATTTTAGTGTAAGTATTATTCAGTTGCCGAAGTGGGGTCTCTGGACGAAGTTGTCCAACTCTTACTCTTTAGAGAAAATAGTGTTTTGGAAAAACGTATATTAGACAGATAGCACAGGCCTAAAATGTACAATGTTATAAACAGGCTTTAGAGTTCGGTTCGTTGAATAATACAATGTTTGGCAGTTTGATAAGAGGTACAGCCCGGGTTTTTGAGTACATCAAGATGTCAGTTGGATTTATACAAAGCATAATGAGATACTTTTTGGAGAACAAGGTAGTGGGTTAGTTGCAACAAGTAACGTCGAGAAGGGGGCGTTTGCGTCCTATTGTACAACAATGACAGACTGAGTTGAGGGTTGAGCGGCAATAGAAACATTCAATGTTTAAAAGTGGCGGCAGCTAAACGCCATAGTTTGGTACTGCCCTGCTGCTCATGTATGCCATGGCTAGTGTCGGGTGTTTCCCAAATGTACAACACAGACATTAAACTTAAAAGTCCCCGCCCAATCTAGCGCCCACCACTAACCGCTAGTATCATATCCAAGGCCTCAGTTGGTCTATGAACGATTGCTCCTCACACATGCTCCGATTGTTATCAAATTACATAGGTTAAAACAAAGGAAGTGATGTTTTGTTTTGATGTCACGGTAACATCTAAACCTCAACTGAACTGTGTTTACACTGGCAAAAAATGGCAAGTTTTGTGTCAAATTAACATCGTTAGTGTAAATGGGCGCAAGAGGTCTTGCAAGCGCTGCCGCATCCAGTGCTGAACAGTTGGTTAGAAGAACTAGAGAACAGTTTCGGCTATTAAAATTTTAATTATAAACATTGCCGAGACATCACAGTCGTGTGTGAACAGACTTTGTCTTAACTCCCGGAACAACCAGTGATACAACTGTAGCAAGTACTTGCGACAGTTTTCTTGAGTAAAATTTATTATATTGTTTACATTATGCTACAGTAGTTTGTGCAAATTCTCTCCCATCTTTACTTGCCAATGTAAACGCAATTTAATGTTGTTGCTAGTCTACAAACGCCAGACGGCCAGCTGATCGAATCATCCATGCTCATCAGTTTTCGTCAGAGCGGCATTGGTTGGACGACGTCTGGAAATCCCGTCAGTTCTCCGGTCAACTATTTTATAGAACGACTTCTTCGGACGATTCTAACTGTTTAAACCAAATAGTCCAACGTGCATGAGGATCTTTATGTCTTGTTATTTCGTAGTCCTTGACTGTAATATAAACAACACTGTCTATTCGTGAACACAAGCGATTGGCAGTACTCAAATTACCGATTGGTGAAACATGTTCTTGTAGTTCTTTGTATATAAAAAACTATAGAAATATATAGCAACAGAATAACGTAATTTATAAATAATATTATAATTGAGCTTTGTTTTTTCCGTGTCTATATTTTTCAACGCTAGCGTGTCTGCTGGTTCTATGCGCGCACTTTAGCTCTGTAGTAAACAGACGACCGCTAATTCGTATTTTATCCATACGTCGTACTTTGCGTAGTTGTGAACAAATATATTTTCTATAAATGTACATCCATATATTTTTATGTAAATATATATTCTGGAAGCTTATTTTACAACCTACCATTTCTACGACTTTAAAAAGTAAATTGACTTGGAATTTTAAATATATTCATTTCCCTGCATCTCTGCAAATTCCTTTGAAGTAACGTGGTATTCTTAGGCTTCCCCCTCCCCCACAAAAGATAAATTAATTAAGTAGAGTTCAGATGAAAGTATTTGGTTTATTTGTTGATTGTACCAAATCGACCTTGACGATAAAACGCTATCGTTGAACTTGACGTTACAGTTAAATACAGTACCACAGTTGTGTATTTGGTTTGAAAATAGACTAGATAATTGGAAATTTTTGACCGGGAAAACCGGTAAAAACGGGGAATTTGAAATAAAGTTTTGAGTGGCCACCCTGATTTTTGACCAGGAAAAAACCGGGAAATTGAAAAGAGGTTTTGAAGACCACCCTGTATAAGAACATTTTCTAGTGAATATCTGCGGCATTTAACTTTAATATAACGTACCTTGTTTTTGAGAATTTATCAATATAACACATTTTTTTCAAGCCTTGATGTTATTATACAGAGACTCCATTGCATTAAATTGTGATATAAATTTCATGAATTGTTTTTATATTAACTGATAAGTAAACAGACACAATACACATTGATTAACATAATCATTGTATGTAAACTAATCTTAACTATCATTAATGTACTAATATTAAGTAAACAGACACAATACACATTGATGCATTGATTGGCATAATCATTGTATGTAAACCAATCTTAACTATCATTAATGTACTAATATTGTACTTATTGTGCTGTGCAGGACAAGGTAACAGTGATTAGGGAGGTTTGAATTTGACTTTAAAATGAGAAGTCTATAAAAGATATTTATTGTAAATTCTCTTTTGTTAAAAGCACGAATATATACATTTCTGTTTAGGAATGTATATGAATTATTGTAACATACAAAGAGGAACACAGATAGACCATAAAATGTCGTTAAGTAGAATAATTTAAGACATAAATTTCATATGTTCAATGAATGAGAACTTCATATAAAGTTTTGTATTTTTTAAATGAAATTACATATACGATTGCTGTTAAACATTCCAGAAGGGGAAGAGAATGTTCCTGGGTACGAGTTCGGCATCACGAGTCTAGCCAACAAACGAGAACTGCTACAGGTGGGAGACCCTGTACAGTTCCAAGTGGATTCGGAGGGCCGAGCAGCCAACGTTACAGCCATCCGGATAAAGAAGAAAGCTACTGTAGAGTCCATCAAAGGTATTCATATTTTTCAATAAGAAAAACTAAAAATTGTTATGGTATAATTTATTTTGCACAATTTTTTAGTAATTCATTGTACTTGTAAACCTGACACTGAAAAATAATAGTTTTGTATTAAGAACAAAAACGGCACAATTCTCTGATCATGCATAAAATGTCTCAATAAACAGTTTCAACATTTACTTGCTCTAGCATGTTAATGGTCGAATCATGCTATCCAGCCTAAAATAAAATCAGTAAATTTCAAAACAAAAATAAGTTAAATGAAAATAATAAATAAAAAAATAAATTAGCACTAAATTTAATTTCACAAACAGACCAATAAATATACTTTTATTTCACAAGTTCTTTTGACAGCAAGACTGTCTTCATCAGACCCTTTACAAATGACTGTTAAGAATATGACAAAGGAAATTTTATGGTAATATTGAATCAAGAATATTATTATGACACTGTAAACAATAATTGTTGTGTAATATTAGTAGGAGCGTTAGGGCTTTAATAAATAATTCGAATACGATCACAAGTTTAGTGTGGTATCTGCATGGCTGCAGGGTAGCCTGTGTGACATCACAATAATTGTCATACATTTAGATAGGGTGATATGGTCTGCCTTACAATGATCCCCACATAACGGTACAACACATTAAATTATTGTATATCATGGTACAATAAAGAACCATCTCAACTTTTATTAAAAAATCCACTTGCTAAATTTATCCACTCAACTTCAAAATCTAAAAATAACGTAAAATGTTAATTAATGATTTGTATAAAAAAAACTTGCATTACATCAAACCTGGAAAAGAAATGAGACTATACTTTCATTGATTAACTCTATTACATATTTACTCTCTGAAGTGGTTATAAGGCAGAGCTACCAGAATTTCCTTCTTTGTCAATAAAAAAATTGATATTAATTTTTAAATTTAGTAAAATGTATTAAAATTGAAGTTGATGAATACTTAGTATCTTTCGATGTTACATCTTTATACTCCAATGTACCAATGAAAACAATTTTCCTATTACAAGATTGACTTTGATCTTTACATCAGACAAATATAGTGCTTGAATAGTACATGCTTCTAATTAATGTATGTATAAATCAAAATTCTTTTCAATTCAAAAACTTTCTACCATAAAATAGATTGGACCACTATGGGAAATCTTCTTTCTTGTTTCATTGCGAACGTGTTGATGAGTCGTTAAAAATTTTAGTTAATGAATCACTATCATACTTTCCAAGAATTTGGATTCCTTATGTTGATGATATACGAGGGTTGATCTAAAAGTTCCATGACTGAATTTTTATACATTTATTCATGCAACATACAAGTTATACGAAATTGTACACACTTTTCCTACCAGTGTTTCAAGTGACCAAAGGCCCCAGAAAACTTCTTTTGTAATAATGTTTAGCAGCTCCATAGTTTTTTCTTTAATTTGGTCAGCTGTTTTCGTCCTATCAGGGCTCACTTGAGCTTCGGAAAAAGAAAAAAGTCAGACGGACCCATGTCAGTTGAGTAGGGCAGATGAGGGATGACGGTCATATCGACATATGTTCATGAGCTACATCCGATGCCGATTGATCTAAGGTTACCTACACTAGTGTAGTGAGGTTATCTTGGTTAGTATAGTTCAAAGTTATTATTTGAATTTATTTTACAAACTAAATGTCACAAGACAACTTAATATTAAAATCTCATATGTCTGACTGTTTTCAAACAAATTTTTTAAATCAATGTTTTAAATTTGCTTTTGTGAAGTATTCTGATGAAGACGGCCTTCCTGTCAAAAAGTCTTAACCAAATAAAGAGTGTAATTATCAGTTTTTTAGTGATTTTAAATTAAGTGATATTTACAAATTGTGTCCAATATAATCTCAACCCTCAAAATTAATATAATAATAGTCAAAATCTATCAAAATCCTTGGAAACAGCTGTATAATAGCAATTGATATCGGCATGAGTAAATAATTACTGAAATGAAATAAAAGGGACACAGAAGGATTATTAACAAAAGAGGAGATAATTTCATATCTGAGTAATATTTATTCATAATTGAGTTCTTTTAGGAGTACAAAGCTTGGCAGTTAAAATGGATATGGTTTGGACAATAGACAAACTTCTTTATTTACATATTCTTTGAGAACAGTAATTGCGTCAACAGTTGTACATAAAACAATAAGTTTGGTTAAAAAAAGTTTAGATGTAATTTGTCTTGATTAAAATGCATGTAAAGTTAAAACTAAGTGAGATTAGTCTGGTTGTTTCTCCAGTTGACAAATCCTTCCAAGGTGTAAAAGGTGTGCTCCAGCAACCACTCCGTGAGATGTTTGTTGAAGGTTTTGTCTTCACGGATTCTTTTTAACTATTCAGGTAGGATGCATGTCCAATATCTTGGATAGGGCGTCAAGGGTATGTTTAAATTAATGTTTGGGGTCTGTATCTGGTTTAAGTTTTACCAGAGTTAATGCAAATCATGGAGAGTTCACAGACTTTTTTGATTGTGTTATCTCTAACTTCTATATTTTCAACTTATTTTCAAGGCTGTCATTCACGTAAATGACCACACTGCCTTTTTTTTTTTGTTAACTTCTCTTGAAAATCCTCCTGCAAAAGTGTAGTTGTTGATTCTAGTACTAGTAAGCTCCTCACTTCGAAGACTGTATTCCGCCAATAAAACTAAGCTGGGTTTTGTTTCTAGTACATCAATAAATTCTAGGAATTCAATATTTGTTGGGATATCTAAAGCGTAAAAGAATTTCAATTAAGTTTCAGGTAATTTTAGGTTCCTGATTTGAGCTGGGCAGTTTTATTTTGTTGTAAATAATTATTCTCTATGTGACTAAGAGTGTCAACAGTAAGAAATTTTGCATTTAATTTTTATTCTAATGTTGCAGTTTTTATTTATTAAATTAATATTTTGGAATATAAATTATGAAGATCCTAGCAAGTAACTGATTTCAGATCTAATTCTGTTTCAGGATGTTATGGTTTCCTTAACTATGAAGTAGAGGAAGGCAAGAAATTGTTCTTTCACATGTCAGAGGTAAAGGATCGAGAAAAAGATAAACTTTCTCCGGGGGACACAGTTGAGTTTGTGTTGGTTACCCATAACCGTAACAAGAAATCTTTCGCTACCGGTGTGTCAAAATTGAGGTAAGGATTTCTGTTATGAATAGTTGTTAAACTGAGTGGCACACTTTTTCAATAAAAAAGATTGTGATAAATCATTTATTTAGATGATTTTTCTAAACGTAAGCTAACTATGGCATAAGTAGTAAAAAAAAACAATGTGGCCCTCTCCCTCACTGGAAGTCACAGGTTCAAAATTTTAAATATGCATATGTAAAATATATATCAGTTTAAAAATAAGCTGTTTATTTAATACTAAGGCTTTAACCCTGGATCCATCAATCAACCAATTATTTTTATATTGAGGAGTCCACGGAGACCTTATTGAGTGTGAACCAAAATAAAGCTTATACCCTTTAAGAATTTTATTAGAATTGAAAAACAACTTGTACTTGTAATGCTGTGTAACACGCATTCAGTTTTCACATATGATTAGATAAAAATGTGTGAAATTATGTACGGTACTATACATTTAAGGAAATATAAACAATTATAAGAGTGTACTATTTGTCAGCACCTGAGAGCATTTTGGACATATTTTCTTTTGCAGTGAAATTTGGGTAGCTTGATGAGATATTACAGATGATATGATGCCATTTATTTAAATTTCAGTTTGAATATGGATATGGTTGTAATTAAATCACTCGGATATTAATATTTCATTTCAATTACTCATATATGAAAACAATTTAGTGAGTTTTTTTGACAATCGATTTGCTACATCGCTAATTACCAGCTGATTGGCAATATGAAAATTATTAATTGTTAAAACGTGTTTTGTGTTTTAAAATCTGTTGACAAATTATTAATTTTATAAACTACATTTCACGTGTGGTTAGTATTTTTATATTTATATTTGTAATTGCTCTGCTAAGTCTATTCATGGACAAGAGCTGATCAGCAGTATATAATTACTGATTGTTAGCACATGATTTTGTCATAATCTTCGTCTGAAAAAGTGTAGATTTATAACCAAATTATTGTATTTATTTGTACAATATTTTGCTTGCAATTTGTAATTTCTATATTTGTGATTGTGCATTGCCGCATATTTATTAAAGTTGTTTCATTTGATGTTAAACTTATCGATTATTGCATTGCAGTGAGGCGCAGGCGGGCCAGCGACCAGAGCGACTCATTAGCCGACTGCGCACTGTGTCACTGGACGACGGGCCTAAATTGGTTGCCACACGACAACCGCGCGGACCCGATGGCACCAAAGGCTTCTCTGCAACTCACAGGGTGCCCAGAATGCCAGGAGTCGTACTAGAGTAGTTCCTCCTCCGCAGGTTTCCAATTCCCGTGCCGCACCGCAGTCGTCATTGCGGAACTTGTCATTTTAATTCCCTGTCCGGCCCAATCGAGTGTAGGGATTTCCTTATGTTGTCAGATCTAGTCAGTATTGAACAAAAGCCACCAAAACAGTTGTTATGAAATTTCTTCCTCGGTTTCCATTTTCATTGTGTAAATGTGGGAATTGGAAACTTGTCATGAAGTTTGTAAAGTTTCATATGTTCTGTTATAATATCCAGCACAGCAACATTATATATAAAAACATCAAATGCATAATATTCTACAGTTTTTCATATCAGGAATATTGAGCATTATAATTTATTTTACTTTATTTTATATGAATAGTTAAAAACTGAAAGCAGGTTCTTTACTTAATTTTGATTAAAAATGTTAGTTTATTCAAATGCTTACTCATACTGATAGTTTTGTGTATAATTATCAACTGATTTTTAATAGAAAAATTGTGATGTGCAAAATGCCTTTAATAAGTAAAAAATCTAAAATGTGGAGTAGACTTATTCCAGTGAAGGTTATAAAACTTTTCTGTATTCATTACTGATCTATCAGTGCCCACATTGACTGAAGTCTTCATAACGTAATAGTGACATGTTTGCAAATAAAAATTGGTGATGTTTTGAACTAACTCTTTAAGTTATGTCATGTTTGTCTCTAATAATTTCTTTTACTCATAGTTCTACATATAAGCTAATGTACCATAGCAAAAACGTTAATGGTTATTCTTTGCATGTTTCCATAAAAATATGTAAATACAACATAATATATGGAGATAATTTAGAAATTAGGCACTAATAATTAAATGAATTACACGTCTGTGATAATATTTTGATCACTTACTCAACAAAAGGGCATAATTTTAGAGTCATAGTAATTTGTGCTATATCTTAGTGGCTAGTACTGTTTGCTTCTGTGAAAATGTAGTGGTATGTATGTGAAAACTACTTCAATGCATGTATATTTAGATTAGATTTAGTTAAACCCTTGCTTATAAGTTTATTTCACCATTTATAGAAGAATATTAGAAGTGAGTTTCTGTGATTAAGGTTGGGCTTCTGTATGATTTTATATTTTTACTATTGGTTTAAACACAATAAATAGTCATTATTTCTTTTAGCAGTTTCTTATTTATATTTTCAGTTTTTAATTTATTTTATTGTTTCTTTCACTTTTTACTAGGGTAATTTAATTCCTTATTCAGTAGTTTCCAAATAACATAATTAATCTTTAAAATTACATCCCATCTTAAGTAACATTTAACAAAACAAAATATCTATACTACTTCTATTTAATCATTTAGATCTTCCCTCGTCAAAAATAAACTTTAAATAAGAACTTCTGTAATACTCACAATATTTCTTCAGTTGATATTTTGAATGATTATTCATTTTACTAAATAGCATTATACGAGGGTTGTTCAGAAAGAAAGTCCTGTTTTTCTTTATAGAAGTCAATTTATATACATGTTTTTCGTTGTACGCAACATGAGGCTACAACTTTCAGATATAAATTTACGTATTCACCACCCACAGTAAGGCACTGTAGTGTTGAGATGACTTGAGTTTCTAAATGCCCTCCTTGTAGAATTCTTATCAGTTTGGTGTGATTCACTCATGCTCTGCTGCATGGAGAATTAGCAGTCAGAATTTTAATCAAAATTGCCTGACATCCATGGGAAATGTTCTTAAAATTTTTTAACTAGTTCCCAAGTCACTACAAATGGTAATCCACCTACGTTTTGAATATGGATGGATTATAAAGTCTGACAGATATCTTCACCTTTTCAGTTTTTCACAAACATTTGATTGGCTTAATGGACACCACCAAACAAAACGGATCTGGGCTGTGCATTGATAATAGCACTACCCCCACCAACTCCTCTACATACCTGAAAGAATTGGAGGTTAATTTTTTAAGAGCCTTTGTATAATTTAAATTACTGGTTTTGTACATTTTTACTCAATCAATTTATTCCTTTATTGTTCTTTTCTAACTAATGCCATTATCTGAATGTAGGATTTTGGAACAAATATTGAGCATTGCTTTTGTTGTGGTATCTACAAAATAGATAAATATGGAGCAAGATTCCAATTTGTATGCATTCTTTACAATTGTATCATAATCATGTGTATCAAATTTTAATAAATATAAAGTATTTAACTAAATGGGTCATTGAAAACATTTATTTTTCTATTTATAATCAGTACTAGTGTTTGTTAAATGGTTTGTGTTTTATGATTAATTCCAACGTACCAGACAATTGTTGTCAGTTATAATATTTATTTTTTCGCAGCAGGTTTGTGAAAATGTCATTATGCTGTGTATGTATTGTGCTAGATTATAGTTTTACAAAATTATGTTACCACTAAAGCTAAATTACCCTTAATTTCTTGTTCAAAAATACACACTTTTAACATTAAAATGTGTTTTAATTGTGCAATTTTCATTGTTTTTGTTTCAAAAGTTTTATCTTAGTTTTTTAATACATTTTATGCAGTTTGTTTTGATTGAAAATATGTTTATAAATGTTTTGTAATACATTCTTTATTTTGTATTTTGGTTTGCAACTTTTTTGTTGAAAAGCTTTATCATCTCAGTGCTTGAGCGTGGATTCTTTTTCTTTTTTCAAAGTTTGTTGAAAGAAAGAAACTGCATTTATTATAAAAATAAAGACTATTTAGGAATTTTTCCCTTACGAAAAATCGGTACTGTAATGTTTGTGTACTTGAGTGTAGTGTGTTGTGTTGTTGAAGTTCTTGAATTCATTTCAAATACCCGGTGTTAAATTATAGAAACGACACAATGCTTCCTAGACTGGCAGTTCCTCCCCTGCACTCAACCAGTCTTATATACCTGGAGTATTATTGTGTGATATGTTTGAAAATATATTGTAAGATAAATTTTAAATGTTGTAACAAATATATAAGACAAATAGTTATGCTACAATACAATCATAAAATTGTTTAACAAATTTATAGATGCATAATATGAAGTCCAAATAGACTGTCAATTGCTTTACATAATCTTTTTTGCATCAATTAGTGTTAGACTTGACCCATTGTTATTCTCCTTTCTATTGAATGATCTTCATAAAATGTACCTTCCTTTGGTTAGTTGTTGACTGAGAGTAATCAAGGCTTGAAGTTTGTGTGGGCACTGAACTTGTTGCTAATTAATTATAATTCATAATCGTTTCTGTTTGTGCTGCTATGAATTGTTGATGAGACACAATAAGACTTTACCTTATTTAAACTGAAATGTGATTGTTTATATTTCTCAATCCTGTTTCCTTTTTACTTATCACTGAATATTTTAAACTAACTGTGGGGAATATAGAACAGGTGCTGTCTGTAGGAGTTTTCATTTGACCAAGTTAGACTACCTTCCACCTTGGTAAAAACTGTAAGTTATCTGAAACTTAATCACAATAACTCAGAATATTTTTATGTTGGTTGTTAGTAGTTCTATAACAATTGCATAGCATAATGCTTATAAATAACACTGTGCAGTGCAACACCAACTATCATAGTCCATGAAATGCACATTGAATGATTAGCTGGATTCAATAAAAGACATTCAATGAAATCCCATTATAACATCTTACATATACAATTTTCCAACTTACTACATTTATTTTACGTTTCACAGAAAAAAAATGGCTTTTTGGTGCAAAAAAAGTATTACATTGAAAGTTTTTATGATAGGTGGTTGGTAACTGAATACCTGACATCTACACATAAACACACAATGTACGAAAAATGCGAAGCAATGTCAGGGTGGCCACCCGACCGGGAACCCGGGAATTTAACGGACAGTGAATAAGTCGAGAATTTTTCTGAGAACTGGGAAAATTTCAAAAATAATGTTTCCGTCTCCAAGAACTTATAAAATCAAGACATAATTTGACAGCTTCTTAAATCAAACACTGATTAATCACGAAACGTCGTATTTTACGCCACGTGGCTCGTGAAATTGTGAATGAAGATCGACATATGTTCGTGAGCTACATCTGACGCCGATTGATCTAAGGTTACCTACACTAGTGTAGTGAGGTTATCTTGGTTAGTTCTACTCCTGTGCCATGGCAAGCCTCCGCCCCCCCCCTCCAAAAAAAAAAAAAGAAAAACATAACAATGCATTGTACAATTAAAATCGGCCGACCGATCGTTTCTGACTTCGGCACTAAACAAGTGGTACGCTTTAAGCTGCCGGTAACGCGGCAGAGCAGTAGTAATTGCGATACAAACTGGTTTTTTTTACTTAAGTATTATTCAGTCGCCGAAGTGGTGTGGTCTCCGGACGAAGTTGTCCAACTTTTGGAAAGACGTGTGTTAGATCTATAGCACAGGCCTAAAATGTACAGTGTTAAAAACAGGCTTCAGAGTTCGGTTCGTTGAATAATACAGGGTGATTAAAAAAAAAATACCACAACTTAAAAAATTTGTATTTAATGGAAGAAACATAATAGAACCTTACGTTATACATCATTACAAAGAGTATTAAAAAATTTATTTTCACTCAAAAACAAGTTCAGAGATGTTCAATATGATCCCATCCAGACACTCGAGCAATATCAACCCGATACTCAAACTCATTCCACGCTCTCGGTAGCCTATCAGGCGTAAGAGTTTGGATAGCTGTTGCTATTTCTTGTTTCAAATCATCAATGGTAGCCGGGAGAGGTGGCCAAAACATCATATCCTTAACATACCCCCATAAGAAAAAATCGCAGGGGGTAAGGTCAGGGCTTCTTGGAGGCTAGTGATGAAGTGCTCTGTCGCAGACTGCCTGGCTGCCGATCCATCGCCTCGGGTTTTTGACGTTCAGGTAGTCACGGACTGATAAGTGCCAATGTGGTGGCGCTCCATCCTGCTGAAATATGAATTTTGCTTCTTGTTAGAACTGAGGGATCAGCCAATTATCCAGATATTCTAGTCCAGTTACAGTAGCACCTTCGAAGAAAAAGGGACCAAAAACTTTATTGGCTGAAACTGCACAGAAAACGTTCACCTTAGACGAGTCACGGACATTGTGCCGGTTGACTTTCCCGTTAGTGTGGAAAGTAGCTTCATCACTAAACACAATCTTTGAAACGGAAGATTCATCTGTTTCCATTTGAGCAATGATAAACTAACAGAAATCGTTTTTTTTTTTAATCTTATCAGCTGCAGAAAGTGCTTGAACAAATTTCAGATGATAAGGTTCCATTACTAACCTTTTTGGTAGGACTTTCCAAACAGTTGTTGGTGGAAGTTGCAGCTCTCTGCTAGCTCTTCGATTTGATTTACCGGGGCTGCGAACAAATGCTTGCTGTATCGTGCTACATTTTCATCACTCAAGAACTTTTCCCTTTGCACAAACACCCATTCTCTATAAACTGTTTATACCAACGCACGTTTGATACACCACCTATCAGGAGATTGAACACTATACTCCGTTCGAAATGCACGCTGAACAACTTTCATTGATTCACTTCTGCCGTACTCAATAATACAAAAAGCGCTTTGTCAACAGTACCTAAAGTAAACAAATGAGCAACTAATGAAACTTAAAGCTTTCTTAATTCGTCGACAGATAGTGCTTAGCTCTCCTTTTATTATCTGCAGAGTTATAAATTTCTAAAGTTGTAGTGTTCTTTTTAAATCACCCTGTATAATATTGACGGTTTGAAAATTGGTGCAGCCCGGGTTTTTTAGTACACGAGAATGTCAGGTGGATTTATACAAAGGTTAATAAGATACCTTTTGGAGAAGAACGTAGTGTGTTAGTTACAAGTAACGTCGAGAAAGAGGCGTTTGTGTCCTGTTGCACAGCAATGACAGAATGAGCGGCAGGGGAAACATTTTAATGTCTAGAATTTGCGGCGGATAGCACCATAGAGTGGTACTGCCCTACCGCTCATGTCTGCCATGGCTAGTGTCGAGTGTTCTCTATATGTACAACACAAACATTAAAATTTAAGTCGCCGCTCGATCCAGCGCTCACAGCTTACCGCTCGTATCGCGGCCGAGATCTCTGTTGGTCTATGAACGATTGCTCCTCACACGTTACGCTTGTCATCGAATTACATAGGTTAGAACAAAAAAAGTTATGGTATGTTTTGATATCACGGCCACATTCAAATCTCGACTGAACTGCGTTTACACCGGCAATTATAGGCGCAAGTTTTGTGTCCAACTAAACGTCGCTACTCTAAACGGGCGCAAGAGGTCTCGCGAGCGCTGCCGCAACCAGTGCCGGACAGTTGGTTACAAGAACTGAAGAACAGTGTCGGCTATTAAAATTTCAATTATAAACATTGCCGAGACATCACTGTCGTGTGTGAACAGACTTCATCTTGACTCCCGGAACAACCAGCGATACAACCGTAGCAAGTACTTGCGACAGTTCTCGTGAGTAAAATTGCTTATATTGTTCCCCCTTATGTTATAGTAGTTGTGCAAATTCTCTCGCAACTTTACTTGCCAGTGTAAACGTAACTTAATGCTGTTGCTAGTCTACAAACGGCAGACGGCCTGCCGATCGAATCAGCCACGCTCATCAGTTTTCGTCGGCCGTCAGTTTACGGCTAGAAATCCCGTCAGTTCTCCGGTCAGCTATTTAATAATAATAATAATATTTTATTCGTTCAAATTACAATACAATTGAACACATCAAAGTAAGAACAAATATAACAAGGAAAATACAGTTTACATGTCTTGTATAAAGTCCTTCTTATAAAAGCCTTTTGTTACAAAATACTCTCTTAAAAGTCTTTTAAAAGTATAAGCACCTGTTTCTTTTTTTATGTTTGGTGGCAGCCTGTTATATACTACAGTACATATGTACTGTGGCCCTTTTTGAAAAAATGTAGTCGAATGTTGCCGCACTGTCAGTCGCTGCGCGCCCCTCGTTGAATACGAGTGGCAAGCCGCGCCAGCAGTAAACAGAGTGGGATTATTTCTAACAAACATGCAGCACTCATACCCCACCAGACCAGCCAACGTCATTATGTTTAATTCTTTAAACACCAACTGACAAGATTCCCTTCTGGTCATTTTCAACATTGCTCTTATACACCATTTTTGAATTTTGAAAACTCTTTGAAAATTTTTGTTACTTGACATACCCCAAAAAATAATTCCATACCTTAAAATTGATTCAACATAGGAGAAATATACAGCGAGAAGGACTCGGATGCTGCATACCTGAGCAAGGCGGCCGAGAGCATAGCAGACTGGGCGGAGCCTTTTGCAGATGACATCTACATGAGATTCCCAGTTGAGATGGGCGTCCAAATGCAGCCCAAGAAATTTTGTGGCAGAAAAATGTTGCAATGAGTTGTTGTTGTAGGTGAGTCCACAGCCTGGGAATATGTGACTATTGGGTGCTTTAAGTATTGTGAAACGTATAAAGCCTGTCTTGATTGGATTGAGAACAAGCCCATTTTTGAAAAACCATTCAGAAGCTTGAGCGAGGCTATTGTTGGCAGCATCAACTGCTGCTGACGCAGTAGACTCTGATGTTTGTAAAGTGCAGTCGTCGGCGTACATGATAATCTTACTATGGTTGATGTTTTTGGGAAGATCATTTATGTAGATGACAAACAGTATTGGTCCCAAAATAGAGCCCTGTGGTACGCCGCACTTAATGACTCCCTCATTTGAATGGTGAATACCTGTATTTGTGGATATTTCTACGACTTGTTTTCTGTCTTTTAAATAGGAGGCAAATAATTGAAGCGCAACACCTCGAATGCCATATGCCTCAAGTTTACTCAGCAGAACGTCATGCCTGACACAGTCAAACGCCCTGCTGAGATCGCAGAAGATGCCTATCGAGTACAGCTTGTGGTCAAGAGAAGTTATAATGGAATTAATGAAATTAAAAATTGCAGAAGACGTAGATTTACCTTTGAGGAAACCGTGTTGGTGCGGACTAAACATATTTTGTTGCTGAAAGAATTGGATAAGTTTATTACACATAATAGTTTCAATGATTTTTGAAAATGCCGATAGGATACTGATTGGTCTGTAATTTTCTATCTGATATTTAGAGCCTGATTTAAATATCGGTATGAGTTTGCTTATTTTATATACAGATGGAAAAATGCCATGGGTTAAGCTGGAGTTTACCAAATGAGTGAAAACAATAGAAATGAACGGAAAACACCTTTTTATAATACCAACACGGATACCATCCATCCCAGTTGAACGCGTGCTCCTCAGCCGCCTCACAACATCCCACACCTCAGAGACTGACACCTCACTGATGAACATGCTGCCAACCGGGCTGGGGGGTACAAGCACCGCAGGCTCGGATGGGTGTGGAATGCTGGTCACCATGTCCGCGGCTACTACTGAAAAATAACTATTAAAAGTGCTCGCTAACAAGCTGCCATCAATTATTTTTGATCCATTTACAAAAAGTTCATATTTAAATTTATTTTTTGCTTTACATCTCATAGGTACTGTGTCATTAACAACATTCCACATAGCTTTAGACTTGTTGTCTGAGGTCATAATTTGTTCATCGTAGAACTTAGCTTTTGTATTCTTTACAAGACCGTTATACTTACTCCTAGCATCCTCAACAACATTCTCAGGTACTAAATTCCTAGGAAGTGACTTAAGATAGTTAAGATTAAGATTAGCCTCTCTTACTTCTCTAGTTATCCAGTTCAAGCTAGTTTTTTTTCCTAAGATTAACCTTTTTACTAACCACTGGAAAGGCTAAGTTATAGAAATAATTAAATGTATTAGTAAACATTTCAAATTTTTCGTTCGTTAAACTACAGTTATATACATCATTCCAAGTTTCTGAGTTTAAAAGTGTTTCAAAATATTTCCAGTTGTTGTCAGAAAAATATCGCTTACTTATTGTTGCGGTTTCGGGTACTAATTTTTTACTGGAGTTAACAAAATGTATAACTTGAGCATCATGGTCAGAAAAAACTGTCCTTATAACATGTGACTTAATAATATTTTGTACTGGCAAGTTGGTAATTATATTGTCAATTAGTGTAGCACTATGAGAAGTTATTCTAGTGGGTTCCTTTATAACAGTGTTATAATAGTTTAAATCTAGTAAGTCAACTAAGTTTTGTCTTTTGTTACAAGTCTTATCTAAAAAATTTATATTGAAGTCCCCACATATTGTGGTGTGGTACGATGTCTTATGAGCGAAAGAAAAAATATCATTTAGAATGGTTAAGAAGACATCAAAATTTCCATTAGGTGGCCTGTAAATTACTATTAAATTCATTTTAATTTTCGAAATGGAGATTCCTGTACACTCAATGTCCATTTCAGATGAGAGCTCATTTATGTTTTGTAGTGTTTTTGTGTCGTAAAAATTCTTAGAAAATATCGCAACACCGCCATGTATATGGGACTTCCGAGTAGTTGCAGATGATTGAGAATAGCCATTAAAATAAACACAATGACTATTGAGTTCATTTTGCCAAGTTTCAGATATGCAAAAGAAATCAGGTTGATGTTGGTTTAAAAATACATTAATGATGTCAACTTTGTTATTAACACTTTGAGCATTGAGATGGATGATTTGTATATCATCAGTCAAATTGTTGGAAGTAGCAGTCTGACATATGGAGTTATCATCACCTTTACTACTATAACAGTTGCCTAAATTTGTATCAACGTCATATTTACAAGCAGATATCACTTCTTTGTCGTTAACCTTTAGTTTAAATGTGAGACACTAAGTTTAGAAACATTATTGTAATACCCAGTAGGCTGAGGCGTGGGTGTAATCTGTAAAAATTTGTTACATTTACCACTGTTTTGCAACCACCCCGCAATCTTTGAACAGATCACACTCTTTCCCTGACTATTCATATGCATACCATTCCTTACAAAATGGCTTCTGTTCACCGGAACGACTTCTACGCACACGTGACGTTCGTTCATACGATTCGAACTGTTCAAACCAGATAGTCATACGTGCATGAGGATCTTTATGTCATGTTGTTTCGTAGTCCATGACTGTAATCCAACTGACTGAGTCTGCACTGTCTATGAGTGGACAAAAACGATCGGCAGTACTCAAATTACCGATTGGTGAAACATATTTTTGTAGTTTTTTTATATAAAACTATTTAGAAGTATATAGCAACAGAATAACGTAATTTATAAGTAATATTTTAATTGAAGTTCGTTTTCTCTGTGTCGATATTTTTCAACGTTAGCGTGTCTGCTAGACCTATGCGCGGACTTCAGCTCCTCGATAATAAACAGACGATTGATAATTCGTATTTTATCCGTAAGTCGAACTTTGCGTAGCTGCAAATAAATATATTCTCTATAAATATACATCCATATATTTTTACGTAAATGTAATATATTCTGGAAGCTCATGAATACCTACTATTTCTATTACTTAAAAAGGAAAATTGACTTGGAATTTGAAATATATTCATTTCCCTGAAGCTCTGTAAATTCCTTTGAAATAATGTGGTATTCTTAGGCCCCCCTCACAAAAGATAAATTAATTAAGTAGAGTTCAGATAAAAGTATTTGGATTATTTGTTGATTGTACTGAACCGACCTTGTGTACCGGCGAGATCATTGTCTCATACCGAAAGTTCGTCCACCGCTAGACCTCTGACTAGCAATACTGGGCTGCATTCTGCCCCATGGAAACGCTGTGTTGGTATTTATTTGTTATCTTTGTATTTCCGAATTGGACACATGTATTTTATAAAAAATCACAGAAAGAGAGTTATTACACAATGTTATGTTGGCACATTGAAAGACACAGAGATAAAAAGTAAGAAGCTTAAAATAGGCGATATCGATAAATCGTCAACAAATTTCTCGCAAATCGCTAGCGACGAAATGCTAGAGCATTGCAGCTTTGTGGCATTTTTTGCAAAATACTGCTATTGACGATAAAATGTCATCGCACTTGGCGTAAGGGATTTAAATACTGTGGGATTAAATATATTACCACAGTTGTCTATTTGGTTTGAAAATAAACTAGATAATCGGAAATTTTCGGGCGGGAAAAAACCAGGAGTTTGTAAAGTGGTTTTGAGTGACTACCCTGAGTGTACATAACATAACACATATGAACTACAGGCAAAATATCAAAACCACGATTATTTATTTATTTGGTTATTTATCTGTATTTTTTTTCTTTTTACACAAATACATGCTGCAAACTCATGGCGATGGTAGATATAATAAGAACTCCAAACAAACTATTATTTTAAAAACACGATTTTAATTAATTAGATTGCTTATTTAAGTTTTTCAAAGTATAACGAAAACGTGTTTGGGATCGGTAATTTACGTAATGCCGATGCTAATAATTAGTAACAGCAGATTGTTTAATCTCATCAATTAAATCTGAATTTTTTATTGAAGATTCTGTTTCAACACATCACCATTCTTTCATTGTCTCTTGAGCACTAAATAGTCCTAAATGTCTTTCATTGTGAGTAATGCACCCCTCTAATGATTTTTTCTTAATAAACAAAGAAGAAAACTGTTAGGAACCATTGATATTCTCAGCTATCTTTGATAACACCTGATAAGTTATTGTATTTGCCTTGACATTGGCTAAATATTTTATATTTTGACATTTTTTGTACATTCAAAAAATGTAACTTTGAAAGTTTTAAACTGCCACCAGTGTGAGACAGATATCTGCAGAAAGTTAGTATTTTGGATGATTGTGTAACTCAGTATGATAAAGGTTTCTGTACAGTGTCATAAAAAAATTAATGAATTATTCTTTTACCTCAGTATATGAATGTAATAAAACTAATCTGAGAGTATATATATATATATATATATATATATATATATATATATATATATATATATATATATATATAATCTCTATATACCCTATAACATATATAGACGGAATTCCTGCTACAGCTTCCTAAAAGTGTGTCAAATGAGTTCTAGTAATGGAGCAACAAAATATATCTCAACAGGAAGTGTGTGGCCGATTATCTCAATTTACCCCTCTCTTTCACTAAAGATAGTGACATAAACTCCAACACTGTAAATTGGACAAGAAAATAATTCTACAGATGTTTAAATTTATGTACATGTGTTAAACATATTGAAGGTAAATTAAACCTCTAATGCTAGATGGATTTGTATCTACATGTTTGTTTTTCTGAGAGTTTAATAGGTCTAATTTTTTTGATGTCAATTTTACAACTTTTTGTATTGATATAGAACAAACTGCATTTTCTATTCTAATAATACAGCATGTAACTTTAAAACAGCTACACAATTTTTCAAAAATTGATTCTTGACCAGAGTAATTAGCAAATATTTACAGCTATAAAAATTAGTTGATTTTCATATGTATGCAGTAAAAATTAACAGAGTCTATATACTTTGAAAACTGTCAGAAAATAAAAAAAGAATACCTGGGTAAATTTGTTGTTTATTTGTGGACATTCATAAACCTAGGCAACAGGCTTGAAATCATGTCATTCATTAAAAAGTATGCATAAAAATAGATTTTTTGTAAGCAAGTAATTACATTGTATAAGCATAACAATATTGTTAATGGTTGTATTTAGTTAGATCTAATAAAATGTATGCCAAGTTTGAAAATTGTTCATTAATAATAAATCTGAAAGCAGGGTCTAGGCTTGTATTTGAATGTGGAACAATAATAACAATGGTTCATGAGATTGTGTGTGTGTGTGTGTGTGTGTGTGCGCGCGCGCGTGATCAAACATTAAAAAATCATGATTTAAGAGTAGAAGGAATGGCAAAAAAGCCAGTTAGTCTTCTTTTGAGCTGTTATGGAATTTTAACCAGCATAAGTAAGCCGTTATTCTAAGTTGGCTGGAAAAAATGTAATGAAAGTGCTACCTCGTGTTACAGTGTGGGCATGAACGTGAGCCCTTTTGCAAGGTTTTTAGGTTTTAACAAAACAAGTCTGCATGCAGTCTCATAATATTTTCTCAGATTCTTAGTGAAATAATGGATTTTAATTTAATAGAATCAGCAAACGTACTAAGGACAATGATCACGAATGATCAATGATGTTTCTTGAACTTATTTTAAATCATTAAATCTTTTGTACCATGAACGGAATTTATCAATGCCAGCCTTATCACTGCATTGTTTCATTTGTCCCTTCTACACTTTATTCTTTTATATTAGACCTCTGAGTTTATCTGGTAGATACTTTTGAGTAATCAGATTCCAACCAAACAATTCACTGAACTGATTTATACATATTTGATATTTCATTCTCTGCACTCAATTACATTCCTTTAATTTTTTCCTTATTATTACCAAATTACCGTGTTTATGTTAGGCAGAAGATCTTCCTGTTTTCTCTCTGTATAAGTTAAGAGAGAAAATTTAGCTAGCAACTGAGGAGTTATTATAAATTACTGTTTTGGTATAGTACATTGAAATTGAACTGCTAATTATGTCTCAGTGTCTTCCCAAGTTGTAATTTCTTCTAAAGTCTGGTCATCAGCTGTTGGCAGCATTACGTTGATAAGGAGAATTGTGTTGTGGCATTTCCTCTGATATGAAAATATTTTCTGTTTCAATCCTCCTTCAGGACATAACTATAAGATTACTTTTTTTTATAATGTCTTCTTTCAGGGTTATACAAAATTCACAGTCTTCAGTCATTGGAGTGCAGGTTCGTAGCAGGGGCAATGGCTGAATCTTACTACAATAAATTTCTAAGTGTTGCAGATGATCATATTTTTTGACTTAGAACAAGCTTTTCTTACAGATGAAAGGAAGATTCTACATTTTTCAGTTACTCCCTCTTCCTCCTCCAAGAAAAGTTTTACATAAATTGGATTTCTTATATTTACGTCTGAAGAGAATACAATTGTATATCCAAGAGCTGTTAATATTTGTGTGACTGTTTCTAAAAATTGATCTTTTAAGAAAAATAAAAGGGTTTATGGTTTCTATCACAAATAGTAATCAATATATAAATAAATCCAAAGATATTTACTTTTTAATCAAGTTCTTAAAACATATGGTTATAAACTGTCATGATGAATATAATCTTTTTATCTCACTTGTGCACTGACTACATCTATCCCTGAAGACTGTTCATCATTTTGTTATGATAATAATAAATAAATAAATTACACTAGTATTATCTATCCTGGACCAATTACTTTGGTTTTCAGGTCATAGAGGAAATTTATATTTACACACATAAGCAATAGGCCAAGTAGAATTGCATCTGTGACATTCAAAAACTTAAGAGGATGTTCAAGACCTCTTAAAATGTGTTAGCTTCTTTTCTTAAAATTAAAGGGCAAGAGAATAACTGAAAACTTTAAAAAGCCTATTTTGTGATCCATTGAATGTAAACACACACAAAATAAAATCCAACACCATTTATTTTTAAGTTTATAATTTTATATTTTGGATGTTATATTCAACAAATTTTTCCAAAACCATAAATATTAAAATATAAATATAATGTTTCTGTAAATAACTAAACATATTCTGTTCTGTATATTGACATGTTCACAAGTTTTCTCATCCCAAAATGGGACCTGCTTATTTGTTCAAAGACTCATAACATAATGATTAAAATCATTCATATTTTTAACACAAAAAATATCAAAGCTTTTTGCAAGTTGCTTTAGATTCAGTTATAACTGAATGTAATTTAAAATAAACACATTCAAAACAAATAAAATTTGAATGTAATATATTCCAAAGTTGTTTGTTTTATTTTTACTGTCATAAAAAAGCACACACACACGATAATTTACTTTATAGTATAATTTACTTAATAGTAAACATTAAAAAAATCCAATTGTTAATTGGCCACAATTTTGTACAGGATATAGGTTTATGTGAACTGTGCTGGATTAAATTTATTTATAGCATTTTGTTTTATGGGAATTGAGATTAATTATTTTAAAATAAAATGTCACAGTACATATCTTTAGAAACAAACTTCGAGTAATTTAATGAATAACACGCTCACAAGGTTTTGATTTTACTTTCAGTGTAAAAAGGTTTAGAAGTTTTTACCATTCTACAAAGTTCTTCTTAATTCAATCCTGGAAATAATACCAGATGCCATGAAGACTAAATTTGTCTTCAACAAACCATATTCCTTGGATCTTGGAGCATGATCCAACTGGGAATGCAACCTAATTCTTCTGATCTCAAAGGACCAACTTGTTTGGTACACTTTTGGATCTGTCATGAATTACAATTCAGGTTTTGGTATAATCGGTTCAGGGGTAGGCATTTTGCAATATCTTGGCAATCACTGCACTAGATTCCTGGTGGAGATCTGTCCTGTGCTTTTGTCTGCCTGAGCTTCACTGGGGTTAAGAAAGGCCTACCACAATAAGAAAATTCTGATATTCTTTGATATCCAAGCAGGTTTGCTGGCTCTTAATTCTACCCATGTCATCTCAAAATTAGTCTAGGATAGTTTCCAAACCTTGTCAGTGCTCAGCTCTAAACAACGTTCAGATGTATTGGGTGCCAGGGCACCATGGGATCACAGGCAATAAGACTGACTTCTAGGCTAAAAAAGAGCTCAGGCCACATTTGTATATTCTGTAGGTGAACAAAGTAACATAATGGGATCATGATGAATACAATCATAGATGGAGTGTCAATCTGGCTCTACAAACTCTACAAGAAACTTCTCAGGATCCCTAGTGCCTCACTTGTTTGGTGCTTGTTAGGCTTGTGTAGAGATAACCTGAGGAGGGTAATTGGTTTCCTAACTGCACATGACCACCTCAGAAGTCATTTGATAAAGATAGGGTTATACAACGATGACCCTTATGTCGTCTTTTTAGCCAGGAAACTGAAAATGCTGATCATATGACTGTATAGCACTGCTATCTATGAGAAATAGATTCTGGAAGCTCAATTTCTGGAGGATGTCAAACCAACCAGACTGGGAGCTACCATTCTTTAATTCGTGGAAGAAACCAGCTTAGGGGTCTATCTAGAAATCATGTTGAGTTGGTACGAGTCATAAGGCTGACGTTCCTAAGCCTGGAGCTACTCATAGTTTCAATTAATTAACCTTACCATCATGCACAATGAAAATGCTTAACCCTTTCAGTGCCAGACTTTTTTGGATTTCTTTTTAAAAGTACCACAAGGGTACTTTTAGACGTGTTATTCAAACATGCCAAGTAATTTTTAGCAATTTGCATAAAAAGATTAATAAATGTGTACCGATTGTATTAAATAATAATTCTGGGGTAACTGGATTACCGGTGGAAGGAGTAGGCCCAGATGAATGATAAGGGCTGGACTGTACAAAAGAGGCTGCTATCGGCGAGGCGCACATCGCAGATGGCAGTGTTGGATAACGGAATGGAGAGGAGGGGTGAGGTAGACGTACCGTACCTCCATCTCAGTTCATCGGAAGTGATTGTAACGAGTAAATTAAATAGTGCTTAGAGTAAATCTTTTGCTAATCGTCATCGAACCTGCGGGTAAGTGAACTTTTAACTAGAGTCCAGTCAATATTCATTCTTAGTTATTTTGGAATAATTTTGGGAAATAAATATTGTACAAATTAAATTAAATGGGAATTTAGGAACTTGTCCTTTTGATCTGTGCAATATAAAACTTGTTGGTGCAGTGAGCACATGTATATAAAATTGTATGTAAAAATACTAAAAGAGTTTTGTGGTTGTAACAGATGTTTCAGCAATATTTATTTGATTTATTAAATCTCTAACACTGAAGAATTTTTAAGTGTCTAACACTGAAGAATAATATTTTAAAGTAAAGTAAAGAAAATTAGTAACAAAATAAAAACTGAATTTTGAAGATAAATTAAAGTGAAGAATTGCCAGATCAGATTAGAGTGCGAATGTTTGAATTTTGAAAATTGAATAAAAGACAAGCTGTAAGAACTTTGTACATTTTGGAAGTGAAGAATATTTTACAAGTTTGAATTTAAAAGTCATCAAGAAGTTTTATTTTTATTTTTATTCCAGTTATTATTTTTAAGAAGAAGTTTTATTTTAGTTTGAACTTTATTTATTTCAGAAGATTTTCTTTTATTTTTAAACCTTCACAAAAGTTTTAAATCTCAAAGCTAACCCCTCATGTGCCAGTAAAACGGTACAAATGTCTTAACTTTGTTATTTATTGGGAAACTTTTATAATTCTTTTTTATTTTGTGCAAAAATATGTATATTAGCATATTGAATACTACTAAAATCCTTCAAAGATAAGAAACATAAAAGAATCTTACTTCGATTTCTTGTTGTAAAAGTTTTAGAGTTGACGATCAAAGAAGTATTCAAAACATCCTGCACTCAATGAAACCAAGCCACAAAATAGAGCATTTTATGTTCAACATATCTAGACATTTTTACTCCAAAAATAAAATTATAACTTTTTTGTTTTAAAAAAATTGACAGTGGCCATATTGGTTGTTAACTGTAATTGTTGCTACTAACAGTATGGTAGTAAATTTTGTATTGTTAGTGCATTTTTTAAACATCTGGTAAACCAGAAGTTGGCACTTAATGCATGTTTTTAAAGCATTCGGTAAACCGGACATTGGCATTTTATACATTTATTTAGAATGTTTGATTGCCTGTATGTTGGCACTGAAAAGGTTAAATAATCTGGCTTAATAATTAAACAAAAACTTCCAAATTAGGAAAATTAAATAATAACTCACAAGACGTACAAATAAATAAAAAATATTTTTTTCCTCATTCGTTGAAGACCATGACATATATCAACGTCATAATTGATATACGTATGTATATATGTGATGTTTTCATGTGTGTATTATTCTTCAATACACATGTTGATATTTAACTGGGTATAATTAAAATAACTTTATGTATATAATTCCTATTATAATTGCTTAAAAATCTATTATTTACAAAATATTTATTTTTTTATATGAATAAAACAAATTCTATTGAATAAACAAAAATTATTGATACTTGTTAAATATTTTCACATTATATTCTATGAATAGGTAATAATAAAACTCATTACTGCATTAGATTTCAAAATTCTTATAAGTTAAAAGAATTATAGGTCTGTTGAAAGTACAGTGTTTATTTCTTAGTTAAGTAGGAATTATTGATCAGTCTTCAAATGACGATACATTCAAATGGCACAGGGTGGTTTAACATTGATTTTCCAGGCCTGGGACATGCTGTGGACAGAACATGAAAATATGAACATAAATTTACACTACAAAATTTAAATATTAAAATTATTACAAAGCCAAAACACTGTAGAAGTACCGTAGTAGTCATTAAGGCAAGTACAAACAGTGTTCAGTAGGGAAAATCAAAAAACATTTTTAGCAATAGATCTTTAAAATATCTTAACACAGAAAAATAGAACAAAAGAAATTGTTATCCTATAAGAAATTTTATGCATTTCTAGTAGCATTTAGGGGTATTTTGTGTTCAGGCCTACAGAAAATGGATAAATATGATGATATAACATTTTTAGTGTATATATTAAAGATTACCGACGTAATTACATTAAAAAAAATTAAGTCAGTGTTTTTTAAAGGCCACTGTTAATGGCCAGTCCCCACTCCTAGACTACAAGTGTCAGTTGACTTGTCTTCTCGGATCGGATGGCCACTGAGAGTGGCCAAATCACCATTTACCGCTACTCTGTGACCATTGCGCCTGCCAGCTCTCACTACCGTAGCTCGGAATTGTTTTGTTTCATTACAGCTACAATAGAGACATGGAAATAGCTTAAAAGACGAATGTGAAATAATTATTTCAAATATGTTTGTTTTTTAACACGTTAAATAATGTTTTACAAGTACAAATGTTAATGAAATCAATGTTTATCAAATTGACAGATATTTAACTGTTGGAAAAACAAATATTGTAATTTCCTTCGGTTACGATCTTGTTCAAAACTTTCCCAATACACAGACCAGGCCATAGATCTCTTACAAAAGTACATTGTTCCTTTTCTATCCCCAACTCTCCTGTCACTGCATACAGAACAGTCCTTTGATTTATTAACTCCTAGGGGATATACAATGTGCAACTTTCAATTCTGTCTTTCATCATCTATTAGATCTGAAGGCCTGACTCGTTTCTTCAAATGCTTAACATTTCCTACTAATTCTTTAATAAGCTATATTCTGAATCATTTTTGTCTTATTTTCCCCTGTCCTTCATTTATATCGTACAACAAATAAACCTTTACAATTGCTACCTCAAGCAGCATAAAAAAAAAAATAAATATGCATACTTTCTAATTTAAAAATTTTCTAATAAATCCATATGAAGAAATGGGTAAGCTACATCAACCCCCCCCCCCCACCCCTACTCTGGTTATATTTGCATATGTGAATTTGTTACTTCTTCTACATTACCTCCTTTTGTCATACGTCTCACAGTTTTTTCCACTGTTGTTATCTAATGTTGTTAACAATGAAACATCGTTTAGTACTCCCCCCCCCCCCAAAGCAAGAAATGTTAGTAGTTGAGTTTATCTCCTAAACTGGCTAGGATGGTTCTCGAAGAGAGAGCAATGCTCTCGATCTTCATCTGAGAGCACTGTACTTAAAGTAGTTACTAAAACATTCCTGGTAAAGAAGACTGTTAAAGACGACAACTTGTCTATCTCTTCATGAAGAAATCTTACTTGTTATTTTTCCTAAATGATTTTATTTCACCTTTTATGAAGTTAATTTTAGAAACTACATTTTTATTTTTCCTTGTAGTTTTATTTCTGACCTAACTTGTTCAGGCAAACTCACTTGAGTTTTCATGATTGTCTCTGTTATATGTACTTTCATATCAAGTAGTGCATTAGCTCAATTTATATTCATATAAAATCTCTCACAGAATACATATAATCCCTCAATATTTTCATATGATTACAAAACAAAAATTTGAGTTTTCCGATTTACACTACGTTAAAAAACTGCTAACACAGTTGAAATCTTGAAATATTACAGCACTATGAGGACCCATCTTTAGTCAAAAAATATTAAACCAAAGGACTAAAGATGGCACTCCACATCAAGAGCAAAATAGTTTAAGATTTTTATTGTTTTGGCAATTTTTTAACATGTTGTGTACCCAAAAACATGATAAATATGACTCTGGACGTATAAGTCTAAAAATTAACAAAAGCCCAAACTACACTAATTTAAAATAGGTTACTTTATATTAATCACACTGAATTAAGGAATTTTTTTTAAATTTGCATACCAAATATTTGTTTACAACATACCTTATTTAGCTGTTTTGCTTTTTTATAATGTATAGGGCTTAATGTACCGTGGAATTTCAACTTCAATATATCCATCAATGTAAATTTAGTAGTTTAGATATTCATTTATAACCAAAAACAGAAAAGTAAATTATACCATTTTGACAGCGATTGCCATAAAAGCCTGTTCCCTCGCACCGACACTTGTAGCCGGGTGCAAGAGTTGTCTGACTACAGGATCCGTTGTTGAGACAGGGACTGCGTTGGCAGACATCACCTCTCCTTCCTGATAATCAGAGATTGCTTATTATTCTTAGTATATAATTATAACAAGATAAGTATTAAATTTCCTGTGCTAATGTCAACATAATTGCCTTCATATAACGCCAATAAATCCTGCTGCCTAGAATAGGACTTATAAAATAATATAACATGTTTACGAATAAAAATGTATGTTGAATACACATTTAATGAATATAGAAGTGTACGATTCTTTGTAATTAAACTTTTAACTGTCTTTTATCCCTTTTGTATTTTTGTTGTTGTTGTATTACATGTCAATCTATTAATTTCAAGGTAGGAGAACCCCACACCATGTGTCATGTAACAGGCTTTGTTGAGGTTGCATGCAAAATTTCAAGTCTATAGCTCATTTCATTCATGTCCTGTGGGCAGACAGACAGAAAAGAAATGTTTACATCTCCCTGGCACATAAAAGAAAAATTGTGCCATGCTACTGAGTTTCAATGAAAGCAAAATCCCATAGATGGACATGCATCATCTTAGAACTCACTCTTGTCTATTCAGAAATGGTTTCATGCAAAATTTGAAATCTACAATTGATAATATCTTTCTCGAGATATTTTTCAGATAGTTAGGCTACATGTATTAATATATTACATTTGAATCTGTTATGGATGTATTGAGTTTGTTTTCAAATTTGTTTATTCTGTGATTTTCTTGTTACTAAATAGTTATTCGTAATTCCAATATAAAAATATTCATGAACACTCAGCCAAATCCCATGGAATGAGTGGCATTCATCATCATCACACTCAATACTTCCTATAAGAAATTAAGTGTAATTCAAAGTTTATAGGTCAGTTCTTTCTCAAGATATCGTGCGGGCAGACAAACAGAAATGAAATTCTTCCAGCCTTTAGAGTGATAGCCTTTGCTAATGCTCAGCCAATAAGAGGCTTCTTCTTTATGTTTTAAATAAACATTTTTGTTTCAAGTTCAAACAGAGAGTGTACATTTATAATACCTTAAAATTTTCTGTGGTGATATTTTTATCACATCATCTTTGCTACCCAAAGTTATAATAGCAATATTTTTTATTTCTACTACTAGGCGCTATGGACTTTAGCCAAAGTATTAAAAGAGTTTAATGTAGTTTTTTTTTTAATTTGTGTATTTAAAACGTTTTGTTTCTTGGATTAGTCTGATTATCATTCATTCATGCAAATGTCCAGTAAAACAAATTTTTATTAGTAGAAATAAATGAATTGATACAATGGAGTATCAAAGGAACCGACAGATCATAAAAAAGGACTTACCGACTAATCCAACAAAGTAAGTTCATAATGTGTGTCGGTAAGTAACTGTTAAATTAATGTTATATGATTGTGTTCAGTTTGTTTGCACATGTTTTTATTATGTTTTTTCTCTTTACATCATGGTTACTACAAGACCAATATAAAACTGTTAGAATACTTACAATCGAGAGGATGTACTGTCTTTAAGAAGAAAGGTGAGAAACAGTGCCAAGTCATTTTGCTTAGGACCACTAAAACTACCTTGAACACACAAAGTTTCGTTAACTTTAGGGATATTAAAAATATTCCATGTAATTTTGGCTGTTTTAGAGATCTTGAACCTTAAAAATTATGTGTTAACTAAATGTTTCAAGTATATTTAATCATCACATTTTCATATAGTAAGTTATATGTACCTCTAAGAGCAGTTCTGCATTCCTCCTTGTTGGCGTAGACATAGTCAGCGATGCAGCCACTACCACAGAGACACTGACCCTGCTGTATCCTGCATCCTTGCCTCTCCTCACATCCTGGACCAGCCACTGCTGCACGTTATACACAGTTCACTTTCAGCACTTCATTGGAGTGTCATCAGTTTGATTTGTGAGCAACTGGGCTCACTGGAGTGTGAATCATGGATTCTGTTTGGCACAGACAGAGTTTGGTCTGTTTCTTTGTCCTGATTGTCACATTTTGAATAAAAACTTCAAATTATTTTGTAATTTTCAAGTTGTCATCTTGTATTTTTTAATGCAATTCTATTATATTTTAATCATTATTGTGAAATAAATTTTAAATTGTCAAATATGTTTCACTCCGTTATATTCATTTACTAAGACCAAAACTCATACAGGGCAGAAACAAAATGGAGTGAAGTTCAGATTCTGCTGTGCTGTTTTAAAACAGTTCTGGAATAAGTTCAAACTGGAGAAATAATTTTACCAGGTGCCATGTCATACGTTTTATTGCATTTAATACTGATTAAAACATTAGTGGTGAAACTGTAAAGAATATATTTATTTCTTTTTGATATCATTACAGCATAAATTGGAGTTAAACAATTACTCTTTACAATGAATTGCAAGTAAATGTTAAATTAATTAAAGTATTCCTTACTTACTAAGTACTTACTTCCACATCACTTCTTAGAATCATCATTATATGGACTAAACTCTAGACTAAATCTTTTCAACAGTTAGTATAAGTAAACAAAAAAATATTTGGAAATAATGATAAGTTATAGAATGGGGTAAAAATTAATATTTTTTTTATAAAGATAGAGTTGGCAGGAGGGAGGATAATGGCACCCACCAAAATCGCCCGCTTTAGAAATTTAGTTAACATCAGCTCAACAGTGTATAACTGTAGTTGCAGAATAGAACATCATTCTAGATGAGTGTGGAACACAGGTTATTTGGTTCAGAGGAAACGTTCAATTGACTCTTTAATTGACTTTGATAAATCAGAAAGTTTGAGGTCATTGAATTACAGTCTTGAAACATAATACTCATCAATAATACGGTAATGTGAGGAGTCGTTCAAACAACTAGATAAACATATCACAAAATTATATTTTCTCTATACAGCCAAAAGTGTATGTAAAAGGAAGTAAAATTGTTACTGAAATTTATAAATCCTATGGGTGTGTCATCAAACATGCTTAACCACTGTCATGTCATAATTTTACTGAAAGTTGATGTAGCTTATCAAGTATACACATAGTCAGCTAATACTAAGATTTTTTTTATTTTACATTTTTTTAGCTAAAGGCGGAACTTTTTGTTGAAAATTCAGTATTCTTGGAAACGGCCTTACATTTTTAACATATTTTGTAGTTCATCAGATGTTTAATCAAATTATGCAAATTGCATATCCCTCAATTTTAAGTTCAAAATATTATGTACTTTGCAAATATTTTTTGAACTGGAACCACAATAAGGCTCACAAGGATGATCAATATTAATAAAATCCGGGCCAATTTATGATCATTCATCCAGCTAAAGTTTCTATTTTTAATATTGAAGGTTTTTAAATCTGTAATTCTCGATTTTTGCCAAAAAATGTTTTTATTAAAAAATTAGCCTTAATTTATTTTAGAGTCCTCACGATTGTGGAACAGTTTTTGTTATTAATTGTAGCATATTAATAGGAACTGAATTTATGGCGGCCATCCTAGAATTTTCAAAACTATCAGGAACCGTGAAAAAATACAACATACAATGTGTAGTTACAAAAAAGAAAGGAGATATGTGCAGTATTTGTTATTAGTTATTAAATATTATATATAACTGGGAATAAACATTTTGTAAATATGTGTTTGACTTGAAAATTACAGACTTAAAAGTAACTTTTTTCATGGTTGAAATATTAACCTCTTTTATAAAATAGGTCATGTGACACTTATTTACAACTATACTTTCAAATTATTTGATAAACTAAATTTTTATAATTTGATTTCAATAATTTATTGATGAAAGAAATTGAACTAGTGCAACTAAGACTTGCTACATCCACACCAGAATAAAATTTATAGATTCTTTATCCAATGCAATGCTACGTGTAAAATTTGCGTAATCAATGTATAAAAAACTGTCTGATATTTAGGTTAACTTTCCACTGTAATGTATTCAAAAACTCGGCAACAAAAATTATGTCTCTGTACTAACTATTTATCTCCCGTAAGTCAAGGAAAGAGTAACCATATTTTTCACACGAGGTTATACAAATTCAGCTGTGATGTTTTAAAGAACAATACATTTTGTTCCAAAGAACCTACCTATTTACAGTTATAATTTATGAGATGTTAAACAAATTGGAATAATTGTGTGATATAGAGAAATTATTGTTACAATAGAAGTCAGAGCTATCAAGATTAACTGTATACGGTACATATTCTTTAAATTTAAATCAATGCCTCCTAATAAATAAAGAACAAATAATGGATAATTACGACACTTTAAGCAACAAAGCCGTTTTAATAAAACTGGTAAAACGATATCTCTTCAATAATTTGTTCACAAGAATTATGTTAATTAAGATAGCCTACATAGTTACACACTTGTGTACAAATAAGTGATCCAACTTTTGTACTAAAAAATTGATCTCGTCAAAGAATATATTAATCAGTTTTTATTTTCACTTTTCATTTTGTCTCTATTCACCTGAGAAGTTGTACAGAGATTTTTCAATAATTTGTTTATACAAAAAGGAGCTCATGTAATGTTTTATACCAGCAGCAACGTCCTGTTAGCCTGAATATTATTAGGTTATCGTAGTAAACAAAGATAGCCTCTGACAGAGATAGTGAATGTAGAGCACAACTAGCACTTACTCTCATTAAAATTAACAAAAACCTATATTGCGTAGCATTGTTATTAATAGAAGTCAGAGCTATGTTATAATTATTATATTGTTGAAAACAACAAGAAAGGCAGTACTAAGAGCATACCGGATGCGAGAAGTAGTGCCAGAGCCAGGGAGAAAACGCAGCCCCAATGCATGATGCGTCCGGAGCACACACTACAGCAAGTAAGCACTGCAGAGGAGTGGTGGATGCAATCAACAAAACCGTCGTCTATCTCATACTGTATCCTTCCGTTCTGTCAAGGTCGCCGACCCGACCCGACTGCGCTCCCTCCCTCTCGTCTGTCTTTCTGATCTCATCACCACATGCTGACTTTTCTAATAAATTAGTCAGTTTACACATGGTGCACACTCTTGTTTCTTACTGCTTCTATACCACTCCCAGTGAACAACACTTCACTATTACAATATTCATAAATATTGAATTATATGTTTTTACGAATTCTAACTTACCCCGCTTATCACTTACTGTTTGTATTTGTAAAACGAGATAAGTATTGTTTTGATACGAAACATAATCTTGCACAGTTTAATGATTAGTTTAACTTGAGTCATAATATGAAACATATGATGAATTAATTCATTTTGTAAATGTCTTAAGTTGCCGGACCCCGGATGGGGCGTAAACATAATAAACAATTGGATTGATATCTAACTCAAGGGGTTTTTGTTTAAGAGACTAAATATATCAAATCATATTTTACCGGGAAAGGTCAACCTCGTCTTTCTTTAAATATTATGTAGCATATGAAAGATACAAAATGTTTTGAAAATATGGACAAAAAAATCGAGAACCAAATAGTAGTCTATTGTAAAAAGAATTTATAACTCGGAAACTTTGCAGAAATACATTAACTTCTTCTACAGTTATATTATGCCCTCGATACCTATCTACTTAATAAAAGTAAACGAAGATACATATCCTAATATACTATTTTTAGATTGATAACGTCAACTAAAATAAATAAATAAATAAATATATATATATATATATATATATATATATATAATTTCAATAAAGTCAGTTGGCAGGTATTTGGTCTTCCGATCATATGTTAGTTTGGTTATTTAAACACATATGTGAAAGAAACGGCCAAATACAAAATACATTGAATCGTAAAAAGTCAAAAAAGTGAGGGCTCTGTGGTGTAATGGTAGCACATTGACCCGGTTCGAGAGAGATCCGGGTTCGAGTCCCGGCGGAGCAAGTACTTTTTGTGATTCAATGTTTATTGAAATTAAATTAGGCTATTGCCACCTATACAAATTTACTGATATATATATATATATATATATATATATATATATATATATATATATATACTCTCTGGTCTTATGAGTGCCATTCATTTCTACATTCATAAACACTTTTGTAATAAAAAAAGTAGATTTGAACTAAATATTCAAACTTCGCTCTTACGACGTTATTTTTTATGGTAGTACTATCAGAGATGTCTGAGTTTAAAGGTACTATGAATACGCTTCCAAACGCTTTATTTGTTTGATATTTATATTAGCTATTTATACAAAAACTTGTAATGTTATGTATTCATCGTTTATCGATTAATACTCTAAAAGTATACGCTTTAGAATAAAAACTAAAAATCGTCTAATATGCGTATTCATCACACCTGCAAAATGGGAAATCTTCCATAGTTTATGCCTAAAAATAAAGTATTTAAGTGTTTGGAGTTGAACATTGTTCTTATGGGATAAACTAAAAGTTGTTTATGAACAACTAGCTCTTAAGAGTAAACATTACCACTACCTACTCTGTTTTAGTTTCCAAATAACAAGATTCGGCGCTATAGCCCGTCCGCCGTGCGCTGAATAGATACATCTATTGTTGGGCCATAGGCGGTTCACGAGGTCGGAACATCGTTATTTCACAAACTTTACAGCAGAATCAATAGGGTTTGAGAGTTAAAAAGAATTCCATGACCAATTACGGCTCAGTTTGCTTTTAATAACCAGTCAGGTAATGTGACTGTGCTCCGGACGACGAGAGCGTGCCAATTGAGATAGGTAATAAAACAGTTTTACTTTTGAAATGTGTAGGCGATCGAGACAATGTAGTGCATTTCAAAAATGTATGTCTCTGTCATTTTAAATATGTTATGCTTAAATATTTACAAAATAATAATTTATAGATGATAGTAATCTATCTACTAAATATATTTATTGCAAATTTGTTTTGTTGCAAAAACGAGGTTTAGACAGCACTGGACTCTACATCTACTCTTCCCAACCTGCAAAAACAAATCTGAGCGAAAAGTTATTGTCCCGCCCAATCTCTCCACAAAGAAGACAAAAACCAGTTTCAGTAAGCAAAACCTCCTCCTGGTATGGCTTTAGAATTTTTTTTTAAAAGCTACTACTAACCGAAAATAACAGATTGGAAGTAGATATAATGGCCGGAAGTAGACGCTTTTTGACTGAAGTAGACTTTCCAGACCAACATGTGAATATATTTTTTTGAACAGAGAAACAATGGAAAAGTTAAAGATCACCGGGAGAAGATTGCAGGGGCCGGAAGTAGACACTTTTTGACTGAAGTAGACTTTCCAGACCAACATGTGAATATATTTTCTTGATCAGAGAAACAATGGAAAAGTTAAAGAGCACCGAGAGAAGATGCAGGGGCCAGAAGTAGACACTTTTTGACTAAAGTGGACTTGTAATGTTGAAGATAGAGCTTGTATTGGCTACTGTTAACTTATTTATATTTAAACACATAAACCAATATTTAAAACTTTTATTTTTGTGAGGCCTTTTGTAGTTGAGTAGAAAGTTCTAGTTTCCACTGTTAATTGGCTTTTACATTTATATATAATTCACTTCAGCATTATTAAATCAAATCATCATTAATGAAATTTCCGTTTAAAAACCAAAAATAATAAATATAAATTTATTTAGGTATGATAATTTAAATTTGTGTCCATTACTTCCACCCTGGATAATGGAACCTTCAGAAGGTTATATAATTCAGAATCCCACCCAACTTTAAACATTTTGATAACAGTTCTACTTCAAACAAAAATATATGTTCCAATCTAAAAGTAATGCAAACTTAAATTATCACGCCTAAATTAATTTATATTTATTATTTTTGGTTTTTAAGTGGAAAATTCATTAATAATGAATGATTTGATTTAATAATGCTAAAGTTATAGATATAATTTAATTTTGTAATAACATTGTATTATTTAGACAGCTGGGAGTATCTCCTGAGCCCTCCCTCTCCCCCTGAAGTGAACAGGGTTTGTGTTCGTTCTAATTTGTCTGGAGGTCTTTAAATAGTTGAATTCTATGTCATAACCAAATTAATATAAGCATTTAATTTATTTTTAATTGTAATAAGGAGGAGGTCGGATTCCCTTCTTCCAATTATGTATACATATCCCTGATATAAAATAAACTGTGTGTTTGTAAAGCTGGGCTGTTTAAATAAAATTTAGAATTGATGTTTAGATTGCCTGGTTAAACACCAGACAAACATTCATTTCTTACATTAAGGTTTTAATGGGTTTTTAAGAAGTATCAACACATTCATTGACAATAATTATTCTTGTATTTTTTCACATTCACTGTCTGTTGAATGGAAACATGGTACACATGTAATCCCATTAGTAGAGTTCAAAAATCATAATAAATCTTATTTTTAACCTAATAAAATGCACCTTTTGTAAATAAATGGAAAAAACTGGCATAAAATCTTTCTTATACATTACCATAAAACAGTATAGAACCTTTTTGGCTATATACTAAAACTTATTAAAAAAGAAGGGAATCCGACCTCCTCCTTATTACAATTAAAAATAAATTAAATGCTTATATTAATTTGGTTATGACATAGAATTCAACTATTTAAAGACCTCCAGACAAATTAGAACGAACACAAACCCTGTTCACTTCAGGGGGAGAGGGAGGGCTCAGGAGATACTCCCAGCTGTCTAAATAATACAATGTTATTACAAAATTAAATTATATCTATAACTTTAGCATTATTAAATCAAATCATTCATTATTAATGAATTTTCCACTTAAAAACCAAAAATAATAAATATAAATTAATTTAGGCGTGATAATTTAAGTTTGCATTACTTTTAGATTGGAACATATATTTTTGTTTGAAGTAGAACTGTTATCAAAATGTTTAAAGTTGGGTGGGATTCTGAATTATATAACCTTCTGAAGGTTCTATTATCCAGGGTGGAAGTAATGGACACAAATTTAAATTATCACACCTAAATAAATTTATATTTATTATTTTTGGTTTTTAAATGGAAATTTCATTAATAATGATTTGATTTAATAATGCTGAAGTGAATTATATATAAATGTAAAAGCCAATTAACAGTGGAAACTAGAACTTTCTACTCAACTCGGTACAAAATGGCAGCTCATTGAAATTAATTAAGTTAAAAGCGGATGGATCCTGCTCAACCTTCAATGGACAAAGGTAGAAAAATAGAACTTAGAACACCCCTCTAGGAAACAAAAGCAAACCATTTCCCCAAAATGGGTTCTTTGGAAAAATTGTGAGCCTTGATCCTTCCTAGAAAGGTGTTCCGAGTTCCATTCCTCCATCTTTATCCTTCAAAAACTTAACAGAGTGTATAATTTTAACTGTCATATATATATATATATATATATATATATATATATATATATATATATATATATACATACATACATACTCCTGGACAAAATTAAGCAGCACTTAAAATTGTGCACATAATTCAAACACCAGTACTAAAATAACTCTGCATATCTATTTTATTCTCGTAATTGTCTCCTGACAAAGAATGAGTTTTGGTCAGTTTTAACAACTATCTAATGCACTAGCTTATCTTATCAGGACAAAAGTCTGGGAATTTACAGATATCCTCATATGTCCTGTTATGCTGAATGTACCTCATTGCTTACAACTGCCAGAACGACGCTATTGTTTTAGAGTCTACAATTACATTTGTTTCCTGTGTTGAGAGATCAGCCAAAGCCATGTGTCGAAATCTGACACCCAGAGGAACCGTTAGAGTATGATTGTTGGTGCAGCAAGGGTGATCATTCAGAGAAGTTGCTGCATTGTACGGATTTGACAACACAACTGTCATGAGAGTTGTTCAGCGGTTTCAGGGGGTCAGAAGCGATAACAGAAGGTGAGGCCAGAGTCAACCTCGTGTTCCTAGTAAAGCTGACGACCGATTTTCAAGATTGAGTTCATTAAGAACAAAGATTTCTACGAGTACAGAGCTGCAGAGATTGTTAAGAAGGGTTCGTAACGTTCAAGTTACAAGCAGAACCATTCGTAGACAACTTCGTTTTTACCATATAAACAGCAGAAGGCCTCTTAGATGTCCTGTTCTCACCAAAAGGCGTCTAGTAATGAGATTGAGGTTTGCTCAAACGCACATCATTGGACACTGAGCAATAGAAAGCAGTACTCTTCACTGATGACACAAGAGTGAGTCTATGGTCTCCAGATGGACGTCAAGGATTGTGGATAACGCTTTGATTAAGCCAGTATCTTGCCTCAGGTCCCCTTAGGTGGAGAGTCAATAATGTTTTGGGGAGGAATACATTATGAGGCCTACACCGAGTTGGTGAGTGTTGGTAGACCACCCTAAATGTTCGTCGGCACATAGAAAATATTTGCAAGACTATGTTTGCTCCTTTTGTTGGCCCTCGATTTGTGCTTATGCACGATAACTGTGCTCCGCACAGTGTGGTGGCAGTATCTGGTTACTTAAGGGAGATTGGTATTATATTTCTAGAGTCGCCACCAAGAATTCCGGACCTTAACCTAATGAACAGTGTGGGACACTATGAAGAGTCATGTCAGAGTCAGAAATCCACCTCCAGACAACCTTGATGAGCTGGAACGAGCTGTGAAAGAGGAGCGGGAGAGAATGCCTATTGAAATCATACAATACTTCATAGAAGGAATTCCTAGCAGACTGCAATCAGTCATCTAGGCAAAGGGGAACACCCGTTACGAACAATAAGCTGTCATATTTGTACTAATGATATGTTACTTAGAACAATTTTTCCAGTCCATATTACAGGCCGTTCTTTTCTCTGTTTGATTTCTAACTAATAAAGTAGTGTGTGATAACAAACTATAAAAGGCTACTGTTGATTTTATTTCTCTTTTACCTTATACATTTATAATTCAGTTTGATAAAAATGAATAGTACACTACAAAAAAATTATTGAAAATATTGGCTTTTACGTGATTTTTGTCCAGGATTGTATATATATATATTATATAGTATAGTTACACACACACACAATCCTGGACAAAATTTACACTGCAGCTAATATTTTCAGTAACATAATTGTTTATTTTAGTTTCTCAACTTCTAATAAATATGAAATTTGGCACACGCGTGTTATGCTCTCAACAGACAAATAAAAGATTTGTCATAAATATAAACCACTCACAGGGGTTTAAATTAGGTTGAAACTCCTAGATAAACTATATATGTTTGCTTTTTAATATCCAGCTGTCGTAGAAAGCTGGTATTGACACACAAGTTAATTATCATCTGAGAGACTACCAATACCCGAAATACCTTAACCCAGAAGTAGATTGTAATGACCGAAAGTTATCACTTTTTGACCGAAGCAGACTTTTCAGACCAACTTCCTTTACCGGCAAATGCTACTACAGCGCCGGAAATACCTTAAACCTGAAGATGATTGTTTTACATTTTACTATATGATTTTTGACCGAAAAGGACTTACATGTATATATTTTCTTAATCGGGACAAAAACGTAAAAGCTAGTACGCCAACAAAAAAGACATTAGACCGGAAGTAAATTAAAATTAACGGATGTATTCGCCTTTTACCAGAGAAGACTTTTCAGATAAACTTATTTTATATTCTTTAATCGGAGAAACGATGCAAACGCTACTACGACATTGGAAGTAAATTGCATAGACCGGAAGTAGACGCTTTTCGACCAAAGAAGACTTTTCAAGCCTATGTATGTATGTATGTTCTATATAGGTTTAGAATTAATAGCACTGGACTCTACATCTACTCTTGCCAACCCATAAAAACACATCTGAGCGAAAAGTTTTTATCCTGCCCAATCCCTCCACAAAGAAGACAAAACCAGTGTCAGTTGGCAAATCCTCCTCCTGATATGGTTGTAGAATTTATATATTTCACCTAACTCTTGATTTCAAAACGTGTTAGAGCCTTTCTTAAGCATGTTCTATTTCTTGCTAATTTTTCTTCTGTTTCGAGAGCTGTTGAAAAAGAGTTTGTCATAAGTTTAGGGCTTTAAACCTTGAACAATTCATAACTAGACTAGCATTTTCCCATGGCTTTGCCCGTAATTTCCTATTAAATAACTGGTACGTCTTTGGCATGTTCTTTATAATGGCATAATAAATACTCATAGAAATGAATACCACTGAAAAATATTCCAATCTCCTGATCAATTTCAGGATAATAGAACGTTTAAAGAGCAACTTTATAGGACTGTGAAGTCTAAGAATGAATAAGTTTTTATGAGTACCAATGACACACACACACACACACACACACACACACACACACACACACACACACACACACACACACACACACACACACACACACACACACACACACACACACACACACACATATATATATATATCTGCAACATCCTATAATATTTTAATAAATGGCTCCAACAATTTTAGTAACAGATTGGAGGAATATAAATCCGGGAAGCATTTATAGTGTAATATGTTGAAGCTCTAAAATAATTTGGAATTGGAAGTAGACATTTTTATTGTGCTTATTATTTCAGTATTATTTCATTACTAAGTGGTTCAAGAGGAAAACAACATTTCTACTGGTCCTTATTTCAGGCGTGTGGTTTGAGCTAATTACATTACACCTAGAGGCCACAGTAGAGTTTAAAACAAGTCATAGCTTACATAGAAAGTTACTCCTCAGTATGCACCTGACAGTAGTTTTTAAGTGGATCAAGCTAATAAATGTGACTTTTAAAAACTTTACATTTTAACCCTCTATAAACTTTAAAATTGCAACTCCTCACCAAAACTTATAAGATGAATAATTTCTTGAAAAACTAATTTTGTGCTTGCACAATGTAAATTAGTCCTTGGCTTCCAAAAATTAAAATCAAATACAAACCACTGAACATTTTGAATTCTTTGACTGAAATCTTGTGTGGTATAAACCCAACATGTGATTTCCATAAAAAAAAAAAAACGAAAAATTACGCTTAATTATACAAATTAGTTACTAGTAACATACTCTCTGTAATAATGGAACAATTTAAATATCCTTATCAAATGTATTTGTAATGCTGTGAATCCTCTACATTACTACCAAAATAAGTGTTTGTCACTCACAGTATATTAACCCGTTACAGCCTAGTGAAGCCATATGGACATAGGGATAAGTTCAGTACTCACACAGAGTGTTTATGTCTCACTTTATGATCTGGCTGATACGGTTTAAAGTATCAGTAATTATGTATTCAATTATTTCCAGTCATGCTAAGCTCATTGAAAGACTATGCATCTCATCCATTTCTAGATTTGCGAAGAACAGCATCCAGAAAAGATGACTGATCCTTCATGGTATCCATTAACAGAAGCCACGAGTACTCAATTTTCAACATGTTCAGATTCAGATTCCTCATTATTCATTTAATGCTTAGTTATTGGTCAAAGAATATTTGCCCTACGGAGTATGCTTTTATTGACACTTACACATAATAAATTTAACTCATGATCACGATAAAGATTTTCTAATATTACAAGGGAATATAATTGAGCATTATGGTGAAATATATTTAAGACAGGCACAGACTCATCAGACTCAATGCAAGGGCTAAGCATTATGTTATTGTTCCCTTTTATCTTAGTTATCACCTACTTATTTTTTTCATAAAAGATTCTTTGTCCAAATTGTTGAGAGCTCTTAAATATCCAAATCTTCTTAGGCCAGAATTCAATCACCTGCACCATAGTTTGTTTCAGATACAAATAGGTACTCGTATACCAGGACCAATAGCAAGAATAATTATACAGGCTCTTAATCTGTTTTATTTTGTATTTATTATCTGTGTAACTATGTATTTACCCTGAGCTTCTTCTTTAATAACTTATTTATAACGTTATTTAATAATTAGTAATATGTTCAATATATTTATTGTATACACACACTTGAAAGTTTATAAAGTTGATCTTTTTATTTGTTCTACCATACCACATTATACTATATAGAAAAAGCCATGTTTTTATCTGTCAATAAATTAACATTGTTGCAATTCTTTTAACAAAGGGCTAATGTATTTAATTTAATGAAGAATTAAACTTTTTAGCTAATTTTGCTGTAATACTTAGAAGTTTATGCAAATTCAAAAATATATTTACTTTAAAATGTAAAATATTACATAATTTCTTTATTATAGTGTGTTTAACCATGACCCTAAGTTTGGAGACCTATTTTAGAAAAGAATTGACTTATTTAAGTTTGGTTATTGATAATTTTCCATGTAACTGGCTTGAGGATAATAACACAAATGCTTTATTTTTTTAGAACCACATACAATTGGTTATCATTCTTATATATGTTTTATATTAAGTAAAAATGTTTTATTTTACAACGTGAAGTTAGGGCTAAGAAGCCCTCTCTAACAAATTATATAGGGTATGGTTTTTGTGGAATTTAACATTAAAGTTTTAACTGACCACCATGTTTGGCTGTTGAGTTACTACTTTTTTTTAGTGATTATTCTTTATATTAGTGATGTATGGTATATGTTCAAAATTTCAACTTATAAGCTTTGAAGATTGGAATAACACTATGAAGTAAAGGAACTGAAACATGCAGATAGAATATTAAGCATTTTATGATACGAGTTTATAAGAACTTTTTGATTATTTTAATCTATTTTACTATTTCTCAAAGTTTTAGTACCCTATTATTTCCGCTTTTCTGTGTGTTAGCACCATTATCTATTTCCATTGTTACCAGGTGCCTTTTAATTTTTATTGCAAGTAGACATATTTCAGACTTTCTTGCTTTTTGAATCTTTGCAATTTATTGTCAACTCTTCTTGTAACAATAATCTTAGGCAGAGTAAAAAGTTCAATTTAAGCTCACCAAAATTAAGCTAAAATGTGTCATCTATTCAATTTGGGAGATTCATAAATATATATAGAATTTTAATTTGCACATAGTTAAAAGCATATGTGTTTCTAGATGATCTCACTGTGATTAGCGAGGTATACATTAAGTATTTATGTAAGTATACCTTTCAAAACAAAACCAGAATGGAGCATCCGGACATGAACTCATTAAACTGTCAAATACAGCCTGCATGCTGTTCTTTTTCCTTCTTGTGAAGACTCACCAGCTAGAACTCTGCTTGACACACTATTGGGTCATTGTGTACCATAGTACAATTTTCTCTTGATTTAATGTAAAAAAATCTTTCCACTCTTGCAACAGTTACAGGAATATGCAAAGAAATCAGCAACAATGCACAGGTTTAAGCATGGGAATATTTGTCTTTATTTTTATTTGGACTGAGAAAATCTGAAGAAATTCTTTAAATGACTGAAACCTCAAATTCAGGTTTGCAACTACCGTACCTCATCTTAATTAGTAGAATCAATTATTTTAAAATGTTTTAGCATTCACTATTCCTTGTATTTTGTCAGTAACATATTCATCAGCCATCCTTACATGTGTTTTTCATTCTCTACAATGGCTAAATGATGGTGCCTCTTACATCAAAACAGGCTTGTAGCTGTTGATGAGGTGTAGCCTGGTATGGGCGACCTGGAGAACTGGGCTCCGCTAAGAATATCTAAGAAGACTGGTCTAACTACATCCCTGAGTGACAGGACACCTCATACATTCTCAGTATCCTTCAATTCCTTGACAAATACTTGAGGGAGAAAGAAGTCATTTAAGATTTATGAAGCTTGAAAATGAATTGTCAATAATTTTTTGTACTTTAGATTTATAAGGCAAATAAATCTGGAAATTCAATTAGACTTAATATTATTTTGGTTAACGGAACCTTCTATCCAGGAAGTCAAGTTATTTCAAACCCAAAATAAGTTACACAGAATATACTTCCACGAGCCTAAAAAGAACAGTATTTGCTAAATTTAAATGAGACATTGCACCCAATATTTTGAAACAAAAGATTAACACAGTAACTATTTCAAATGAATGTTTAATTTGTAAACGTAAAGAAAAATGTTTAAAGATATGTTTATTATTCAAATAGAATCTCCTCAATATAAACTATAAATAAAGTTTTGACAGTAATGTCATAAAAGGAATCATTTAAAATTTATAATGTCTGAACATTCATAACAACCGATGCTCCACCCATGGGTGGTAGACCCCATGGTGCATGCTATATAAGATTACTCATGACACTCAGTATAGAGCTGCATTGTAGGTTTAAATTGCAATTATGTTGTTGTTATTTCTTTTTAGTGTTATTTTTGTTTATTGCTGTTGTGCATGGGTTTGAATCTTAATATATCCACAATAGAATCACAGCAAGTGAAGCTGAGACAGTTTTAATTTTGCTTTTATCAAGATAACACTAAGATTGTGACTTTTCCATACAATCATCAAATCAATGTAGGTGCAAGTTGATCGAAGGTGGCCATCTGATGACCTCAATGTCTTATTCAATTAGTTAATGTACTTCTATCCATATGTTTAGGTTTACTCATCATGAAATTGGAATTGGGAATGACAATAAAATTGACTATATAAAGGGTACAGTTTATTTTAGCAAGAAATTTAATACCTTTATTAGATACAGTTCAAAAACTTAAAATAATAAATCTGAATAAATATCATAAAATATTCTATATAACAATATTATATTATAAAAACACTTGATTGCAGTCATAAAAATAAGCATTTGCGTATACACTATTTCACTATTTTACATGGTAAGTAAATAAATAAACAGTTTATTAATGGTTAGAGTAGTATTTATTAAAGGAACGCTGTGATAATAGAACAATTAATTATGAATCACAAACACATCCATATTTTAAACTTTTGAAAATAATCTCTAAAAAATAAAGTAGTGTTTTGGACTGTGTTAAACTGTGTCAAATATTTTCATACATGACAGGTGCACATGAGTTTACAAGCATCTTCAGATATTTTTGTTTAATCATATAAATAGTTTTTTAGTATAAAACTTGTATCTTAACATAATATACAGCTCAAAAGTACAGACTTCCAAAAAATTTTGAAATAAACTAACACAAAATGGTTTCAAAATGGCAACTATTATACACAGTTGAAGTCAGTTTACATGTGGTTTAAAATTAGGCAAAACATAATTTTATCACCTTTAAAATTTTTTTGTACTAAAAATGGCATGTTTTAAAACTTTACTGAGCCAAACATAACAGAAAAATATACTTCTATTATACTAAAATTGTATTAGATCTAAGTGAATGAGGGAAATCAAGGATTTGAAATACGAATCACTTTTTACTATTGTTATTTAAATGTACAATTAGTAGTTTATGAAATTAAGACTTCTAACTCTGGTCTAGCTGCCATAACAAAATTTGATAGATTATTTTATGGATTCCTTCTAAATGTTTGAACATGTGATAAAAAACTATACAATCTTTACAAAACATTACAATATTAAATTGTATTTAGTTAGTAGTGTTTAATGGTAGTTAAAGAAAATTATACGTAAAACTCAAGCATTTCAAAACCTGTAAAATTCTTCCTTTATGTTTTTAAACACTCTCCACTTTTAATATATATGATAGATAAAGGTTGTGTATAAACAGACAGTATAATAACAAACATAAAAAATATCACAACTTAACTAGTGAAGAAGTAAAAAATAGTAAAAACTGCAATGATACCATAACCGCCTTTGATAAATATTACACTAGCACTATTCAAAATGAAATGATTAAAATCTGTCATGTTAAATTTTAATTAACATCACATTTAAATATAAAATAACTAAGATACTGTAACAGTAATAGCAACGTATATTAAACTTTAAATTGGCTGAGTAACAATTTCTCGGTTATTGGAATATTTATGAATATTGATATTCCATACTATTTACAATCACACACTGTCCAAATACATTGAAAATGTGTCAGAAGTATATACAGATTTGATTAAAATATGGTAGAATGTACTTTACTACATAAGGATGTACAATATAAATATATAGTGAAATTTTAAACTGAATGTTATTTATTTGCCTGTTTTAGCCATTCTTCAAAATATCAAATCTTGTTGAGATTAGAAACAGATTATAAAACATATTAAAAATATCATGCAGTACTTATGACCATAGTCACTGGGATATTAGCCCATTATAGGGCTAATAAATATTTTATATCCAGAAATTTTTACTAAAACTAAATATAAAATAAGTAAAGAAAATAAAAAAATAAAACCTAAAAAACTTTTTGACCAAATTTTAATTTACATTATAATACCATTTTTTACTACAAAGTTTTTACTCCTTCCAGGCAGACTATTTTACTCTTTTATTCACTTTAAACTAAAATTGTGCTGCATAAAGTAATAAATACTATTTAATATTTATTAACTAGCTATAGTGACTTTTAATTCCTTTTCTTGGGCTATAGTGACATGAAATTTTAATGCAAATATTGAAAAAATAACTAAATATTTATTTTTTTACAATCAATGATTGTTTTTGAGGAGCAAACATTCAAACCGTGTTTTCTCCAAAAAAAAATATTTTTGGAGATTTTGACATATTTGAAAACTCTTTGTTAGACTACAATTGGAACTGTAGTTATTTTAAACCAAAACAAGTTTTCTCCACTTATAAAGTAGTGAATAAAATTGAAGTTTTGATCAAACAGTGTTTTTCTCCAGCTGTTACATTCTATCAAACCATGCTTTCTCCAAACAACCAATAAGAAGTGCTCTCATTAGTCACTTGACCACTTTGTTTATCTAAAACTTTTGTAGGTTATGCTCAATAGTGTGTGCTTTGTGACTTATAGTATTGTGGTTTATTAAAATTGTTGAAATAATTAGAAATTTCACAATATTTGGTGATGGATGAGTTAGTAGATGGAATATTAGTGGGTATTGGTAATAATGGAACTCGTAAACGACAGAAGTCTGGCGGTAAAAGAGCAGATGCGAAAAAAGAAGAGGTATTCAGCACCTTCAGGCTGTAATGTGTACATTCCTTGCAATCACAGCAAGACATTTTTTATGTAATGAGGTAAGGGCCTTAGAGATGTTAAGAAATTAAGGGACAGACTCTATAAAGTTCCAGACAAACAAAAACAAGACTCAATACTTGCATCATTGGTAGTTGCTAAAAATGTTATCAGACGTAGACCGAACAACCCAAACCAAAATAAATCTAAACAATCAGGGTCACAACATAACTTTTCAACCAGGTATTTCATGATCACATGCAGTGGTAGGAGAACACCTGTTTGTAAGAATAATGTTATATAAAAATAACTAAAGTTGGCCGAACTAGGCTCTCAAACATCGTAAAAAAGATTGCTTCGGGAGAAGCTATAGAAGAACGAAGAGGAGGTGACAGAAAGAGTCATTTGAGTGTTCGCAAGAAAAACAAAGTAAGGGAGTTTATTTCAAACATGAAAGGGTGTGAGAGTCATTACGGAAGGAAAAAATCAAAGCGACTGTATTTACACTGCCGATTAAGCATACAAAAAGCTGCATGAGATTTACAGCAACAGTTGCACTGAGGACCTTGATAGGGTTAGCTTTTCTATGTTTAGAAGAATCTTTGTTAATGAATTTAACATAGGATTTAAGTCTCCATCTAGTGATGTTTGCAGCACATGTACTTTTACTTGATCAAAAAGTAAGAACATCCCCAGTAGGTTCTGCAGAACGTATTCAGTTTATGACTGAAAAAAGGTTCACAAACTACGGGCCAATGCTTTTTATTCCTACATGAAGGAAGAATTAACAGATGAAACCGTTATTAGTTTATGTTTTGATCTACAGCAAATTCAGCAGCTGCCCTAAAAGTAACATTCAAGATGCATACTACTTGAGGCAATTCAACTTTTTATAGTTTGTGTATAACTAGCTTGGATGGAGTGAATCCTACATTCTACACATGGACGGAGGAGTTGGGTGGTAAAGGCAGCACTGAAATATCATCTGCTCTTTATTCCCACTTAAGCAAAATGAACCTTGAAGGTAAAAAAACTGTGAGGCTCTTCAGTGATGGGTGTATTTCCCAAAATAAGAACAATATAAATCTTCAAATGCTTTTACATTACTTTGTACACATCCAACTCAAGCATTGAAAAAATACTGTTATTCTTTCCTGTTAGAGGACATAGTTTCCTTCCAGCCGACCGTGTTTTTGGTCATGTTGAGAAGATAATTAAAAAAACATGTTACGATAATATCAAAAGAACAGTACTATGAAATCTACAAAACATTGGTGATGTAAAAGTTTTAGGGGCAGATTGGAAACTACTAGACACAAAGTCCCTTAGTGTTTATTTTCGTAACTTTCCATATATTTCGGAAGTAAAACGGTTAGTTTTACAAAAAGAAGAAGGCACATGTTAAAGTTAAAGGGTTCAAAAACTTTAGGTTCGAAGAACAAAATGAACAATCTGGTGTAGTGTTGCTTAAAAAGGTATAAGTGTTGCGGTTGTCAAGCGGCATGTTTTACAAACTCTTTCCCCCTTAGTCATCCCATAACATTACAAAAGAAGAAGGACGTGGAAAAACTGTTGAATTTAATGTATGGTGAAGAGTGGCAAAAATCAACCCGATGATGTTTTTAACTGGTACAAACATATTATCTACGATATGCTTGCCAGTACTGAAGAAGTTGAAGAAGTAGAGTGTGATTGCGTGGATGAAAGATATTGGTTTAAGGGTTTAAAAGTGTTATAAACAAATAATGTATTGTAAAAGGTTACAGAGTACGAGTTACAAATCATATGCTTTCTTTTGTTTTAATAATAATAAAGATTTTGTTATGATTTAATGTTATAATTCATTTCATTCAAAACCTGCTTTATCCAAGGACTTAACGTTCAAAAGAGGTTTTCTCCATTGAGTTCGGTCAAAACGTGGTTTCTCCAATTTTTAAACGCTTTTTTAAAGCTGTTTATTGATAGAATATCTATTACATGATTAACATTACTAATAATAAGCCGTAACAAATGTAAATCAATAAGAATAAGTAGTTTTTTGGCATTGTTTATTTTTTTACACGTTTTTTTGCCTCTCCTGTAAAGTTGTATCTGAAGGAGAAAACACGGTTTGAATGTTTGCTCCTCTTTTATTGGTTGGAGAGGGAACAAAAATAAATTATAAAATTGTTTGTTTCTTATCACCTTGGTTTTGTACTGTATGTTTTCAACAATTATGAATTCGTCAGCTTGTATACATGTTGAAAACATAGTTATTTAGGCTATTATTCTGAAGTTCAATTAATTAATTTGTAAATAATTTTTGTTTGATACCAGGGCAATGATCTGAAATCTCATACAATTGGTTCTTTTCTTATTACATGAAATCAAACTATTTGATTTTGTCCCCGATGAACAGTTTTGGATAATATTTTAATAAGATGTATAACATACACGTTTTACATTTAAAATTTAAATAATCATACATAAGAGTTTGTTTTGGGAACAATATCTACCTACAAGGTGATAACAGTATTTTGAAAGAATTCTTTAGGTTGATTTATAACAACCACTCAAAGTGAAAACAAAACATTAAGTAGATTTCTCTGGCTATAAAGTATAGTGGATTGATGATCTATAACTATAAAATAAAAGAATGTTTGTCCATCCAAGTATGAAATACAGCACATTAGAATAATTGGTTCAGAGTTCGGAAATTTGCCATCGTTATATGATACAAAAATAAAATACTATGTAATATTATTTTTATGATATATAACGGAGCAAATGTCTGAAAACCTGTTATCCTTTAAATCAACCATTGTCAGTAATGAACTTTAATGTTGATAGAATCGGTCGTCAAATGCAAAACTATCCAGTTTTACCTGAACGTGTTCAAGATTATTAGGCACTGATTACCTTTTACTTCAATCTCATATATACCAAAATGATTTTTACGAGCTAAACTGTTTTTTTTTGTGATCACATGTTGAACAACAGTACAAATACACTCCAGAACAGAAAAATCATTAAAAATACTTAATGATTCTTTTGAAAAATACACAAAGTTATTTCAACATTAGTAACTATGCGTAAACGGTACTTTGGTATTATCCGGTTGCTACTATTTTTTTTAAAGTTTTCTTATCGGGGACCTAAAAAAAGTACATTATTAGACAGAACAGATTTTACTTGACTTACTATGGAAATTACATGTCATTATGACAATCGGTTCTTGTTTTCAGCCTATTATATATATATATATATATATATATATATATATATAGTTTTGGAAAACCTACACAAACTGTTAAAAAAAACTTGAAATGTCAAATTTTTTCAATCTAGGTGTTATAATTACTAAATTTTTTTCATATGATGTGACCTACATAAACCGTGACCTGCTCACTAGGACGAGTTGAGCAACCTATACAGCATTAAGATAAGTTGATCAGGTCATTAAAGTTATGTTGGTCAGTGAAATAAAAACAGTAAAACAGTTAAGGACTGACTGAACCTAACTAAATCTGTTTTAAAAGACTAATCAAGCTAGTTTGGTTATAGCGTATCACAAAGTGGATGCACCAATAATATGGTGCATAAACACAGCTCGTGTGAATCTGGAACTATCTGGTCATCTTTAAAACCCAAAATTCTTGTGCCTCACAGTTTTGTTATTTAGAGGAATCCAGATGTAGGCATGAAGACTTAAGTAGTAAAACAAAATAAATTCCATGTGCACTCCCTTACATGTTACACATATGCAGTTATATTGTCTAATTTATTCCATGACAATGGGTGGACTGAATCTGCCTTTCTGAATGTCTTGTTTTTACTTGTTCTTGTCTGATATTTCTGCTGCATTCCTTTTTCGCTTCCTTTTAATGAAGTGATCCGTTTTCTTTTTCAATCTTTGAAAATAGTAGTACACAAAACAGCCACAACAAAACTAAGGAGGCTGTTGAATGTGAAACAAGTAACACAAAATGTCATATATTATGAATCATGCATCTTTAAATAAAAACATTAATACAACTCATAAAACTACAAACCTACTGTACAGTAAAATGTGATAATAAAATAGCATTTTAAATCAAACTGTCTTTTAATATTGTAAATTTTAACAATTTACAGCAATAACTTTAATAAATAATAATACATCAAATAAATTAAAAGTAATTGTATATTATTTAAAATTATACCAAAGCATTACAATAAAATCAAGAAGAGTACATATGACTTATGACTTTTTAATAAAATATGACAGTGCCACTTGGAAAGAATACATCACTCACTACCCCAGGTAGATAATCTATATCCACTGTAGTTTCACATTATTTATTTGTAAAATTATGTTACTATTAATATAAAGACTGTATGAATAAATTTCATAAGGTCCATTTAGAAATGATATAGTTGATATTAGGCTAACAGAACAGAAGTTAAACAGGCTTAAAGATTGCAATTTAATCACTATGAACTAAAACTTACAGATAGAAAATACAAGGCTTATACTTTAACACTCTGGTTACATTCCTATATGAAATTTGATTAATCCTGATTTATTTTTGAAACTATTTTTTTGCGGAGGGGAAATAGTCCTTTTTTTGGATTCTAAATGTTTGAAATGGAAAATTTAGTAAAGTAAGATTCTTTTTTCAACAGCCTTCCTACAAATGGGACATTCAGACATGCGGTCTCCACACATCTGACATGTGCCGTGGCCACATAGGAAGATCATATTCTTCAGCCTGTCTAAACACACTGGGCACATAGTTTGTTCTTTGATGTCCTGCAGCTGTTGTTGCAACTTCTGAATGTCCGAGTTGGAGGTGTCTCTACTGCCATTATTCATTAATGCACCAGTCAGAGTGATGGGTTCCACAGGTGAAACACTTGAAGCAGAGGACTCTTCCACAGTTTCAGTTGGCATTTCTGTAGTTTCACCTGGGCCACCACAACAGACAGAGAACGGGACCATGGAGTCGATGTGTGCACGACAGTGAACACACTTCTTGATTAAAGGTGCACAACATTCACAGACAACCATGTGACCACAAGGTTTGACGAGTACACTTGCACGTTTGTATGCACAGAGAAGGCATTCTTCAATCTTTGCACGAGTTGCAACATGCTCTCGACAAATCAAGCATTTCTTCACTCTTGGTGCACAAACTGAACAACAGGCCACGTGTCCACAAGGCTTAAACAAAGTGTCTCTTTTCAAATCAGAGCAGACCAGACATTCATCTGTTATATCCTCATTTCCTTCGGCATCTGTAGCTCTCGGCTCAATCTGATCTGTATTTTTGTCTTTGTGGCATTTAGCAAGGGCTTTGCACAAATTGGGGTCAGGACATAAATCTAAAGGTGTTTGCCCTTTTTTATTCTTAATACCTAAATCAGCTCCATTTCCAGCCAAAAAACAGGCTATAGATGCTGATGATTTCTTATCAGCCCCTTGACTTCCAAGGCCAACTAATAATTTCCCTACATCTTGAACATCCTGCAACTGACGCAATTGAAACAATGTATGGTGTCTTAGTGCTTCATGCAAGGGAGTGTCTCCATCTTTATCTGGTATATTGAGATTTGCCCCTTCTCGCACCAATAATCTGACTATTTGTGTGTGTTGCCTTTCCACTGCAAGATGTAAGGCTGTCTGTAAATTTACATTTTGCAAATCCATATTTGCTTTCCCGTGATGTACCAGTAGCTCTGCCACCTCCACATGATTATTTAAGGCTGCCAGGTGTAATGCAGTATAACCGTCATCTTTCTTTTCATCTACGATCCATTGTCTCGGAAGCTTCAACAACAGAATCCACATTGCACTTGGATTTCCTCTTAATGCTGCATGGTGAAGAGCATTGAAACCGTTGTTATTGGTTAACATAATATCTGCATTATGATCCAAAAGCAAAGTCAACATATCATCTCGTTTTTTAGAAATTGCATCATGTAGTGGTGTATCCCCTTCTGAGTCCTGTAAACTCGGATGACATCCCAATTCTAAAAGTGTTTTCACGACACCAACATGCCCTTTGTTCACAGCTATATGCAATGCTGTTTGACGCCTTTTATTTCTGGCATTCAAATCTGCACCGGCATGAGCTAATAATTCCATCACACCAGGTTCATCTCCAAAAGCTGCGTGATGAACAGCTCTATCTCCATCCTTGTCTTCAACCTCAACATCAGCTTGATGTCTCAGTAATATTTTGATCACTTCCAAATGTCCGTTTTGACTTGCAGCTTGTAAGGCAGTATGACCGCCAAAAACTCCATTCACATCAGCATCCATCCTTTTTAGCGATTCTTCACACTTCTGAGCATCTCCGTTGGCAGCCGATTTGACCAATTCTTCATTAACATCTCCTGAGACATGAGTTTCAAACAACTTTTTCAGAAGAGCGCTTAAACGTTCCCCACTGGAGTTGCCAGGCATGGTTCCATCTGATGAAGCCACTTTTGTCACTGCTATTGGATTGTAAGTCCATGATGTACCACAGACTTCCACCTGCAATAATATTTCAATTAATGAGAAGAATATCACAATTGGGTACAGTTTCATCTGACGTAGCCACTTTTGTCACTGTTATCAAATTGTACGTTTACGATGTACTACAGATTTCCACCCACAATATTACTTCAATTATCAAGAAACATAGGTATGGATCATGCATTCAGTTATTGAAATCTAGATAGGTGTATTATAAGTACATGACATACTTCATACTTCCATCTGCAATCAATCAATAAATATACATGTATTTCCACACAATGTGTCATAACATTGACACATCAAAAGAAACTATGCATAATCATATAAAAGACATTCATATCTTTGATTAGTTTCATTATTATTGTTAAAGACCAATTTTAACTGTTATCATGTATTTCATACCATTGAAATGAAAATATATAACCATTATTGGGAGAGTGGCCACTCAAAACTTATTTTCAAATTCCTGTTTTATCTCTGGTTTTACTGGTCTACAATTTTTTGATTCTACTGTCTATTTTAAAACCAAATATAATCTACTGGTATCAAACCCTCTTGAGTGCCACAGCAATGAAATTTTGTAATACTATGTAATGATTCACTGCTCACACACTCGCGTTTAGTTGAATAAAATGCACAGAATCTCTCTAACTATTAATAGACTCTCATGTTGTGAGTTTCGTAATTATTTGCAAATGCGTACTCCAGTTTCTAGGTGAATAAAGTTGAGAGCCTACTCATACAATAGAGAGCACACTCACAGATTATCAAGTGTGCTCTCTTTTTGTAGTTGTGATAGCTGCATTTTTATTAGTGTGTAGGAACAAACTGTATAAAGAAAGCAAAAATACAAAAGGAGGTTACAGAGATTACCCCCTATTTGACAATCTTTAGGAATTTGCAGGTCTTTAGGAAATCAATCTAAATGGAGTAAACTCTTTCAAACCCTTTATTTGTTCATATAAATATGTTTGCAAAAGATGTTATTATATCATATTTCCTGAAAACACTAATAATTACATAACAGTTCTGGCATAAAACATGTAGGTTTTTTGTTATTTTTACATAAGGTTACTTACGGGCCTAGATAATAAAGAAATGATTAACCCATTGGGGAACTTGCTCCAGCGTCAGTCCGGCAGAGTGGGACTTAATAATCTTGGCCAAGTGGCACTTGTTGTGCTCTTTTTAGATGCTAACGATCACGTATTTGTTTTTTTTTTCCACTAGATCGCAGTCTTGTGCCCCCCTGCATCGTAATAATCATTTCATTTCGATTTGTTACGTTTGCAAACTCGAACCACAACTAATAGCTAATTTTGTTACATTCTGCCTTACACTCAATTTTCGTCACTTTAATGTTCTGATTACATTCTATGTATCGTGTTCTCAATGTTCAATGTTTAACTGTTTATAGTTGTTGAATGAGTTTTTAGTTCTTCTGCTACCTCATGGAACAAGAGAATTTGCTAACTTCAGAAATAGACATATACTTGGACAGTGATATTGAGATATCTAAGATACTCAAAGACTGACACAAAAGTGAATTATAAAAAGTAAATGAATGATCATTGTATATAGTGTAAATAGTTTATTTTAGTTATAATTTTAATGATTACAATATTGAATGTAACAAACAGTTTTATCTCATCTTCCAGACAACTAATTCATAATTCATAAAAAAATAAAAAAATGTAAATGGATTTTTACTGTTTTGTTATTATGTTTTATAACTAATTAGTAATCTAATAAAAACTGGGTTTCTATGTAAAAACATTGCACTGTTTTGAATAAAAAATTATTAAAACAAATAAGCAAAAAAGTAATAGAATATTAACAGTTACTTTTAATTTTTTGCTTTTCTTACTAAAAAAATTTGTAAATGTTAACTAAACAACTTATTTGGAGAAAGCAACAAACACTATTGTAGAGCAACCAAATAGACTAAACTGTCCTGAAAAATTTACTAATTTATCTGTATCCAAACTCATTCTATTAATATTTTAGTACGCATGCATTTTGCAAAACTTAATTCCAACATTTAGTCCTAGAGAGGCCAGGTTAATTGCTTCCTCAATGGGTTAAGACAAAATTTATATGATGTCATCTTGTAAATAAAAATTAGTTGATAAATGTGTTGCTATGCGCTTATCTTGTGAATCACCAGACCAATTCAACCAATTCTTTTTTTCAAATATTCATTACAGTCAGAGGAAGGTTTTTATGAAGAGATAAATTGGATAAGTTTTCTGGAATATTTTAGAATTAGGAAAAATAGTGATAATACTAAAAAACACAATCCTGAGAACTTAATAACTGTTAACACTGTCTAAAATTCTCTCTCTGTCTTCAAATTTAAAGCTGAAGTTCCTTAAACACGAAAAAATGTTTGTTTATATTTCAATTTAAATTAAGTATTAAACATACAGTACTTGATCAGTAGTGTAATACAGATTGCAAAGATAAAATTACTATCTAATTTTACCACAGATTGCACCAGTGACAAATTTAAACCTTCTCATGCATTAGAAACACTATTTAAATGCTGTTACACAAAGCTGTGAATATTTGCTTACAAGGTACAAGGTCCCTTACAATAGTATAAGACATTTTTACTGTGGCTTACAAAAAATGGGGATGGACAGATACATGCCTGAACTTTAAAATAACAAGACTTCTATAACGCAAAACTTATAATTTATTATTTTGAAATATTGAATGAACTTAGTTTCCAGGATTTTTCATTATTTCCCTTATACCAGAAGCAGAATACAAGCAACAGAAGCTTTATGACTGAAGTAGTCATACTAAGATAAGGTTACTTAGGCATATATTTCCTCGAAAGGGATAAAAATACAAATCTATTTATAGCACCAAAAATATTGTAGATCGGGAATATACCCTCTTTAATACAGTTGGTTTCAATTGTATGTATAAGACCTGTATGTTTTCTTGGTCAGGGCAACAACGTAAACTCTATAGTGGAATCGTACGAGGGGTATCCAAAAAGTAAGTTTCCCTGTTTTGTAAAAAGACGCGTACGTAACACAGCGTGCAGCTGTGGGCGGGGATATGTAGCGCGGTTCGGTTGGCAACAGGTGCGCCGGTCACTGGCCCATTGTCACGCTTCTCGGTCAGTTGCTGCCCAAACATCATGGAGACTCCACTGCGTTCTGCCGCCAGTTGCGAAGTCCGTCCGTAGTGTTATTCGTTTCTTGACCACCAAAAACGAAACTGCCGTTGAAATTCATCGTCAGTTGTGTCAAGTGTATGGTGAACATGTTATGTCCGTTCAGATGGTCCGTCGTTGGTGTGCAATGTTTTTGGAAGGAAGAGAAAATGTTCATGACGATGAGCGTAGTGGCCGACCGGCCAATTCTCGGCAACCTGACGTCATTAATGCTGTACGAGCAGTTATTGACAATGATAAGCGAGTGACTCTCGATGAAATTATGAATAACCTGCCATCAAGTGTTGAAGTTAGCCGGTCAACTGTGCACAATATCATGACAGAAGATCTTCAGCTTGCAAAAGTGTGTGCAAGATGGGTGCCTCGCTTATTGAGCAATGCCCATAAACAACAACGAATGGCTGCTGGCCAGTCTTTCTTGCGATTGTTTGACGATGAAGATGAAAACCTTTTCAGTAGAATAGTCACTGGTGATGAAACATGGATTCACCACTCAACTCCAGAGACCAAACGCCAGAGTATGGTGTGGCAAAAAAAAAAAAGGAGAGGCAGCTCCTCAAAAAGCCAAAGTTTTTGAGTCGACAGGAAAGGTAATGGCTACAGTTTTTTGGGACTGCCGTGGAGTGTTATTGATTGACTATCTTCCTTCCTCGTGGCGAAACCATAAATGCAGAAAGGTATTGTGAAGGTCTCACCAGACTTCGGCGGGCAATACAGAATAAACGGCACGGACTTTTTGTCGCGCACGGTGTTGCTTATTCAAGATAACGCCCGACCACACACGCTGCTCGTGCAACAATGGAACTTTTGAGGAAATTTAAGTGGGATGTTTTTGGTCATCCTCCATACTCACCAGATCTTGCGCCTAGCGATTTTCATCTGTTTCCGGAGCTGAAAAGACACCTTGGCGGTCGGCGATTTGACAACAGCGATGACCTTCAAAATGAGGTGGATACTTGGCTTAAAAATTTGGCAAGTGAATTTTGTGATGCTGGAATAAAAAAACTACTTCCTAGATACCAGGAGTGCTTAGAAAGGGATGGTAACTATGTAGAAAAATAAGGTATGCTGTAAAAAGTTGAATAAATGTGTTTCAGTTATTTTTTGAGTCTTTTTAACTTTTTCATAATTAATGGAAACTTACTTTTTGGATACCTCTCGTACATAAATTAGACATGAAGTGAATTTACTGTGGCCAGAATAGATATTACTTTGAGCTCAGTACATTTTTAGTCATGCATAAGTATACATATTTTCTTCATCATTTTAGAAAGGTAAACTCAACTATGGTACTTAAAATATCTTAGATTGTATGTAATATTTTAAGGGTTGGTAGTAGACGCTTTTTGAGTCTACCATGAGAACTAACATATGAATATATTTTCTTAACCAAGGCAACATGGTATACTCATCTATGGACCATAAATAGATTTGACTGGAAGTAAATTTAAACAATGGGAATAGAATCTTTTTAACTGTTTGATTACAAAAAAAAGATCGTACACATAGATTATCTCAGTCTTATGTATGTACAGGTACTTTCTTCATCTGGACAAGACAAACTCCAGAAAATACCTTAGACCAGGAATAAATTAGGAAGTGTAGATGCTTTTTGACCGAAGTAGGTTTCCAAAACCTCTATATGTAAATACATTTTTAATCGGGGCATTGGAACAGACAAAATTAACTGTGGCAAATGAAATAATACGCACCAGATACATACATGTATACTTATGTTTGAATACTATCATAGGGTTCCATTATATTACATAATAAATGCTTTCATTAAGAAATATACATTCTTTGATTTTGAAAATAGTGTGTGAAGCTGCAAGTAACTGTTTGTTTGGCATTTAAAATAGATGTGTTTAATAGAAACATCAACATATTTGTATGGCATCTATCTTTGAGATGGTACAATCGGTTTAAGGTGGATTTTAAAAAATTTCTAAATTAAATTCTGGTCACAGCCCTTTCAAACATCTTTTTTGAAAACAAGATAGATAAAAATACATTTTTTTAATTATCCCATGAGAAGTGAAAGGCATCTGACACATAATTAATTAGGCTTATCTTACAAAGGTTCAAAGAAAAACTATTGAAGATAAGGGTATGAATATTTAAAATGATGTATATAAAAGATGACTAGAGGAAATGAAATGTATTTAAATTTTTTTATTAATTTATATTGGTAAAAGATTCATTTACGTACAAAATGTTTGATTAAAACACAAGTAATTTTCTAAATTTATTTTTCACAAAGATTCTAAGAGCCATCTCATGAGTGCCTACGAGGCTTTATTCAACTCAACCACAATCTGGTAACATAGATTTCACCAACATGATGGCCAAGTCTTTTATTACATTATTTTAGTAATACATCAACACGTGAGAGCTCGCACCTGCGGCAGTTTGCCACGGATTTGGAAATTTCATTATTTTTTGGTTGTTAACAGTAATAGATGGATGGTGCGTTTTTTTATCCCTATCATTATGTTCCTGCACGTGACCTTGACGATGTTTTAGTTTCCCACCCACTTTGCTTGTGAGTGGTAGATGTTGTATGCAGCGCTGCATCCGCTACGGCAATATGCCTTTGCACAATCTCTCCCGTAGTGCTTATTTTTAAATCTGTAAAATCAGTGTACAAATATTCAATTTTCAACATTTTTGTGACATTGTGTTTTTGTTCTTGGGGTTAATATGAATTATGAGGATGAACAGAGAAGAATACGGGATTTATTGGAATCGGTTCTGGTGCCGAATTTAAGCGAATGATTTTGAGTGTGACAGTAATTTGGAGTAAAGTGTAAATGAAGACACCTGTCATCTGAAGACAATGAGGTTGAAAGTGAGGTCGAGATTGAAGACAATAAACAGAACATCCTGATACCTGGTCAGATTCTTACTAATCCTATCTATAGGGGAACGGATATTCCAAACCTTAATATTTGGTCTGAGAGGCCACAAAATAGACCTACTCGCACGAGAAGATGTACTATTGTACACATAAATAAAAGCTAAGTTTGGACTTCTTTACTTAGCAGGTGTACTTCACTTTGGTCATAAAAATGTCTTTGATTTGTGGAGAAACGATGGTCTTGGAGTAGAAATCAGGCTATTCATGAGCCTCACTAGGTTCAAATTTTTTTTGAGATACATCGGCTTTGATGACTGAGAGATAGAAGGTCGCCGACTAAGGAAATCGGTAGATACATTTTATTGCATGAGAGGGACATTTTATGAGTTTCTACGCATCTGCAAGAACTACAGTCACAGTGAATATGTGAATATTGAAGAAATGATACCTAACTTCCGAGGGCAGTCTAGTTTTAGAATGTACATACAAAAAATAACCTGGTAAATTTGGCATAAAAGTATGGTCAATAAGTGATTTGAAGACTTTCTACATGTCTAACATGGAGGTATATATTTCTAAACAAAGAAGAGGACCTTATAAACTGGACAAATCTGCTAGAGCCATTGTAAATAGGCTGACATCAGCCATTGCAAACACAGGATGGAATGTAACATGTGACAATTTTTTTACCTCTCTGCTCAAGATCTATTTGAAAAAAAACCCTCACGATTGTCAGAACCATTAGAAAAAACAAAAGAGAGATTCCTACAGAGCTGACAACAGACCTAAAAGGAAACAAACGTCCAATCAACAGCTAGATATTTGCATTTACAAACAATGCAGCATTGATTTTCTACAAAACTAAGAAAAACAAATTTGTTCTTCTTCTATGAACTCGGCATGAGATGGATGAGATCAACGAGAATAGTGGAGAAAAACAAAAGCCTTCCATGATTACTTTCCACAATACACACAAATGTGGGGGTCAATGTCTATGACGCTATGAAAAAACAGTAGGCCTATAGCAGGCAAGAATATCAAATTGTTGACCATTGACAATGTTTTTATTCATGCTCAATGGTGGAAGAATAAATGCCTTTATCACCCATAAAGAGAACAATGTGACACTTGAAAAAGATAACCTTCTCCCTCGCCGATCCTTTCTGATGAATTTAGGGTGAAAACTCATTCTGGACCTGGAAGCTAAATATCCAGCAAGTGCAGAGTATAGCATTGGATGAGCAATGAAACACAGGATACATGATGTGTTCAATCTAGGCCCGGAACAGGAGCAAGAAAAAGAACTAGTTGCTCAAGGAAAGTACACATACTACAGACAACTGTAATCTCCAGCTCCCGCCAAATCTCGATCTGCAAGGAACATACGGAAGCAACCTGTGCCTGATGTGCTGATGAAAATGAGACTATTGACACTAACTGACTAAATGGATTTTTTATATTTAAAAGTATTTATCACTCTTTCATATGTGTTTTCATGTACAATTTTTAATATTATATCTTATAAATAAATTTGTTCTTTGATTTGTGATCCAACGTTTCATTGAAATGCCAACTTTTATAAACGCGGCAAATTGCTCATGTGCGACTTGTCTATAAAAAAATTATCAATTTATAACAAAATATGCAGAATGGACACTAAACATACTGCAACTAATTAAAATACCTTATTACTGTTCACAGAAAAGCAATAAGACAGGAGACAGTTTTTTTAGCAAGCGTTTTTCAAAAAAAATTTGAACTAGAATCAATTAAATGTTAAGTGTGAGCAATTTACCATCACGCGACCTCTCGTGTTCAGATTATGGGTGCGAGTTCTGGTGTGTTAAATAATCAATGATTGGCTGTTGAAATATTTATAACTGTCTTCAGATGATATAGTTCACTATGATAGAATAATGACATCAACACATCTTCCAACTGTAAGTTCAACTACAAACATTATAAACATATGAAAGGAATCCAATAGAAGGTTGTGGTTGAAGTGAAAACTTGTTCATGAGACAGTATTCAGACCCTCTGAGATGTTACAAAGCTACATTACTTAATATGTTGGTATTAAGTTATTTCCACTATGGATACTACAGTAGAGTGTCGGTTATCTGACCTTCCGAGTAATTCCATCTTCCGGGGCAATATGTCAAGTAACATGATTTTACGCAATATGTCACTGAGGCAACTCCTTTTGTTACACCTGACTGTATGCATTATATTTCTGTGCCAGGCAACAGGTTGGTAACATCACTTTCTCTTTGTTTTGGCATGCTGCAGTCCTTAGTGTATACTTAGCTCTTTTACTGAAAAGTCGTCTTGTGCATCATTTCCTTGTTTCATTTCTGCCTTTTTTAGATTGTTAGTTGTGTTTTGATTTTTTCATGTCTAAAAGTTGTGGTGATGGCTGTTTTAATAGACGAAAAACTGAAAGCCTTAAAGAGATTAGACAATGGTGAAACTTTATTAAAGATGGTGCAAGATTATAACGTGGGAAAAAACAAGAGTAGGAGATTTGAAGAGGAATCGCAATGACATTGAAAAATGGTGTTCTCAGCGAGTCAACTACTTTTGAAAATCGGATGGCTGAAAAATGTGAGTACGAAAAAGTAAGCGAAGCTTTGAACCTGCGGTTTACTCAACATAGAGATAAAGGTATACCGATATCAGGACTAATCAATAAAAGGCTTAAGTTACTTAATGAACTTAACGAATGTGAACCCGATTTCAGATAGATGGATGAAAAGGAATTCGGCAGCTTAATATAGCACCTAAGGCATTTGTGCTTAATAAGGCATCTTTACTCTACTTTTTAATATTTGTGGCGAGCAGCTTTCAGCAAACTGTGAAGCTGTTCAATCATTTAGGGCAAACTTCATACGCAGGACAAGGAAAGCCTAATAGGTGATCAATAACGCAACTGTGATAAGACTGGTCTCAATTACAAATTGTTATCGGCAAAACTACAAGTGTCAAAGGTCAAAGCGGCAGCGCCAGGTTACAAACGTAGCAAAGAAAGGGTGACAATTCTTGCATGCAGTACTACCATGGCAAATATGAAAATGAAACTGATTATGATAGGCAGGTCAAAAAATACAAGAGTGTTTAATAAAGTTTCCTAAAATGCTTTACCAGTGAAATATTACAATACAAAAATGCTTGGATGAGCTCAAAAAAGTTTTAAAGAATGGTTTTTGAAAACTTTGTACCACAAACTGAATAGTTTTTGAAATCCAAAAATTTGACATGGAAAGCAATATTGCTGCTTGACAATGCTACATGACATCCTGATGAGGATAATTTAAAGATGGGAAATAAAGGCCATGATTTTGCCTCCAATTTTGACTTCCTTATGTCAACCTACGGATAAGGGAAACTTAGAGGTAATAAAGAGGAATTATTGAAGAAGCTTGCTTTCTTCTTTAATTGATCCTATGGATCAGAGACAAGATATGGTGAACAAATTCCATCATCTTAATTTGAAAGACATGGCTTACTACGTGGTCCAATCATGGGAAAGTGTTGAAACAAATACCATTGTAGTAGATCTTGGAAAGTTTTACTTCAAGAAAATGAAGATTCCATATAGTGAAAATGCACAGAAGGAGACTGAACCGGACATCACTAGCCTACTTCCATTGTTACAAGTGCTGGGTTGTGCAAACGCAACAGAAGAGGACGTGAATGAGTGGATTGCACAAGACGAACAATATGAAGTGACAGATGAAGAAATAGTAAACAAGGGAATTGGAAAGGAGAAAAAGAAGATGAAGAGGACATGGTATTGGGTGAAAGTGCACAGAAAGTTTCACACCGCGAAGGACACAAGGCTTCAGATGGCGTTAAAGTATGCAGAGCAGCTGGAGGAAATATCGTCTACCAAGGTTTTACTTCTGAGAAAACTGCTCTAGCGCTATTTTGACATACCCAGCGGCTAAGAGCTGCGGTGCCCGACTGAGCAACCCATACCAGTAACTCTGGGGCTATGTGAAACGACCTGCCCAATATGCTTGGCGCTAAAAGGGTTCAAACACAAAGAATGTTATTTTTCAAAACTGATTTTCACAAAATGGTTGTAATTACATTTTGCTTTCAGTTATTTGAGAGAAAAAAACTATTCTTGATAAGTTATAATATATATGCTTACTCAAGGCCAAGATGTTAGAACTAAGAGAACCAGAGAATTCTTCAGATTGGAACAATGCTCCTGATCAGGATCTGTTGAATATCTGCTATTTAAATAGCAACAAGTTTTTAAACACTCTTCATATCTACATGTAAAATGGACCTAGAAGACACAATATAAGATTTCTTTCCAGTAATTCCTTCGAGGAAATGCAGTTTATGTGGTGGGGCAAGTTCATGGTTTACATTTTAGACAAAAAAATATTATATGAGAATTCTCTTGAGGATAACCTGTGTAGGTTATTTTTAATATTTTGCATAATTACCATAGCATTTTAAAACATATGATTTTTACTAATACAAGTATATTTTGTATTTTTGGAAAAGCATTAATATTATCAATTCTATATTTGTTTTAACACCTTATTCAATAAGATATTTACTACTAAATTTAATATGACAATTGTCAGCGATGAAAGATTTATTATTATTACTGAGGATTACACTGTTGAAGATAAAACTCCCCATGGGTGTGGCTTACATCTTTAACCGACTGGGTAACAAGCACAGGTGTCCATTACTTGATTGTTGGAAAATGCATATCCAACAACAATATATTTGAGATCCTCGACATCGCATGAGAGTCCAGATATTAACCAGTCCCTAAGTATCAGCTCTCAGGGCTAGTTGATTTATAGACTGCCCACTGCAGAAGCCAAAGAACAGGGTTTCATCTTCAATGGTGAAATGTCCAGTATTGAAGCAAGAGCCAGATTTTAAAAGGAATAACAATGATCTATTAACTGATGTTTGTGACATAGTTAGCATCTGCAGACTTCCTCAAGAGAAACACACTTTTACACATGGAAGCCCTGTTATTCCATAGAAGTTCAATGATTGTTTATATGTTCATATATCATCATAATATTTCCATTGTTACATTACAAGTTATCAAGCTTTCATATTACAATACCAAGTGAAAGGAGCAATGCCAGGAAGATTCAAACATCCTCAAAAAGCAAACAAATCAAATAAATGTTATAATAAATATAAAAATACAATTTAAAAAATTGTAAGCGTTTTAATCCAAGTTTTTCTGACTACATTAACTGTTGGACTAATAATGAAGAGTAATTAAATCAAACAGCTAAAGCAAAAAACTATCCATAAAAAAAAAATACTTGGGATACCAGATATCTCATGAAAACATGGATATCTGGAAACATATCTAGAAAACAGTCCCTAAGAATAGCTCTCCGGGGCTATTAATGTTAAGGACCACTCATTGCATAGGAGAACTCAACCAAATTCCTCATTTTAGATTTGTTAAGGTTGTATCTATCTACAAATTGTTTATACAAACTTAAAGATAACATAACTTTTAACGAAAAATTAGTTTTTTCTAAACCTTATTAAGGTGTAATTTTAATTCTAAAATTTTCAAAAATAGGCATTACATCTGTAACTGGAATTAGGAAAGGGAACCATTTTAACCACCTCTTATTCTAACTATTTTTCCAAGAAGTGGTGAAGTCGAGATTGAATTCAGAAACAGATATATCACTGGATTGAGTAGTACAATGATCATTTTGAATTGTTACACTACAATCTGTAATATTTTGTAAAATAAGGAAATAAAGAATGGCTCACTTTAAGATCATTGTCATGATATATCTGCTGTACCCGACCAATCTTGCCCAGAGTCGGTGCCATCGCCTCTGCCCACTCTCCGTGGCCTCTCTGAAGAATCTTTATCCTTTCCAGGTCTCCACAAACTTGGACTAAGTCTCCAACGGCAAACTGAGTTTGACTATCGGCTGTACTTGTGCTAGCTATGGCTACAGCAACCTGATAATATAAAAAATTAGAAATTAACACTGAATATCCTTCAAATTAAAATTACAATACCTTTTATCCATAAGTCTAAGTCTAATATACATTTAACATTAAACTCTAAAAAGAGTTCAAGTATAAAAAGTAATGTTAGAACAAATTACTACTTAATTGTTACTACTTGTGTTGTTGTTATTGTTGTGTTGTTGTTAATTGTTACTTATAATATACTTACTTATACTTTTACATTGTTAAATTTAGTTTATTTTTCAAGGAGTTTGAATTTTAGTTTGTACACTGTTTCATGTACCACAATTGGAAATAAATTATGATTCAAAATAATAATTAAAAAATTGTTACCATGTAAGTATTATAACATATAGACTTACGTTTATCACGGATTTTTTAAGTTAATTAATACGACAGTAAACTTAAAAAAATTGTGTACCTTATTATCACCCTCATTGATTCTGTTAAAGTTTTGAATGGAACTGTAATGAAGAATGATTATGACTTATTCTTTTATTTTAATTGTTCCGAATGAAATAGTATAGCTATAATAATGGATGCATAAGCTTGTCTACTAATGTCAATAGACAGTTTAGTTTTGAGTACATTTTGTTGTAGACTGTTAAAATGCTCCAATCAAAAAGTAGTGTATCTTTTGCGGATCAGACACAACCACCTTGGCAAGGTTATTTCTATACATGGTACCTTGCATACTTGCAATGTTGTTCCTGCCCTTCCTCATGGGATTTGACTAGTCAAATACTCAGTTTGCTGAGTCAAAACCGTCTTCAGTGTATTCTTACTTCAAGGGATAGAAATCTAAAACTGTAAAATTTATTTCCTTCCAACTTCCTCAAGGTTCCCATTCAATCTTAATCATCAAATTCACAGCTCTTACCTCATGGGATTTGACTAGTCAAATACTCAGTTTGCTGAGTCAAAACCGTCTTCAGTGTATTCTTACTTCAAGGGATAAAAATCTAAAACTGTAAAATTGATTTCCTTCCAACTTCCTCAAGGTTCCCATTCAATCTTAATCATCAAATTCATAGCTCTTTCATTGTTTTTATGGTAAAGAAATAGTAATTTCACAGTCAATTGTTTTTATACACAACATTATGAATAAAAAATATGGTGTTGGGGGAGACAAATTTGAGACATTGACGACTGAAGCAGCAAAATGGTGAAATTATTTAAAACTTTTCCTTATTTCACTAATGACGTTTCGTGCAGGAATGAGCTGATGCGTCTAAAACACAAATTCATTTTAGGCCTCGGCTACAACACAAGCAGGGGCGATATATGTCCAATGGTATGGTTTGCTAAATAATGAGAATAAAAGGAGACAAAATTTGCCATTTTTTTCAAAACAGAGTTCTTAATATTAATCTGAGCCAATTGATTGCCGATACTGGAGGACAAAACACTCTTCTTGAAATTTGAATGCCAATGCCGGTGTGTTCAATATAGAACTGTTTGTAGAAAATATTATGAACAATCCAGACATCTAAGATATTACAAATTTAAAATAGTGTTTCACATTAATACATATTATTAAGTATCTAATAATTTTTTGGTAAAATAAATATTAGATTAATTTTAACATAGGCATAACAATGTTACATGTTAAAACTGATAACCCAAAACTAAAACGTAACAAATAACTAAATAAAAAATTAACATATTTTTAAAACTAAAAATAGTAAATTAATTTCTCCTACAACAGATTCATAATCCCATTAAAATTATAGTAAAAATGGATGAGAGTGAATGTTAATAGACAACAAATATTAATACAAAACAAAAAAATGGGCCACATACTTGAGGATTGATTATTTATGTATACATTATTTATTGTTTATGTCTCACGTAAGTACAAAATAATATTAATGAAATGTATTTTAACAACTTTTTACATAATTTTTAAATGAATTGGATTGAGTGTAAAAAAATTAATTTACTCTTTTTAGCCAATTTAAAAATAACGAAGTTAAAATATTTTATTAATTTTCATCTTAAACTATGAATAAAGCAAGAAGTTTATATTTCAGTAATATATTTTTTACAACAAACAAAATAAAATTTTACCACACCAAATTAGTACTGAAATTTAGGTACGTGTGTATTTTGACATGCTCCACTTGATAAAATAACCAAATCATTATTAAATTATTAAAAAAAGATGATCTATCTCATTATAAGTGACAAAAACAAACAAATAACAATGAATACAATGTTTGATTTAGTACTGCATAGATATCAAACATTGTAAATAAATTACGATATTAACAAAAAAACAATTAACACCATACAGTACAAAAAATGCTGTTTATAGGTATTAATTTATCATTACATCCAGACTCCTCTTCAGCCGAAATCCATATTTCCTGAAAGATAGGTGGCGTGCCCACAAGGTACAGCCGTATGAACCGTCAAATGCTCCCCCAAACACTACTACATTACCAGGGCTGCGACACACCGCACTTGCCTGCTATCTAGTAATGGTTACAGTTGTTTTGCGGTGCAGCTGTACGATGCAGTCGGCTGCAATTGGCCAGCTCGCTCGCTCGTGTGAACTGCTCTATTTGATCAGGTACATTACTAAATCGTGCTAAGACTGATCGCCGCAATTAGGTATGAATAATTCTCACTCACGTGTGAACCAGGCCTTATGACATATTCACAGTGCCGACTCATGTTGTTTCATTTAATCACGTTGTAGAGGTTTTCATGATTTGCACATTACATTTATGCCTTATTTAAGGTTTTTTCATGGTTAATAAAATTTACGTCAATCACGGTTTTACGATCGGGTGTGGACCCTACTCCTATTCTATTAAAACTTTGATAATGAATTATTTGATTTAATTATTGCTTTTTTGTTTCTTTCATACTTGGAGACTTTTATCAAAGAATAGTATTTAACGGACAGGGCAATTACAATTTTTTTAATAGTAGAGTGTAAGAATACAGATATAACGTAATACAATTATTTTACCCTTCGCACACATCATTTGGATATCCAAATTATCGGAATTGCTCTAAATGCAGCATAACAATATCATTTTATTTTATTGTTTGATTACACTTCACAATATTTTTATTTATAAATTAGTCTACAGAGTTTAAGTAAATGGTGTACAAGATGACGGATATATTCCTATATATTTCAATTTTATACAAACTAAAGCACCTTTACATGAAGCTCAAAAATGGTTTGTAACAACAGAAAAAATAATTGCCACTAGGAGTATACATAAAATGTAAAAATAGTATACAATCTGCAAAATGTTTCTGCAAGGAAGCTAATGGCTAAAATTTTCTGGAAAGGAAGGGTATGCTTTTATAGATTTCCTTTAACAAGATACATCAGTAACTTTGTATTACTGTGAAACACAAAGTACGTAACAACAATACACACAAGAAAAGAAAAAAATAGAATATTTGGGTAGTAAATTTAATTGAAGTCAACAACCTGGATCTCGTATTGAATGACAAATTTACGAGAATTTGTTATTAAACATTTTCTTATGTGTTTAAAGGAATTCTGTGTGCCTTTTTGTTTTATCTTTGTCTTATCCCCAGTCATGATACAATAAAGTAAGAATTGTTATCCTTGCCATACTCCTGAAGAAATGATATAGTTCCTCTCATGTACTGTGTTTTGTAAATTTTTGTCAATAGCTTTGGTATCCATTTGGTCACAAAATCAGCATAATTCATTTTGTAATGAGTATTATAAGTTAGTAATATTATTTTCAGCCTTATTAAAAGTCATCAATGATAAGTTTAAAAAATTGTTGACAGCTAAAAGATAGATCATACAAGGTCTTTTTTTAAACAGACAGAGTTTACCTTGGTAAGGACAGCAGGGTTGAAGGTCCACCTGTTTCCACTAGGGTAGGATACAACAATGTCATGATCTTCATCAATTCCCACCACGGTACCCGTTGTACCTGTCAATGAAAACAATATAAAGAAATTAATTTAATTATTTAAATTATTATTCAGTTATTAAATGTAGAATTTCAAAAGTAAGTCATTTATTCCATTTTAAGGCCATGCCCTTGTATTCCAGATAAACCTTTGGCAAACGTAGAGCACAATTCTGAACCTTCGAAATAGCTTTATAAATGAACAGCTATATATTAACTAAAAAAAATATTAGCTTGAAATTCTTTGCCTGACTCTGAAAAATCAAAATATTATATCATTCAGTTGAAAATAACACATCTACATTTCTATTACTGGCTGACACAATCAAACAAAGTAAATGAAAAAATTTCTATGATACAAACTATACAATGTGTACGTTATTGTTACATTATGAAGCTGGCAATTAAAATATCCAATATAACCGAGCTACCTTGTATACATAGTTTGATTAATTGATCACAACAGTAAGTATAAGAAAATTGTAAAGAAATTTATTTATTAGAAATATCCTACCCCTTTTTAACTGATAATGTGTAGAATACAATAATTTGTAACTTTTGTGGCCTTACAAACATGAAACCTGGATAGGCCTAGTTACAATGCTATAAAAGAAAAACACATTGTGATGAATTTCTACTGAAACTAACAATAAATCCATAATAGTATATTTAGGGTATATTGAAACTGAGAACAAAATTATACTGCTTTAAATAATCTCTGTGTATGAACTACGAACCAAGCAAATGATTACCTAAACACTCGAACATGCCATCAGTCCAGCCTCCGTGACCATGCTGAAGGGACTGAACAATCTCCAGTTCGAGGTCCACATTGACTTGGTCTCCTATCTGCAACCCATGAGGTCCAGCCCGTCCAGGCCCCTGCTCTCCCAGTAGTGGCAGGTGGTCTCTGTACACTGTCTGACCCTTGGCATCATTCACCACTTTCAGGTCCGCCATCCCTTCAAAGCCCACCCGGTACAGGTTTTTAGCTCCATTGTCCCAAACGACATATGCTGCCGAGCGTGGAGAAGCAGCTGACCAATCCTGGATTTCATTGACTTTTCCCCTCCTTCCATTTCCTCCATCCTGATCCTCCCACTGCCAGTCGACTCCTCGTACCACTCGTGCTCCAGGGAAGATACCTCTGATTGCCACTTTCTTACTCTTCCTCCTCGGGATCTTGCAGAACCCTTTCACTCCCTGGAGTAGTGATTCTGTAAAATCTATGCCTCAGAGGGTGCTTATCACCATGATAACAAATAGAACAGAGATCATAATTAGCACACTCTGCACACTTCCAACGTATCCCAAAGATTGGTTGGTGTCTACACATGTCACACATGGTGCCATCATGCTTCACTCCAGTTGGAGCACTGTCCAGAATCCTCAAATCATATGCTCCAGAACACCTGTAATTAGCAGCGGTTCCATTGTCCCAAACTACCACAACTTCTTCTGGAGATTCAAAATTCCTCACTGTTCCCATATGACCTTCCCCACCATCTTGCTTTCCCCACTTCCAGTCAGGTCCTCTAATCACTCTTGCTCCAACACCTTCCATCATAAAACGAGTAGTCCGATTCCCCCCATTAGCTTCCATTCCGAATACTAGCAATTCATTTTAATTCATGACTAAGCAAACTTTGAAGAAATGTTTCTGGATGTAGCCATTTACCTGAAAAATTGATATAACATGATATAACATGAAATTACTATAATTTGCACATAATTCAACAAATAAAGCAGCAGCATACTTTACTATGTCAGGAATAAATAAAACAATGTGTCATTGAATAATAACAACACTTTCAATACAAAATAACACTACAGAAAAAGACAATTGATTCTTAAATTATTTTTAATGATTCTAAAACCTATTATTAATCTTAATTTCAGTAAATGACTTATAATGTCACTGTTTTAGCAAAGAGTGTACACACAATTTCTTACAATTTTGCCATTTATATCTCCCTATACAAAATAAAAAAAAAAAATTATTTTTTAAGGGACTATTGATAGTTGTAATGAAAGTCATACCTTGCTATTTGATTCTTTTACTTTTTATGAGTTTTAAATATTCTAAACTTTAACTATTAAATAAATTTGGAATGTGCTGAAAAGTAACAAACTGTAACATATTTTATTAAGAGTACTTTTTTTGGTAACCTTCAATAAAAATTAGAGAATAAAAATGAAGAATAACCTTGTTTTACAATGTCCACTTTGTTTACCCACTAGCTGCCATTAACAAATTATTTATCTCCCCTAAATTATTTTGTAATGTTAATACAAAATGGTGGCTAGCAGCTAAACAAAGCAGAAATTGGAATAAAGTTATTCTTCATTTTTAGCTTAGAATCACACACAAAATTTGAAAATACATAGCCAGCCCAACCTTCTTGTTATGTATATTATGCAATGTAGTACACCGATTTCAGAGATTCATGTTTACATACTGTAGTTCCATATCAGGGCCACCAAGGTAATTGAACAAAAACTATTGGTATACCAAATCCATAAAAAATAATCAAACAAAACTATGATCATGTTAATACTACAGGAATATAACAGGGTAAGAATGACTTGTAGGCCGTTTGAAAAGTGTTTTAGCACACTGAAAGGTAGATTTTCTTTCATCTTTTCTCTTATATCTAAACAGCATGTTGTTTTCTCTTGTGTCTTGAGGTTGTTAGCTTTGATCTCAATGATCTTTTACACACCGCATTTCGCTATTTATTGAACCAAATCTTGTTTGTAACCATATCATTGTCATTTTAGTATTTTTTCAAAACATTCCCAAATATAATGATAAATAATAAAGTTTAGCAGACATTTTAAATAAAATATTCATTTATTGAATAGATTGTACATAAATATCAAATTCAAATAACAACTAATTGTAAATAACTATAATTAGAACGTTTGTATACGATAGTTTAGATATTTATAATAAACTAGCTGTTTTCCCGCGGCTTCGCACGCGTCTCTTAAGCTTTGCCCGTATATTTCTTTGCCTTCAAATAGTGTTTGGATATTTTAATATACGTAACTACTGTGTTGTAATTGCAGTTTATAATGTGCAGGCGCTTTGATAACTTTTATATCTTGCAGTACAGCCTGGTGGTTAGTTACATCAATGGGCATTGCGTATAAACCTTCTACATAGAAAAATACAAATTTTCATAGTGATCGGTCCAATAGTTTCTGAGTCTATAAAGGACAAACACACAAACATTCATTTTTATATATTATGATTGCAGAAACAGTTTAAACAAAATTTGTCGTTTCTCTTAAGCTTACTCTATGCTTTAAAACTATAAGTGTAAAGACATTTATATATAAATATATTTTTTGTCGCATTATATATGTTTACAAAGAACAGCTGATTAAAAATTTGAAAAGACTCTTTCACTTAATAACATATGTTTGCTGCAATGCATTTCTTACGGGTATTTCTGTAACCAGTGGGGCGGAATCCTGAATCGGGAAAGGGATAAAAAGTATCCTATAACCTTCTACAGATCAAGACGAACAAATTTTAAAAAAAAATTAGGCGAATCCGTCCAGCCGTTTGTGAGTGATGCTGTTACACACGAACAGTTTCATTTTTATATATATAGATAATGTGCTACTCTGATCCAATTGCAGTTGTGGCCGCTTACTATGTTGCAGCCATCAATTTTTGTGCAATAAGGCATATATGCCTATGGCTTGAGAACAACTTTTGGAAATGAAAGTAGTATTCTATTAAAACAAAATTTGTTAAAAGTGGTTTTATATTGTTTTAGATAACATAGACTAAATTAGATTAGATTATGCATTCGGTTCTAGGTTTCAATTGTTCAGATACTCAGAAAGATTGATTCTGATTCAAGTATATTGTTGGATGTTTATTATACTGTAGTTTTACTATGAGTTCTGGAAATGAAAGTATTCTTATAGGAAATTGTTAGTTGTTTTAGGTAAAGTAGGTAAAATAGAAGTGAGTAACAACCAAGAAAAATACAATGCAAAAATATAAAAACAAAAGGTAAGTAGTACCCAGGATACCAATATAAAAGAGATTTTAAAGGCTGAGTAAAAAAATATAGAACTCGGACGGCTGCAGTATGATAAGCATATAACACTCGAATGATCAATAATATTGAATTACGGTTAGAATAATTTAAATGCTGTCTGACAAGTCTACCCTGTTAAGTAATTCTAAATGCTATGCTACTCAAACTTAGTATAAACAAAGTTGAATTTTTTTATATAATCTAGTATGTGTACATTTCTTTGACATATAAAAATATAGCTTCACTATAATACAATCTTAAAAGTCTATAATGTGATTCAGTTCAACATTATTGTTCCAAATTAATTCAAACTATCATGTGTAGGCTATGGTATTTCAGTAATGGCCGCTAGAGACGAGAAATACTGCTGTTTGTCAATGCCAATTACAAAATAACGTATTGAGGTATTACGTTCCAGTATCTTGTTACCGTGGTAACATGGTTGTAACTCACTGCAATGTAACATAGACTGGTAAATTTTTGAGATAGATTTAAGAGAGTTCAAAAGATTAAGGAAAGATATTAAATGTAGAATAAAATTGGATTATTATATTTATTTAAATAGTGTTGAAAGTAGCATCAATAAAGATGTGAGAAAATTCTGGGATTTTATAAAGAATTCAAGGAATCATAAGAATGCTAATAATCATATGTCAGATGGATGTCAGATTATTAAAGGGGATAGTAACATAGCGGAAGCATTTGCTACATACTTTAAATCTACTTTCACTACATCCTCTTTAACTGGAAAGTTCACTGACCCTGGAACTTGTCTATCCTCCCTAGCCTTAGTTATTGATATGATATTTGAGGGTGATGTAAGTGATGCTATTAAATACCTTAGTTGTAAACGATCTGCTGGCCCAGATAAAATCCCATCATATATTTATAAGGGTTGTAGTGAAATATTTGTGAAACCACTTTGTGTAATTTTTAACATTTATTTAATTAATTGTTGTTTTCCTGATTTGTTTAAATTGACTCGAGTAACACCTATTTTTAAAAGTGGAAAATTCTAAGCTTGTACAGAGTTATCGCCCAGTTGCAATTTTATCAACTCCTGCAAAAATATTTGAGATTATTATTTGTAAAAAAATTGTAAATTTTATGACACCATTGATGTCTGATAGGCAGCATGAGTTTCAAGCTAAGAAATCAATTGTTAGAAATTTGTTAAATTTTACGGAATATGTCTTATTTCAAATGGATAATAACTCTCAGGTAGATGTAATATTTACAGATTTAACTAAGGCGTTTGATAGAGTAGATCACAGTTTAATTTTAAGTAAAATGCATAATTTAGGTTTCTCGTCTAAGTTGGTAAATTTTTTTTTCTTCTTACTTTTCTAATAGGTTACAATATGTTTCTTATATGGGGCACAATTCTAGTCAATATTTAGTAACTTCAGGGGTTCCTCAGGGGTCAAACTTGGGCCCAGTACTTTTTAATTTGTTTATCAATGATATTGTTAACTGCACAAAAAATTCACAAATTTTACTGTACGCAGATGACCTTAAACTTTATAAAGTAGTCAATAGCCCTCAGGATTCCAACGCATTACAGGGGGATTTGGATGCAATTGTAGATTGGACTAGTAAATATAAGCTCTTTTTTAATATTAGTAAGTGCAAAGTAATGTCATTCACAAGGAAAAAGATATCAATTTCGAATAACTATGCCATAAATGGTATTAATCTTGAAAGGGTATTTGAATTTAAGGATTTAGGCGTAATTTTGGATCCTACTTTAACTTTCAATCCTCATATCTCATCTATTGTAAATAAGGCCTACAAAAATTTGGGATTTATTATTAGACAGTCTACAAATTTTCATTCAATTTCAACCTTAAAAACATTGTATATATCACTTGTCCGATCAAATTTAGAATTTGCCAATATAGTATGGAATCATTATTTTTCTAATCGCATTAATTTAATTGAAAAGGTACAAAAAAGGTTTTTACGATATTTATATTTTAAAGAAACTGGTCAATTTACCTTCGATATTTCATATAATCAACTTTTAAGCATTTTTGAAATGAAAAGTCTTCAAAAACGTAGAAAATTAGCGAATTTACTTTTTCTTTTTAAATTGCTGAGAGGTGAAGTAATGGATTCATTTTGCTTGTCAAAAATTAATTTTTACACTCCATCATTTTATAATAGATCCCAAAATTTGTTTCACATTAATTTTTCTCGTACAATGGCACATTTTTCATCACCTTTGAATACAATGATGAGATTACATAATTCTTTGCCTGGGGAGGTTGATATATTTTTACATAATATTAATCAATACAAAAGACTTTGTCAGAGGGATATAAACTGAGCTAGACTATCTAATACCTTACATATACATATTTAACAAATATACTACACTACAATATTTTTATTAAGATGTTTATACTTTTAATTACACACACGCACACACACACACACACACACACACACACACACACACACGCGTTCTTTTTGTTATGGCTTATCTTTACTTTTTTAATATTTATGATTATTTATTATTGTTGTTATTTTGTTTATAATTTTATTATAGTTACGTTGTTTTTTATATATATATATATATATATATATATATATATATATATATATATGAAATGAAATGAAATGAAATATGCCTTTATTCAAGAGGCGGAGTTAGGGCTATTTAGCCCTCTCTCTACCACTCAACCTCACATAATATACAGATATATATATATACATATTTACATTTAATGACCTTAAAACTATAACAAATTCCATTTTAAATTTAAATTGATTTATGTATCAGTTATTTATCTTTAGGCTTAATTATCTATTTAATGGGAACTATTTTGGTGGAACACTGGACTGGACTGGATTATATTTGATTGTGTGGATATTATTGCATGTCATCTTGATTTAAACATGCACAATGTAATTGGGTGTGTAACCTGTATTGTTGCATGTAAATAAAATAAATAAACTAATAAAATTATAAATGGATGAATTCAAATCTTCACTATACAACACAATTATTGGGTACAATAAAGTCCTTATTTACTATTTGTTATTAGGCTATATTTACTGTTTTTTATTATAAATAAAAAAAAATTAAAGATAGCCTAATCTTTACAAGTGCTCAAGTGATCTTAGCTTGAATTTGGGTACTATCTCAAGGGATGGTTTTCATATTTCGCCAGAAGTGCAGCACCAGATCACCACCGAAGCCTGCACTGATGGCCAGGGACATTTCTGACCAGTATTTTCTGACCTCACGTCACATCTCAGATTGTCCAACTTCTCAGACGTCTTGATTTGATGTCGGGAAAATGCAGATCAAAAATGCCCCTGGCCATTGGTGCAGGCTTTGGTGGTGATCTGGTGCCATCCTGCACTTCTGGCGAAATATGAAAACCATCCCTTGTGATAGTACCCAAATTCAAGCTAAGATCACTTGAGCACTTGTAAAGGTTATTTTAATCTTTGATATTACTGGTAACATATTTACGATAACCTAATCTAACCCCACTTATATCGCAGAACATTACATAGTGTAATATTTCCATTCCTAGCCTCATTGCTTGCATGAAATGACCTCGGCTGTTATAGGTTTCTTCTTCTTCTTCTATGGGGCGGCCTACTGCCATGCACTTAAGCCTCAAGGGCCTTTTGCGGACCCCGGAAGCACACCTTCAGGCCTACCAGTTGATGATTTCAGTAGTTCCACAAACCGCCGAAAACAACCTATCAGGTCCTCCTGGGGAAATTCACCACCCTTGTCCAAACTACCAAAGATGGCATACTGCTCCCTGGCTATTGTAGGACAATCAAAGAGCAAGTGTTCGGCAGTTTCATCCTGTTCATCACACATTCTACAGAGCGAATCCTTCTGAGGGATGCAGACTCTGTGAAGATGCTTCTTCAGGTGTCCATGTCCCGTGATCAGACCTATAAGCCGAGAAGACATCGATCTACTTAGTGAGAGAAGGTCAGATGCCACTCTGGAGGAAGGCGACTGTAGTACCATTCTGCTCATTCTCATACCTGGATGCAACCTCCACCTTCTCTCATGTTCAGCGCGAAACCATTTCAAGACAGCCCCAAAGGATTCAACCCTTGGAACAGCGCAAAACGGTTGAGGGCCTGTCATAGTTGACGCTGAGCCCCAGTTGGCAAGAGCATCAGCTCTTTCATTCAAAGGGATCCCCTTATGACGCAACAAACAGTAACATTGTTGATTCTGGCAAGGGAAGAAACGACTTGATAGCAATCCCAAACAAGTTTGGATTTGAACATACAAGAGTCCAGCGCCATCAGTGCTGCCTGAATATTCATGAAAATAATGATCGGTCCTTATTCCTATAACATAGACGAAGATTCTCACAAGCACATTCCATAATGGTTTTGACCTTCTACCGGAAAACCGTAGGATAAGGACCCATAGGGACCACCAGCTCCCTGCATGGTCTCACCTCCACAATTCCAGTGCCTGTGCCGCTTTTTGTTTTAGTGCCATCTGTAAACCATTCAAGCTCCGCTGGTGGAAGAGGTTTCCTTCCTCTGACCAATCATCCCTAGGAGGTATCACAATCCTAAAGTTTTGTGGCATCTGATCAGAGATCATGTGCAGAGCATCCCCCTGAATCAGGATGCTAATTCTACAGTGCCCACCGCTGCAGCCCGACCAGAGTCCCGCTTGCTGAAGACAATAGGCTCTCCTCCTCGCCATAATCTGAATGACAATGTCCAGGGGGGCGAGGTTGAGGCAACAGTCTAGAGCTGCACCTGGCACACTAGGAAAAGCCCCATTGATGGCAAGGCAAGCCATCCTTTTGATGCCAGCCAGTCAAGCTACCGCCATCTTGACCTCCGTTTTTGGCCACCAGACAACAGCCCCATACATTAGTGCAGGTCTGACTGGGCATGTCCCATGGTAACTCACGTTACATTTCAACATGGGTCCTAAGTTATTTGTTGAAACATTTTAATTTTTAAAGCATAATATTAAGCAAAAAAAAATATCTTGCAGTATTAAGCAAGAATTATAATACACATTGGCCAGATTTCAACTTCCTGAGACTAATAATTAAGGTAATAATAATTCTCTAGTTTCGGTAACTCATGTTACACAAAAAGGACGTCATAATTTGAAAGCAAACTTTAACATGAAACAACTTTTGTCCTAAATGTTTAATTTTCTTAATCTAAATACTTAATATTGGCTCAAGAGTTTGTAGTTTAACTGTGACAACTACAACAATAAGAACTGAAAAACGTAATTTTAATAATATACTATTGACCTGATTGACAGTAACTCACGTTACAGTAACTCATGTTACATTGTGTCTCTTTCCTAAGGACATCCGTTATTTGTAGAAATAAATTTTGTTATGTAATTTTATATATTGAATTGTGTTTAATAACTACTTTAGTATCAGTAACACTTAAATTATTTTAGTTTGGCATAATTAAATATTTGTTTTTAATTGTAAAAATAATACAACTTTTTACCAGTATAAAAAGAAGTTTTATTATTTCTAAAAACAACATATTTTTTGCTTTAGGCCTGTTCTATAAACTTCCAGTTTGTATTTTTCTTTTGACACAACTATGAAAGAATAAAAAGATAAGATCAAATAACTTATGGTAATTATAGACTACATTTTACATGGTTTGTATATATAAAGAATATTCACTAACGCTTAAAACAATTAGACAGTCTGTGTAGCTAACATTTTACTTTTCTCTGATATTTATTTTGTTTTTAAAATAATAATATTATTTTCCACCTTTCCATTTTTATTTCTGGAAGAGGCAGAACACTCAAAATGTGTCCAAGTTTGACGAAAGTAACATAGTTTTCAATCGGTTTGAATGTATAAAAGTTTTTATCACTTTTCAAACACATTACTTCAATGTCTCCAAACTTGTCAATTTACCACTTTGGCAAATAGCAACATAATTCAATGTAACCAAAGAGTCTTTTTCACTTGAAAATTGCACAAGGACAAAAGTTCCACTTTTGATGCTTTCTTTTCTAATTAGTTCACTAGAAATACTCGGAACGGATGATTCTTCATCAGAAAGGTCAGAGTCATACACCAGATTATATATAGAATATTTCTTTACTGTACCACTACTTGTCGAAGGAACAATATTGGGTCATTAACAGGCACTTCCATATATTTTCTTGCTTAGTAGAAAAGTTTGAAGATTATTTCTTAATCTTTAAATATTACAGATTAATATTTAGGCTTAATATTAATCTTACCTCCTACAAACTACCCAGAACTGTACATTTTGGGAATACTTAGTAACTAAAATAAAAGACAAAGGTTACTTCGAGAACTCACTTCTAGTTTGAAGTGGTAACTCACGTTACAACATATTGGTGTGTACTTGAAGTGGGCCCTAATAAATCAAATAATAATTTCCTGAATAAAAAGATTTATATAAGCTTATAAGGTAAGGTAAGGTTATCTAAATTAAATGCAAGTTTTATATTTATTAAAATCATAAGAATCAAATCAAAAATATTGGAACAAATTTCGGTAACTCATGTTACACTTATATTTAGAAGTATGTTTGAACAATTAAAACAGGCATTATATTCTGACCAATACAAATATAAATATTGCCATAATTATTTAATTGTTTTTGAGGTTAACTATGTTTTAAAGAGCTTGTTTTGTATTAGTATTAACTCCAATATATAAACAATGTTTTAAAGTGCTATGAATAAAATATCTTTACAGTAACTCACGTTACAGAAAAACTTATATGAAATTCCTGCAAATGAAACAAATTTAAAAATTAAAAAAATTAGTACCATACTTGTAATAGTTTTCTTAAATAGAATATTTTTTACTATTGTTTATTGGTTGTGTATTACATAAGTAAAACTTGAAATATCTGTAATTTTGGTAACTCACGTTACATGAAGTAAGGTTTAAAACATAACCTAATAGAAAGAACAATTCTTAACCTAAATGTAAAAAAAGCATATTTTTAGTTAGCTTTTGTTCTAAAGATGGCTTCTTGGTACTGGCCACCTTCTAGATTAATGTATAATCAGTATATAAAATTGAGATGTGAGACTTAACAAACAGCCATCAATGAACTCTGCTAACAAGTGTTAACTAAACACAAAATACCAACAAAAATAAAATTTTTCCTCTAAAAAAGCCAATGCTGCTAATATTGCTCAGAATAAATCTTTATCTGAAAACATTCAAACCTAGGTTATTTCATAAAAAATATTTTTTTAATATATTTGTCCTGTTTTACATGGACATAACCCACTACGGAAACATAAAGCCAGTACAAAAGCCTTGTCTTAAATCCCCAAGACCTACCTATTACGCGTCTGCATTGCATTAAAGACCATTTTCCCATGGCGATAACCCTTTCTAGATGAGGTCCCCAGTTTAGGACCTTATATAGGATCACACCCAGGTACTTGACCTCGGACTTCAAATCAATGGAAGTCCACCTCTGAATAGAAATGGACCAATACCCTCCATCTACGCCTCCTGGTAAAGGCAACCACAGCAGCCTAGGTTACAGGTAAAGTACAATAAACGGACCCGGTTTTTTAAATTAAAATTACCAAATGATATTTCATTATCATACACATCGATATAATAAAGCAATAGTAATAATAATTTGAATAATAACTAAATCAACTGTATATACATTTTCGTATTGATAAAAAAAAGTATAGTTAACTTTAGAAAACTAAACGAAATAACACTTAAAGATCATTTACAGTGTCTCTCTCAGTTTCAAGATGTTTGTTTTATTGTTACATGTTCTTTATTATTTAAATGACATTTTTCCTGTAATCTGTCATAACTTTATCATTTGATTAATGGTTATGGTTCCTTTATTATTTATAGTATTACATAATTTTTTAAACTATTTCTATTAATTTGAAACACGTGATGTGTAGGGTACGATAAGCGGACCCGGTTTTTTATATCGAAATTGGCAAACGATATTACTTAATCATAACCATCAATATAATCGATACTGATTAATTATTCTGAATTATTAACTTAAATAGTCTATATCAAGAGCTGTAAACACTTTAAAATAATACACGTTGGGTAAATATTTCAATTTTACATAAGTAGCCTAATTTTAATTATTAAAAATGGCAGTCGAATTTAGAAAACTACACGACATTGCTTTGAAAGATGATAAGACATAAATAAAATATATTGTTTTTGTGGCTTAAACATGTTGGACTCGTACCGAAAACCTCAATTTGTGGGAAAGAAACAACTGTAACTGTGAGAGGAGCAAATATGGTCGCCTTCAGTTTTCCTAATTTTTTTTTATAATAATTTGTTTGATCACTGTAGGTTAAATATTAAATTCATATTTTAATTTAAAACATATGATTGTTATTGAGGAATATAGATACTTTTATATCGATTGATAGTCTAGGATTTGAGATGCGAATATTAGGTATCAAAGACTACATTCTTCGATATAAAAAAACCGGGTCCGCTTATCGTACCGTACTACCCCACGTGACTTCAATTTAGTAGTTTTATATAGCCTACATTGATATTTCTGTTATTCGATATATAAAGTATTGATGATTATAATAAGTGATATTAAAACCGGGTCCACTTATCTTTGCCTCGGGTTACAAGTAACCAAAAATCTGAAAATAGTTATGAGAACACCAAATTATTCAGCCCAGCTGTTACTGAAATAACAGTATCCTGGTAATAGGTTACCACTGAATTACCAGTTACTGACACTAATTCTGCCCATCTAAAATGGTAGTAAGTACAATGGTTATGTAGGCCTACATGTTTATTTGTGTCAGAAACATTTATCCTTCAAAATAGTAAAAAGTAAGTAAATGTTTACTGTTTTGTTTGTTATATTTTATAAATACAACACCCCAGCCTAGATTGTTTTTATTCACCACAACATTATTAGTTTTTATACTGGATTTGAAATACCTATAAGTTAATGTGATTTTGTTTATAAGTAGTTATATCGGGGATTCCTCACCCATGAATATCAATATTATCAATCATTCAAGTGTCAATCATTATACTTCAGCCACTCAGACTACCTATTTTAAGTTGTAATTTAATTTTTTAACATGGCAACAGATACTTGACCTATAAACAGTTATTTCTATTTTACAATTGAGAGACGTTGGTAATAAATTATAGGTATCAAAATAATCTTAGTTTAAACCACATGAAAACTTCAAGATATTGAACTCTGGTAAATAATAGTACAGTAGGCTACCTGAGAAATCAAGTCAATCCTGACGAAGCTTAAATTTAGATTAAGAATAGGTTGTGTATAATTTTATAATACGGTTTATTTTAAAATAAAATTAGGCCTAGTTAATACTCTTGTGTCTCTCGTCTATGCTCAGTCCTCAAAATTCATCATGACATTTATAACTCAAATCACACATAATTCACAAATAAATATTTAGACACAATAAATATCACACACTGAGCTAAGACTGAGTAATCACACATCAGGATCTGATCAACAGAAAAAATAAAAGAAAACATACCATCTGGTTCGTCTGACAGAGAGTAAAGAGGAATTCTGACATAACAATAGTGTTCAAAGACAAATAAAAATAAATTAAGGGTGTAAAAGCTTATATTATTGAAGACTCTTGGAGCAGTTGGAAAAACTTATAAGTATTAATAAACGTAAATAATAATGAGAGAGATAACATTATTAATGCTTCTTGATTTTTAGTCGTGCCTTTGACTCTGTGAATCATAATTTATTATTGTCTGTTCTGGAATCTTGCAATTTTAGTTCCGCTGTGGTTGATTGGTTTTCGAGATTACTTGACCAATAGACTTCAGCGGATCAAAACAAATAATGGAAATTTTTCAGAATGGAAGAATAACTCTGTAGGTGTTCCACAGAGATCCACACTTTCTGCTTTGCTTTTTTCTTTATACATTAATAAGATTGGTAGTTCTGTTATATTTTGTAAATATATGATGTATGCAGATGATATTCAGTTATATTTAAACAGTAGGCCTAATATTCAATGTGTAAATGATGCTGTTAACTGTATGAATGCGGATTTGGGTACATTACATACATGGTGTAAAGATCATGGATTACAGCTTAATATAATAAAGTGTAAGTCGGTATTGTTTGGATCCTCAAGGTTGCTACCTCACATTGATGTTAACAGTTTGACACCTTTGATGATGAACAATGTACATTTAAATTTAGAGAGCTCAATTGTCAATTTAGGTTTAAGAATGTCTAATGATTTATCATGGCGTATACAAGTAAATTATATTGTTCGGAGGGTATTCCAGTGTTTGTATAAATTTAGAAAATTGAGCTTTAATCCTCCAATTTATATTAAGAAGCTTCTAGTAACAACACTAGTATTACTTATTTTTGATTATGCAAATATAGCTTATTGTGACATAAATAATGAGTTAACTGATAAGTTACAGAAAGCGCAAAATGCATGCATAAGATATATCTATAATTTAAGGTGGGATCAACATGTAACACCATATTATAAAGACCTTGGTTTATTGAAAATTAAGGAGCGGATGGAATTGAATATAATGAAATTGGCAGTTAAAGTACTTAAAAATGAACAACCAGTGTATTTGTTTGAAAGATACAAAAGAATGACTGATGTACATGTTAGAAATACTCGTTTTTCAAGAATAACTTTACAAATTCCGATTCATAGGACTGTTATCTACAGTAAGTCCTTCTTAGTGACATCTATTAGATTATTGAATGTACTAGAAAGAGAACTGCGGGAAAGTGATAGGGAAAGCAATGCAGCTTTGTTAAGAAAATACAAAATGAAACTTTTAGAAAGATATGAATTATAAGTTCATAGTACATCAATACTGTGTAAAATATTCTTTCTTGTGTAAGATTAATTTTTCCTAACCATATAGGAATTTAGAATTGAGACCATAAAAAAAGAAATTATGTTTGTATTGAATAAACGTATAAAGCAAATAGTAAAATATAGAACTTAACTGTAAGTAGGGTATATTTAAGTGATAAATATATTATATATATATATATATATATGATTTAAATAAGAATATAGTTGTAGAAAAAAGAGTTTTATAAAACATAATAAAAATTGAATAAGATAATAGATATAAAAAAATGTAATTTGTAAAATCAGGCTACTGCTCAAACATTGTATTACATATGAATATGTGTTGCCTGTCATGGTGGTGGAGTGGACCCATTGGTCTAAACCATGGCAGGATAAATAAAGAAAGTATCAAATTCTCTCTCTCTCTCTCTCTCCTCTCTCTCTCTCTCTCTCTCTCTCTCTCTCTCTCTCTCTCTTTCTCTTTCTGTAGTACGTAAAGAATAAATTCCTAAAATGATGTTAGATATATCGTCTAATGCTGTTGGTAATGATGAAATACATATTAGATTTTTAAAATTGGTTTGCGAAGAAATCAGTGATGTGTTGTGTCATATTTTTAACTATTCTTTATATAATTCTGTTTATCCATGTCAGTGGAAAAGAGCTCTTATTATACCATTAGCAAAGATAAAAAACACCTTCAGAATGTAAAGACTATAGGCCTATAAACATATTAAGTGTATTAGGTAAGATATTAGATAAAATAGTTTATAACCAAATTTGTAATTATGTTACTAGGAATAGTATTTTAGATAAATATCAGTCTGGTTATCGATCCTTTTACAGTACACAAAACCGCACTGGTTAAAATAACAGACGGTATCAGACATGCTATTGATAACAGAGAGATAACATTATTAATGCTTCTTGATTTTAGTCGTGCCTTTGACTCTGTGAATCATAATTTATTATTGTCTGTTCTGGAATCTTGCAATTTTAGTTCCGCTGTGGTTGATTGGTTTCGAGATTAGTTGACCAATAGACTTCAGCGGATCAAAACAAATAATGGAAATTTTTCAGAATGGAAGAATAACTCTGTAGGTGTTCCACAGGGATCCACACTTTCTGCTTTGCTTTTTTCTTTATACATTAATAAGATTGGTAGTTCTGTTATATTTTGTAAATATATGATGTATGCAGATGATATTCAGTTATATTTAAACAGTAGGCCTAATATTCAATGTGTAAATGATGCTGTTAACTGTATGAATGCGGATTGGGTACATTACATACATGGTGTAAAGATCATGGATTACAGCTTAATATAACAAAGTGTAAGCCGGTATTGTTTGGATCCTCAAGGTTGCTACCTCACATTGATGTTAACAGTTTGACACCTTTGATGATGAACAATGTACATTTAAATTTAGAGAGCTCAATTGTCAATTTAGGTTTAAGAATGTCTAATGATTTATCATGGCGTATACAAGTAAATTATATTGTTCGGAGGGTATTCCAGTGTTTGTATAAATTTAGAAAATTGAGCTTTAATCCTCCAATTTATATTAAGAAGCTTCTAGTAGCAACACTAGTATTACCTATTTTTGATTATACAAATATAGCTTATTGTGACATAAATAATGAGTTAACTGATAAGTTACAGAAAGCGCAAACGCATGCATAAGATATATCTAATGCAAGTTTGTATGTTTGTCCTTTATGGTATCGTAAACTATTTGACCGATCTTATGAAAATTTGTATGTATATGTATTTTTCCACAGAGAAGGTTTATATACTATGCCCATTGATGTTATTCGCTACCAGGCAGTGCTGCAAAAGATAAAGTTTTAAAAGCACCTGCACATTATAAAACAGCAATTACGAGTCAGTTACGTATATTAAATTGCCAAACGCTATTTGAAGGCACTAAATTATGATGTATATTTGTCTTTAAAATAAATTTCTGGTTGAACTTAAAGCCCATTTTATAATAAAGTATATGTAAGTGTACAATGGATCTAAACATACACTATTGACAGATTTTCTTGATCGTAACAACAAGGTAAACTCTACATCGGCGTTGGAAATGTAATTCACTTGAACCAGAAGTGCTCAGATACTGTACAGGCAAAGCTTACGAAAAGCGTGCGAAGCCGCGGGAAACAGCTAGTTAATAATATAACTAAATATACAAAGTAGGTAACAAACGAATACAACATTATATTATAATAATATACATTGCATAACATTGCAAAAAAGTAACAATAATAACAACAACAAACAACAACCCCTAACATATAAATTTTGAATGACAAGAAACAGATTTCGTCGTTGTAATCAAGAACAAGCGTAAATTTTAATGTGATATTCCTTGTGCTTTGTTGTCGACAAGAAATGACTCATCAAATCTCCTGCATACTGCACAGTTTGCTACTTTAGGACAAATACGAACAGTTGTAAACATTTTTTTTACTGTGAATTGAATTCTTTATTACATTCCTCCATAGTATCTGGACAGTACTGGAGCCTGGTTGGTGACATGTGAAAAACTACCTAGAATCAAGCTTTGATGAATTCCAGGACTTCCTGACAATGTGATTGTGATATAAATTTTTTTCTCATTTATAAGCCTTAGTGCAGTGGTAGTCTACTGAACTGAGAAAATAGCGTGGTATCAGTCCCCAGTGAACACTCAAGCTATCTCTGCCGGAGTATCGTTTCTGTTTATTCTTTTTATTAATTTGATTTCATTTTCATTATGGCTGACCAGAACTACATTTTGAGGAATAAGAAATGCCTTTGAAGGATAAATATTATATTATGAAAGTTTGGAAGGCAATAATAACTACCAGGCTCTCTATTGTTATTCTCTAATGTTTACTGTTAACAACGTTATATATAATTTGCAGTCAAATATTTTTATACAGCTTTGATCTTTGCTTCCTTATTTAGTTAAGACATTTTTAGTATATACGGTATTATAAATGCTATGCTCTATATAAATGGAAAGTCATTTGCTTATAGTAGTTATAATTGCTATAAAAAGTGAAAAATAGATTTATTTGTATTTTATACATACAGGGTGGCGCATATGTCAGTTTCCCCAGAGGAGATATTTATTTATTTCAACGGTAAACCATTTTGTACAACAAAACTTATATTATAACAAAGGTGGCAGCTATCCATAACCAAGCATTTTACTTAATATTAATCAAAACAACAAACTCAAAACACAATCAGAAAAAAATAACAATAATAACATAAAAGGATTATGGTGAGTTTAAAATAAGGTTTATAATGAGTGTGTAACATGGAATCTGCTAACAGTAGTGTAACATGGATAATAAGGTTTATCCATGGAATCTGAACAACAATAATTATTGCAAGTTAACAACAATAATAATACGTTAAAGAGTCTGGGCGAGATAATAATAAAAGTAGCAGCTAAATAACAAAAATTATATAACAATAATTACACGTATAGAATCTGAACACAATAAATAATAACAACGGAAACAGCTAACAACAAAAGTTACATAATAATAATGGCGAGTTACATTATGGTCTATAGTGAGATGATATTTATATAATCTGAACAACAGTAATAAACACGTATAAATCTGGAACACAATAATAATAACAACAGAAACAGCTAAACAACAAAAATTATATAATAAAAATAATAATGGTGGGTTACTTTAGAGTCAATAGTGTTATGATATATATATATATATATATATATATATATATATATATATATATTATATATATATATATAGGAATCCTGGACAACAATAATAACACGTATATAATATGAACACAATAATAATAACAGTAAACAGCTAAACAACAACAAATTAAGAACTAACACAGTTGCCCGTCATAGTAGCTTCCCCAAGCACAATCGAAATGACTGATAAGAGGATCCAAAACATTCCACACCACCTGAAACCTCATTACCTTCTCTCATAAGTCTGGGAATACAGCTGTGGTAGCTGTAAAGAGAAGGAAGTGCCCTATTGAAAAAGATGTCCCCGGAACGAGTGGATGTCGGAATTCGAAACTCGAGAAGAGAGAGAGAGAGAGAAGACGAGGGCAGTCTAGAGCACCGTTAACCATCTTATGAAGAATCAAGATGTCCGCCATCCTTCTTCTAGTCGCCAAATGTGGAAGGCCAAGGGAGATCCTCAAACAGTCAACAGGCGTCTCCAGGAACTGATAGCCAAGACGCAGTCCGATGAGCCTCAAGAATCTGATCTGCACCCACTCAAGAGTATCAATGTGCCCTGTCAGGTAGGGACACCAAACAACCTGATGAAAATTCTAGGATCGGACGCACTAAGGTTTTGAACAGTGTTGTCAATGTAGTTTGGGGATTGAAAGTCTTTCGATGTTCTGCATAGGAATCCCATTAGAGAATTGGCCTTGCTGCATATGCGTGAGATATGATTCTACGGACTGAGATAATGAGACATAACGACCCCAAGGTCCTTAAAACTGCAGACTTTATTTAGTGAGGAGCCGAAGAGAGTGTAGTTGAATACAGTGGGTGAGTCCAGCCGGGAGTAACGTGAGTACAGCACTTTTATCAGCATTCAGGTCCATCCCATTCCCGCTTGACACCAGGCTACGATATGGTCTAAAGTATCCTGTAGTCGCTGACAGTCCTCAGGAGAGTTCACTTCGACAAATATCTTGGTGTCATCAGCGAACATGAGACAACCCGTAGAGATAACTTTGCAAATATCATTAATGAAAAGACTGAAAAGGAGAGGAAGCCAAATGCGAGCCTTGCGGAACCACCAGACGGGGCTGGAAAACATTTCAGAGTAAGAGACGGCAAACTTCACAATCATTCCCCGATTAGTCAGGTAACTTGACAGCCACTCCAGTAGAGATCCCGTTATACCATAGCCTCTCAGTTTAGAAATGAGAAGATTGTGGTTGAACTCTATCAAACGCCTTTTGAGAAGTCGAGCAGTATGCAATCGACCTGCCTCCGCCTGGAAAATGCAGATGTGACATAGTTAATGTAGCACCAGGAGATTGGTAGTAGAGGTCGATCGACCACTCCTAAAGCCATGTTGTTCCTCAGCGATTACATGCTTGAGATCAAATACAAGTTTATCCACCACAAGGCTCTCAAAAACCTTTGCAAGCACCGACTGGATGGCTATCGGCCTATAATTGGTTACATTGGATCGCTCATCAGATTTGAAAATAGGGGTGATAAAACTAATCTTCAGATTTGCAGGGAAGGTGCCACTGGCGAGCAGTGTGTTGAAAAAAATTGAGAGATGTGGGGCCAAAACTGGACTGCAGTACTTGATCACCGCAGGAGGTAGAGAGTCCCGGACCCATTCCCTTATAGGGATCCAAGGGCTTTAAGTTTTGATTCCACTTGTTGAGCAGTTAAAACGAGGCTATGTAGGTTGACAGAAGTTCTAAAGTCAAAGTCAGATGATGGGAGTGACATGTTGGTATAGACTGACGAAAAGTAATCAGCAAATAGCTTCGCATTGGCCGCTAGGTTCATCCACTTCAACATCATTATACACCAGGTTCGATGTGATGTTTGCTTTCTTCAGATTGTTGATGTGTGCCCAAAAAACCTTAATGTTATTAGGAATGGCGGACTCCACATAGTTTGTATAGTCACGATAGCACTCACCGGCTAACTGCCTGCAAACCCACTCCAGTTTTGAGATCCCGTTTATACCATAGCCTCTCAGGTTTTTGAAATGGGGAAGATTGTGGGTTGGGCTCTTTTCAAACCCTTTGAGAAGTCGAAAACAGTATGCAATCGACCCCCGCCCCCCCGCCTGGGGGGAAAAAGCGATGTGACAAAAGTTATGTAGCACCAGGGGGGATTGGTAGAGGTCGATCGAAACCCCTCCTTTAAAACCAAAGTTGTTCCTCAGGGGGGATTACATTTCTTGAGAAAACAAATACAAGTTTAAACCACCCCCAAGGCTCTCAAAAACCTTTGCAAGCAAACCCACTGGAAAGGCCCAAACGGCCTATAATTGGTTACCCTTGGAATTTTGCTTCCCGATTTGGGAAAAAAGGGGTGAAAAAAAACTAAAACTTCAGAAATTTTCAGGGGGAAAAGGGGCCACTGGCGAGCGTTTTGTTGCCCCCCCCACCCCCCCCCCCCCCCACCCCCCCCCCCCCCCACCCCCCCCCCCCCCCACCCCCCCCCCCCCCCACCCCCCCCCCCCCCCACCCCCCCCCCCATGCAGCTTACGTGCAGTCGGCTGCAATTGGCCAGCTCGCTCCGCTCGTGAGAACTGCTCTACTTTGGATCATGGTACAATATACTAAATCGTAGCCTAAGACTGAGATCGCCCGCAATTAGGTATGAATTTAATTTTTTCACTGCACTCCACGTGTGTTAACCAGGCCCTTATGAACCATATTCCACAGTGCCGACTCATGTTTTAATTGGTTTCATTTAATCACTTGTAGAGGTTTTCATGATTTGCACATTACATTTATGCCTTATTTAAGTTTTTTCATGGTTAATAAAATTTACGTCAATCACGGTTTTACGATCGGGTGTGGACCCTACTCCTATTTCTATTAAAACTTTGATAATGAATTATTTGATTTAATTATTGCTTTTTTGTTTCTTTTCATACTTGGAGACTTTTATCAAAGAATAGTATTTAACGGACAGGGCATTACAATTTTTTTAATAGTAGAGTGTAAGAATACAGATATAACGTAATACAATTATTTTACCCTTCGCACACATCATTTGGATATCCAAATTATCGGAATTGCTCTAAATGCAGCATAACAATATCATTTTATTTATTGTTTTGATTACACTTCACAATATTTTTATTTATAAATTAGTCTACAGAGTTTAAGTAAATGGTGTACAAGATACATGAAGCTCAAAAATGGTTTGTAACAACAGAAAAAATAATTGCCACTAGGAGTATACATAAAATGTAAAAAATAGTATACAATCTGCAAAATGTTTCTGCAAGGAAGCTAATGGCTAAAATTTTCTGGAAAGGAAGGGTATGCTTTTATAGATTTCCTTTAACAAGATACATCAGTAACTTTGTATTACTGTGAAAACACAAAGTACGTAACAACAATACACACAAGAAAAGAAAAAAATAGAATATTTGGGTAGTAAATTTAATTGAAGTCAACAACCTGGATCTCGTATTGAATGACAAATTTACGAGAATTTGTTATTAACCCTTTTAACCCCAGCCATTTTCCATGGACTTGCCAGAAAGCCCATGGCGATAAGGGACCGTAGTGCAGAATTGAGGGAAAATTTATCTAGTTTCTCTTATTTTTGAAGATAATTTTTAGGTTTTTGTTTTAAATTGTTCACAAATAAGTGTACTCTTAGATGTAATAGTTAAAAAGTACTTTTACAGAATGATTTGTTTTTTTAGCGTATTTATACATAAAATTTTTTTTATTTTTTTTTATTTTTTATAGTTTGGACATACATAAACGGTAGAAAAAAAAATTTTAGCCCCTGAAAAATGAAGCAATTTTGTTGTACACATATTTCTTACTACACACGACAAAATTTTAAGAACTTTCCTTGATAAATGCAGGAGATTATATCCAATTAATTGTATAGCTGCATAAGCACTTCTTCATATATTTCCACATACACGTCAGTAGAAGTATAACAGAGTATGTTTTACTTGTTTTTGCACTTTGAAATAATAAAAATTGTAAAATAACACAAACTGATTGTAATGGTTTGTAAGACTAAAACTTGTTTAATTTTTCAAAAAAGTAAAAGAAATAATATTTACAATATATACAATTTATGGTACTTTGGGAATGGGGTCAGATTCCGTTATATGCCCCCAACGCTTAAACCTTTTTCAATGAACTTAGAACGTTATAAAACGATGTAGTTGAGTAACAGAACTAACATTCCATTAATCAACAAGCATTTCCAGGTATTGTGATCGGTATTTTTGTCGCTGTTATCTTATCTTTCTTGAGAATCCCGATTACGGCAGGCCGCGCGGCGGACTCTGCAATCACTTATCTACTAGACCGCTCGACTTTTGACCTCTGTCCTGAGGATGGGAGGGGTTTGCGATAAGATAATTCCTGTTTTATATTGACAAATATTGTATTCTAACGCTAATCTAAGTAATCAGTAGAAGCTAAATGTCTCAAATAAACGATTCATGTATGGGTGTGGTCGGTATAATCCCAAAGTACCAGTGTTTTATCAAAGTGTTTTTCACTCACTGGTTAACTTTTCTCTACGACGTTTACTCATGTTTTTTACTAATAATACAATAAATCACACGAAAAACAACCGCTCTTCAATCACGCAAACTAATTGAGGTTTATAAGTTAGCATACAACAACAATGCAACTGAAAGTCGTCTTGACAACTTACATCGACAAATAAACTACGCTCAATGACGACGAAATACGATGCCAATTGGAAGGTTTATTGTTTTTTGCATGTAGCCCCCCCGGTTTCTTCACCGACTAACTATACCAAAACTGATGGCATTTGGGACTTATTATTAGCCAGCTACATTAAATTCTCGAGACGTCCGGTAATATCGGACGTTGGGCATTTTAGCTAGACCACCTCTGTCCGATATGGTCGGACGCCGGGGCTAAAAGGGTTAAACATTTTCTTTTTATGTGTTTAAAGGAATTCTTTGTGTGCCTTTTTGTTTTATCTTTGTCTTTATCCCCCAGTCATGATACAATAAAGTAAGAATTGGTTATCCTTGCCATACTCCTGAAGAAATGATATAGTTCCTCTCATGTACTGTGTTTTTTTGTAAATTTTTTTGTCAATAGCTTTGGTTATCCATTTGGTCACAAAATCAGCATAAATTCATTTTGTAATGAAGTATTATAAGTTAGTAATATTATTTTCAGCCTTATTAAAAGTCATCAATGATAAGTTTAAAAAAAATTGTTGACAGCTAAAAGATAGATCATACAAGGTCTTTTTTTTTAAACAGACAGAGTTTACCTTGGTAAGGACAGCGGGTTGAAGGTCCACCTGTTTCCACTAGGGTAGGATACAACAATGTCATGATCTTCATCAATTCCCACCACGGTACCCGTTGTACCTGTCAATGAAAACAATATAAAAGAAATTAATTTAATTATTTAAATTATTATTCAGTTATTAAATGTAGAATTTCAAAAGTAAGTCCATTTATTCCATTTAAGGCCATGCCCTTGTAATTCCAGATAAACCTTTGGCAAACGTAGAGCACAATTCTGAACCTTCGAAATAGCTTTATAAATGAACAGCTATATATTTAACTAAAAAAAAAAATATTAGCTTGAAATTCTTTGCCTGACTCTGAAAAATCAAAATATTATATCATTCAGTTGAAAATAACACATCTACATTTCTATTACTGGCTGACACAATCAAATCAAACAAAGTAAAATGAAAAAATTTCTATGATACAAACTATACAATGTGTACGTTATTGTTACATTATGAAGCTGGCAATTAAAATATCCAATATAACCGAGCTACCCTTGTATACATAGTTTTGATTAATTGAATCACAACAGTAAGTATAAGAAAATTGTAAAGAAATTTATTTATTAGAAATATCCTACCCCTTTTTAACTGATAATGTGTAGAATACAATACAATTATTTGTAACTTTTGTGGCCTTACAAACATGAAACCTGGATAGGCCTAGTTACAATTGCTATAAAAGAAAAACACATTGTGATGAATTTCTACTGAAACTAACAATAAATCCATAATAGTATATTTAGGGTATATTGAAACTGAGAACAAAATTATACTGCTTTAAATAATCTCTGTGTATGAACTACGAACCAAGCAAATGATTACCTAAACACTCGAACATGCCATCAGTCCAGCCTCCCGTGACCATGCTGAAGGGAACTGAACAATCTCCAGTTCGAGGTCCACATTGACTTGGTCTCCTATCTGCAACCCATGAGGTCCAGCCCGTCCCAGGCCCCTGCTCTCCCAGTAGTGGCAGGTGGTCTCTGTACACTGTCTGACCCTTGGCATCATTCACCACTTTCAGGTCCGCCATCCCTTCAAAGCCCACCCGGTACAGGTTTTTAGCTCCATTGTCCCAAACGACATATGCTGCCGAGCGTGGAGAAGCAGCTGACCAATCCTGGATTTCATTGACTTTTCCCCTCCTTCCATTTCCTCCATCCTGATCCTCCCACTGGCCAGTCGACTCCTCGTACCACTCGTGCTCCAGGGAAGATACCTCTGATTGCCACTTTCTTACTCTTCCTCCTCGGGTCTTGCAGAACCCTTTCACTCCTCTGGAGTAGTGATTTCTGTAAAATCTATGCCTCAGAGGGTGCTTATCACCATGATAACAAATAGAACAGAGATCATAATTAGCACACTCTGCACACTTCCAACGTAGTATCCCAAAGATTGGTTGGTGTCTACACATGTCACACACATGGTGCCATCATGCTTCACTTCCAGTTGGAGCACTGTCCAGAATCCTCAAATCATATGCTCCAGAACACCTGTTAATTAGCAGCGGTTCCATTGTCCCCAAACTACCACAACTTCTTCTGGAGATTCAAAATTCCTCACTGTTCCCATATGACCTTCCCCACCATCTTGCTTTTCCCCACTTCCAGTCAGGTCCTCTAAATCACTCTTGTCTCCAAACACCTTCCATCATAAAACGAGTAGTCCGATTCCCCCCATTAGCTTCCATTCCGAATACTAGCAATTCATTTTAATTCATGACTAAGCAAACTTTTGAAGAAATGTTTTCTGGATGTAGCCATTTACCTGAAAAATTGATATATAACATGAAATTACTATAATTTGCACATAATTCAACAAATAAAGCAGCAGCATACTTTACTATGTCAGGAATAAATAAAACAATGTGTCATTGAATAATAACAACACTTTCAATACAAAATAACACTACAGAAAAAGACAATTGATTTCTTAAATTATTTTTAATGATTCTAAAACCTATTATTAATCTTAATTTCAGTAAATGACTTATAATGTCACTGTTTTAGCAAAGAGTGTACACACAATTTCTTACAATTTTGCCATTTATATCTCCCTATACAAAATAAAAAAAAAAATTATTTTTTAAGGGACTATTGATAGTTGTAATGAAAGTCATACCTTGCTATTTGATTCTTTTACTTTTTATGAGTTTTAAATATTCTAAACTTTAACTATTAAATAAATTTGGAATGTGCTGAAAAGTAACAACTGTAACATATTTTATTAAGAGTACTTTTTTTGGTAACCTTCAATAAAAATTAGAAGAATAAAAATGAAGAATACCTTGTTTTACAATGTCCACTTTGTTTACCCCACTAGCTGCCATTAACAAATTATTTATCTCCCCTAAATTATTTTGTAATGTTAATACAAAATGGTGGCTAGCAGCTAAACAAAGCAGAAATTGGAATAAAGTTATTCTTCATTTTTAGCTTAGAATCACACACAAAATTTAAAAATACATAGCCAGCCCAACCTTCTTGTTATGTATATTATGCAATGTAGTACACCGATTTCAGAGATTCATGTTTACATTACTGTAGTTCCATATCTAGGGCCACCAAGGTAATTGAACAAAAACTCATTGGAATAATACCAAATCCATAAAAAATAATCAAAACAAAACTATGATCATGTTAATACTACAGGAATATAACAGGGTAAGAATGACTTGTAGGCCGTTTGAAAAAGTGTTTTATAGCTCACTGAACAGAAAGGTAGATTTTTCTTTCATCTTTTCTCTTATATCTAAACAGCATGTTGTTTTTCTCTTGTGTCTTGAGGTTGTTAGCTTTGATCTCAATGATCTTTTACACACCGCATTTCGCTATTTATTGAACCAAATCTTGTTTGTAACCATATCATTGTCATTTTAGTATTTTTTCAAAACATTCCCAAATATAATGATAAATAATAAAGTTTAGCAGACATTTTAAATAAAATATTCATTTATTGAATAGATTGTACATAAATATCAAATTCAAATAACAACTAATTGTAAATAACTATAATTAGAACGTTTGTATACGATAGTTTAGATATTTATAATAAACTAGCTGTTTCCCGCGGCTTCGCACGCGTCTCTTAAGCTTTGCCCGTATATTTCTTTGCCTTCAAATAGTGTTTGGATATTTTAATATACGTAACTACTGTGTTGTAATTGCAGTTTATAATGTGCAGGCGCTTTGATAACTTTTATATCTTGCAGTACAGCCTGGTGGTTAGTTACATCAATGGGCATTGCGTATAAACCTTCTACATAGAAAAATACAAATTTTCATAGTGATCGGTCCAATAGTTTCTGAGTCTATAAAGGACAAACACACAAACATTCATTTTTATATATTATGATTGCAGAAACAGTTTAAACAAAATTTGTCGTTTCTCTTAAGCTTACTCTATGCTTTAAAACTATAAGTGTAAAGAAATTTATATATAAATATATTTTTTGTCGCATTATATATGTTTACAAAGAACAGCTGATTAAAAATTTGAAAAGACTCTTTCACTTAATAACATATGTTTTGCCTGCAATGCATTTCTTACGGGTATTTCTGTAACCAGTGGGGCGGAATCCTGAATCGGGAAAGGGATAAAAAGTATCCTATAACCTTCTACAGATCAAGACGAACAAATTAAAAAAAAAATTAGGCGAATCCGTCCAGCCGTTTGTGAGTGATGCTGTTACACACGAAAAGTTTCATTTTTATATATATAGATAATGTGCTAACTCTGATCCAATTGCAGTTGTGGCCGCCGCTTACTATGTTGCAGCCATCAATTTTTGTGCAATAAGGCATATATGCCTATGGCTTGAGAACAACTTTTGGAAATGAAAGTAGTATTCTATTAAAACAAAATTTGTTAAAAGTGGTTTTATATTGTTTTAGATAACATAGACTAAATTAGATTAGATTATGCATTCGGTTCTAGGTTTCAATTGTTCAGATACTCAGAAAGATTGATTCTGATTCAAGTATATTGTTGGATGTTTATTATACTGTAGTTTTACTATGAGTTCTGGAAATGAAAGTATTCTTATAGGAAATTGTTAGTTGTTTTAGGTAAAGTAGGTAAAATAGAAGTGAGTAACAACCAAGAAAAATACAATGCAAAAATATAAAAACAAAAGGTAAGTAGTACCCAGGATACCAATATAAAAGAGATTTTAAAGGCTGAGTAAAAAAATATAGAACTCGGACGGCTGCAGTATGATAAGCATATAACACTCGAATGATCAATAATATTGAATTACGGTTAGAATAATTTAAATGCTGTCTGACAAGTCTACCCTGTTAAGTAATTCTAAATGCTATGCTACTCAAACTTAGTATAAACAAAGTTGAATTTTTTTATATAATCTAGTATGTGTACATTTCTTTGACATATAAAAATATAGCTTCACTATAATACAATCTTAAAAGTCTATAATGTGATTCAGTTCAACATTATTGTTCCAAATTAATTCAAACTATCATGTGTAGGCTATGGTATTTCAGTAATGGCCGCTAGAGACGAGAAATACTGCTGTTTGTCAATGCCAATTACAAAATAACGTATTGAGGTATTACGTTCCAGTATCTTGTTACCGTGGTAACATGGTTGTAACTCACTGCAATGTAACATAGACTGGTAAATTTTTGAGATAGATTTAAGAGAGTTCAAAAGATTAAGGAAAGATATTAAATGTAGAATAAAATTGGATTATTATATTTATTTAAAATAGTGTTGAAAGTAGCATCAATAAAGATGTGAGAAAATTCTGGGATTTTATAAAGAATTCAAGGAATCATAAGAATGCTAATAATCATATGTCAGATGGATGTCAGATTATTAAAGGGGATAGTAACATAGCGGAAGCATTTGCTACATACTTTAAATCTACTTTCACTACATCCTCTTTAACTGGAAAGTTCACTGACCCTGGAACTTGTCTATCCTCCCTAGCCTTAGTTATTGATAAGATATTTGAGGGTGATGTAAGTGATGCTATTAAATACCTTAGTTGTAAACGATCTGCTGGCCCAGATAAAATCCCATCATATATTTATAAGGGTTGTAGTGAAATATTTGTGAAACCACTTTGTGTAATTTTTAACATTTATTTAATTAATTGTTGTTTTCCTGATTTGTTTAAATTGACTCGAGTAACACCTATTTTTAAAAGTGGAAATTCTAAGCTTGTACAGAGTTATCGCCCAGTTGCAATTTTATCAAACTCCTGCAAAAATATTTGAGATTATTATTTGTAAAAAAATTGTAAATTTTATGACACCATTGATGTCTGATAGGCAGCATGAGTTTCAAGCTAAGAAATCAATTGTTAGAAATTTGTTAAATTTTACGGAATATGGTCTTATTTCAAATGGATAATAACTCTCAGGTAGATGTAATAATTTACAGATTTAACTAAGGCGTTTGATAGAGTAGATCACAGTTTAATTTTAAGTAAAATGCATAATTTTAGGTTTCTCGTCTAAGTTGGTAAATTTTTTTTCTTCTTACTTTTCTAATAGGTTACAATATGTTTCTTATATGGGGCACAATTCTAGTCAATATTTAGTAACTTCAGGGGTTCCTCAGGGGTCAAACTTGGGCCCAGTACTTTTTAATTTGTTTATCAATGATATTGTTAACTGCACAAAAAATTCACAAATTTTACTGTACGCAGATGACCTTAAACTTTATAAAGTAGTCAATAGCCCTCAGGATTCCAACGCATTACAGGGGGATTTGGATGCAATTGTAGATTGGACTAGTAAATATAAGCTCTTTTTTAATATTAGTAAGTGCAAAGTAATGTCATTCACAAGGAAAAAGATATCAATTTCGAATAACTATGCCATAAATGGTATTAATCTTGAAAGGGTATTTGAATTTAAGGATTTAGGCGTAATTTTGGATCCTACTTTAACTTTCAATCCTCATATCTCATCTATTGTAAATAAGGCCTACAAAAATTTGGGATTTATTATTAGACAGTCTACAAATTTTCATTCAATTTCAACCTTAAAAACATTGTATATATCACTTGTCCGATCAAATTTAGAATTTGCCAATATAGTATGGAATCATTATTTTTCTAATCGCATTAATTTAATTGAAAAGGTACAAAAAAGGTTTTTACGATATTTATATTTTTAAAGAAACTGGTCAATTTACCTTCGATATTTCATATAATCAACTTTTAAGCATTTTTGAAATGAAAAGTCTTCAAAAAACGTAGAAAATTAGCGAATTTACTTTTTCTTTTTAAATTGCTGAGAGGTGAAGTAATGGATTCATTTTGCTTGTCAAAAATTAATTTTTACACTCCATCATTTTATAATAGATCCCAAAATTTGTTTCACATTAATTTTTCTCGTACAATGGCACATTTTTCATCACCTTTGAATACAATGATGAGATTACATAATTCTTTGCCTGGGGAGGTTGATATATTTTTACATAATATTAATCAATAGGCCTACAAAAGACTTTGTCAGAGGGATATAAACTGAGCTAGACTATCTAATACCTTACATATACATATTTAACAAATATACTACACTACAATATTTTTATTAAGATGTTTATACTTTTAATTACACACACACGCACACGCACACACACACACACACACACACACACACACACACACACACACACACACGTTCTTTTTGTTATGGCTTATCTTTACTTTGTTAATATTTATGATTATTTATTATTGTTGTTATTTTGTTTATAATTTTATTATAGTTACGTTGTTTTATATATATATATATATATATATATATATATAATATATATATGAAATGAAATGAAATGAAATATGCCTTTATTCAAGAGGCGGAGTTAGGGCTATTTAGCCCTCTCTACCACTCAACCTCACATAATATACAGATATATATATACATATTTACATTTAATGACCTTAAAACTATAACAAATTCCATTTTAAATTTAAATTGATATATGTATCAGTTATTTATCTTTAGGCTTAATTATCTATTTAATGGGAACTATTTTGGTGGAACACTGGACTGGACTGGATTATATTTGATTGTGTGGATATTATTGCATGTCATCTTGATTTAAACATGCACAATGTAATTGGGTGTGTAACCTGTATTGTTGCATGTAAATAAAATAAATAAACTAATAAAATTATAAATGGATGAATTCAAATCTTCACTATACAACACAATTATTGGGTACAATAAAGTCCTTATTTACTATTTGTTATTAGGCTATATTTACTGTTTTTTATTATAAATAAAAAAAAATTAAAGATAGCCTAATCTTTACAAGTGCTCAAGTGATCTTAGCTTGAATTTGGGTACTATCTCAAGGGATGGTTTTCATATTTCGCCAGAAGTGCAGCACCAGATCACCACCGAAGCCTGCACTGATGGCCAGGGACATTTCTGACCGGTATTTTCTGACCTCACGTCACATCTCAGATTGTCCAACTTCTCAGACGTCTTGATTTGATGTCGGGAAAATGCAGATCAAAAATGCCCCTGGCCATTGGTGCAGGCTTTGGTGGTGATCTGGTGCCATCCTGCACTTCTGGCGAAATATGAAAAACCATCCCTTGTGATAGTACCCAAATTCAAGCTAAGATCACTTGAGCACTTGTAAAGGTTATTTTAATCTTTGATATTACTGGTAACATATTTACGATAACCTAATCTAACCCCACTTATATCGCAGAACATTACATAGTGTAATATTTCCATTCCTAGCCTCATTGCTTGCATGAAATGACCTCGGCTGTTATAGGTTTCTTCTTCTTCTATGGGGCGGCCTACTGCCATGCACTTAAGCCTCAAGGGCCTTTTGCGGACCCCGGAAGCACACCTTCAGGCCTACCAGTTGATGATTTCAGTAGTTCCACAAACCGCCGAAAACAACCTATCAGGTCCTCCTGGGGAAATTCACCACCCTTGTCCAAACTACCAAAGATGGCATACTGCTCCCTGGCTATTGTAGGACAATCAAAGAGCAAGTGTTCAGCAGTTTTCATCCTGTTCATCACACATTCTACAGAGCGAATCCTTCTGAGGGATGCAGACTCTGTGAAGATGCTTCTTCAGGTGTCCATGTCCCGTGATCAGACCTATAAGCCGAGAAGACATCGATCTACTTAGTGAGAGAAGGTCAGATGCCACTCTGGAGGAAGGCGACCTTGTAGTACCATTCTGCTCATTCTCATACCTGGATGCAACCTCCACCTTCTCTCATGTTCAGCGCGCGAAACCATTTCAAGACAGCCCCAAAGGATTCAACCCTTAGAACAGCGCAAAACGGTTGAGGGCCTGTCATAGTTGACGCTGAGCCCCAGTTGGCAAGAGCATCAGCTCTTTCATTCAAAGGGATCCCCTTATGACGCAACAAACAGTAACATTGTTGATTCTGGCAAGGGAAGAAACGACTTGATAGCAATCCCAAACAAGTTTGGATTTGAACATACAAGAGTCCAGCGCCATCAGTGCTGCCTGAATATTCATGAAAATAATGATCGGTCTTATTCCTATAACATAGACGAAGATTCTCACAAGCACATTCCATAATGGTTTTGACCTTCTACCGGAAAACCGTAGTAGGATAAGGACCCATAGGGACCACCAGCTCCCTGCATGGTCTCACCTCCACAATTCCAGTGCCTGTTGCCGCTTTTTGTTTTAGTGCCATCTGTAAACCATTCAAGCTCCGCTGGTGGAAGAGGTTTCCTTCCCTCTGACCAATCATCCCTAGGAGGTATCACAATCCTAAAGTTTTGTGGCATCTGATCAGAGATCATGTGCAGAGCATCCCCCTGAATCAGGATGCTAATTCTACAGTGCCCACCGCTGCAGCCCGACCAGAGTCCCGCTTGCTGAAGACAATAGGCTCTCCTCCTCGCCATAGTCTGAATGACAATGTCCAGGGGGGCGAGGTTGAGGCAACAGTCTAGAGCTGCACCTGGCACACTAGGAAAAGCCCCATTGATGGCAAGGCAAGCCATCCTTTTGAAGCCAGCCAGACAAGCTACCGCCATCTTGACCTCCGTTTTTGGCCACCAGACAACAGCCCCATACATTAGTGCAGGTCTGACTACGGAAACATAAAGCCAGTACAAAAGCCTTGTCTTAAATCCCCAAGACCTACCTATTACGCGTCTGCATTACATTAAAGACCATTTTCCCATGGCGATAACCCTTTCTAGATGAGGTCCCCAGTTTAGGACCTTATATAGGATCACACCCAGGTACTTGACCTCGGACTTCAAATCAATGGAAGTCCACCTCTGAATAGAAATGGACCAATACCCTCCATCTACGCCTCCTGGTAAAGGCAACCACAGCAGCCTAGGTTACAGGTAAAGTAAGATAAACGGACCCGGTTTTTTAAATTAAAATTACCAAATGATATTTCATTATCATACACATCGATATAATAAAGCAATAGTAATAATAATTTGAATAATAACTAAATCAACTGTATATACATTTTCGTATAGATAAAAAAAGTATAGTTAACTTTAGAAAACAAAACGAAATAACATTTAAAGATCATTTACAGTGTCTCTCTCAGTTTCAAGATGTTTGTTTTATTGTTACATGTTCTTTATTATTTAAATGACATTTTTCCTGTAATCTGTCATAACTTTATCATTTGATTAATGGTTATGGTTCCTTTATTATTTATAGTATTACATAATTTTTTAAACTATTTCTATTAATTTGAAACACGTGATGTGTAGGGTACGATAAGCGGACCCGGTTTTTTATATCGAAATTGGCACAAAATGATATTTACTTAATCATAACCATCAATATAATCGATACCGATTAATTATTTTGAATTATTAACTTAAATAGTCTATATCAAGAGCTGTAAACACTTTAAAATAATACACGTTGGGTAATATTTCAATTTTACATAAGTAGCCTAATTTTAATTATTAAAAATGGCAGTCGAATTTAGAAAACTACACGACATTGCTTTGAAAGATGATAAGACATAAATAAAATATATTGTTTTTGTGGCTTTAAACATGTTGGACTCGTACCGAAAACCTCAATTTGTGGGAAAGAAACAACTGTAACTGTGAGAGGAGCAAATATGGTCGCCTTCAGTTTTCCTAATTTTTTTTATAATAATTTGTTTGATCACTGTAGGTTAAAATATTAAATTCATATTTTAATTAAAAACATATGATTGTTATTGAGGACTATAGATACTTTTATATCGATTGATAGTCTAGGATTTGAGATGCGAATATTAGGTATCAAAGACTACATTCTTCAATATAAAAAAACCGGGTCCGCTTATCGTACCGTACTACCCCACGTGAGTTCAATTTAGTAGTTTATATAGCCTACATTGATATTTCTGTTATTCGATATATAAAGTATTGATGATTATAATAAGTGATATTAAAACCGGGTCCACTTATCTTTGCCTCGGGTTACAAGTAACCAAAAATCTGAAAATAGTTATGAGAACACCAAATTATTCAGCCCAGCTGTTACTGAAATAACAGTATCCTGGTAATAGGTTACCACTGAATTACCAGTTACTGACACTAATTCTGCCCATCTAAAATGGTAGTAAGTACAATGGTTATGTAGGCCTACATGTTTATTTGTGTCAGAAACATTTATCCTTCAAAATAGTAAAAAGTAAGTAAATGTTTACTGTTTTGTTTGTTATATTTTATAAATACAACACCCCAGCCTAGATTGTTTTTATTCACCACAACATTATTAGTTTTTATACTGGATTTGAAATACCTATAACGTGATTTTGTTTATAAGTAGTTATATCGGGGATTCTTCACCCATGAATATCAATATTATCAATCATTCAAGTGTCAATCATTATACTTCAGCCACTCAGACTACCTATTTTAAGTTGTAATTTAATTTTTTTAACATGGCAACAGATACTTGACCTATAAACAGTTATTTCTATTTTACAATTGAGAGACGTTGGTAATAAATTATAGGTATCAAAATAATCTTAGTTTAAAACCACATGAAAACTTCAAGATATTGAACTCTGGTAAATAATAGTACAGTAGGCTACCTGAGAAATCAAGTCAATCCTGACGAAGCTTAAATTTAGATTAAGAATAGGTTGTGTATAATTTTATAATACGATTTATTTTAAAATAAAATTAGGCCTAGTTAATACTCTTGTGTCTCTCGTCTATGCTCAGTCCTCAAAATTCATCATGACATTTATAACTCAAATCACACATTTTTCACAAATAAATATTTAGACACAATAAATATCACACACTGAGCTAAGACTGAGTAATCACACATCAGGATCTGATCAACAGAAAAAAATAAAAGAAAACATACCATCTGGTTCGTCTGACAGAGAGTAAAGAGGAATTCTGACATAACAATAGTGTTCAAAGACAAATAAAAATAAATTAAGGGTGTTTGTGTAAAAGCTTATATTATTGAAGACTCTTGGAGCAGTTGGAAAAAACTTATAAGTATTAATAAACAAACGTAAATAATACATAACATTTTCTATTTATTTATTTCTCGTGCGAGGCTTTTCGAAACCGAAGGTTTCCTCATCAGGCGACTCCACCAATACAAATGTTTTTATTTTTATTTATGGGTCTCTCTCTCTCTCTCTCTCTCTCTCTCTCTCTCTCTCTCTCTCTCTCTCTCTCTCTCTCTCTCTCTCTCTCTCTCTCTCTCTCTCTCTCTCTCTCTCTCTCTCTCTCTCTCTCTCTCTCTCTCTCTCTTCTCTCTCTCTCTCTCTCTCTCTCTCTCTTCTCTCTCTCTCTCTCTCTCTCTCTCTCTCTCTCTCTCTCTCTCTCTCCTCTCTCTCTCTCTCTCTCTCTCTCTCTCTCTCTCTCTCTCTCTCTCTCTCTCTCTCTCTCTCTCTCTCTCTCTCTCTCTCTCTCTCTTCTCTCTCTCTCTCTCTCTCTCTCTCTCTCCTCTCTCTCTCTCTCTCTCTCTCTCTCTCTCTCTCTCTCTCTCTCTCTCTCTCTCTCTCTCTCTCTCTCTCTCTCTCTCTCTCTCTCTCCTCTCTCTCTCTCTCTCTCTCTCTCTCTCTCTCTCTCCTCTCTCTCTCTCTCTCTCTCTCTCTCTCCTCTCTCTCTCTCTCTCTCTCTCTCTCTCTCTCTCTCTCTCTCTCTCTCTCTCTCTCTCTCTCTCTCTCTCTCTCTCTCTCTCTCTCTCTCTCTCTCTCTCTCTCTCTCTCTCTCTCTCTCTCTCTCCTCTCTCTCTCTCTCTCTCTCTCTCTCTCTCTCTCTCTCCTCTCTCTCTCTCTCTCTCTCTCTCTCTCTCTCCTCTCTCTCTCTCTCTCTCTCTCTCTCTCTCTCTCTCCTCTCTCTCTCTCTCTCTCTCTCTCTCTCTCTCTCTCTCTCTCTCTCTCTCTCTCTCTCTCTCTCTCTCTCTCTCTCTCTCTCTCTCTCTCTCTCTCTCTCTCTCTCTCTATATATGAACCGCTAACTGCAGAAAGGCATCAAGTCCAAATTAACCAACTTTTCAGGAGCGACAAAAAACCTTATAAATCCATATGTACATACATATATTTAAATATTTATTTTTTATTCTATATGACTGACCTTTTAAAGATCATATTTTGAAATTGAGTCAATCAAATATTTTTAAAGAGCTGATTATTAATTTTTTTTTACATAGGACATGTTTCCTTTCTGCGGTAAACTATTTTACAATTTTACAAATCATGGGGAAAAATCATTATACAAATCATTTTGTTAGATACATTTATTTTAATGATAAAAAAATATCTTATATCTAGGAACACGTTGTATAACAAAGAAAATATTTTTACACTACAATATTTAAGTCATCGTCAGCGGTTGATGTGGTAGGCCATGACAGGATTTGGTCCCAAAAGTCAAATTTTTCTTCTGGAATGTATTTTTTTGTTTTTTTCAGATCTTCCATTTTTTTTAATGTTGATCGGAAGTACCGTAGCATAGGCTTTTTTTGTTGGAGCCCTGATCGGCATCTCTGCATTCCTCAATCTGAAGGAATCCGTTGCCAAGCCGGTAATGTTCATGTCACACTGCACCGTGTGAGGCGTCTCAGATGAAAAAGACATTACCCTGTATTTTGATATTGAAAATGTTATTTTTTGTCTTTTCGGTACATCTCTACCATAGGAATCGTCACTTAAGCTGGTCTTTTTGTAAAACTCTGGCCACCATGCAGTGAAGTCAATAAAATCGTCAAAGTTCATTTTGATGACAGAGAATTTACCAGCGATTTTCGATGAACCAAGAATAAGAGCTTCGACTTCAGCTAAATCATAGTATCTTTCTTCTCTTCCCAATTTTCTTCTTACTATCCCAAAATCTCTATCATTCGGCATAAACGAGTGGCCTCGGACTGGAAACACTAGTTTTACTTCATCAAACCGTTTTATTTCACATAAATACATCATCATTCTTACCAGGGTGTGGTTTTTGTTCTGTCCTGAACAGTTGTCCCCAAACAAATAAAGTTTTTTTACATCATTATCAATTTTGTGTTTGATGTACCAGTCCAATATTGTACAAACTTCGTTAGCTCCCTTACCTCCATTACCCTCGTGATAGATAACAGTTGTACATTCACCTGTTGAAAGATTATGCACACCAAAGACGTTAACAGTGAGCTGCCGGAAGTAATAGGTGTCTTGTACAGGAATGCAAGGTAGAGATACGTTAGCCATAAAATCAATACAGATCCCAACACTAGTCAACTCATTTTTGCACTTTTCCGTTGTTTCTTGCAACGAGGCATAAAATTTTTTAGCTCTACGTTTGTGTACCATTAACTCGGCGACAGCTACTCGCTTGGCATTCTCGTTTAAAAAAGGACTTTTTATTTTCAAGGTTAGTTCCTCGCAAGTTACACAAGCATCTTTAAACTGGTCGGTCAAAACCAATGTCAGGGTAGTTTTCATTAAAATAAGTCCAAAAGAACTTGTATGAGAGCCTTTTTTCACTTCCCAAAGTTGTTGTAAGAAAGTTTTGGTTTTTTTTTATGAACATATCATACATAATTTTCAAATTCAAGTTTGCTGAGAAGTACTGTTTATCTTTGCCTGTATAGTGATGGGTTTTTGTTGGGAATGATTCAACATGGGCCCTTAATCGAGTCAGGACAGACCCGGGTATTGCATTTCCTGAAACGTTCTTTCCTCTGTTGTCAGTTGGGATTTCATTTACTTGCAACAAATGAGATAAACGGTAACACTGTTTAGGAGTGTATCCATAAGTTGTCATAAATCCATTTTTACATACCTTGGTGCGTTAGCCATTGTGTAGAATGGAATAGCTTACACTAAAAGCTTTCGGCTTTTCAGATGATGACCCAGGCCTGGATCTTTCTCTTTCAACAGGACTAACTTCCATTAGAGATTGGATGAAAATGTCCTGTTCTACTTTGGTTGTCATATTATGTAGTTTTGAAAATATTTCTATCATATCTCCCTCCGAAAAGCTTTGAAGGCAGTTGGACTTGCAGCTGAAACAATAACAGGCTTAATAACAAGAGTATAATACACCGTGTCCCAAAAAAAACTGAACAACTTTATTAGATTGTAATTATTTTAATAACACACATATAAAAGAATTTTTTGATTTAAAGTAACACGCATAATCTTAAGTTATTTTGGGTACAACCTTTATTTGTGAACCTCAACATGGTTTCCATTGTTGGCAAAAAGATAGTCGATTCGGCTATCTAACTCTGCCCACACTCGATGACGCATTTCCTCATTAATTTTGGAAAAGGCCGTGATAATCCTTAGTCTCAATTCTTGAATGTTTAACACTTTAGACTTGAAAACCTGGTCTTTTACAAATCCCCAGACAAAAAAATCACATGGTGTTATGTCTGGGGACCGTGGGGGCCAGGCTATGGAACCACCGCGCCCAATCCACCGACGAGGGAAAGTGTCATCAAGTGATTCTCTTACAAATAAGTTCCAGTGCGGAGGGGCACCATCTTGTTGAAAAAAAACGTTGGGCTGTAGGTCTTCTAGCTGTGGGTAAGCGTAGTTTTCTAGCATGTCTAGATAAATGTTACCATTAATTGTTTTTTCATTGAAGAAAAACGGGCCAATAAGTCTGTCATAGGAAATAGCACACCACACATTTAACTTGGGACTGTCTCGAACATGTTCCCGAACTTGATATGGTCTTTCTGTACCCCAAATACGCACGTTATGTTTATTCACTTTTCCACATACATGGAACGTGGCCTCATCAGAAAACACTACCTTCTTTAGAAAGTTCTCATCAGCAGTTAAACGATCAAGCACAGTAACTGCAAAGTGTTTACGTTTAAGTTTGTCATCTGGAGTAATTTGCTGCAAAATTTGCAGCTTATAAGGTTTCATTTTCAAATTTTTCTTTAAAATTCTTTGAACACTGGATTTTGATAAATTTAACTCACATGCTGCAGTGCGAATAGATTTTTGAGGACTCCGTAGAAATGTTTGTTGCACGTTCTCAATAGCTTCATTTGGCAGTTTAGGCCTACCATTGTTTTTTGAATGTTTTATGCTGCCAGTTAACATGAACTTATCATACCAGGCTCGAATGCTGTTCCTTGATGGTGGATGGCGACCATAGCGTGTTCTAAACCTTCTTTGCACTACAATATCTGATTTGGTTTCAATGTACCACTCAACACACTGCGCTTTCTCCTGTGCATTCATAGTGACTGCTTTATTGTAGGTTATGTTTTGGGGTTAAGCAGTTTGAGCAAACAACAATGAAACAGCTGATCTTTACAACTAACATTAAAAAAAACTTTATAAACTCTACCTTCATGTGGTCATGCTTATAATAATCTAAATTTAACTTTGCGGATTTTATTAGGCTTTAAAGTTGTTCAGTTTTTTTTGGGACGCACTGTATTATGATGAATGTGTCAAAAATATAATAGGCCTAGGCCTACCATATTTTGAGGTTATGTTACCGTCGGGCCAATTTGATGTAATGATTAGGTTATCGTTCAAGACCACTAGGCTAATTTAAAATAAAACTAGAAGTGAAGAGATGTATCAACCAAACATTGTATGCAAAAATAAACTATTGAACAAAACTATATTTACCTGCAAACATTGGAGCCTGGATTTTTTGCAGGTACAGTTTTGCCTTTCCAGTTTACATGCTCTTTGCCCTCTACCTTAGACTTTTTAATCACATTTCTTCTGTACTTTTCTTCATTCTTTACACCCTTCCTTCTTTTATTCGACTGTCCTTCTTCTTCTGAACTACTCATTTTATTTCAATGATGAGGCATTAAGTAATCAGTGAGACCGCACTAAATAATGTTATGAATAAACAAAGCACTATGATCGTTGTTTGACGCGACTCAGCTGACTGAACGTTAGTTATCGCGTCTGCCACGCGAGCGCTGACAGCCAGCTGGTTACTGCAGAAGGGGAACAAGTCCAGGACTAGTTCCCTTTCTGCAGTAAATAGGTTATTCGAGACGTCGCCATTGCAATAGCAATGCGCGGACATGTTTCCTTTCTGCTGTAAACGACGAGTCTTAAACCTAACAACAACTTTGAAGGAAAAACGGAAAACCCGTTAATTTGGACTTGATGCCTTTCTGCAGTTAGCGGTTCATATGTATATGTATTTTTCCACAGAGAAGGTTTATATACTATGCCCATTGATGTTATTCGCTACCAGGCAGTGCTGAAAAAGATAAAGTTTTAAAAGCACCTGCACATTATAAACAGCAATTACGAGTCAGTTACGTATATTAAATAGCCAAACGCTATTTGAAGGCACTAAATTATGATGTATATTTGTCTTTAAAATAAATTTCTCGTTGAACTTAAAGCCCATTTTATAATAAAGTATATGTAAGTGTACAATGGATCTAAACATACACTATTGACAGATTTTCTTGATCGTAACAACAAGGTAAACTCTACATCGGCGTTGGAAATGTAATTCACTTGAACCAGAAGGGCTCAGATACTGTACAGGTAAAGCTTACGAAAAGCGTGCGAAGCCGTGGGAAACAGCTAGTTAATAATATAACTAAATATACTAAGTAGGTAACAAACGAATACAACATTATATTATAATAATATACATTGCATAACATTGCAAAAAAGTAACAATAATAACAACAACAAACAACAACCCCTAACATATAAATTATGAATGACAAGAAACAGATTTCGTCGTTGTAATCAAGAACAAGCATAAATTTTAATGTGATATTCCTTGTGCTTTGTTGTCGACAAGAAATGACTCATCAAATCTCCTGCATACTGCACAGTTTGCTACTTTAGGACAAATACGAACAGTTGTAAACATTTTTACTGTGAATTGAATTCTTTATTACATTTCTCCATAGTATCTGGACAGTGCTGGAGCCTGGTGGTGACATGTGAAACTACTAGAATCAAGCTTTGATGAGTTCCAGGACTTCCTGACAATGTGATTGTGATATCATTTTTTTCTCATTTATAAGCCTTAGTGCAGTGGTAGTCTACTGAACTGAGAAAATAGCGTGGTATCAGTCCCAGTGAACACTCAAGCTATCTCTGCCGGAGTATCGTTCTGTTTATTCTTTTTATTAATTGATTTCATTTTCATTATGGCTGACCAGAACTACATTTTGAGGAATAAGAAATGCCTTTGAAGGATAAATATTATATTATGAAAGTTTGGAAGGCAATAATAACTACCAGGCTCTCTATTGTTACTCTCTAATGTTTACTGTTAACAACGTTATATATAATTTGCAGTCAAATATTTTATATAGCTTTGATCTTTGCTTCCTTATTTAGTTAAGACATTTTTAGTATATACGGTATTATAAATGCTATGCTCTATATAAATGGAAGTCATTTGCTATAGTAGTTATAATTGCTATAAAAAGTGAAAAATAGATTTATTTGTATTTTATACATACAGGGTGGCGCATATGTCAGTTTCCCCAGAAGAGATATTTATTTATTTCAACGGTAAACCATTTTGTACAACATAACTTATAACAAAGGTGGCAGCTATCCATAACCAAGCATTTTACTTAATATTAATCAAAACAACAAAATCAAAACACAATCAGAAAAAAATAACAATAATAACATAAAGGATTATGGTGAGTTAAAATAAGGTTTATAATGAGTGTAACATGGAATCTGCTAACAGTAGTGTAACATGGATAATAAGGTTTATCCATGGAATCCGAACAACAATAATTATTGCAAGTTAACAACAATAATAATACGTAAAGAGTCTGGGCGAGATAATAATAAAAGTAGCAGCTAAATAACAAAAATTATATAACAATAATACACGTATAGAATCTGAACACAATAATAATAACAACGGAAACAGCTAACAACAAAAGTTATATAATAATAATGGCGAGTTACATTATGGTCTATAGTGAGATGATATTTATATAATCTGAACAACAGTAATAACACGTATAAATCTGAACACAATAATAATAACAACAGAAACAGCTAAACAACAAAAATTATATAATAAAAATAATAATGGTGGGTTACTTTAGAGTCAATAGTGTTATGATATATATATATAGGAATCTGGACAACAATAATAACACGTATATAATATGAACACAATAATAATAACAGTAAACAGCTAAACAACAACAAATTACTAACACAGTTGCCCGTCATAGTACCTTCCCCAAGCACGATCGAAATGACTGATAAGAGGATCCAAAACATTCCACACCACCTGAAAACCTCATTACCTTCTCTCATAAGTCTGGGAATACAGCTGTGGTAGCTGTAAATAGAAGGAAGTGCCCTATTGAAAAAGATGTCCCCGGAACGAGTGGATGTCGGAATTCGAAACTCGAGAAGAGAGAGAAGACGAGGGCAGTCTAGAGCACCGTTAACCATCTTATGAAGAATCAAGATGTCCGCCATCCTTCTTCTAGTCGCCAAATGTGGAAGGCCAAGGGAGATCCTCAAACAGTCAACAGGCGTCTCCAGGAACTGATAGCCAAGACGCAGTCCGATGAGCCTCAAGAATCTGATCTGCACCCACTCAAGAGTATCAATGTGCCCTGTCAGGTAGGGACACCAAACAACATATGAAAATTCTAGGATCGGACGCACTAAGGTTTTGAACAGTGTTGTCAATGTAGTTGGGGATTGAAAGTCTTTCGATGTTCTGCATAGGAATCCCATTAGTGAATTGGCCTTGCTGCATATGCGTGAGATATCATTCCACGGACTGAGATAATGAGACATAACGACCCCAAGGTCCTTAAAACTGCAGACTTTATTTAGTGAGGAGCCGAAGAGAGTGTAGTTGAATACAGTGGGTGAGTCCAGCCGGGAGTACGTGAGTACAGCACTTTTATCAGCATTCAGGTCCATCCCATTCCGCTGACACCAGGCTACGATATGATCTAAAGTATCCTGTAGTCGCTGACAGTCCTCAGGAGAGTTCACTTCGACAAATATCTTGGTGTCATCAGCGAACATGAGACAACCCGTAGAGATAACTTCGCAAATATCATTAATAAAAAGACTGAAAAGGAGAGGAGCCAAATGCGAGCCTTGCGGAACACCAGACGGGGCTGGAAACATTTCAGAGTAAGAGCCGGCAAACTTCACAATCATTCCCCGATTAGTCAGGTAACTTGACAGCCACTCCAGTAGAGATCCCGTTATACCATAGCCTCTCAGTTTAGAAATGAGAAGATTGTGGTTGACTCCATCAAACGCCTTTGAGAAGTCGAGCAGTATGCAATCGACCTGCCTCCGCCTGGAAAATGCAGATGTGACATAGTTATGTAGCACCAGGAGATTGGTAGAGGTCGATCGACCACTCCTAAAGCCATGTTGTTCCTCAGCAATTACATGCTTGAGATCAAATACAAGTTTATCCACCACAAGGCTCAAAAACCTTTGCAAGCACCGACTGGATGGCTATCGGCCTATAATTGGTTACATTGGATCGCTTACCAGATTTGAAAATAGGGGTGATAAAACTAATCTTCAGATTTGCAGGGAAGGTGCCACTGGCGAGCAGTGTGTTGAAAAAAAATTGAGAGATGTGGGGCCAAAACTGGACTGCAGTACTTGATCACCGCAGGAGGTAGAGAGTCCGGACCCATTCCCTTATAGGGATCAAGGGCTTTAAGTTTTGATTCCACTTGTTGAGCAGTTAAAACGAGGCTATGTAGGTTGACAGAAGTTCTAAAGTCAAAGTCAGATGATGGGAGTGACATGTTGGTATAGACTGACGAAAAGTAATCAGCAAATAGCTCGCATTGGCCGCTAGGTTCATCCACTTCAACATCATTATACACCAGGTTCGATGTGATGTTTGCTTTCTTCAGATTGTTGATGTGTGCCCAAAAAACCGTAATGTTATTAGGAATGGCGGACTCCACATAGTTTGTATAGTCACGATAGCACTCACCGGCTAACTGCCTGCACCGATTTCTAAGTTTTTTAAAAGAATCGTATAAGGAGAGATCACCAGTCTCTTTGAAACGCCTATGGACAGTTTTCTTCTCGATCACCAGGCGCCTGAGCTCAGCAGTAAACCACTTGGGAAAGGTTGATCTTTTGGAGTTCCTAATGGGAGAGTTAAGCTTGATAACATCGGTAAGGTTCCTACAGAATATAGTGAAGTGTTCTTCAGCTTTAGTGGAATCAACCGTTGGGTAAGACAATCCCTGGATCCAGGCAAAGACGGCATCCAAGTTGCATCGTCTGAAGTTGTGACTTGAGCCAGGGTTCGAATTGGTCTTCGCACAATTGAGGTTGATTGAAAAAATTTAGTGGTGGGTGATTTAATTCCTCGGGGATTATCACATCATCAGCTGGGCTTACTATCGTGTCAGTAAAAGGAGTAAAAATTAGGTCGAGAATAACACCTCGGTGATTTACAATCCTGTTGTGCTGATAAAGCTGAAGTAGTTCTGCCAAGCCGACAAGACTTTGAGAGGCGCTGCTGAGCGAACAGGAAGACGTATCTTTCCAGTTTGTGTCAGGTTGATTGAAGTCACCAAGAATAACAAAGTTATCGATTGCAGGATTGGATGAGGCTACATCTATTACGGCATCACAAAAGCGTTCATATTTGGAAATAGGCACGTTAGGGGGAATATAGGCTGCACACAGAATGAGAGGCAATGCCTTAGTAAGAACCTTCACGAAGACGCACTCAACATCAGTCACAGACGTTATAGTAATCGTAGTAATCGAAGTTATAATAGTTATAGTAAAGTATTTAAAGGCGTTATAGTAATATATAATTGAATAAAACACTAAGCAAGAAAACAAATTCATTATATGAAATTGCTTACATATTACCATACAATGTTATAGCAGTTGTTTGAAATGTCCACCTTGATTTTTTATGCACTTCATACAACTGAAAACAGAATCACAAATTTTAAGCAATAAAGGTTTATTGTTATTAACAAGTTCAAATGCATTTCTAATTAGGTTTCTGAGTTCGTCAAGATTTTGCAGTTTTGAAGCACATACAGTCTCCTTTATAATACCCTGCAGTGAAAAATCACATGGCGTGTCAGGCCTGGTGAGTGCGCAGGCCAATCGATTGTACCACAGCGACCAATCCATTCATTAAATGTGTTATTAAAAAAATTTCGAACTAGGATACCAAAATGTGGTTGGGCACCATCTTGTTGTCAGATGAGCGAAGGAATATTGAAAACAAGATTGTTTCTGAGCTCGGAAACTACTTCTTGCAGCAACTGTAACTTTCTTAGTTAACATTTCCTTGAAGAAAATAAGGACCAATCAGTGCAGTACTCGAAATACCTCCCCATACACACCAGGCACATTGAGTTCTTCTTGGATTACGTTATGAGTATTTACATCCAACCAGTACACACAGTTATGCAGATTAGCTCGTCCATTTTGTTTGTAACACGCCTCATCACGTCACAAACTAATTGTTGTCTCACAGAATTCCAACCGCCTATCGGAATCATCCTTGTGAAGCACTCGGAGTAAAGATGGACAGAATGGCTTAAATTTTAATTGCTTTAACATTCCCTGCATGCTTCTTATTGATATTTCTAGTTCAGCAGATGCTTACGAGTCAATTTACCGGGATTGGCTACAAAAGCTTAAGTATCTGTCTGCAGGTTATCTTCGTTGCAAATTAGTAAATGAAATAAGAAATGGAAACTCTTTAAAGTAAAAAAAAATATGTTTTGAGATAAGGATGTACATATTATGGATGTCCAAATTTATATCTGAAGGAAACAGGATTTTTCCGGACATTTGCCATCGTTCAGTGAAACAAGAAATCAGTAACACTACGTTTCGAGATCTGCAATCTGATCTCTTCTTCAGGTAAAGAACTAACCTAATACAAAATTACAAACTAGGTTAAAATAAACAAATCTTACCAAAGTATTGTGGCACGCCTAGGTCAGGAATTACAACCACCATGTTGTTTGTCAACTTTACTAACTCTATAACCATGCACTTAGTAAAAAACTATACAAAACACTAATCATTATAACTGAACTACGGAATACAGGTCACAATACGGATTGGTCTTTGGATAGCAGTTTGAATCTAACGTATTTTACTGGTGCAATTTATTTGACTGTATATACTTTGTTATTGGTGCTCAGGTGTATTTAGACTATATTTGTATCATCAATTGAACCAGAGTGAGTGCATCTACCTATTAGTTCTTAAATTTCTGTCGTTTAATCTTTGCATAATTCAATTAATTTTTCAACCCTAATTCACTCACCGTTGATAGTACTAACGATCTCCAGCTGTCATCATCACTCAGCAAGTCACAGACACTTAAATTCAATCAACTGAACCCCAATAGCTTGGCATGTTATTTATGCATGTAGCCTGTATATTTTAATTCGCTTCGCTTGGATTGGTATGGTTGTTTTGACGAGTGTATTATCTCGTTTCTTGTTGCTCCTCGCTACTTTAGTACATAGTCCGTGAGTTGTCCAGTCAACGTGACAAACATCAACTTATTTTTGCATTTATGATTTAGTCTCAAAAATCTGATAACCATGATTGTTTGACTTACTCCATATACGATAGCAGTACTGATAATAGTGGTCTTATAAGTATGTTTTGAAAATGTAATGTTTGAATTGCTCGTATTATGTTTGGCTGCAGCTCTAAAATAGTAAATATCCTATTCTAGTACGTATAGTAAACAATCTGATTAACCTGACTAAATATCAGCTGCAGTATAATAAGCGGCCACTTCAGGATTGAATCAATCATATTGTAGCGGAGTTTCAATACTATCTGTAACTGCTAGCAAGTCGAAATAGGCTCGGATCATCTAGTTCTTCATTAGGAGAAGCCGTTTCATAGTGAAAAGCTTTTGAATACAAAAGACTCAGCTTATTACAATGCCACCAAAGAAGAGTCCTGAAGTTGTGGGATGTCCAGTCTGTATCAAGGCTGTTATGGATGAAGATGACGCAAATTCAATGCGACTTTACCTGTCAACGTTGGTTCCATATTAAATGTATCGGAATGCCTAAAGCTGAATACAGCAAATACAGTAGCAACAATAATATGAAGTGGCCGTGCTCCAGGTTGGTTGGATTGCTCCGCCCTAGCTAAACACTCTCCTGGTGATGTATGGGATAAATTGAACACCATGATAGGAAAAAATTGATGCTCTCAATAACAAGGTAGAGTCCCTTCTTGATCTCCCGGTCAAGATAGATGATATTGAGAGAAAAAATTGATAGTGTCAAGGTAAAGCTGGATGGTTTGGAGGCTAGGATTGAAAGTAGTGAAAGTCGCATTGATAGCCTTGAAAAAAGAGTTGATTCTTTGCATCTGAACCGGCACCTTCAACCACTGAGAATATAATTGCAGAAATTAATGACCGCGCCAAGCGCGCATATCAACGCCATGATATTCAACATTCCCGAAAGTTCTAGTTCTTCAATTGATACCAGAAAACGTCATGATATCTCCAACGTTAAAAATTTGTTGAATTTTGTTCCAAATTGATACTTTCCTCTGTTGAGATAAAATGCATTAGGGTTGGTAAATCAAGCTAGAAACAAGGTTCGGCCCGTAAAAGCAATTTTCAATGACTCAGAAATAGTTCGAAAATTTTGTACTAGTTTTTCCAGGGATGCTGTGAAGAATGCTTATCCCGAACTATCTTCAGTTGCTGTTACCAGAGATCGTACTTCGGAAGAGCGAAATCATCTGAAGAAAGCTCCGAGATGAACTAAAGAAGAGAGTCGACAGTGGAGAAACAAATTTAAAACCATTAAGTATAATAACGGTTTCCTACTATTACTGTGGTTAGTTCAAAAAACGATTAGATTCTCACGGCATTTCCAATATTGTATTATACTATCAGAATGTCAATGGTCTCAGAACTAAAATGGAGACTTTCAAGAAAGCCGTGAATACTTGCATTTATGATATAATTTGCTTATGTGAAACTAATCTCTCCGAGGACATTTCTGATTCTGAACTTGAACTGGCTAACTACAATGTGCACCGTCAAGACAGAAGCGATACACACTAGTTCCAAAAAATCTGGAGGCGGCTCTTTGATAGCTATTAACAGTGATTTCCAACTTGGCGACTGCATTCCCTCATTCACACTCTCTCGAATGTGTCTTTGTCTGCATGAAGAGCTATACTAACACCTCTTTCTTACTTTGCACTGTATATATTCCACCTGATGCCTCTTCCTCAGTCTATGAGAGTTTAGTTTGGCTACGGAAGAAATTTTGTCATCAGGTAAATCTTTCGATAAAAATAATCATTGCTGGGGACTTCAATCAGCCAGCTACAGTTTTTGGGATAGTCATCAAGTATCTTCTTTGAGCAGCTCTTCCGGGTTTCTGGTGGACTTGGCTTCGATTCTGGACCTTTCATCAGCTAAATACTGTCAGGAATAAGAGGGCGTTATCTTGGATTTGATCTTCTCCTCTGACTCTTCAAGTGTTATTGAACCAAGCTCATGATGTCTTGATTCCTTTGGAGGACGATCATCCAGCTCTGGCTATGAACATAGGCACTGAGAGTGGCCGTTCAAATGGAAAATTGCAACTTGTTTCCAGATCTCAGACGCTGCGATCTCCCAGCTGTATTCAACTATATAGCCAGTTTGTCTTACCCATTGGTTGATACTACTAATGCGGAAACGCTTTTCAGTCACTTCTGTGATGAACTCAGGAATGCTATTCTAATGAATTGTCCATACAAGAAAATAGGCACAACCTCATTTCCTCATTGGTTTTTCCACTGATTTGAAAAAAACTGATTATTCAGAAGAAGCTATCTCACAAACGTTTCAAGGAAACCTCTGATCCTACTCACTACGCGATATTCCCAGCGACTTAGAGCCCAATGTTCTGTTCTTGTTTCTCAGTGTCGTCGTAAGCTCCTGGATCGTATCAATGATTCAGTGTCGAACAACCCCTAAAAGTTTTTTGGAGCTATGTCAGTCAACAGAGGAAAACATCGAACATACCCAGGACGATTCGTCATGAGGAATCGGTAGCGGAAGATCCTGAAGAAATTTGCCGTGTTTTTGCCAGCTACTTCGCTACTATTTTTAGTAAAACTCACGAAGATCCTCCTGTCTACCATCCTCGAGAGTTTCAAAGTCTTAACAACCTGGTGCCTTTCAGTTGAGGCCATTGAGCGTAAGCTTAGCCAGCTAGATCCAAACAAAGGGGCCAGGTCCTGATTCCATTCCTCCATCGGTGCTTAAATATTGCAGTGTGGTGATTTCTCCTCATTTATATATTTATTTCAAACATATTCTTCTCTAAAGGAATTTTTCCAGATTGCTTAAAGACAGGATACATAGTTCCCATATTCAAATCTGGCAATAGTACCCTTGCATCGAACTACAGACCGATTGTTATTTTAAACACATTGTCCAAAGTATTTGAGAGTCTGGTGTTAGATGGACTTGAATTTTTGAGCTAAAACACCTAGTAGTGCCGCAGCAGCATGGCTTTTCGCTCCGGGAGATCCACAACCACTAACCTCACCATTTTTCAACACTACATAACCTCAGCATTCGCAAGAGGTCGGCAGGTGGACTGCATTTATCTGGATTTCGCAAAAGCCTTCGACCGGGTTAGTCACAAACACCTATTGGCTAAAAATTGGACTCTCTAGGATTCTCCAGTTCTCTCCTACAATTCTTCCAATCCTATCTTCGGGGTCGAACGCTGAGTGTGAGGTGTGGTACTGCTATTTCTCACCCCATTGGTGCTGAGTCAGGAGTTCCTCAAGGGTCACATCTGGGACCTTTCCTTTTCAAACCTCTTCATCAACGACATTGGTGATGCCCTGACCGCCAAACATCTTTATTTGCTGATGATGTGAAGCTCTTTCTGGAATCATCCTCGGGCCATGATGTGGACCCGTCTCAGGTCGTCATTAAGGGCAGTGGAGCACTGGTGCTTTAAAAAACGCTATGGACCTGAACGTATCTAAATGTTCAGTTATGACCTTTTTCCAGATCACGAATCCAGTTTTTCATGACTATTACCTTGGCAGCGAAATTCTCCATAGAGTCTGGAAGATGAAGGACCTTGGTGTCCATAACTACTTCAACTCTCCATCCCGATGAGCATGTGCGGTTCATTTGCAGGAGAGCCAACTCCACGCTTGGCTTCATCTTTCGTTTCTCTGGGGGGCTGCATTCTGACTCTCTAGTAACATTGTATAAGACACTAGTGCGTTCCGCTCCTGGAGACAACTCTTCTGTGTGGGCTCCGTATCAATCTACTCTCATATATCGGATATTGAGAGAGTCCAGGTCCGATTCATCAGGGTTGTTGGCTGCCGAATGGGGTACAACTACCTTGAAGTCCCTGTACCACTACTGAAGTCTCACTTCCGCCTTCATGACTTAGACATTCGTAGAAGGATTCATGACTCAGTTCTCCTCATGAAGTTGATCAATGGTGTGTGGGCTGCCCTGAGCTGTTTACAGGAGCTTCCTTTTCACACTCCTGGTCGTACAAGATCCCAGGATTTGTTTGAGAGGCTTCAGTACTCTACGTTATACCAGCAACGCAGTACGCTCCCACGCCTTTTACAACTCGCAATGAGATAGGTGGATCTGTGGACTTTTTCTCCTCCTGGTGTGCTCGATTTCGTAGCCAGGCTGTGCGCCTTCTTACTGCGAACGATTGGAGTTGGTGATGAGTGATTGGTGGCGCCTTTAGAGGGTCACATATCAGTGTTGTAATGAGAAGTTTTATAATTACTGCTTGTTGTCTTGTTTTTTTTATTGCTTGTTAAATGTTATAGATGTATTTATTGTTTGTTATTATATATTATAAGATACATTATTACTTTTTATTGGTTCATATAGTTGGTGTTATTTATTTGTTGCTGGTTATCTTTGGATGTATTGTTGCTTGTTGTACTGTATTATAGGATAATTTTATCTCTTGTTGTATCGGATTTAACATTTCTTATATAAAATGGGTATGCCGTGTATAAATAAATAAATAAATAAATAAATAAATACGTCTTCATTTGTCTACTGACCACCTACGACTGACCAGAGGGCGCTAGCCAATGGTAATCGTCACGGCAGACCAAAACAAGATGGCGGAAATAAAAAGGAAGGGGGTCAGGAATGGGCCCTTTCGTTATTATTGGTTCATGCGAGATGAACTTCTTAAACCATATTGTGACTCCGCACTGGTTTATTACAAATATCTGGTCCGTTTGATACTTTTGGTTTTCTCTTTAGTTCATTTTTTAGAATTGACAAAACGATGGCAAATGTCCGGAAAATCCTGTTTCCTTCACAATCCTTCCATCGTCAAAAATAACCTTCAAACAAAGAATTGATTGTCGGTACGGACCCGGAACCAGTAAACAAATCAGAGACCTTGAGAGCTTGCATCTTAAGTTAACTAAACACATTAATTATATCTGAGATGTAGAGGAATCATGGATGATTTGTATTGCGAGTGGGAGAGGGATACTGCCATGTCCAGTAGTATTAGACAGGAGAGCTGTGAGGACAAACAGGGACTAAACGATGCTGGGCTGAGAAATGAATCCAACATGTCCAGTGATACTGGCTCAAAGGGTTCATTTTGATGGGTGAAATAGAATAAGAATTATATTGCTGTGTTCAAATATACATTTTTATGGGTAGACAGGTACATTTGTATTTTATATATATATATATATATATATATATATATATATATTATACAAATTATATATATATATATATATATATATATATATATATATATATTATATTAAAACAAATTTAAAAAATAAATATTAAATTTCAGGTTATAATATTGTTCACTATTTTAATAGAGAACCTTAAAAAGTTTATTTGTAAAAATCCACTACATTGTTGTATGTACTTGCAATGCATGGATTTAACCTGTTTTTACGTTTGGTGCTGTAACTCAGTTATTTGTTATTCAATCTTTTTGAAACAAAAATTGTTGAATTGGTAATAAAATATGCTAAAAAGAGTTATCCTGGTGAATTTGTTGTCAAAGTAGCCGTTTCAAAGCTAATACAATTTGAAAATGTTGAACAGCCGCCATTTTGAAATGCAATGAGATATTTGTTTTATTTTTTTCACTGTTTTTGAGTAGTAATTTTTTTCCCAAAAAACACATACAGACAGACAGACGCTAAACAAAGTGAAATAGGGCACCTGTTATATTGCATTATTTGTTAGTTTTGGCCTGCTGAACAATGTGGCAAAGTTTGTTCGAATGGTTGATGGACACCCTGTATACACAATAAAGGCAGCTTCACTTTGTTATTTGATGCTTACCACCTTGCCCTCTCTTATGTGACAAGCTCCTTCATCGTCTGTCAAACTCAATCAAATAGTACATTTTTCCTCCAGTTTTTTCTCATTTAATTCAAGAAATTTATTGTTTTATAATACATGGTTTTTACAAGTTAGGTTAATTATTAATGCAGTCCTTAGTCAACTATTATTTTTAACAAACCATGGCAATAGTCACCAATTTTGTTTACTTTACTTAAATCATTTGTTTATATTAATTTTACTTAACTGTGCTCTATCCCTATTATATTAATTTTATTTCAATAGACAATAGACATCACTTGTACAATAAGGTGTATTTGCTAGGAGAGCCATACACTGAATACTTTGTTTCGAAAATTTCCAAGACGACTCTCTTGAAAGAAGCAGAAGTTTCTGTAGAAGTCAAGCGAAGATAAAGTCACCTCGTCAGTTCAAGAATCTGGATTCCTATGGTTGAATATTTACTTTGAAGGTTTTTATTGTCTGCTAAAACTTATAGCTATTCGTTTTTTTGGAATACAAGTGAGTCTTAGTGACTGAATAAAATATTCTAGAGGTTTAATTTAACCGTTTAAAAGCTTGTGGCAAAAGCTTAGATCATAAGATCTTAGTTTTAAAGAAAGTGGTTGGATGCCAGAATGTTACACTAGATACAAGTTGAAATGTCTGTATGATGATATCCAAGTTTAATTTTCAGTACCCTAATGAAACGTGTTTGGACTGTGTTGAGTAATCATCCTATATGTAGAAGCAGTTTTACAGTAAATTCCTTTGTGTTCATTTTAACTAATGGTTTATGTTATAAAGGGAGTGCTGAGTTCAATTTGAGCATTTGAGGAGGTTACTTTGCTGAACACTTGTGTCATCTATGAAGAGAAAAAATTAAATCCCTTTCACATTGATGATGTTGAAGAAGAATAGACCTTGGTGAGCTCCAGAGAGTACAAAAAATTGGACAAGAGCATCCTCCATTATATTTTACAGTAGCTTGTTACTCACTGCAGCAGTGACCTACTGATACTATGACCCTCAATTTTCGCAATCAATAAATTATGATTTTTTTGAAATGATTATTTTGCTGTTGTAGTCTGGACATGCATTAGAGTACGCATCTAACAACTCACAAGCAGCTTACTGGATAAACTGAAGTTTTAGAAACACTGAAGTTCAAGGATGTTATTTGTGTGGAGGGACGTAATTGTTATTGTATTAAGAAAATATATATTAAGTTAACTCTCTACAGGCATCATGCATGCATGCTCTTAGGAACCAGCCAAGTCCATACCAGTTAAAAAAAGAAAATCTTTTGAGGAAGTCTCTGTATTTAATTTGATTCTTTCAACAGCAAAGCCATTTAATAATATTTATCAATGTGTTGCTATACTACAAACCACACATGAACATGAAACAAAAAGAATAAATTGCAATATTGTTAAAGAATGAAAACACATTGGGCCTAAGAAAGCCTTGAGCCTAATAGCCACCCCCTCCTACTTAGAGAATACAGTTCGTGAGATATTGGAACCATTGAAGGAGAGAACCCACTTTGCCTAAATGTTGAAGTTCTCAATTAGGTATTCATGACTTACTCGATCAAAGACTCCTGAAAAATACATATAAAAGCATCAACTTGAAGGTATTTAAAAAAGTTAAAAGAATATGTACCTTAGTGTCAAAAGATCAGTGTCAAAACTTGCAGTTATTTTCCTCTACAGAAACCATATTGTTTCGGAATGATTATATTACTGTGATAATCTTAAATGTAAGCTTATAAAATATAAATATTATAAGAGGTTTCTTTGTATTAACACTGGTACTTAACCGAGATTTCACTCAGTTGAAATATCAAATAAGTATACAGATCTCAAAGGATCAAGAATTAAACATTCTGTTAAAAAAATAGTGTTAATTTAACAAAATATTATTTACACTATCCAAATGCTTATAATTAATTTCAATTTATTTTTTTAGTATTGAATATATCTAAAGGTTGAATTTGTAAACACTTTGACACAGATACCCCCAAAGACGGTATTTATTAAAATTTATATTATGTGTTCACAAATCTATAAATATATAAAAAAAACACAAATTCGGAGTGTATAATTTTGAAAATATGTCAAATATACATATATATATGGACAGTAAATAAATATTTTAAACATATATTTTGACAAGGAACATACATTCAAATACAAGCTGAACAATTTAAAATTAAGAGCTCAGAACTTTAAATGTTGTTTGGTATGAGCTGCATGTGTGTAGTTTCCTATCATGCACTCAGAAAGAGGCAAGTGTTCTTTTGTATGATAGTAATGTGTCCTTTTTAGGATGATTCATGCTGTATGTCGTGATGTGACAAAGATTTGTGTGTATTATGAATGAATGGAAACATATAATGCTTTTTATGCACTATTGTGTGCAAGTATTATGCCCTATCACGTTTGAAAATGCAATGACAAAAATGTCATGCATTGAGGATAAATTAATGGGAGCTTGTGTCTATTTATGCAGTTATAGGTAGGATAAAATGTAAAAAAAATACTTTTCCGCTAAAAAATAATGCATTAAGTTTTAAAATTATGCATTGAATCAATAAAGAAAAGAATATTTGATACCAATTGGTAGTCGGTATACTCAATACTTTTTTGGTCTTTGATAGCAGTTTGAATCTAACGTATTTTACTAGTGCAATTTATTTTACTGTCTATACTTTGTTATTGGTACTCAGGTGTATTTAGACTATATTTATATCATCAATTGAACCAGAGTGAGTGCATCTACCTATTAGTTCTTAAATTCTATTGTTTAATCTTTGCATAATTTAATTAATTTTTCAACCCTATCTCACTTACCGTTGAGAGTGCAAACGATCTCCAGCTGTCATCATCACTCAGTAATAAGCCCCACACACTACCGGACCAGACCTTCAGACCAGACCGTCTGGCTGCAAGCATGCCGTCTTGGACGGCTCTACACACTCCCAGACCAAACATTCGTAGTTGAGACACCGTGATGAGAACACCTGTACGTCATGGCACCAGTGTTGTCTAGGAACCAGAAAATAGGTTCCGGTTTAGCTCTTAGTTGTATGTTGATAACTGAGGAAAAACGCCGGAAGAAACGGAAAATATGGGCTAAGCAGTGGCTTCATAATCGAAAAAGGTTTACACACTTAAATCTGTTAAAAGAACTGGACGAGAGTGATTTTAGAAATTTTTTGCGAATGGACGAGCAGTGTTTTACCGATTTACTCTATATGGTTAAGCCTTTCATTGAGAAAAAGAACACTTTATTTAGAAGTTCTGTGAGTGCTGAGGAGAGGCTGATTGTAACTCTCCGATATCTGGCAACTGGGAGGAGTTACGAAGACTTAAAATTCAGTGCTGCTATTTCGCCTCAGCTCCTGTCATCAATCATACCTGAAACCTGTGCTGCAATTTACCACTGTCTGAAGAAGTGCATAAAGGTAAATAAACCACACAATATTCAATAACAATTAGTTTATTGGTAGTTTTAAACAACTCATATGAATCTCATATACTGTCCATACACATTGAAACAGTCGTTTAAGTCATTTTAAAAAGTCCAAACAGGACATTAAAAAAATTACAAAAAAATCATACTTAGTTGAATGGAACCCAAATGTACGACTATAGTGGGGAAATTAACAGAAAAATTAACTTTTACAAAAATATTAATAATATTCGTGATCGGGATTGTAGTAACCACGAGGATTTTGGATTGAATTTAACTCTGTTATGTTGTAGTCATCTTGTGCACTACTATTGGACTCATTTGTAGTTATTGAAGATGGTGAGGGTGGAATGAAGGGTGGAGATGGGCTTGCAACAAGGGTATGCGATTTTTGAGAAGGGAAAGGAGGTGTTGAACGTTTGAATCTGTGGTTATCGTGCATGCTTTGAAAAGATGGGTGTGGTGTTTGAAAGAAATGAGGCGAAGAATTTGGGGCTAGATTAATACATGACATGTCAGTCAGCTTCTCACGCTTTCCATAAAAAATTATATCTGAAATCAATTTTTGGGCAATGGTTTTCTGATCGTTATTGAGTTGGCTGAGTTGTAAGCCAAGCGATTTACCTATCACCTATTTACCTATCACTCGGCCTCGGTTGCAGACAGTAAATTTTGCACAGAGTCAAACATGGCTTCCTTTTTTTTGTCCAATGCACTTATTTTCCTTTTTCGTGGAATCGGAGCCCTAGTCCCAGCCGGATTTACAATAGTAGAAGGACCTACGTTCTGCCGTTGGTTGCTCTGTTCTTGCACCACTGCTGCACCACTTCCTGGGTCACCAACTGTTTCCTGAAATTAACGATACCAATTTAGTATGCTTTATTTTCAGATTCCAAAAACTGAGGATGAATGGAGAACTGTTGCACATCAATTTGAGACCAATTGGAACTTCAATAACGCTGTTGGAGCAATGGACGGAAAACACATAGCTATACAAAAACCAACAGGAAGCGGATCGCAGTACTACAGTTATAAAAAGTTTTTTAGCATAGTGTTATTTGCTATCGTTGATGTAAACTATCAGTTTATGTACGTAAATGTTGGGGCCAATGGGAGTGTGTGTGATTCTACAGTTCTCCAAAACTCGAGTTTTTACCAGAGACTTATAAATGATGAATTGAGATTACCAGCACCAACAGCTTTACTAGGTACGAATAAGTGCGTCCCATATGTTTTCCTTGGAGAATCTGGGTTTAGTCTTAGCCCTTACATAATGAAGCCTTACCCGTTAAAAAATATTACTCATGGGCAAAGAATTTTCAACTACAGACTATCACGAGCAAGAAGGGTTGTTGAAAACGCGTTTGGCATAGTAGCATCACGGTTTCGCGTTTTCCTACAAGCCATTGCAATCAATGTGGAAAATGTAGAAGTAGTTGTTCTTGCATGTTGCGCCTTACACAACTACTTGTCTCAGAGAAATGCAATGTACATAACCCCTTCATCTGTTGACACTGAAGATGTTAATACAATGCAGTTACGACCTGGGGATTGGCGTGAGGTGCGGTCCTTGGCACCAATGCAGCAATCGAGTGTAAGAACTGTTTCTAAACAAGGAAAGAACATTCGAAAATGTTTTCTTGACTACTACAACGACAAAGGAGCCCTTACGTTTCAAGAGGATATATTAAGAGCGCAATAACGTGATTTTGCTAATTGCTTACCACAGCATCCATTTGTGACTCGTCTTCTTCCAGAGTATCCAATCCTTCTCTGATCATCTCCTTCTCTTCCAAGAATGACATGAGTTCATAGAACCAGAGACGTGGTGTATATATCTGGCTGCTGCCAGCTCCAGTTGTTTCACTGGCTCTTACCTGCAATGAATGTTTAATTTCAATTATTTTGTTATTATTAGCTTACTATTAGGGGAAATGTATGTTCCCCTTTGTAATCATTATATCCTTATTAAAATACTAATCGTGTGCAAAATAATTTATTTGCAATCCCCATCAGGTATTGTACATAATAAACTGATTTTAAAATACTACTTGGAAATAATAAAACTGTGGCGAATTTCGTATATGAGAAAGATCGGCCAAACCGTTTCAAAATGGCAGGTATTTTAAAATTAATTTTTCTTTTCCAGACGATAACAGCCACGAGGTTAGTTTTAGACTTATTAGTTTTAGTTCCAGAAATGAAAAGAAGTTTATAAATACTGAGAAATACTCGAATAAAATACCGTTAGGACTGTTTTCGAGTATATTTTTACTGACTATCTACATTATAGTAACTTAGAACATGCTTCTATTATGTCTGTACTCATCTCATTACTAACAATAAGATCCCCGTACGAAGGACGGGTACTCAGCTAGTATTAAATAAATAAATAAAAATTATATAAAATCAAGAAGTTAATAAATTATTGGATAATTTATACAAACATCAATGTTGTAAAGCTTACCTTCCTCAATTCCAGTCTGAAACTGCACTTGAGATTTTCTATCTTCTTCTTGAGCAGGTCAATTGTTGCATCCGGGTTGGAATTTTTTGTATATCTCCAACAGCGAACCATGTGCTGCCCTCCGTAGATCCCTATTCGCATAGGCATCGCACTTAGTGTCCCACAAACATCGGTTCTCTTTTAGTGACTCAATAAGCTCCACTAAAACCTCTTTTTCAGCTTCATTGTTCGGTTGGGATTGCTGTGAAGACATCACGATGTTGCGCTAGAACAGCAACACTCACTGCAACAGATGGATGAAGACTGTCGCGACGGTCGGCCGTCCGACAGACAGCGCTACACACTCACAGACCGGACAAAAAATAGTGGTGGGGGAACCTCAGACCGTCGGTGGTCGGAGGGTTCAACCATCAGACACGCAGACAGTCTGGTCCGAGAAAATCGGTCCGCAGACAGCCCCACACACGATACGACAAGTGCCTGACACCAGACCAGACGATCTGGTCTGAAGGTCTGGTCCGGTAGTGTGTGACGAGCTCCTCCCGTTTTGTCTTCAATGGGGTGATCGTGACAGGCGGAGAGAAAAAGTGGGGATGGAGGGGCCCCTCCTGCCAACTAGAGATAGCCCGCGTATTAGAATAGTGGAATAAGCAGTCCGCGCGTTCTCGCTCTGTACTCCTCTGAATTTAATAGAAGCCTGGTGGTGTAATATGTATATGTATGCATATGTATAAAATGTAATATATATATTACATTTTCAAAGCTGGATGCTGCAGGATGCAGCGCAATTAAATTTAATTTCATTGAACCGTGATTTTACAACGTAATTAATGGCAGGCAATTACTCTTGTCTACATACAAATAAACCAATACAACGGAGTATCGAAATACCAAAAAAAGACCGTAAGGAAGTCTAATGTAAACAAAGTAACTTCGTTACATTCAGTGGCGTAGCTATAAAACATTCGAGGGTGGATTAAACATCCAGGAGGATTAAAAAGAGCCCTACTTAGCATAGTAGTTAAAGAATTTATCTTCAGGGTCTCCAAACACAAAATCAACAATTATGTTGAGTTTTTTAATTACATCTTTCGTATTAAAATGTAAACCAATAAAATTGTTTCGTAACATTACTGGTATATTTGGTTCATTGCATTTTCCAACTGCCTTAATCAAATAAATATAATTTTGTAGGTTACATTACTATTAGTTAGAAATTAATTCGATAATTTCCATGTACTATAGATCAGATCAGCATTATAATCGCGTAGCCTACGCCAGAACGACACAAAATGACACTTATCAGGCTTGGTCGAAGTTGCATGCACAATTTCAAGTCTATAGCTTATTTCTCATTCTCTATATATCCAACAAAACAGACAGAGAAATATATTGCTATTGCTATAAGTTAAAACTTGATCGTAATAATTTGAGGTTATTAAAATATGAATACTTAACAAAGTGTTTTCAAATACTAAAGTTCTCAAAAGAAAATACGATAAGATATCAAAGGACATGCCACAGAAAGGAGATATGAGTCAACCAATACTGCAACCCATTGATTGATTTTGTCATATTTCTATAATTATGTTTTTGGTTAAGTAATTATTAAATTTATTTACTACTACAAATTAAGGACTCCACATTATAATATGTTGCTTTTGTCCTATTAATTTGAATATATTCCAATATCACAAAAAGATAACTGGATATGGTTATAGTTTATATTTATGGCATTTTATGTATACTGAATTAGCTTTAGACTTTGAAAATTATATAATGTGTTTTTTATTCAAATTTGTTTTATTAAAGCTTAGTTTAAATGGGTAGATTTATCGTATTTGAATTTATTTGTTAATTTCATTTGCTTGAGTGTTGTTTTCTTTTGTTTTTCTAAGAAAGTTGGAGCCTCTACACAGGCAGTTCCCTTGCCTTTTGAGGTCCTATTTTGTTTTCTTGAATTTTGTTTATTGATGTACCCTAGCTGTATTAAAAATAAAAAAAGACATGTTCATATTTCTTTAATAAAAAGTAACATTGTTTTTATTTTTATTCTCATGTCAAATTGTGTCTACAACTAAGGAGCAATGTTTGTGTTTGTGCTTAAGGTATAAATGATGTTTATATAATTTTACTATTGTACATATTTTCAAGAAAATAAATAATTTTTTCTATTCTATTCTAGATTATGACATTTTTATTCGTTGTGTGCAACCATCTCACATTGTGTAAAGTATCTTTGGAGTTATAAAGAAAGTTCAATATTAATATAATTAATTCGATATAATTTCTATGTTTTGCAGATATGTTTCGGATATAAAACGACTCATTAATTCGGATATAAAACGACTCATTAATTCGTAAGATAATAGAAATCAGAACCGTTCCGAACTGAGGTCGCTATCAGCCGCATGTACAGGGTTTGTCAGGAATGTTCGGGATTTATCGGTACTCTGCTCGGCTCTGCCCCCACTCTTTCTCTCCGCCTGTCACGATCACCCCATTGAAGACAAACTGGAGGAGCTCGTGTAGTGTGTGGGGCTTTTAAGTCATAGACACTTAAATTCAATCAACTGAATCCCAATAGCTTGGCATGTTATTTATGCATGTAGCCTGTATATCTTAAATTCGCTTCGCTTCGCTTAGTATGGTTGTTTGACGAGTGTATTATCTCGTTTCTTGTTGCTCCTCGCTTTCCATTCTTCTCCAGTCCAGCTGTCAATAACAAGTACCGTCAGCAGATTTACAAAGAGAAACAATCCCTGTCACTTTGAAATCCACAGCCTTTTAGTTCTCAAACATCTTCGCTACTCAAAAAGATCAGCATTATAACTAATACCTGGTTTCCGGCTACTGTTGGTGGATCGAGTAGCTAGCGGTGGTCGGTGCAGTGTATTGGTAAAGAAGTAAGAATTTGATATGGCAAACCTTGCCGATAAATCTGTTTGCATAGTCTGCTACAAAAAAGTGATTGACAAAGGGGTGGAATGTGATTTGGCTTGTAAACGTTGGTTTCACCCCGATTGCGTCAAGATTACTGCCGGTGAATACAAGAAGATTGCTGATGGAACTACTAAGAACTGGTCTTGTGGTCGCGTTGATTGTGTAGACTCACAGTCCGTTAGACCTGTGTCTGCTCAAATATCTGATCTGTCCTCGAAATTTGATCGTGTTATTAATAAACTGAATTTGCTTGATGGCCTGTCACAGGGAATAGAGGATATAAAACACGATTTATCCAGCATTAAAGCTTCTATTGCTGAATTGGAGCCTCGAGTCTCTGCTAATGAGTCCAAGATAACTGCTTTACAGCAAGACGTTCAATCACTTAAAGATTGCCCTCAAACTGAAAATCTAGAATCAATACTGGAGGAATCTAATGACAGAGCTCGTCGTGCCAATAATGTTATTGTGTATAGCTTATCTGAAAGCAAAAGTGGCGATGTGGCTATGAGAGTGCGTCACGATTCAGATAAGGTTCAAGCCTTGATTAATGCCTTCTGTCCATCCCAAACTGATCTTACCTTCAAGTGCTACCGTATTGGTGCTGCGACTAATAAAAAGGTGCGCCCCCTAAAACTCATTCTTCCTACTCTGCAGGCTGTCATTGAGTTCTTGAGAAACTTTGATGAAAACGTCCTTCGTGGCATCGATCCCGACTTTGCTGATGTAAGAGTGTCAAGAGATCGTACACCCCGTGAACGTGATCATCTCAACAGCTTGAGGGACCAGCTCAAAGTGCGCTCAGAGAAGGGAGAGAAGAATCTCACTATAAGGTACGTGAATGGAACGCCGAAGATAATGAAGCAGGCTTCAAAAAACTGAGCGGCGTAGTCACCAGTGTCTACTATCAGAATGTTAATGGGTTAAGAACTAAAATTCAAGATATCAAACAGTCCATCCCTGTTTCTGTATACGATATTGTGGTCTTGACTGAGACCAATCTGAGTGATGACATATCCTCAGCCGAGCTTGGCCTTTCTAATTTCAAAGTATTTCGTTCTGATAGATCTTCTGCCACAAGTTCCAAATCTAGTGGTGGTGGAGTATTGGTGGCTGTGAAAAATTCAATAATGGTTACCGAACTTAGTCCTTGTATTAGCACAACTGAATCTGTATTTCTTCAGATTAACAAGACATTGTTAAGTCCATCCATGTTTATTGCTGGACTTTACATACCACCAAATAAACCTGCTGAACCCTACTCGAACTTCTGCGACATTATTGAAGAGTTTTTGAGTACTGGTACTGATTATGATGTGGTACTGCTGATTGGTGATTTTAATCTCCCTGATGTTAATTGGTCTGACATGTCTCCACCTGCCAGCAATAAGTCATCTCAGCTATTGCGCGACCTGATGTCCTTGCACCGACTGTATCAGATTAATAGAATCCATAATGCTCGAGGGGTTATGCTTGACCTTGTATTCAGCAGTGATGAGAAGTGTGTCGTCTCTCCTGCCTCTGATCCTGTCTTGCCTTCTGAAGCTGCTCATCCTCCTCTTCACATCGAGGTACCCATACAAACCTGTGGGTCGGTGTCCAATGTTGCAATGAATTATAACTTTATGCGATGCAACACTCAAGAAGTTTACAACGAGCTTAGTCTTTGCTGTGGTGAGGTGTTTTATCATATACCTGATAGTCATGATTTTTTCGATAAGTTTCAAAAGACCATTCATGATATTGTTCTGAAGCATACTCCGTTGAAGAGAGGCGGTGTGTGTAGATTTCCATCATGGTTTTCTCCTGAGTTGAGGAGTGCTGTCGTGTGCAAAAAGATCTTGCACAGAAAATACAAGGCTACTGGTAACTATGGGCATTATTTAGAATTCCAGAGGGCCCGACACCATTGTAAGAAGCTGAGTGACCTTTGCCATGCAACATAGATGGAGCGAGTTAACAACTCTATTCCCCTAAATATCAAGGCTTTCTGGAGTTTTGTCAGGAACTTGAAATCTGAGTCTACCAGAGCAAATGAATATTTCTCGGATGATCAACGTGAATCTAGTCCTGAGGGTATATGTAACCTATTTGCTGATTATTTTGCATCCGTATATAGACCTTCGGCTGACCTCATCCCTCAGTTTGACTTCTCTACCCAGATCAATATGTCGTCTTGTTCGTTTGGGGTTGAGGATGTGGAGAGAAAACTTTCTTCATTGGACACTCTCAAGGGAACTGGGCCTGACTCGATTCCTCCATCCGTCTTGCGCTTCTGTGCTCCCATTGTTGCGCCTCAACTTACAGTCATCTTCAATAGATTACTTGAGGATGGTATATTCCCTGATGGACTTAAGAGCTGTTTTATTGTGCCAATTCATAAGTCGTCTGATCCTTCTAATGTCCAAAATTACCGACCTATTGCTATTCAGCCAGTTCTGGGGAAGATTTTCGAAAGCTTAGTTCTTGACTACGTGAGCTTCCAATTCAAAAATATCATAGCGCCGCAGCAACATGGCTTTGTCCGGGGTAGGTCAACAGTTAGCAACTTGGTTGTTAATGTGGATTACATTTTGTCTGCCTTCTCGAGTGGCGTTCAGGTCGATAGTGTTTATATTGATTTTAGCAAAGCTTTTGATGCTATCAGCCATGGGCACCTTCTGGCCAAACTTCACGGTTATGGTATATGTGGTAGCCTACTTTCTTGGTTTCACTCCTACTTAAATGATAGAACTTTCCTAGTTAGTTTCGCTGGCGCCCTGTCAAGACCTTTCACCGCCACTTCTGGTGTCCCTCAGGGGTCACGCCTGGGCCCCTTTCTCTTCAATCTCTATATTAATGACTTGGTCAAGTCATTAAATGTTGACTGCCTAATGTTTGCAGATGACGTCAAGGTCTTCCGTTCTGTTAGGGACCCTTCTGACACTGAGAGACTGCAGATGAACCTATGCTTAATTGAGAACTGGTGCATCACTATCGCTATGAGCATAAATGCCGCCAAATGTTCATTGGTTTCTTTCACTCGCTCTGCCCAACCTCTTGTGGTATCTGACTACGTGCTCAATGGAACTGTACTATCTCGCAATACAACCGTCCGTGATCTGGGTGTCGTCTTCTCTGCAGATCTTAGCCCTGATAAGCATATTGACTTCATCTGCCGCAAAGCCCTACGAATGCTCAACTTCATACTAAGAGCTTCAAGGAGTGGTCTTGGCATTGTGGCGTTGAATATCCTATATAAGTCCTTGGTAAGGAGTATACTTGAATACTGTTCTGTTGTCTGGTCTCCTTATCAGCACAATCACATTGAACGTCTAGACAGGATCCAGCGACGCTTCGTCCGAGCTGTCGGTGTTAGGCTGGGTCACAACTATTTTGATGTACCCATTGATCTAGTTGAGGCCTCTCTTGGACTTCTCCCTCTGTCTACTAGAAGGCAACAGGCTGATGCTCTTTTCCTATGGGGAGTTCTTCGTGGCACGGTCGATTGTCCTGACCTACTCTGTCGCATTGATCTGCGAGCTTCAAGACTGACCCGCTCATGTAACCTGTTTTTTGGTCGGTCGCACCCCACCAACTACATCATGCACGGCCCTCTTCCACGTTTGCATCGACTGGGCAACCAGCTGTGTCGCCAGTTCGACTTCTTTGATGACAGCCAATCTGTGATCAGATTAGTCTTCCAGAGTCGGGTTCCCCGGTGAATGTTTGTTTTCCGGAATGGAGTTCTCCTTTATAAATAAATATATTATATCTCGAGCTTACTTATTGTTTTATGTTTATGTATGTTATCGTTGTTTCTTGTCATTGTTATGTTAGCTATTGCTATTATTGTTAAACTGTTATTGTTATTATTTATACTGCTTTCCTCGTATTACCTCTATTTATTGAATTGTTGATTTAGTTTATTAGTTTGCCTTTTGAATTAGCTTATTGTTGGTTGACCAAAAAAAAAAAAAAAATGATTGCTTGGTTATTGAATTGTTGTTTTAGTTTATTAAGTTTGTTTATTGATTTAGCTTGTTGTTGGTTGACGTGCTTGCAATATTTTATTGTTTTGTTCTTTGTTGATACCTTTGTATTGTTTTTCTATAATTTGTATTGTCATCTTGATATCCTTATCTGTAAAATGGTGTATTACCGTTGATAAATAAATAAATAAATACTAACCAAAGTAATTATTTAAAAAGTAATAAGTAACTATAGTTTGGTTAAAACATGAGTACATAATATGTAACAGAATTTTGAATTCATCTGTATACATCTTAAAATTAATAAAGCTCAAGTTATAGTATACTATTTAACTGATAAGTATGAGTGTTTTAATTACTGTTATGTCATTTTTGTGCAAATTTAAAATCACAATGCAATAAGCAAGTAATAAATAATATAGGTTGAGATAAATAAAATGTTAAAATAAAAATATATACTAACTGTAACATATGTGATTTGTATCACATTTAGATATGATTGTTCAAGAAACATGTATATAAGATGTTACTACAGCTGAAAAATTAGTGCTGTATACTATTTGTATAGAGTAACATTAGTAGTAGTAATTTATATGAAATGAAAATTGCCTATATTAAAGAGGCAGAGTTAGGGCTATCAAGCCCTCTCTACCACTCAACCTCATATTATATACAGTAAATTTACAATAGTTTAATACAAATTCGCTAAATAATTAAATTATATTTTAAATATAAATAACAACATTTCTTATCCTACACAGAATTAAACGATCTTAAGGTAATTTAATTTAATTTAAAACTTAAAATACAAAAGAAAAGTTTATATATGTTGTAATTTAATACAAAAAAAAATTCAGAATTAAAAACAAGAAGACATTTAATCACTCTAACACACCCTCTGACCACATGACCGCAACAATCAGCACCATCCGTCACCCCCACAGGCCCCCCAGCAGCAAGCCCCTAACCTTTCCCCCAAAGTGTGCACGGTCCTCAATACATCTAATATCGTCGGGGAGAGCATTCCAAAGACAACAAGCTTCAAAAGTGAAGGACCTATTAAAAATGATGATCGATGGATTGGAATTGATAGTAATGTGGCTCCCCTTCTTGTAGGTCGTTTACTATTATCAGAGATAAAGTTGAAATTATTAAGTTTATATATAATTTTGTTGGAAATATTATATTTTTATGTTTAGTAAACACAAAAGTAGTTCAGTATAATTGATGGCGACTTAAGATAGTTTAAAGAAATCAACAGGTAAGCACAATAAAGTAAAAATAACAAAATGTAATTCTTAAATATTGTGAGTAAACTCACATTTTTATTTACAGTAACCCAAAAAACTCCTTGACGAAAGTTGAAAGAAAATATACACAATAAAAAAATCTAAGGTCCTTGAAAAACTTTGCGTGTTCTACTGATGGGAGTGCCTGAGCGTTTGCGCAGTCGACGCACAGCTTCACGCAGGTGTTTGGGTTGCACAGGTCCTGTCTCCCCCATTGACTCCATGACATCCAGAGCTTAACAACAAAATATATATGTTAATAAATATAAATACAATGTGAACTGATACATAACAGCTGTTAACACTTTCAGCTGAAATTCATCAAACAGGCAGAAACATCTGTTTAAATTATTAAATGTAAACAATGAAAATATTAAATTATTGTAAAGTGCTTGATCAGTAGTGTAATGCAGATTGTAAAAACAATTATCTAATTTTAAGACTATTATTATCTAATTCTAAATTTAAGTTACACCAATTATTTAATAGTTGCATCTAATTTAATAGAAATATTATTAAACGCTGTTATAAAAAGTTATGAATGTTTGCACATAAGCTTCCTTGACATTGTGTAAGGCATATTTACTGTAGTTAAAAAAAGCAAATGTTAACATACTCTTCCTCTTATACCAGAAGCATATGCCCTTATACATATTTCTTGATCAGTGAAAACATCAAATTCAATTCAGCACCAGATATTAATCTAAGTTGGATTCCAAAACCAACATAATTCAATTGTGGAACCGTAAAATAAATTAGACCGGGAGTGAATTTAAACGACCGGAACAGACTCTTATTGACCACAGAGACGTTTTAGTTGTAAGATATACTTTCGTCGTTGAGACAATAATGTAACTATAACACTTGATATGTCTTAGACCGGAGGTAGATTACAAGTGCTGGTAGTAGACACTTTTTGTCCCAATGAGATCTTGAAAACCAACATACTGTATGTATATACTATTTTATAGATCAAGTAAATAAATTAGACCGGAAGTGAATTTAATCAGGCGGACCTGACTCTTTTATACAGCAGTAACATTTAAGAAGTAACAAGTTATATATTTTCTTCATCGGAACAAAGAGGCAAACTATAACTGTCACATGAAAAATTTTTGATCCAATGTAAATTAAAAGAGCCGAAAAAAGACGCTTTATGACCGAAGTTGGTTTTCATTGGTATATATTTTCTTGATTGGAGCACAAGGCAAACTCTACAATGATATTCGAAGTAAGAAAGTGAATTTAATTAAGGAGACGGAACTTGATTCTTTATAACCAAATTAGTTTATTGAGACTTATCTATGTAAAGGAAGTGTCCTGAATCATGTATCAATGAAGGAATGACTTTTCTCTACATCAGGGCTGATGATCAAGTTTACATACATTTTATTTATGAAAAGTGTTATGTTTGTACTAATTAACAGTACTTATGCCGGGAGCGGGTGAATCGAAATAAAGGACACTTTTACATTTCTTAAAACACGGCCACACGAGGGTGGTGTGGCAAGCACTGTTACATAAGTACTGTTATTTAGAACAAACATAACAAATGGCGACGAGGTCGGTTAAATTTACAAACCGGGCAATGCAACTGTTCGATTGTGCCGCGTAGTGTAAATTTCGGACAACACGTGTAAATGTCGGATGACGAAGTGGATTTAGCGCCGTTACTACACAATATCAAACTGCCAGGCAACACAAAAATGTCGGGAATAATCGGCGGAATCGGTGAATACGATCAAAATAGTGAGACGTGGTCGTCTTATATCGAGCGCTTTGAACTATTCATCGAGTGCAACAATATTAAGGAGGAGAAAAAGGTTAGCACGTTATTAACTGTTGCCGGTGTAAAAACGTACAGTCTATTACGGGATTTATGCACGCCCAATAAGCCGTCTACAAAAAGTTTTGACGCATTAGTATCTTTGATTCAAGATCACTTGTATCCAAAACCATCGTTCATAGCCGAGAGGTACAAGTTCAGCAAGAGGATTCAGCACGAAGGCGAATCAGCAGCAGACTACATCGCCCAGTTAAGAAAGATGTCCACCCATTGTGAATTTGGGGCAGTTTTAAACGATTACCTGCGAGATCGTTTAGTCTCCGGAATTAGAAATGAAGCAACAAAACAAAAACTGTTAGGAGAATCCAGCTTGACATTTGACCAAGCAGTTAAAATCATCACGTCAGCAGAAGCCGCTGAGAAGAATGCAGCAGCCTTGGCGATCAACGGAAGCCGCAACGCCGAGCGACTACAAAAGATGACAGCTCATCACCGCAGTGTAACAGCTGGGAGCAGAGCATCGGCGGGTGCCGGCGGCGCTACCACACCTGGAAGTCACCACCACAACCCCCAAAAGCAGCGCTTCGCACGACTACAAAGTGCAGTGTCCGTGTTGTGGTAATGTGGGCCATTTGCGCCATCAGTGTCGATTGTTTGGTGTTACGTGTAACGCGTGTGGAAAAAAGAATCACATTGCTAAGGTTTGTCGATCAAAGGGTAAACCCCAAAACCAACAATCTAAGTTTAAACACTTTAAAAATAAAAATGATAGTAGACATAATTATGTAGAAGAAGTATTTAGTCAAAACACTGATAGTAATGTTGAACCTGAAAGCTATGAGGAAGATATTTCAAATTTATTTAAAATGAATGAAAGGGAAGTTGAGCACATTAAAGTTAGTCCGGTTAAATTAGAATTAATAATTAAGGGTAAGCCAATCTATTTTGAGGCTGATACAGGCGCGTCAGTAAGCGTGTGCAGCGAGAAATTTTACAAAGAAAACCTTTATAGTTGTAAATTATTGCCCACTGACTTATCTCTAAGTTCGTATACGAATGAACCTATAGTTCCGTTAGGGAAAATTGAAGTGGATGTTCAATATCAAGGAGTTAGCAAATTTCTTGAATTGTTTGTAATCAAGAAAGGAGCTCACCCTCTCATAGGACGAAATTGGCTTCAAAGTCTCGGTGTGGAAATATCTTTCAAAAATAAAATATTTGGCATAAGCAATAAAGACAGTAATCCGGATGTTACGAGTAAACATTGCATTGAATTAACTAAAGATTTGATCAAAGAATTTCTGGAAGTTTTCAGTGACAAATTAGGTCAATACAAAGGTGAACCAGTTAAATTAAAGTTAAAACCTGATGCCACACCAAGGTATTTTAAGCCACGGTCCATTCCCTTTTCACTTAAAACTAAAGTCGAAAAAGAACTAGAAAGGTTAACTGAGGAAAAAGTACTTGTTCCAGTAAAAAGTAGTGACTGGGGCACTCCCATTGTTCCAGTAATAAAACCAGACGGAGGAATACACATTTGCGGAGATTTTAAAGTTACCTTAAATCCATGTTTAGAAGTTGAAAAGTACCCTATCCCCAGAATAGATGAAATGTTTACTTGTTTACAGAAAGGCGAGAAATTCAGTAAAATAGATTTATGCCAAGCTTATATGCAGCTAGAGTTAGATGAAGAATCTAAGAAATTATGCACTATCAGTACCCATAAAGGGTTATTCAGTTATCAAAGAATGCCGTTCGGAATTTCTTCCGCAACGAGTATATTTCAGTACAGAATCGAACAGTGTTTACAAGACTTGTCCAATGTTGTTGTATTTTTAGACAATATATTGATTACAGATGTAAACGATGATCTACACTATCAAAAACTTAGGGAAGTTTGAAAGCGCCTAAGCGAAAATGGTCTCACAGTAAAAAAGAATAAATGCACATTTTTTGCACCTAAAGTGGAGTATTTAGGTTTCTGTATTGACAAAGAAGGTTTGCACACTTCCGAATCTAAGGTAGAAGCAATTAGGAATGCTCCCATACCTAAAACAGTGACAGAGGTCAAAGCTTTAGTAGGTCTAATTAATTACTACTCAAAGTTCATACCACATTGTTCCACCATACTAAGTCCCATGTACAGTCTTCTTAAGAAGGACACACCTTTTAATTTTGATAAGAATTGTATCGCAGCTTTTGACAAAGTAAAAGAGTTACTTTCAAACGCACCAATTTTGGCGCATTATGACACTAATTTGCCTTTGAAGTTAGCCGTAGATGCTAGTTCAGTTGGCTTGGGAGCCGTCCTAAGTGTTATCTCACCAGGTGGTATAGAGAAACCAATAGCCTATCAGTCACGCACACTCTCACAAGCTGAGCGGAACTATTCACAGATAGAGAAAGAAGCTCTGGCTATCGTATTTGCAGTCAAAAAGTTTAATCAATACTTGTACGGTCGGAAATTTATTTTGTACACTGATCACAAACCTCTTTTAAGTATCTTTGGAAATAAAAAAGGGTTACCTATCTTTGCTGCCGGCTGTATGCAAAGATATGCTTTGTTCCTGTCCGGTTACGAATTTGACATTCAATACGTAAAGACGGAACTAAATAATGCAGATATGTTGTCTAGATTGCCTTTAAGTGTCAATCACAACAATGCTACTGATGAGTTTGCGTGGCAAGGTACATATTTACATTGTATTCAAGAAAGCTCATTACCTTTGACTTTTGAACATGTAAAATCAGATACACAGAAAGATCCAGTTTTAAGAAAAGTGTATGGCTACATTATACACGGTTGGCCTAATGTCATTCCTGAGGGAAGCGAAGAGCTTACTCCGTATTTCCAGAGACAGAACGAACTGACAGTTGAATTTGGAGTAATTATGTGGGGTTATAAAGTAGTCGTACCAGTAACTTTAAGGGATTATGTACTTAAAGAGCTTCATTCTAGTCATTTAGGTATTGTGAAAATGAAATCGGTAGCACGCAGCTACGTCTGGTGGAACGGTATTGATGAACAGATCACAAATATGGCTAACAGTTGTTCTTCCTGTCTCCGGGAACGGAACAACCCGTCAAAGAGTCAATTACATGTTTGGCACTATCCTCCCGCTCCCTGGGAACGTATTCATGTGGACTACCTAGGACCTTTTAAAAATAAAATGTATTTAATCGTCATTGGCGCTCACTCAAAATGGTTAGAAGTAGGCGAAGTTAGTTCAACTTCCGCTAAACTAGCTATAAGTTTTCTAAGAGAGCTATTTAGTCGCTTTGGTCTACCTGTTAATTTACATTCTGACAATGGACCACCCTTTACCTCATCGGAGTTCAAACAGTTCATGGAAATGAACGGTATAAAACATACTTTCAGTCCTGTGTATCATCCAAAAAGTAATGGCCAAGCAGAAAACAGCGTGAAATTTGCTAAAGACAAATTAAAGCGAGCATTTCATGACAATGCAGAAGCTAGCGTAGCCTTGAGTAGGATATTGTTTGACTACCGTAACTCTGTACATAGTACTACCAATGAAACACCAAGCAAATTAATGTTTGGCAGGAAACTGCGCACCCGGTTGGATCTATTGAGACCAAACATTACCCAGTTTGTAAATAAGAAACAAGAGGAGAGCAAAAATAGTTTTAATAAAAATATTACTAGGGTAGTTTATCCAGGTCAAACTGTATTAATGCGAGATTACAGGTCAAACAACAAATGGTTGCAAGGTATTGTAAATAAACAAATCAGTCCGACTGTTATGTATGAAATAGAGTTAAATTCTGGCATTGTAATGAAACGTCACATAGATCAACTGATCGGTCTGAGTGACAGTTCTCTAGACAGAGACTCGAGTGCAGTAGCAGAAACTGTACCGAGAAACGTGACAACCCCTACTTCCGCAAGCGCAGACGTAGACTTGGCAGCGCCGCAATACCAATCGCAGTGTAACTCTCCCCCTGCACATGACGTAAATCGATCGCCAGTTGGCATGGCAACCACTACGGCGAGTGGTGGAAGGTCATTCTCTTCCCCCTCTACCCCGCACCGTACTACACCTGTATCAGCGCGCGTAAAATCAGCTGTTCTTGACAGCACCTGTCAAAGTCGGATGCGACGCTATCCTGAGCGCACTAGAAAACCTGTAAATAAACTTGACTTATAATAAAGATGTACTTATTCAGTAATGGTTGTGTATTATGTTATATTATGTGTTTTTCTTTTTATTATATTGTGGTTTTATCAAGCGTTTATTTGAATTTAAACTTGTTTAGTGTTTACTTTTTGTCAACTTGTTGTTAATTATAGAATCATGTCAGATCAGTACCTTATCAATTATTACTTTAAGTATCAAGAGGAAGCATTCAAACTATTGAAGGACAATTAATTTTTAAATTTGATTTGTTTTTAATTTCTGAATTTAATAGGGAGGAAATTGTTATATATGAATATTCTTTGTATCATTATCTAGTAAGTTTAGATATATTTGCAAAATGTGCACCTCACCCCATATGACGTAATGTGTCGGCTGTTTTAATCGTATGATTTTGAATAAACGGCATTGGCTACTCGAGATCACCTGACCCCCCTCTCCTTTGGTCACTGCCTCGTCCGAGCATTCCTTGAGCCGGGAGTCAGTCAACTCCCAGTCTCGCTTGCCACACCACCCCTCGTGTGGCCGTGTTTTAAGAAATGTAAAAGTGTCCTTTATTTCGATTCACCCGCCCCCGGCATAAGTACTGTTATTTAGAACAAACATAACAAAAAGAATCTTTCATAAAGTAATGAATTGTTCTATGTAAACATTATAATTACAACACAATCATATGTTTAGTTAATTTAAGTACCTTTTGAAAAGTATTGCTATTTATAGTCTTGAAAGCACAGAGTAAGCATAAAAGTAACATGGACGCCAACATAATATATACCTATGATAAGCTTAATTCCATTCCTGAACTGCACAGAATGCAGTATATCATTATGCACTTTATCGCCATTAATTGCTATTGTCCTCGGTTTAAGGATTCCTCCACACTGGCCTAAAATAGTTCAATTGTTACTCAAATTGAATTAACGAAAAATTAAATCGTCGGAGCAATTTAATAAATTATCATGGTATGTTGGAGGGAAATTAAAACAAAAACTGTTTCACTCTACGACTTCAGGGTTCAAAAACACTGTTTTAAAAAACTCAACTGAGTGACTATCAATTATCTCAGGAGCGTTTGAAATGTCATAGAAAAATCATACATGCATAGAATGTGTCCTGTTTTCAGTAGGAAATTGAATGTGAAGCCGCGGGTAACTGCTAGTATATATATATATATATATATATATATATATAGCTGTATTATATATATTATATATATAATGTATGTATTATATATTATATATATACATATATATATATATACACACACACACACACACACACACACACAGTCTCCCACAAATAGGTTTAAATGTTTGATTTTATATTACTTGCCCATTTATGCAACGAACATTTTTAAACTATTGCTTTTGACAACATTACAAGAAAATTAAAGCTCCCTAACAATTGTAGAAACAAAATGATGACATATTAAAAAGTTTACCATTTGGCTTCCTATAAAAATTCATTTCTTGAATTACCTGATTACTTTATTACTGCGTTGCAGTTATAAAGAACACCTGTTTAATAACGCTTGTTGTTGAAAACAGCTGTTTGAATGAAGAATATTGCTTGTGGTATAAAAACATAACCTAACATCCTCCATTACAGTTTTACTGATATTGAAGTTCGAAAAATTTCTTTTAATGCTGAACAAAAAGTGAAGTGTTGTGCGTAGGCTATTACTTATGGTAACATTGTGGAAGCAATTAGACAATTTCAGGTTACCAACCCAGGAGTTGAACCGCCTAGCAATCCAACAATAACTAAATGGAAAAATCTTTTGTTAGAAACTGGAAGGGTCGTAAAAAAGTACTCTAGAGGATTAAATGAGAGAAGAGAAGTACTAGTATGCGCATCAATGCTCTGCTCTCCAGGTAAACCGAAATCACTAAGGAAGTTTGAACTTGAAACTGGTGTTCCAAAGTCTTCAGTACAGAGAATAATTAAGAAAAAAACAAAATTAAATTTATAAAATTCACCTAGTCCATAATCCTCTTGAAGATGATCCGTCAGGATTGAGTGGAATTTTGTTATCATACTTTCATGACCTAGATCCTAACTGGCATACTCAAATTGTTTTTTCAGACGAGTCCACTTTCTACCGCAATAGTGCTGTAAATAGGCATAATTGTTATTATTAAAACACCAGTAATCCAAACATTCTTTTCTTGAACAGACTCTACTCAAATCAAAATAAAAAATTACTGTTTGTGTAGCTGTCAGTTGTAATGAGGTGCTATCTTACAACATTTCAGGCAGTACAATGACTGGGGATAGGTATGAACAAGTTTTAAATGAACAAGTCTTGCCTCATTTTAAGGTTCCAAAAATGGATCAAGCAATCTTCCAACAAGATGGTGCTCCTCCTCATTCCACAAACCCTGTCAAGCGATTACTACATGACAACCTTCATGGCCGTTGGATTTGTTGTGGAAGTGATTTGTTAGATTGGCCACCCTGATCCCCAGATTTAACTGTGTGATTTCTTTCTATGGGGGTTACTTAAAGGAACAAATTTGTACTCGTAGCTTCAATAATGATGAGGAATTAAAAAAACCAATTAAAGAGGAACTTCTCCATATATTGCAGAATTTCTTTGTAAGAGCTTACGATTCATTTGTTAAACACTGTTATCAGTGTGTCGCTTTGGATGGATTAGAGTTAGAATAATTATGGACTGTAATTGTAGATTTTTCAATAGGCTATGTTCTCATTTTCTGATTGAAATGCTTTATTTCTCTAGGATATGACAATAAATAATGTTACAAAACCAAAAATACTGTTTTTTACTATAAAAAAAAATAGTTTTTCAAAATGCCACCATTTTGTTTCAACAATTGCTAGAGAGCTGAAAAATGTTCACAGAATACTTTTAAAACCTATTTAATGAATTGTGAGTTTGAAAATGTTCGGTGCATAAATGGGCAATTAACATAAAATCAAACGTTTAAACCTCTTCGTTGGACACTCGGTATGTGTATATAAAACACTTACTATTATCTTTATCAGTATACAATATATTACGTGGAGTTCTCCAATTTACTTACAAATAATGACAACTTACTTGGTTATAATTTTACTTAAACTAATATAACTTACCTTCTTCAACAACTTCTCCAACAAACACTTTGGCAATACCAGACATAGCGATCACAACATTCTGTGATACTGAGACTCCAGTGATTGTCTGCATCAGCTAAAATACATGTAAAACAAAATTTAAATGATAAAATTTTATTTTTGGACATGAGAGATGATAATTTTGTTTTAAACATAGACAAGAAATATAACACAAGGGCTTTGCAGAATCTAATAGGCATTTATAATAATAAAGAAATAATTAAATGAAAATCCAAATTTTATTATATCTACATACATTTTTTAAATTGTACATTTTAAAGCCTTTTTATTATATTGCCTTTCAAATTAAGGCTCTTTATCATACCATTCATTGCACAGTTCGGATAAAAGAACACAAAGAAAACAATATAAGGGTTAACAGAAAATTAAGAAACTGCACATCATTGTCGGTCGAAAGACCATCGTATTAATTGGGATGATGCTAAAATATTATATTGGGAACCTAATTTTTTTGAAAGCAAACTAATTAAGGAGCCATATATTAAATTGGCAAACTAACTAATTAGTCAACTATCAGTTGAAATTAGTCCACTTGGTTGCGAATTCTGAAAAAAGGACTAACAATAAAATCTAAAGTATCAAACAGATTAGAGATTTGGAATAAGCCAATGCGGAGTCACAGTATTATTTTATGAAGTTTAAATCTCAAATAAATCAATAATAAATAGAATCCTACTCCTGTCCCTCCTTTTTTGCCGCTATCTTGTTTCTGCTGTGACAATTGCTATTTACTATTGGCCTGTATTCTATAGTTCAGTTTTAATAATTAGTGTTTAGTGTTTATTCAAGTGCATGTTTTAGAGTTAGTGTGCACGGAATAGATACACAACATGACTGTTGTGATTTCTGACATATATGCGTGACAACGCTCGAGTATGTCATGTTTACTTTAACCTAGATTGTAGTCATGCATTAGTTTAGTCATATACCTGAACATGAGATCAGTTGCAGATCCCAAAACATAATGGTACTGATTGTATTGTATCACTGAACAATGACAAATGTCCAGAAAAATCCGGTTTCCTTCACAATCCTTCTTCCATTGTCAAAAACAAACTTCAAGCTAAGTTTAAACTTGGTACAACTGACCTTTCAAATGCCTTGACTAAGTTATTTCACCAGCCTAGCATGCAATTCCTTTCCGTTATTGTGACCGGTTAAACTCTTTTTAAATTTACAACTGTGTTGTTATTAACCTAGCGAAAAATAAAACTGTTCTGTAATGCCTATAACATCTCCTACACATTGAGTAGATGTACGCATGAAAATACATTAACATTTCAGTTGTCACAAAATCTACTTCTTCTGACTGAGCTGGAAGAACTACTTATATTATGGCTTGAAGTAACCTCCAACTTGAAGGTCAGCTAATGTATATTCTGGAACGAGGTATAAAAATACATTAACAATATTTCAGTTGTTACAAAATCTATCTACTTCTCCCGACTGAGCTGGAAGGACTACAAATATGGTTTGAAGTGACCTCCAACTTGAAGGTTAGCTAATGTATATTCTGGAACGAGATAGCCTAGAATGCAGATATGATGCTTTTTTTCTATTTTGAAATATTACTTACATATACTTATTAGTTGAATATACTTATTCATTGAAATAAGTTATTATACTATATAGTAAACTTAAATGTATGAAAATTCTATGCTGTTACTGTTTTAAATACTTTTAAGATGGTGCATATAAAAGAGCTAGTTGCTCTATAGATCAAGAGCATCTACCACATAAACCACTATTTGGTTGCTAAATTACTTAAGCTTCTACAGTACTTGTGTTTGCTTTATTTTTAAATATTGCAGAAAAAGAGCCATCCAATGAAACGATTTTCCAGAGCTACAAACTCTATTACAGTTTGCCAAGACATGAGTGATTACGTTACAATTTTATGAAATATTTTTGTGGTTTGTAGGGCCTGTGTTTGAAAAACGTAAGCGTTTTAAAATGCATTCAAAATTAAGCCGTCTTTAAAACAATGGAAGTGGTTTACTGAGGGAAGATTTAAATTGCACATCAACACAAAGCATTAATCTGTACATTTTAAGTTGTCCAATAGAAACATCTTTTTAAAAGTCCATATATAACAAATTTCTTTCTAACAAAAAGCATTGTCAAAAATGTACAAAAAAAAAGCTAGACTATTTTTTATTTGTCACTTTTAAACTAATAAATTAGTGCAACATAAAATGTTTTAGTCGAATAACCATAAAGATTCATGTGTTAAATTGTTGATTTCATCTACTTCACTATGAATTTTAAGTTAGGAGCATATGCCAAACTGCTTTGAACCACATGCAACACTGTTTTGATCCTTTCCACCTTCTTCTAAATTTTAATGTTATTTGTTATATTAAGATTCAAATTCATTAGCCTCAATGTTAACAAATTCATAACATAATTTTCAGTAAAGCATACTTTACTACCTGAATTTACTGGAAAGGAATTTATAGTTTATGTGGTGCACATAAGAAGCTCAAAGATGCGAAATTAATTCAGCCAGCAGTGAATGTAGTATATGAGATCACATAGAAATCTTTGAACAATTCTTAATACATTTACATTTTCTATTTTTAATTTTACTTTTCACCTGCCAAATTATCAATTTTCAATTAATTTACTACCTTATCAATCATCTATCTGTCGGATGAAATCTTACTAATAGAGGTGATGTAAAATGTTGTTTTATTACAGCAAGGATATGAGTTAGATTTATATATAAAATAAAATCTACTTATACACCCTCCTTACCCTTTTAATGGCAGCCTTTGGAAAAGCAGACCTCCTGTACATTTCATATCTGTCTAGTTGAGCTTCTGTGAAATTAGATACCAAGACTCTGAAATCATAGTTTGTTATATAAGTCATAATGGACTATTATTTATATATAGCATCTTATTTCTAAATAATATTTTAAGGTTAAATCTTATATAATTACAGAATTGTAGTTCCTTGAATAAAAATTTACAATAAACATTCCATCAAAAGTAATAGAGAGTGGTTTTTGTTATTTAACACTCTATCTTTTCACCTAACTAAGTTTAAGGCCATAGTTAAATTAAATTTAATATGAAAACTAGCATATTCAGCATTAATTTGCCAGCCATTCACTGACCGTGGCCTGTCATCATAATGTTTAGTTTTTAAATGAACTATTTCACATCATATTGATTTAAGTAATAATTTAATTATAAATAGCAAAAGTTTGTCAGCGTCTGATAATACGTACTAGAAAAAAAAAAAAAAAAATCAAATTGTTTTTATAATGGTGTAAAGATAGTTTGAGCAGTATAGCAGGTCAATAATATCTAAAATAAAACTGGCAGTAAGATGTGAGGTAGTATTTTGAGCGGCGATAAAAACTCAATCCAGTGCTTTAAAAATGTGTGGTATGCCAAATAAAATATTTCTACTCTGAGCATTTCATGTTTCCTCAAAATATACTGAACAATAGGCAAGAAATACTCTGCACCTTAAATAAGTTGACAGTTGTTCACTTCAATTAAAAAAGTATATAATACAAAGCAAAACACATTCTAATTAGTTTTCTTATTAAAGTCTACCTTAGTAGTAATTAAATTCTGAAATTTTAAACTTTTGTATAAAAGTATATTGGCATGAAGATAAGCATTAATGGAAGTCTAGTTTCTTTTTCATTTGTATTAGAATAAATTATAAACATTAGTTACATAATGTTTCTTAGGTAAAAGACGAGTTGGAAAAGACCTGAATAGAAAAATTTGTATTCTTCATAGACAGTGTAGTTCTTTTTTTACGTAATATGTGTTAATCAGAGACAAGATAAAATGTGTAAAAGTGCTAATTTGATACCAAACTATAGAAGTAAAGGGTTATACTCAAATATCGGCGCCATAACAAACCTGTTAAAGGTGAAATATTGGAACAATATTTTTTGTTTTTACATGATGTGTGTAGTAGGCTAGTTAATGAAATCAAAATATAATTAGAAAAATCTTCATATGCACAAAACTAATTAAAAATACAGCAAACTATATAAAAAATTATCAAATAATTGTTAGTTGATTTTATGTAAAATCAAAATATTTTTAAAAGTTGCAATAATTATTTTCAAATGAATCGAACACTTAAACATTGGATACTTTGATAAAGGGTGATTTTTTTATTGGTGTGGTTTTTAAATTGACACCACTATTAAACACAACAATTAAATTTGAATAAAACAGCTGATCTTTGTTTATTATCTTATGTCATTTCGATATTTGTATTGTCTAGTGCGTATTATTGTATAGTAACCATGAACAGACTTACAAAAGAAAGAGCGTTTGCGAATAGTGCAAATTTATTTTGAAAACCGCAGTTCAGTTCGGGCAACTTACCGAGCTCTTCGACCGATTTACGGACCTCATAATCGTCTATCAGAGTCAGGTATTCGAGCTTTGGTTAATCGTTTTCGTAATACCCACACTCTTGTTGACAAGCATCGGCAGAGACGCCGCACAGTAAGGACCGAAGAGGCTGTTGATGCTGTTGCTCATAGTGTTGAAGAGGATCCAAGTGTGTTGATTCGTCATCGTGCGCAGCAATTAGCGATCTGCTACTCAACTCTATGGAATATTTTACGGAAGGATCTACGCCTATATCCATACAAGATTCAGTTGGTGCAAGAACTGAAACGAGTAGACTATCGCAAGCGTCTTGATTTCGTTGAATGGGCTCAACATAAGATAACACGTAACCCAGCTATTGTATAGTAACCATGAACAGACTTACAAAAGAAGAGCGTTTGCGAATAGTGCAAATTTATTTTGAAAACCGCAGTTCAGTTCGGGCAACTTACCGAGCTCTTCGTCCGATTTACAGACCTCATAATCGTCTATCAGAGTCAGGTATTCGAGCTTTGGTTAATCGTTTTCGTAATACCCACAGTCTTGTTGACAAGCATCGGCAGAGACGCCGCACAGTAAGGACCGAAGAGGCTGTTGATGCTGTTGCTCATAGTGTTGAAGAGGATCCAAGTGTGTCGATTCGTCATCGTGCGCAGCAATTAGCGATCTGCTACTCAACTCTATGGAATATTTTACGGAAGGATCTACGCCTATATCCATACAAGATTCAGTTGGTGCAAGAACTGAAACGATTAGACTATCGCAAGCGTCTTGATTTCGTTGAATGGGCTCAACATAAGATAACACGTGACCCAGCTTTCGCAGGCAAGATTTTTTTCAGTGATGAGGCTCATTTCTGGTTATGCGGCTTTGTCAACAAACAGAATTGTCGGATTTGGAGTGATGAAAACCCAAAAGAATTTGTTGGTATGCCCCTTCATCCACAAAAACTTACCGTTTGGTGCGCCATTTGGGCAGGTGGTGTTATTGGCCCTTATTTTTTTAAAGACAATTCTGGCCAGACTGTTACGGTAAATGGTCAACGCTATCGGGCAATGTTATGGGACTTTTTCTTTCCCGAGCTAAACGAACTTGAAGTGGATTTAGAAAATGTCTGGTTCCAACAAGATGGCGCGACGTGCCACACGGCAAACGACACAATTGGCCTCTTGGCAAAAACATTTGGTGAACGTATCATCTCATTTAGAGGTAGTGTCAACTGGCCCCCACGGTCATGTGATATCACGCCAACAGACTACTTTCTGTGGGGATATGTTAAGTCTCAAGTATACGCTGACAAGCCACAAACTTTAAATGACTTGGAAGTTAACATTCGTCGAGTTATTGGCGGAATTCAACCACAGCTGCTGGAAAGAGTATTCGAAAATTGGACTTCTCGATTGGGCTTTCTACGCGAACGAAATGGAGCCCATATGCCAGAAATCATTTTTAAACGTTAATGTCATGACACTGTAGTTCAAATAAATGCATTTTTATGTCAATGCAGGTTGTTTTTCATTTTTTTATTTAGTTTTAAAAACCGCATCAATAAAAAAATTACCTTTTATTATTCAGAGGTCACTCTGACCTATTTGTTATTAGGCTATATAAGTAGGTAAATTCATACGCACATATTATAATGGAAAAATTTAATGTTAACATTTACGAGAACTGATCTGAGCTTGATTTTAGGTATTACCTTGAGGAATGTTTATATTTATTCACCAGAAGTGCAGGGTGGTGCCGACTGAAGCCCAGACTGATAAACAGGGGCATTTCCGATCAGCACATTCCCAATCACATTCCAGATCGTTCAACTTTTCCGATGACAGACCATGCTGGACAATCTAGAAAGTGATCTGAGGTTGGAAAAATACTGATCGGAAATGCCCCTGGCCATCAGTGCAGGCTTTGACGCCACTCCACACTTCAGGTGAAAAAAGAAAAACACTCCTCATGATAGTACCAAAATTCAAGCTCACATCACTTGAGTGCTCGTCAAGATTTACTTTAACTTTGGTACTACTAGTAACATATTTATGAGAACCTAATCTAAACCTACTTATATCTCATAATAACAAGTAGTGGATAATGACAGAGGGACCTTCGGATAATACAAAAGTACCAAACATTGCTGAAATAGTGAGGCTCAATGTTAGGTAGTATGGATGTCATGTTTGACCTGCCTGCTACTTATTGCTGAAACTGCTCTTATCTAGCTACACTTGCCGGTCGCCAGATGCCCTGTCTCTTTCTTTTTTAGATCTGTGACTATGAACTTTCTTATTGCTCAGCAGCAATAGTGATGGCTTTCAGACAATTAATTTTCATGAGCTATGCTATCAAAATACAAAATGTAAAAGAATGTATCAGGTCCTCCTGGGGAAATTCACCACCCTTGTCCAAACTACCAAAGATGGCACATCGCTCCCTTGCTATTGAAGGGCAATCAAAGAGCAGGTACTCAGCAGTTTCATCCTGTTCATCACACATTCTACAGAGCGGATCCTCCTGAAGGATGCCGATTCTGTGAAGATGCTTCCTCAGGTGACCATGTCCCGTGATAAGACCAATAACCCGAGAAGACATTGATCTATTTAATGAGAGAAGGTCCGACGCCACTCTGGAGGAAGGCGACTGTAATACCATTCTGCTCATTCTCAAGCCCGGATGCAACCTCCACCTTCTCTCATGACAGCCCTAAAGGATTCACACCTTGGAACACAGCAGAACGGTTCAGGGCCCATCATAATTGATGCTGAGCCCTGGTTGACCAGGGCATCAGCTCTTTTGTTCCCAGGGTTTCCCCGATGACCAGGGACCCAACAAATGGTCACATTGTTGAATCTGGCAAGGGAGGAAACGGCTTGATAGCAATCCCAAACTAGTTTGGATTTGATCACACAAGAGTCCAGCGCCATCAGTGCTGCCTGACTGTCCGTGAAAATATTAATCGGCTTGCTCCTATATCGCAGACAAAGATTCTCACGAGCACATTCCATAATGGCTGTGACCTCCGCTTGAAAAACTGTCGGATACGGACCCATAGGGACCACCAGCTCCTTACATGGTCTCACTCCCACAATTCCAGCACCTGTGCCGCTTTTTGTTTTAGAGCCGTCTGTGAACCATTCAAGCATTAATTTGTTAGAAACAATCAATACATTCAATAAAAACAACCGAATAATGAATGTAGGCCGCTTATTAAAGTTTACCCTATTTAGAGATGAATCTTTATAGAAGTAAACCACATTTACCATACTTTTCTACATTTATGGGCTACAGCAGGGGTGCCCAACCGTTTTTACTCAAGGGCCACATTGTAAACCCTTTATGGCCAGGCGGGCCAACATCCCAGGGGATTTGGAACCCAAACAAAACGTATTTCCCGGGGTTTGTTCCAGAAATCTTGTGCAAAGTATGAGTTTTAAGGTTATTTGGCCCTTGTTTCCTGATTATTGTAATTTCTTATTATTTATTAGTTGTTAGGTAAAGGTTTATAATATATTATGTTTTTAGGTTCTTTTAGTAGAAATAAATATAAACCCAGATTTTTGGATGTTTGCTCTAATTCTGAGGGAACAATAAAAAATTCATCAATAAATTGAATACATTGATTTAAATTAATCCTACTAGGATACTAGGACATACAAATTACGTGGCGAGTGGTGACCTTGAGTTGGGTAGGGGTTACGTCGCCGCACCGCGCGCTGTGCCGTGCTTTATGCGCGCTCTATTCGCCAGCCGGCAGCCACCACCGTAGTCAGTGAAATCTGTCTGCAACTACTTTACTTCTTTCAACACTCATACTCCAACAAATGAATACGGCTCGTTCTACGTGAAATCGGCTGGACTGCTTGGTTCTCAAAATTTGTATTTATTCAATATTTCAAATGCTTGTAAACAAATTTGGTTGTTTTGGCAACAAGGCGGGCCACATAAAACTGACTCGCGGGCCGGATTCGGCCCGCGGGCCGTAGGTTGGGCAGCCCTGGGCTACAGTATACCAACACAATTGGATTATGTTTATCGATACTATCAAATATGACATTTGACCTATAAATATTTATAAGTAATCATTGCCAGCTTTCTTTCTTTAGACTAATGACATCATTACCAGCTGTTGTTATTTCGTAGAAGGCTAGTGATGACAGGCACAATGGCGATGAATATGCAGATTATTGGCTCAAAATAATTTTATAAACACTGAGCAACGTTTTAAATGGTTACAAGACTATATATATATGGTAATTCTAAGCAATATATGGGTCAACCTCGATTTTTCTCATATTAAAATATAATGTTCCAATAGTCAATTAGAAAACGAAATGACTAGAATTTCTTGCCGGAAAGCAGTTATAGGGAGCAGGCAACCGCCAGACGGTCATATATTGCTTAGAGTTACCTATTAGTGATCAGGGGCACTGACGTGATCTGGGCTTCAAATTTGGAACTACTCGAGTTAATTTCTTTCCTAAAAGAGCAAGCAGCGCGAAGCGCTGCGCAGCGGGCTGGCATCGTGCGTGAACCTTTTTTTTATTAAAAATTTCTGATAAATTGTTATTATATATTACAATATAATGTAGGTAATGTATGTAAAACAATTTTAAACACATAATTACATGCTGGAAAGCAAAGTAAACCAATATAATCCGCCCAATACAAAATCTCCGTAAAAATCTGGTAAAGGAATCTGTGTCATTCCTTTGGCCTGAATCAATTCAGTATAGACCAAGATCACGCACGATGCTTGCTTGCCCGCTGCGCAGCGCTTCGCGCTGCTTGCTCTTTTAGAAAAAAAATTAACTCGAGTAGTTCCAAATTTGAAGCCCAGATAACGTCAGTGCCCCTGATCACTAATAGGTAATTCTCGCGGTTGCCTGCTCCCTATAACTGCTTTCCGGCAAGAAATTCTAGTCATTTCCTTTTCTAATTGACTATTGGAACATTATATTGTAATATGAGAAAAATCGAGGTTGACCCATATATTGCTTAGAATTACCATATATATAACCTTGCTCCTTTAAATCTGAATCGTCCAGATTGTATTGACGGGATGAAAACTAGAATTATTAAAGTTGAAAATACAAGAAAAGTAAAAACAAACATGACGTATCTAAAAACGATCTTGAGAAGACAATTTTTTAACATTTTAAATTTGGTATTATGAATATAATGAAAATCATGTACTATTGTAGTTGAGATCAAACAAACTATGACTTTGAATTATTAATGAATGTACTTTTGACAGCATCAGGACCTGAAAATGCCATTTTAGATTGGCTACAGTAATCGTTAGTACTATGTTGCTTAAATCAGAAACAAATACATTTATTTTACATATAAAAGTATAGCTTCACCATAATATGATTTTAAAAGAATAAACTTAATTCAGTTAACTCAAAATAAATTCAATGTTAAATTGTGTTTGAAATATATTTAAAATTAAAATCATGTGTTTCGTTACTGACTAATGGCAGCAAGAACATTTCTCCTTGAAAACACATCAGGTAATTAAATGTTATTGTTTTGTTGTAATTATATGAATGATATATTATATTTTAATTTGTAAATTATATTAATATTTATACGTTAATTTATAAGATTAAAAACAAGCAAAACCATATTGTTCTTTGAAATATCTATTATGTTATTTTGTCCAACATTTTGTTTTTAGTCTTTTGACAGTTTGCTTTCAGTCGATTGGACAGTCATGAAGGTATCAATTTACAATAACGTGACCATGGAAAGGTATGTTCATTTTTTTTTCCTGAAAACAATAGTGAAGAAAAAATTCGTCGGCAACGAAAATCAAAGGAGTTACGATTTTTTGAAATCCTCTGAAAACTCTGTTTTTGACAGTACCTCTGGCAATTTTACTGAAATGATGACGTTAATCCTGTCAACGATGCCTGCCCGCTGCGCACTGCTTGCTCTTTTAGAAAAAAAATTAACTCGAGCTTGCAAAAGTCGAATCTCAGATCACGTGATGCCCCTGATCCTTAACCCTCCAAGTGTTGTTCGACAAAATTTTGTCGGTTATTTCCCATTCTTAATGCAATAATGCCTGAAAGGCATAAATATAATACAATGATATACTTTCCCCCCAGTTTATATGCACCTGTGATAATAATACTTGGCTATAAATGCCCAACCCATGAAAAAAAGTCCATTTTTCATGGTCACGGTATTGTAAATAAATACCGTCATGAATATCAATGATTCGAATCATTTGATAATCATAATCCGATTGTGTTGGTGGCTGCTTATTATACTGCAGCCCATGAACTTAAGACAAGACTTCTTCAAGATAAGGTCACTTTAACTTAAAGTTCTTACTACCTAAGATAAACTTACTGCATTTTTTCTCTTTCTTCTTCTTCAAGTTCCTTTTTACTCTTTACTTCCTTCTTTTTATCACCATTCTTATCGTTTTGGGAGGCATCCTTGTTAGAGTCATAGTCACCTAAAATATAACTACCACCACCAAGGAGAGTTTCTTGGATGTTGTTAATTTCTTCTCCTCGAGCTTGAGATGATGATGATTCATCAATATTATCAATTGGCTCACTTTTCACTTCACACTCAACTGAACCTTCATCTGAGCCATAGTCACTTTGCCGTTCTTCAAAACTTGAAGTAGGTGGCAAATAACTATAATCATCAGATGCGCTCCTGTCACCGACAACAACCTGACTGTCACTCATCCCAATGTACTCTTTATCAAATATGCTATCCATTTTCACTTGTAACTAAGTCACTAACCTATAATGGATATGAACCTTACTATCTTCAGACTGTTCAGAGATTTCTGATGTTAAATTGAGATATTACATTTCAAATTTAAACATATAATTACTTTACTACGAGATAGTATCAGAATTTTATATTTTCTGTTACTTATTATTTAATATGAACACCACCAACATCAAGTCACAACAAAATATACAAAACTCACTTTCTCTTATTACTGTTTATTTGATTTATTTGTAGGCCTATTCTTTTTTTCTTTCGTCCTGCTGTCTACATTTCACTACTACCAGTGTCGCCAAAGGCAGCAGCATAGTTACCCAGAGCTGAGCTTAAACCAACCAGCAAGCTATTAGAACTATGCATATATAGACATACAAATAATTATATAAAGTAGTGGAAACTCAAATAATACGATCATAAAGTAATTAATTCAGCTAAAATTATTTACACAAAATATGATAATCTTTAGTGAAGACTAATAACACATTTTCGAACTAGGAAAGAAGCCAAATGTACAACCTCATTCTGAGGAGAAAGTCAGAGGTGCCCTTCCGCTAGTTTTCTGTTATTTCTCCTTTTTTTATTTTATTTATTTATTTAATTTCCAACGGTAACCCATTTTTACAATTGATTATATTGTGGTAGAGATAGCATGCTTGAACAAAATATATAAAAGTAATTAACAATGTTTTTATAAATAACAAAGATACTAATAATAACATGAGTAGAGTAACAGTATAAACTATAGACAGTAACAAGTAACAGATAATAAAGTATGAAGTAAGATAACAACAGATCAACAGTGCAATTTCGATATGAGAACGGAACATATTAAAGAAAAATCAAACAGTCGAGCTTAACAACAGTAGTAATAAATAACAAATGGCAATAAACAAAAATATTAAGTACAACAACAGAGAACAACGCAGAACAACAAGAACTATTAAATAAGCTATAGGAGTATTCACATTATGTCTGTGGTGGAAAGATTATTTGTCTTAGGCACTTCTTGAAGGCAGCCGGAGTGGTGCTGAAGAAGTCCACCTCACCGGAGACTTCGTTACCCTCCCTCCCCAGATGAGGAATACAACTGTGATGACTGTAGAGTGTGGGCATGGCTCTCCTAGAGAAGATGTCCCGAGAGCGAGTGTTTCCTGGCAGCCGAAATTCCAGTAGTGCAAGTAGCTGAGGACAGTCAATTACCCCGTTCACCAGTTTGTGCAGCAACGAGAGGTCAGCCAATTTTCTTCTTGCCCGCAAGGAAGGAAGGCCAAAATCCTTTCTCAAGCGCTCAACCGGAACGTCCAGATATGAGTAGCCAAACCGCAATCCCATCAATCTTATGAATTTAGTCTGCAGCCGCTCCAGAGATTCAATGTGGCCTGATTGGTAAGGACACCAGATGACGGAGGCGTATTCCAGGATAGGTCTAACAATAGTTTTAAAAATTGTTGCCAAGGTTTTTGGAGATCAGAAGTCACTCGACGCTCTACACAGAAAGCCCAGCGAGGAGTTAGCTTTGCTACAGATGAGAGCAATGTGCTCCCCAGGACCGAGATCCGAGGCCATTGTCACACCCAGGTCCCTAAAACACGATACTCTCTTCAATGCAGTGCCGGATAGATTGTAGTCAAAAATAATAGGATCATTCCTTCTTGTATAGGTCAGGACAGCACTCTTTGTAGCATTAAGTTCCATGGCATTGCGACGACACCAAGCCATGATGGCATCTAGCGTCATCTGAAGCCGACGACAATCATCAGAGCAGGCCACATCAAGGAAGATCTTAATATCGTCTGCAAACAGTAAAAACTTTGTGGAGATCACGCTGCAGATATCGTTCAAAAATAAATTAAAAAGAAAGGGGGCCAAATGGGATCCCTGGGGGACACCAGACAAGACAGGGATCTGCCCTGAGTGAGCACCAGCAAATCCTACCATCAGGCATCGATCAACCAAATAACTCCTGAGCCATTGCAGAAGTGTGCCAGAAATTCCATATCCCTTGAGCTTAGCCAACAGTACGTCATGGTTGATTCTGTCAAAGACCTTTGTAAAATCCAGCAGGATACAGTCCACTTGGCGCTGCTTGAGAAAAGCAGAGGACACGTAATTGTTTAGGAGCATAAGATTTGTGACTGTAGACCTTCCGGCCCTGAATCCGTGTTGCTCTTCAGCAATTATACGTCCGAAGTCAAACTCCAGTCCATCCAAGACAAGACTCTCAAAAACTTTGGCCAAAGCGCACTGGATTACAACGGGCCTGTAATTTGATACCTCACCTCGGTTCCCAGATTTGAAAATTGGCACCACGTAGCTAGTTTTGAGACATTTGGGAAAGTGTCCGTTTGCCAGCAGAGAATTAAAGTAAGATGCAATATGAGGTGCTAGTACAGGACTGCAGTATTTGAGGACTGAGGGAGGAATACCTTCCGGTCCCATACCTTTATAGGAGTCCTGTGCACTAAGTTTCTTTTCAACTTGGGAGGCCGTTAAAACAAGGTTGTGCATGCCAGTGTTGGTCTCGAATTCAAATGCACATCTCGGGGCAGCTTTATCTGTGTATACTGAGGAAAGGAATTCAGCGAAGAGCTCACACTGCTCTTGGGGATCTTCGGTGCTAATGTCTTACATCCGAGATGGAATTGTAGTGGACTTGAGATTGCTAATGTGGGACCAAAACACTTTTATGTTTTTGGGTATGAAGGATTCCAAGAAAAAAAATATATGAATTATAACATTCATTTGTAAGCAGTTTGCACAGGCTCCTGAGCCGTTTGAATTCCTCATAATAATATATTTCACCAGTTTCTTTAAAGAGTCTATGAGTCGTCTTTTTTTGGATAACTATCATTTTTAAATCGCCACTAAACCATCTAGGGAATGAGCAGCTCTTTTGAGGCTTGAGTGGAGAGTTGAGCTTTATGACTTCAGCTAGGTTTTCACAGAAGGAAGTAAAATTTTTAATTACATTACAGGAGGAAATCGTATGATAGTTTTGTCTCTGGATCCACTCCCAGACAGCGTCCAAGTCGCACTTCTTGAGATTGTGGCACGGGGTTGGGTTGAGTGGAATATCTATCTTCTGGAGACTGATGCAGAATGCCAGAGGTGGGTGATTTACATCGATAGGTACAATAGTTTCAGTGGCAGGAAAGACAGTTGTATCAGAAATAGTGGTAAGGACGAGATCCAGTATTACACCACGATAGTTCCTGACTTGGTTACATTGATGGAGGTGTAACAGATTTGATAGGTCTATAATACATTGTGACGAGTAGGCGGGGGTACACATTGATAGGTTCTCCCATGTTGTGTTGGGTTGGTTGAAGTCACCAAGTAATAGTAAATCAGACTCCGGTGAGTTTGTAGCAACGACCTCGAGGACCGCAGCACAATATTTCTCATATATACAACTAGGCATATTTGGGGGGGATATAAGCAGCCCCCAAAATAAGAGATTTGTTTCTCTGCTGGATACAAACAAAGACAGTCTCTATATCAATAATGCTGGTTGTAAGTTGATGACACTTGATTGATGACTTTGCGGCTATGAGAACCCCTCCACCACTTCCTTTTTGGCTATTAATGTTGGATCTGTTGCATCTGAATACCGAGAACCCTTCAAACCCGAGCTCAGCATCAGTAATACTCGGCGAAAGATTAGTCTCAATAAACACTAGGATGTCGTAGATGCATGTGAGAACTGATTGCTTTATAAGACTGAGCTTGGACCTTATTCAATTAACATTTTGGTAATAGATTGTATGGGAGGGGTTACCGTTGGATTTGATTAGCTTTTTGGGTGGCGATAGCTGGGATGCCGTTTCTATATTTAATGGTTAGGTTCTCTTCCCCACTAGGAGTGCGATCTCTGGCCAGAACAATAACTTTTAATTCCCCATCGAGTACTGTTCTTTCGGTCTTAGTGTATTTACCCATCAACCGATTGACATCGGATGTACTTTTGAGAATGATCTTAACTGGGCGTGTCGATCCAGGGGACTTCCTACCAGTTCTGAAGAAGACAAAGTCATAATTTATAAGACCAGGACTTAGTAAATTGAATAATTTAGAAATTAACTCGCGGTCAAGATCCTTTTTGATACTTATATTATTATTTTGTAACTCGGGTAGTTTAAAGAGCATCAAGTTGTAAGAACGCTTAGAACGATCATTAATTTCGGATATGACTTCATCAGGAGCAATACTAATTGGTTGACGCCGCTCAACTTCTTGTAGACGTTCATCAATGTTTGACATTTTAGTCTCAAAAGCTGTTAGCCTATCATTTAATGTATCGATCTTGCCCGGGATATCCACTAATTTATCTATCTTTGAAGATAACTCAGTGACGGTGGTCGTCAGATTAGTCAATTGGGCGACCAGGGATTGAAGAAGATTAGTATCTTGATTGGGGAGACTATCGTGGGGGAGACTATCGTTATAATATAATTTTCTCCGCTGCCACGCCGAATTTCTTTTAACTACAGTAGTTAGTTTACGGAATTCAGATTTTTAATACAATCATTGACCCAACAATTTTGTTTCTCACAATTTAAACTGATAAAATAATTAGTGTTGTTAATTTTAATATTTTCCTTTTATGAATGCGAGTTCAGTCCCGTACGGGCTTGATGATTCCCGAACAATTACAGGCAAAGCAATAAAACGTCGCACATCATTACTGCTCCTATAAATCTACTTTTTAAAGGTACTATCTTTGTTCATGTGGGAGATGACCCGTTAGGAATATTAAATAGAAGCATAGGTCGGGTAGTACATCAAATTAAAGGTCTATATTATTAGAGTACAATACCTCAAATATTATCTCAAAGGGTTCACTCTTTAAAAAATCACGTTGGTTTAAATTTCGAAACATTACAATGTAAATAGGTTTAACATTCTTGTCTTGGCTGAAGTTGAGAAAGTTAAACTTGGTATAAATACTGGACTAAAGAAATAGTTTTTGAGGTAGTTATTGACTCTTCGCATCTAATGTAGGATGGTTTAACAATTTTAAAATAATGTACTGAGCTATGCTAACTTTAAATTGTCCCCCCAACCCCTTTTAGACTATGTAATTTTGTTACATTAAGTAATAAAACAGCTAAAATGTATTAACTTGTGTTTTTATATAATATGTTCAAACTGCTGTCCCAGGACAGATTGACAATGTAAAAGCCTGTTGTATCAACTTAAAACGGCAAGCTGTATGGATTAACGTGGGATTTTTAAAATTTACTATTCTTTCCCTATGGTCATTAATGCACTGGGGTTTCGTTTTATAACCGTTCTTTTTATGTGGCCCCACAAAAAGTAGTCAAGAGATAGATCTGGCGACCTTGTTGTCCACTCGTACTTCCTCTTTTGCAATTCCAGCGATTTGGAAAAATATTGTTTAATACTCGTGGGCATGCAAGCCATAGCGTGGAGGTACTCCATCCTGTTGGAACCGAACTTCATTATAGTTATTGGTTGCTACTTGGATAGCTGGATAAACCTGAATTTGTAACATTTCCTGGTACACCTCGGCATTAAGGTTTTCATCAATCAAAAAGGGACCCAACAAATTGATTCCTTAGGCTATAATGCCAAGCCAAACGTTTGTTTTCAGGCTTATGGGTATATTGCTCACTCATTCAATGAGGGTTAATGTCAGCCCAATTACGAGTATTGTGTCTGTTAACGTTACCGTTTAACACGAAACTTGCTTCACCTGAGAAAGCAATGTTGTTTAATCTAATCGTATTATTACCCATTTTCCGCATCATTATTTCACAAAATTCTACTTGACGATCAAAGTCGACCTCACTTAACTCCTGAACTAAATGAATGTTGTACGCTTCATAACCACTGTCACGTCAAACTTTACAAACTGATGTTTGAGAGATACCTAATATTTGGGAAACATCTCTTGTTGAGGCATGATGATCTTCTACAACAGGCTGTAAAACGTGAAGTGCAATGCTTTGTTTGTAGTCGATTGTCCACATTTAGAGAGGTCTTTAACGCTGCCTATTTCCTGGAAACGTTTGATTGTTTTTGAATTCCTGATTTAGATACAGGGGTTCAATTGGGACAAGTGTCATCAAATAAATTCTTTACTTAATCAATCTGTGATGTGGTAACCCTAGAAGCATGGACTCAAACTTGCTTTCATCCTACTAATACTTTACATCATTTTCCATTTCCTTTCTGTTGTATCTTTTTATACACAAACCAATTGTTTTGCACTGCAATAAAATTGTTAAGCCAAAAAATATTTAATATTAAATAAATAAATTATACTATTTTTCCCCTTGGGGCGGCTTACTTCCATGCACTTAAGCCTCAAGGGCTTTTTGCGCACTTCGGAAACACACCATGAGGCCTACCATTCGGGATAAGCGCCTCCATAGTTTTTATTACAATGTAATACTTTGTTAGACAGTTATATTTAGCGTATTTAACAAAATAATAATAGTAAAAGGCGCTGTTTAAAGACTGAATTTGAACTAGATCATGTAATTGAAACCATAGGTCCTTCTAAGCTATACAGGTATGTTTGTCAACCTTGAGGTTCTAGTACTAAGTAGCTCTACAACCTCCGACCAGATTTTTATACCGCCTCCCACCGTAGACTAAATACCTGTAAACAGACTTTTTACATGCATTAATATAAACGACAAAATAGCCTCATTTAATTTTAATAAATATTTATTCACAAAAAGTACTTGCTCTGATTAAACTCGGGCGAGCATGGTATGTCTTCCGGTCATATGTTAGTTTGGTTAGTTAATCACGTACATTTAGAAACGGCCAAATACAAAATAATTGAATCGTAAAAAATAAGGGTTCTGTGGTATAGTTGTAACATGCTCGCCCGGCAATTGAGACATCCGAGTTCGAGTCCCAGCGGAGCAAGTATTTTTCGTGATTCAATATTTATTTAAATTAAATCAGGTTACTGCCGTGAATACAAATTTAACGTATGCTTTATATAATACATATGTGCATCATTTAACCTGGGTTATTAAGATGATGATCTGTGATATTAAGATATCATCAGCATTGTATTGTATTACTGCAATTAATAAAAGTATTATTTATAACTTTAAGTCCTTTTTATGCAGGATATCCGTATAAAGCAATTATTGTTAATATAAACATAAATTACATTTTTATCCGAGGGGTTTGTTTTAATTTCCATGTAGCCACTCACTTAAGAAACACGCAAAATTTAAATTATATGAATTATTATGAATAACATTAGTTATATAACTACATAACAGCAGAATAACTATAACAATAAATTGGAGAGTAGTCAATGATAAGTCGTAAATGATTAGTTAGGGCCTTGCTTTTTATTCCATATATACGAGACGTATTAAAACATTAGAGATACAATTTAGTCTAAAGAAATAACTGTGTACTTTTACAAAATAAACTTTAAAGTAATTATATCTATCAACAGAATTGCATCTGTTGCGTTGGGATTGTAGCAATTCATACCAGCCGCGAACAATGGCGTAGCCAGACTAAATATTTGGAGGATCGAATTTCTGAGAGGTTTACTAAACGACCCTCTCCCGGATAGAAATGAGAGACTTGTTTTCAAGAGTGCAGTTTTAGGATAATTTAAATTTAATAATAACTATCTCTTGGCTACGCCACTGGCTGAAAAGTCTGTTTTAGTGTCTGAGCCAATCCTAGGAAATGTGTTGACGTCCTCATTGACTTGAAAACTTTTCCAATATGACACCTTATTCAGTGCGCTGAATAAATGAAAACTCATATGGTGCCATATCAGGCCTATTATAGGGGGATGAGACATTACTACCCAGCCCATATATGGCTGCTTGCGTTAATTGAGCAGTATGATGACGTACATTAACACGCACACACAACGTCGCAGATGCCGTTTTTGTCCCATTTCCAGCTTCATAAGAAATACTAGCGTAGTGTAGGCTTTGCACTATGGAGAGGGAGATCTGACAGGACAAAATCGTTCGGAAATCACTGAGATGACTTTTTCAACTGTTCTAGTCACTTACACCAGTCGCCACAGTACACCTATAACGGGTGTAAGCGGTTTGAGATGCTGTATTAAGCGGTAGGTGAAATGAAGCTGAACTCAACATTAGTTTAATCAACCCTTCCCAACATAGTGTAGTTTCTAATGCGAATTTCGTATCTAGCCCCATTTCACCTTCCGCTTAGTGCAGCTTACGAAATCTGAAGCGCTTTCAGATGCTGTACTAAGCGGTAGGTGAAACGAAGCTGAACTCAACATTAGCTTAATCAACCTTTCCCAACATATTGTAGTTTCTAAACGTATACATTTTTGAATAATTTAATGTTTTGCTCTATATTACTAAATTATAATCTAAGTTAAACTCGTATACGTAAAAACCCACCATGTCATATAATCATGTCATATAGTTAGGGAGTCATTGTATTGAGTTGGCAGCTGACAAAAAAATAAATAATAACTTAAAATAACTAAGAAAATGTTTCACAAATTGATATAAATTGCCAATCTATATTGTTAATTTAACGTAATTGGAATAGTTGTTCAATGCATATGAAATACAAAAACGCAAGGTTTGGTTGTATTCAGTTAAAAATCCCATATTATTTTTCTGTTGACTCGTATTTCTGTTGTGTTACGTTGTACTTATCAAATCTATGTACGACCGCATCTTAATTCCTTGCAAAATAGAAATAAAACAAATTTATATTTTTTCCACGTTAGATCTTATTAAGATATCAATATTATCTGTATTCATTTTAACAACCGCCATTTTAAACATTAAAAGATATCGAAAGGTGAACTAGAATGAAATCTGAGTTAAAGTCCTCAACATTTCTATAAAATGTTTATTAATTTATTGTGTTTTGTTTAATAGCCGAGATGAAAATATTACTGAGACTAAAAAGCAGTTAAGATTACGCAGGTGCTATCGTAAAACTTGCTGAAAATCTTATCTAAAGTTTATACAAAACTTGGCGTAAATGAGTTTTATTGAATTATGTTATAAAAATTAGAGGCTTATCTCCTTCTAGCCTTACAATGCACAATCCCTAAAGAGTATAAATCTGCGCGGGAACCTTAAAATGCAAAGTAAGGGGGGGGAGTCGGTACGGTACGAGGTGAAGAGTGCTGATAAAAAGTCCATCGATCCAGCCAGGATTTGAACCAGAACTATCTGAAACTCAAATTCAAAGCCTAACGTCTTAGATCGTGTGGAAATCGGCTGTTGAAAAGTAAAACGTGTTATTTTGTATGTGTTGAAGTTGAAGTGGAATGTGCAGATTAATTCTCAATAATAATAATAATCATAAATCTTTATTGCGTTCACAATTTAAGCAAATTGTATACAATCGTCAATATTCATGTATTAAAATGAATTAAACTTTATAAATTAATTTAAATGCAAGTCATTTCAGTCTTTAAAACGTTTTCAGCTATGCCGATTACAATTTAGAACAGAACTAAAGGACTTGACCAATTTATTTCAATTAACTTCACATTTAATCCCAGCGACTCATCATAAACTCTTCAACAGAGTAGAACACCCTCAACACTAATAGGTTTCTCAATTGGACTTTGAATTTATTAGGATCATTTAAATTTTTTATATATCATCAGGGAGCTTATTTATGAACCTTACGCCAACCTCGGATGGTAGACGTTCGAACGTGGCAGTTCTGTGCTGTTGAATACGGAAGTTGTCCTGGCCTCTAGTCCCGTATTGGTGAACGTCCCTGCCTTGGACCAACTCACACTTGAATCTGCAGTACAGAGCAACCTCAAGTATATAGAGACAAGGCAAAGTCAGCAATTCAAGCTCCCTGAAGGAATTTTTATATGAATCTCTGAATTTCAATTTTGAAATTATTGGGACCGCTTTCTTTTGAATTCTAAATACTCTTTCAAATTTGTATTTAGAACAGCTACCTCACAGTCTCAGCCCGTATGTTATATGAGGATATACAAGCCCAAAATAGGCCGTTCTTAGTAAGTCCAAGGAGCAAAACTTGGAAAGATTTCGTAAAGCATACATGCCCGAAGAAACCTTTGAACAGATGATTTCTATGTGATCTTCCCATGTCAGGCCTCGATCAAGGCACATCCCTAGGAACTTGGTAGAACCATTTTCCTCTAGGAGGACATCATCCACCATCACAGCAACTCAATCCTCGGGCTCATATTGCCGAAGGCAAAAATTTAACACATTTGATTTGGAACTGTTCGCTCTCAAGTTTAATGTAGAGAAATACTGAATACATGAGTTCAGTTCCAAAAAGGTATTGATTTCTAATTGGTTCTTTGTTTTAGCTTTGAAACAGAGCGTTGTATCGTCAGAGTATTGAACCATTTTACCTGTTAGGAGCGACGAATTCAACCCGTTGACGTACACAAGAAATAGTACTGGTTCAAGGACAGATCCCTGCAGGACACCATAGGCCATTTTTAAGTTTTCTGACAGGGAATTCGCAATCTGCACACACTAGCTTCTATCTCTGAGATAAGACGAAAGCCATTTGTGCGGCAGACCTCGAACACCACATGTCTTCAACTAGACAACAATGTCTCATGATATACACAGTCGAATGCTTTGGACAGATCAAGGAATATGCCTAGCACATGTTCCCGTCTCTCCAGTCCATTGACAACGGTTTCGATTAAATTTGTGACGGCATCGATAGCGGATTTGTTTTTTCTGAAGCCGAATTGATGAGAACAAAGAACGTAAAAACGTTCAAAGAACCCTTCTAATTTTGACAGAAAAAGCTTTTCAAAAATTTTGCTTATAACTGGAAGGATTGAAATAGGACGATAGTTGCTTGCAAGGCAAGGATCGTCTTTTTTGAAAATTTGCGTGACTTTCGATGTTTTCAGGGTGGAAGGAAAAATGCCTTGAGCGAAAGACATGTTGATCAAATTTTCAGTGGAGTCAAAATGTGCTTAAAGCAGCGTTTGAGCAGCCTCATAGACATGCCGTTAATGTCACATGACAGTTTTGGTTTCTATCTCTGTATCAGACGGGACACCTCCTCCTCACTCACTGGAGACAGTGCTATGGAAGAGACCGGTCCCATCAATAACAACTTGGTTGGAGCATTTGAAAGATGGATCGGATAACGCAACCGACGAAAAAAGCGTTGAATTCACTTGCTACTTTAAATGAATTTGTAATTAATTCATTCTGTATTTTGAGGAAAATATATTCTCTACAAGAGGAAAATGTCTGTCCATCATTGAAACTCTCAGGTGGTAAGTGGAGTTGTGCTGAATGGTTTTATTGCTGTGAAAACTGACAAGTATCAATAACCACTCAATAAGGCTGGCTCTGCTTCAGAAGTACATAGCAACTGTTAATAACATTGTATACTTGTTGTATACGATCGTTTGGCGTGGGATTTAATGGAGTTCTTGGTGAGTTTGAGTCCAAGCTGTTTAAGGAAAGCGTGATTAGAGTTCTACGATTCAGCCACTTGAGATGTGGAATGAAATATCTAAAAGAATTGCAGTCAGTTATCCATTCACCCACCCTACGTGCTGGACTCGGGTACTAGACCCCATAAATAAGATAGACCTCTCCAACCTGAATACTTGTCTGGAACACTTGCCCTGTTTTTGTCTAAGAACTGTCATGATCATGAACTACGGTGCTTTTGAATCCTTGCTGGAGTATAACATAATTAATTGATTGAAAGGTTTGAAGTCTTGATCTTCAGTTTACCTGGAAATAGGTAACGTGGTGAAAGGCGTTCTCGGTTTGTAAACTTCTGACTTAATGCTTTTTGTATCTTTATATGTAAGGAGATAGTTAAATATGAGGCAGTATTACAAAATATCTTAATAAATTATGTATAATAACAAAAAATGTTGATGTGTGTAGTTAAAACCTACATTTACAGTTTTGAACTAATATAATTCTTAGTGGTAAAACTCGTTTAAACATTCTATTTAGGTGGTTTGTTGAGTTAGTTTATGAAATTAAAGAATTAAACTCAAGCTACGATGATATGTAGGGAATGTGATATATGTAGCCTGACACAATAAAATGGGCACGGCAGAGCAATACTTAGTATTTATCCTATCGAGTGGCATTTTCTGTTGTATTCATGTTGGCGAGTCCAATCTCTCTGACTACGCCGTGCGTTATACTTCTACCTTTCATTAGAAAATTCTTCCAGCTTTTCAGAGAGGTTCTGGACTCCGACCAGCTGTCGTGTACATTGATCTTAATAATAGCGTAGATTATCGTAAGTCAACGGCTATAGGCCTGCATAAACAAAAATAAATCGGAGCCAATAAAATGGAAGGTTCAACCACAAGGTAGAGGAAGTTTAGGCAGGTGTTGCGTAGAATCATTCGCTGAAATTTCATGCAACGTTTCAAACTTATTTCTCATTGGTTCTGGAGATATTTTGTGTGCAGACAGACAAACATACAGAAGGAATTTTGCCAACTGTTCCCTCAGTGAAAATAAAATATGCGAAATTTCAAGTATATAGCTCAATTCATTCTCGAGATATCCTATGTAAAGTTAGGTAAATTTCGCTAATGCTTAGCCAAATCCCATGGAAAAATTAGAACCACCTCGGAACTCGATAATGCTATAATAGAATTGAAGCTTCATGTAAAGTTTCATATCTAGAAGCTCAAGTTACCCTCAAGATAGCCTGCTGACAGATAGCCTACCCAGAAGTCGTGCTAGTCCTATGAGTCATAGGATTGGCTAATGCTCAACCAAAATATGGCTTTGCATATCTTCAATTGTAGAGCACACAACTCACTAATATATTCGGCTACATGATTGACTAAATCACAATGGAATCTGCACGAAAATTCTCTACATACAGTATATACTCCTTCTCGTCGTTTCCAGACTCATTCCTGCTGTTCTGCAGTTCTCAGATTGATCTGAATCTTATCTGTTTCTCCTTACCTCGGAATCGTCGAATATTGGTTAACAAACTTAAATCTGACAAAATGACGTCTCATGATGGCCTAATCATGTAGAATTTGACGTGGACTACCATCTCTTCTATTGTCTCGTTAGTAGTATTCGAATGGAATTAGTAATATTCTTATCGTTAGGCCTCGTCGGTTTCTCCTTCATACAGACAAGGACAGATTTAAGGTTTGTCCTTGTTAAGGTTTGGACCTTTGAGGTTGGGCCAAATGGAGGTCTGGGAGCTACTTCTTGGGTTTGAAATAAAAATTACTTATTATAGCTGAAGAACTTATATAATTTGCAATACATATTCTGAAGGGGAATATTAACAATTATGCGTTTTTTCATCTAAACGTATATTAAGTTATATTTCATGTACAATCCGTACTTATCTGACATATTGTCTTCCCAAAAACGTGATGTAATTGCAGCTCCCTTTCTGAAATCTAGGATTGAACAAATCTCTTCCCTTGACTTTCTCAGATTCACTTCCACTCTTCTGGAGCTTTTAATTCTAAGATTTAAGAGAATTTTAGATAAGAAGTTTACTCTATTAAAAGTAGCGTATTTCAGATGATGTTGTTTTTTCTATTGCGATTGCCGAAGTATTATAAATTAAAAATTGGTATTCCACGTGTGTTAAAAAAAAGATGGTAGTGCCGCACAGCCCTCGATTTCCTTTGAGTCCAGTCAGTAGGAGTGGTAATTTAATTATATTAAATTGTCGAGTTAACGTGGCTTTTATGTAAATGTATTTCGACTTCCACAGGATATTGTGTGTTTTTATCACTGACGGTAAACAATCGATTATCGTAGGTGCGTCGTCAAAAGTTAGCAGGGGTATTTTACCTTCTATGTCTTAATTTTTCAAAATCTTAAAAAATATTAGACGGGGAATTAACTCAGCTTGCAATACACGTAATAATTAAATATAATAAATAAATTATCAGTAGGTTGAATTCAGGTATATCAGGTGGAAGAGTAAAGTTGGACTTCTGCCAACTAGAAACTGTAGTGGCACAGAGTCCATGGCGTTATTGTGAATCGATAAATTTAATAATATTGCAGTCAGACTTCCTTATCGCGTTCGACGAACTTAAATGGCTGTCTCTTGGTAGCATAGTTGACTGTATCTGTAGAATGGTCTAAGCTGGCAGAGGGGTAGCGAGTTTCGAAAGAGAAGCGGAGCGATGCTCTCAACTAATAATGCATCTGTATCTGTGCACGGGGAGGGATGGGATGGGAACGACAGTGAAAGGGATGACGGACCGGGACAAAACTGGGTCAGTCGTTGGCTCCCAACCCATCCCCTGTGTTTACCGGATCGCGTAACGAGGCACAAGGTTGTATTGTAAGGGTTGTAATCGATGGCGGCGCGCGTGCGCAGACGTCACACAATCGGTGCTGCCGTCAGCGTAGTATGAGTGCCCATGGAGCCTACCAGCTCGTCGCCTACCCCCGAGTTTACAAGGTTTGTAGCTCCCCTCACTGCACAATATACTTTCAGAGATGTCTAATACACCTATGTAATGTATATTAACAACGGTCGGAGCCCTGCACTACTCTACCCCACTTATCTTGATAACTACCCAACTTAGGTTAGACCGAGCGAGGGAAGTTGTCAACATCAATATGATGCATCCTTTATATTTTATATTTTCCATACACAAACGATTTTAAAAATTTTACTTTCAATAAAGTATTAAACAAGAAACGTGAAGTTTCTTAATAGAATCTCTATAATTATTCAGAAGTAGGGGATGAGACGACGCGGTGCATCGTCAATCAAAGCAACCCCCTCGCTGCTGGGCTAGGCCTACAGACCTACTGAGCCGACCCCATTAGCATAATCTATAATGCACTCAAACTGGGGAAAACAGAGCGTTTGGGCTAAAAAAATAACTTCTGTGGTGTCTATTTTCTGTCCTTATTTAATCTTCAAGTAATATATTGAATGTATTTAACATTTCCTTTGATGTAAAAGTACCTGACCATATTATTGAAGGCTATTGTAATTATTAGTTCAGTTTCAACTTACACGCCTATCATGAATACCAATAATTCTATCAATAAACTTTGATTTTAAATCAATTAATACGGTAGTATAGACGACACTAAACAATAAAATTTATTGCAAAATGTAATTGAATATTTTTTTATATTTGGAATTTATCTCATCCACATCTACTCCATATATTTGCTAAATTGCTATATTTTGCAATGTAGATCTGCAAAAAGTCGATATTAAATTATTTAGTTCAATTTGTTTTTTTTTACATGTTACTTGAAAGTATATTTCTTCATTCAAAACAAGTAGGTACGTAGTTAGTAAAATCCGAATTAATTTAAAGTCAAATGTTAGTAAGCTTCAAACATGTTCATTTAAGCTTACAACGTTTGTACAAACTTATTTAGAATGTACAGTGTATTAATATAGTCAACGATAAGCCTTAGAGTTATCCATTCACCAAATAACATCCACATATTTTGTACCAAGAAACAGAGTTAGTAAATGAATTCGTTGCTCCCACAGATTACCTATGAGTACCCATAGATTTTAGACAAGAAGGCGCGTTTTAAGTTAGAATTTGAATTTGTTTTCAATTTATAATATGGCTAGCCCGCTGCTGAGTTTGGAAAGTGGCAACGACTTGACATTGACCTTTTTCAAATACTGGGTCTTCGTTGAAATTGTCTCTACATCAACATGCACATGTAAGACCCTAATTAAATCAAATGTGAATGTGCCGTAGGCCATATAGACATGAGAATTTGGAAGTAGGGAAATTTAATTCTAGCTCCTAAACTCATAACTACAACTTTACAACCATAATTCATGCTTGAAATGAATAAATGAATTTATTTTTTTTTCCAATCAATATAAACATAATTATAACATTATCATTTTTGGAAACTGACTGACCACTTTTACAAGTAGTGTGGCCAGTTAGTAAATTGAAAAAATAAACAATAAATTCACATTTACGAGAGTCTAGCATCATATATTACTTTGAGCCGCCATTTGGGTATCTATAAAAAACTATTTATGCAATAATACAATTCAGAAAATAAATTACATACAATAAACAAATACACAAAATAAATAAATGATACACCACAATACATACACAAATATAATTAACAATAAATACTAATAAATATCAATAAATTACCAATAAACAATGATAAGAAGCGATATGTAATATATACATAGACCATGAAACTCTTTACACCTTATGACATCACAGTACTCAAATAGCCAATGTCTTGCTGCAAAGTAAGCCAAATAATTACTTGTTGACAAAAGTTTTTTAAATTTGGAATATTTTTAATGTGTAATGGAATATGATTAAAAAACTTTGGTCCTAAATACTGAAAAGAATGGCGAAAAATGGATTTATTTACTTTTGGTAGTCTAAAATTATTTCTATTTACATATCTAGTATAATAATAATGTATATTATCATTGCCTACATTCCCACTTCTAATAAAAAACAATCTTAGGACTTTGTACACAAAAAGATGTTGAATAGGTTTAATATTTATTTCTTTGTAGAGGGGAAAGGAACTTTCCGTTTTTAGTTTTTTTAACATGACACGTAAAAAGTAGTTTAGGGTGGTTCTTAATTTGTCTATCAGATACTTATATGTCCCGCCCTAACATATTATACCATATTGCAATCTAGAGTTTATTAAACCAAAATAGAGGGAACGTAGGAGACCACTATTACAAAAATTTCTTAAAAAGTAAAAAGTTCTAATAGAAGATTTTAATTTTTTATTCAAACTAATAATATGTTGTTCAAAATTAATTTTTTTCATCCAAAATAATCCCCAGATACTTAAAATGGTTTACTCTTTCCAAAGGTAGACAATCACACACTGTTACATTACATGAAACAAAATGGTAGGTGAGAGGAAGTGGTATTTCAAAACCACGAGGATCAAAATTGACAAATTTAGTTTTGTTTACATTTACTTGCATTTTGTTTTGGAGGCACCATTGTCTTAGCAGTAAGAGATCTTGATTTATTAAATCACCAAGTACAATAGAATCCTTATTTGAATAAAACAAAGCTATGTCGTCTGCAAAAGCACTGACTTTTCCATGAAAATTAAGTTCCAATAAATCATTTACGAATATCAGGAAAAGAACTGCAGAGGTCACTGAGCCCTGTGTGACACCAGATTCAACTACTTTAGGAGAGCTGTAATTACCTAAAACTTTTACTTTTTGTTGTCTGCCTACCAAGAAACATCTAAACCAACACAATGCTGTTCCCCTAATACCTATCGCCTCCAGCTTACCTAAGAGAATCTCATGATCAACTAAATCGAACGCTTTTTTAAAATCTATAAAAAGTCCCGATGTTTTACAATTAGAGTTAAGGCTGTTGTAAATATTTTCTGTAACATTTAATAAAGCATCTTCAGTTGATTTACCCTTTACAAATCCAAATTGATTACTACTAAGAAAATTTATTTTGTTTAAATATCTATGCAATCTTATAACCATTAGTTTTTCAAATAATTTAGAAAAAACCGAAAGTAGACTAATTTTACGTATATTGTCAAATTTTGAGGAAGTTTTACTTTTAAGAATTGGACAACATAACTCAATTTTAGGCTTTCTGGAAATATACCCTGACTAAAACTGCTATTTATAATATAAGTCAGTACTGGCGCTACATCATCAACAATAAATTTCAATAGTTTCGCAGAAATATTATCATATCCAGTAGATTTTTTATTTTTTAGACTTCTAACGACAGACTTTATCTCGTCCTCTGTAGTTGGCGCAATAAAAAAGGATTGTTGGGAAGTGCGTATCGGAAGTAGGTTGGCAGTCGGAACTGTACTAGGACGGTCAGACTGTACTGAGATAAGGTAGTCATTTACCTCCTCCGCGATAACGCTAGGATCTGTTACAATAGTACCGTCCGCCAATTCAATATTGTCAATACTTTTGTCCGAGACTTGACCTGTTAAACTATTTATTATTTTCCACTGCCGAGATACGTCTTTGTTACAGTCTAATGTTAATTTAGAATAATATTGGTTTTTTACTAAAGCAATTTTGAGATTTAAATCGGTACAAAACCTAATGAAATAATTTTTAAATGCTGTGTCATACAATCTTCTTTTACTAATCTTGTAAAGCCTCTTACGCCTATTAATACCATTCAAAATATCAAAGGTCATCCATGGACTTAATGATTTGGATTTTTGTAATTTATTACCCCTGCTTATCCTTTTACAACTTAAAGCTACAATTGTACACAGAATATCATTAAATTTACAATAACAACTATTTACATCATTATCACTGTAGACTATATCCCAATTAACGACTCTCAGCTTCTCCTTAACTAAATTATAATCGACTTGAACATTGTCATTATTCGACTTGTTAATAACAGTATTTACATTAGGTGATTGGTTGTACACATTGTTGTAAACAAGTCCCAAAATACAATGGTCCGTAATACCATGGTCAAAAACTGCACTTTTAAAGGAATTTATGTTTTTACTTCTAACAAAAATATGATCTATACAAGTCTCAGATGTAACAGTAATTCTATTAGGTGTGTTTATTAATGATATGAAACCATGATTATTAAGTAAGTTCGTATATTCATTCACAATTGGTTTATTATCAAGAATATTCACATTTATGTCGCCAACATAAACCACATTACTATGAATATTCCTAATTATTTCAGTTAACTCGCTAATAAACAAATTTTCAGAAGTGCATTGGAGCCTATGCAAACAAAACAATTTAAAATAGCGTTTATTGATAGTAATATTCAACAATAAGGCATCGGCTGAAGTCATATCTATTTCTAATCTACTACAATCTATACTATTGTTTACATAACAGATAACACCACCTGATCTGTATGTATCATTGCACTGAGCAAACAACTTATATCCTGGTATGTTATATAAATTAATTTCGTCAGAACCTATCCATATTTCGCTAATTATTATAAAATGTATTTCCCCACTTATGTTATTCATTTCCGCGATAAATCTATCAAAATTTTTCCGCATACTTCTAATATTGGTGTGAATGAAATTCAGATTATTAGTGTTATTTTGGGGATCGAAAAAAACATTAATATCTAAGTTTACACTATTTGACATAGCCTATTGGAAGTTAAGGAAATTCTGGTGATTGACAAATTTAAAGTAAACACAAAGACATATCTGTTGAAATTTGGTTTTAAGACTAGCACGTTAACAAAAAAACTACTGGAGCTTGTTTAGATCATCATAACTGTCAACTTTTTTATACTTCTCCCCCTGGCACTTCCGCACAAAGAATTTGCCGTCCCTACACCATGCATACGTATATCCTATTTCTTTACACCTGGCTTTTAAGTTTGACAGGAATACCTTATTGTCCGGAGATAGATGCTCGTTTACGTACATACTGTCTTTTGGGAAGGACGCGTTGACATCTTGACCTGTCGGAAATAACGGAAATAACTCTGAGTAGTTTTTAGACTTCTTACGATCTTTACTTTGTTAAGCTTCCCACATCTTTTTCCACTGAAAAATGTAGACGAATCAGCAAAAATATAAAATTTCTAGAACTGTACAAGAATAAAACTTTACTAGCGCACTCAATACAATGCGATGTAGATAACATCTCAACGGTAGATAAATACGAGTATTTATTTCATTCAAGCGCTCTATCAAGTTACATTACTAGACATTTTGTGAATGCAACCTTTACTAATGGTATTTCATCAATCAGTACGGAAGGCTGAAATTCGCAAATCTTCTGTTTCGAATTGAAATTGATGGAGTTGGCTTTGTTATTGTTAAGGCACATTTTCCCAAAATAGCTGAGTAATATTTATTGAGGCTTGGATTGGAAAGGTTTAGATTTAAGCTCGTTTCCTAGTTTGACTTTTACATAGTTTCGTGAACAGGATGTCCTTTTTAAATAGTTACTTCACATATACACAAAACATAATTGGACCGAGAATAACATCCCTGTTGAATTAATTCGAGTTTTGGACAGACATTCAATGTAGATGTACTGGCAGTCAAGATGTGGCTTAATCTACTTATGTGGCAATCCACATCTTTTACACCGTACATTTTATAGTGAACTCAATCGAACGCCTAGGGGAGATATATAGACACAACTAAAGCAAACTCTCGTCTCTTTCAACCACCTACCGCCGTGTTTTCTAGCTTGGTTATTGCAGAAATGGTAAAAATACACTTCCAATAAGATTTCTGTTCATAGAGAACAAGACTATTCGAAATTATAATTAGAGAACACAGTATATTGTTGTGTTCACTGTGTTTAAATAAGATTTACATCTGTATTATGGAAAAAAATAGTAGGAATACGCCAGACCACGTATCAAGTAACAGGCTTCGCTAATGATATAAGAGATATAATGTATCCTTAACGACATCCTGGCTAGATGGGGAACATCCCGTGGAGGGCATGCACAATCATCGAACGCGATCTTGTCTGTGCATAAATGAAGATTTATTCAAAATGTCAAAATTGTAGCTAATCGTTCTCGAGACATCCTGCGAATACCTATACAATCGAGAAACTGGAAACACTTCATTCCTATCTGTATCTTACTGTCTGTACGCGCGCAAGCTGACCTATACAATCGAGAAACTGGAAACACTTCATTCCTATCTGTATCTTACTGTCAGTACGCGCGCAAGCCGACCTATACACTCGAGAAACTGGAAACACTTCATTCCTATCTGTATCTTACTGTCTGTACGCGCGCAAGCCGACCTATACACTCGAGAAACTGGAAACACTTCATTCCTATCTGTATCTTACTGTCTGTACGCGCGCAAGCTGATCTACACACTCGAGAAACTGGAAACACTTCATTCCTATCTGTATCTTACTGTCTGTACGCGCGCAAGCTGACCTATACACTCGAGAAACTGGAAACACTTCATTCCTATCTGTAAGAAACTGGAAACACTGTCAATTCCTATCAGTATCTTACATCTGTACGCGCGCAAGCTGACCTATACACTGAAGAAACTGGAAACACTTCATTCCTATCTGTATCTTACTATGCCAGTACGCGCGCAAGCTGATCTATACACTCAAGAAACTGGAAACACTTCATTCCTATCTGTATCTTACCGTCTGTGCGCTCAAGCTGACCTATACACACGAGAAACTGGAAACACTTCATTCCTATCTGTATCTTACCGTCTGTGCGCTCAAGCTGACCTATACACACGAGAAACTGGAAACACTTCATTCCTATCTGTATCTTACCGTCTGTACGCGCTCAAGCTGACCTATACACACGAGAAACTGGAAACACTTCATTCCTATCTGTATCTTACTGTCTGTACGCGCTCAAGCTGACCTATACACTCGAGAAACTGGAAACACTTCATTCCTATCTGTATCTTACTGTCTGTACGCGCTCAAGCTGACCTATACACACGAGAAACTGGAAACACTTCATTCCTATCTGTATCTTACTGTCTATACGCGCTCAAGCTGACCTATACACTCGAGAAACTGGAAACACTTCATTCCTATCTGTATCATACTGTCTGTACGCGCTCAAGCTGACCTATACACTCGAGAAACTGGAAACACTTCATTCCTATCTGTATCTTACTGTCTATATGACCTATACACTCGAGTAACTGGAAACACTTCATTCCTATCTGTATCTTACCGTCTGTACGCGCGCAAGCTGACCTATACACTCAAGAAGGTAACACTTCATTCCTATCTGTATCTTACTGTCTGCTTGCGCGCAAGCTGACCTATACACTCGAGAAACTGGAAACACTTCATTCCTATCTGTATCTTACTGTCTGTACGCGCTCAAGCTGACTTATACACTCAAGAAACTGGAAACACTTCATTCCTATCTGTATCTTACCGTATGTACGCGCGCAAGCTGACCTATACACTCGAGAAACTGGAAACAATTCATTTCTATATCTATCTTTCTGTCTGTTCGCTCGCAAGCTGACCTATACACTCGACGTAACTCATAGCTGTAGGTTTGTATGAAATTTAATGATTTTTATCAATGCGACTGCGAGGAAGCAATGCTAGCAGACTCGTCGAGGGTAGGAACAACTCTGTTTAGTGGTGATACCGGGTTCCTGCGAAGTTTGTGAACCAAAACAGTGAATCGAAAGAGGAGAATGCGACTTAAAGGATAAACAAATTAATAATTTGAGGGACAAAAGGGAATTAGTATTAGATGCAAGATTTTACTTAAGACTAACGACATTTGTGATACCTAAGTAAAATCAAGGAAGTCCTACATCAAGTGGATTTACAAGTAGGTCAAGTATTTTTTCTTAGACAAAGTTTAAACTTCCTAGATTGCTCACTCATATAATTACTGTAAACGATTTGCCTGTTTAAGGAAAGGACTCATTAAATTAATTACATTGGGAAAAGAAAATAAGTAGTAAACACGCGTTTGTTTCAGTGTGAAGCAGGAGCCCAACAACTCTGAGCCACCCAGCCCCACCGAGTCGGCCACCAGCCCTGACAGTGCTCCCCGCAACCACGGTAAGTCAACCATTTCTTTAATCATCTTTTAGCTGCGTTGTTATATCGTTAGCGAAAAAAGTATAAGGTGTAAGAAAAAATATACAGGATGAAAAAACTCTCTGCAAACACTTTATATTAGGATATTGTTCCATGGACTAAGATGAGCTAAAACTTAATTGCAACTAATGATCTGCCTGTTCGTTTACCGTCTCCCTGTATGTATATGTTTTATTAGTTTTTAATTTTGTATTTCTACAGTTATTTTTATTTTAGTACTGTTATTTTATTGCGATCCCAAATAAGGAGAAAAATTAATATTATATTATCATATCACGTTTCAAGATGGCGGACTGTTAAAGTTTTGTAAATAATAATAACCGTAAATACTAATATAATTATAGTTAATTTAAAAAAATGACAGTTGCTCAATCTAATTACAAACTCTTTGATATCTAAAAAAATTAAAAATCGCCCAAGAAGTAATGTAGATGTAAGTTTTTACTTGTTATGATGCGTGGCGGAAGTTGTCAATGTTTACACGTTTACAGCGTCATTAACCATGCATTAAAGCTGTTAAAAGCTTGTATATACATTATTTACTGACCGATTGTTATGGTCAAAATGTTTGTAATTATATTTAGACAATTTTATAATTGTTTAAAAATTGTCATAATCTTTATAGTTTTTACGGTATTAATATTGAAACATTTAATCTTGAAACGTAGTATGATAAATATAATATTATTAATTCTCATGATATCAGACTGGAAGAAAAATAATTATCTCAAATTTAATTTTTATATTCTTACTAGTGCCTCATATAAAAACTAAAAACACACATACAGAGAGACGGTAAGCGAAAAGACATAGACCATTGGTTCTGTTTAGTTTTACATCCTCTTGGTCCATGGAACAATATCCTAAAGTTTTGTAAAGAGCTTTGTTGCACCCCGTGTAAATAGAAGATGCAGGAATAATGAGATGGCCGTTGGGCTGGTACTCACAGAGTAGATCTTATATTCACCTAACTCTTATCTGGGAGTGAGGTATTTACATGTCCTAGCCCAGTGCAGCCACTGTAGACCTGGTGGTTATATTATTCCAACCAGATCTAAAGACACCATAAAAGATCTATGACTAACTAAAAGAATCGTGATTCCCAATAAGCAAAGCCCCAACTCACCAAGACCTCAGTACTTTTAAGAAAAACACCAGTACAGAGGTTATCCTCAAACGAATTGTTGACTGGACAATCACGACACAGCTCCGCCCTCTCAACTTTACCTGTATAAGCGAAAATGTTTTACCGCTACTTCGGATTAACTTCCGATGACTGAAAAATGCTTTCCATAATGAGACCAAAATATTTCAATGTTTCGACTTACTTTAAACCGGAAAACTCAAACATTGTTGGATATTGTTGGAAAAAACTATAAATAATATGGTATGGGCATCCTCATGGCATGCCATTTGATTCATCTATAAAATAATGCGTATGACGTACATAATCAACTCTGTACTACTACTCTACTCAAATATGCAAAGGCGTGCCACCGAGTTGCGTATACAGTAGTACGAGTATGATACAAGCTACCAATACTTGTTCTGAAACGTTACAGTCAGCCATGTCGAGCTTCTTAATATCCAGGATTAGTTTTTAGTACTCACGTTGACTATGTTTCATTAATTATCAGTACCGTCGCAATTACCTTATGTACTGTCCTGTATTGCCCATTCTGGGATACTGAGCTGAGCAACATGAGTTTTATGACTTGAAAATGTAATTGTTGAGCTGTAGCATTCGCTAACCTCACATTGTCTGCATGTATTTAATAAATTTCCAAAATGTATTGTTGGAAACTTTGATGAAACATTATTTTTGTTCGGTTATTTTCTGAAAAGATTTCCGAGAGGATTGAAGAGACGAATGGTCCCTACAGAACGGTGAGTGGGAGGCAGATAATCTCTTCAACTCGCGGCTCCTGAACAGTTCATTTACCTTCAGACTGGGGGAAGTGAAGCGCTACATAATTTGGGTAGTGATCGTCGCATGGGTGTCAGTATATGATTGAAAATATGGCACAAATATGAATTATATAATTTTGCATTTTTGTTAATTTTTCGTGTAGCCCGACGTTAAAACTCTTGTCTAAACAAATATTTTATCTAGAATAAATCCTTCTCTGTATAATAATCCTTTGTCATGAACTTATTTACCAATGGAGAATAAAAGTTCTTATAAATTAACGTTTTTAAAGTCACATACAAAATTAATCAAATGGAAAGGTATACAACATTTTTATATACAGTATAATCCATTAAAAATGCCGATTTCTTTTTGAACAATCTTGTATATATATATATATATATATATATATATATATATATATATATAACTTGTTTTTTTGCTTATCGTTTACAAACCTTTCATAAATCCTAGTCAGTATCCAAGTCATTCTGGGTTTAAACAAAATTTATATTTAATTTTTGGAGGTATGACATATTTAAATGCTAATAATAAGTATTCCTATAAAATTTAATAACATAAAAGCATAAGAATATATTTGTTGGATGGATGGTTTGTAACCATATCGTCTCGTAAAATGTACACGTGCTAAAAGCAATGTTTTATTCTTTAGTTACCTACCAAATCATACTTTCACATTTTCATAATTAAATTATATACGGTACATAGTATTGTAATTTTTAAGATTACTGTACTGACATAATTTTTTAAGTAATACGTCCAGATCACAACTATATACTCTATTTTGTCGAAACTACTGTATCTTTAATTTAGTTTATTTTAGACTCTTAATTCCAACATATAGATTTACTAATGATTATTAAACATGTAAGTAGGTCCTTGCATTTAGGAATAATTTTAATTTAAAACTGCATTATTTATTCTATTAACGGAAGTAGTAATTAAATGGGGTTAACAACAACATGAGTTTGTGAAAAGGAAAATCCAAGTTGTCAGAAATGAGAATTGGCAACACTGCAGAGCCGAGCTACTGAAGCCACTGCAGTTAACGGGACAGTGTGCGGGCATTCCACCAATTGGCAGTAACATCAGTGAACGCGGCATAAATAGAAACGAACTTCTGTATGAATCACTCATAGTTTTAGTATTATCCTGAACTCGTCTGCAAGCATGAATATTTAATAATTAGTGTAGTTTTGATACTTGCGACAAAGCAACAACTTAATTAGACATTTCTGCGGCTTTTATGACTGTGATTACACATTCAAGAATTATCATCCAAAATACCTCTTTACAAGGCTGTCGTAATAGTCTTGATGCAAAGTCTCAAATTTCATATATAGGCTATATATATATATATATATATATATATATATATATATATATATATATATATATATATATATATATATATATATAGCCTAATGTCTACCCAAATAGCTAGACTGTATGTTTTCTGTAAAGCTTGCTGTTACAAAAACTTGTAACAAATCAAATTTCTTTCCACAAAATGTATAATTGAATACGGAAAGTAAATAACTTGCATTAAAAAAAAGGAAAAGAATGAAACATTTGGATATAAAATGATGGTATAATAACTCTGAATACACATAACACAGCTATCTTGGGAAGGGTTGATTCAATACCGAATGTTGTCTGAATCAACCCTACCTACTCTGCATTATCTGTAGAAGACTCGGTTGCTCCACTGTGCCTTGGGATCGCCATCGTAGTGCACTTAATTGTGCACCTGATGAGAGAATGAGAATACCTCTTCACTTAGATTGCACTACTTTTTGTAGTCTGAATGCTCTGATGTCGAAACGAAGCAGAGGGTTTTGTTTTGAGCTTCTTCGTTCTTTGTCGCCGATTATTTTTGGATCTCTTCGGACGAACATGACCAGATTTTAGGAGTCAAATCAGCAACAGCATCAGATTTCAGATGCTGAACGTAAAAAGAAGGTGAACTGGAGCTAAACTCAATACTCGGAATTCTGAATAGTTACAACGAAAGAGCTTAATGAATTAAATAAAATAAAACACCTTTCGTCACAAAACCAATAAATCCATACATCGAAATTAAGGCAGTTTAAATATAAAAAAACAGCATTTATCTTTAGATTTAATATGCTACTTCAATACTGTAGAATGAAGGAACATCAAAGGGTAAAGAGCGTTCATGGACCTTAATGGATTTTGCGAAGACTCAAGTTGAAGATTTGTATATGTATTATTTTTGTGGATTAATTAAAAAAAGAACTTTAATTGTAAAAAGTTACGCTGAACTTTGAGTAATTAATGCTTAGTGTGGTTTAAGAATCCTAATATTAAAGAGAACATGTACTAACCATTTAAAAGTTATGAGTGAACAAAATCCATGTGGATTCTTCTATCCTTGGTTTGGAGAGGAGACACGGACAATCCTGTCAGTCCATGTCCTTATGTAGTCAACAGAGATGTGACTTGGCATCCACACTACTGATAAGATTCAACAATTCCTTGACTTTTTTCTTAAAAGCTCCAAGGGACGGACAATAAAACAGCTTAAACTTTCAAAAACTAATAGAATACTTACGATATTATACGAATAAGTAATAAATAAAAACTGTTGTTTGTAGCAAATGATTTGGGTTAGTGAATAATGTTAATTCGGACTATATTTGCATACTCGTATACCGGGTGTCTCACGAAGAGGTTAAAACGTTTGATTTTATATTACTTGCCCATTTATGCACCGAACATTTTCAAACTCTACACAATTCATTAAATAGGTTTTAAAAATATTCTGTGAAAATGTAAGCTCTCTAACAATTGTTGAAAAAGAATAGTGGCATTTTGAAAACTATACATTAAAAACAGGAAAAAAACAGTGTTTTTGGTTTTGTAAAAATATTTATTGTCATATTATAGAAATAAAGGATTTCAATCAGAAAATTAGAACATAGCCTATTAAACAAACCTACAATTACAGTCCATAATTGTTCGAACTGTAATCCATCCACAGCGACACACTGATAAAAGCGCTTAATAAATAAATCGTAAACTTTTTCAAAGAAATTCTGCGGTATAGGGAGAAGTTTCTCTTCAATTGATGAATGTTTTAATTCCTCATCATTACTGAAGCTACGAGTATAAACTTGTTCCTTTAAGTAACCTCATAGAAAGAAATCACACACAGTTAAATCTAGGAATCGGAGTGGCCAATCTAAAAAAAATCTAATGGCAATGAAGGTTGTCATTTAGTAATCGCTTGACAGGATTTGCGAAATGAGGAGGAGCACCATCTTATTGGAAGATTGCTTGATCCATTTCTGGAACAGTAAAATGAGGAAAGACTTGTTAATTTAAAACGTGTTCGTATCTATTCCCAGTTATTGTACTGCCTCGAATGCCGTAAGATATCACCCCATTACAACTGACAGCTGCCCAAACAGTAATTCCTTTTGATTTTATTAGAGTCTTTTCAAGAATGTGTAGATTACCGGTGTTGTAATAATTACAATTATGCCTATTTACAGCACCATTGCGGTAGACAGTGGACTCGTCTGAAAAAACAATTTGAGTATGCCAACTAGGATCTATCTCATGAAACTCAATGATACGAGAACAAAATTCCACTCTCCTGTCCGGATAATCTTCAAGAAGATTATGGACTAGGTGACTTTTGTACAATTTAATTTTGTTTCTCTTAATTATTCTCTCTGTACTGAAGGCTTTGGAACACCAGTTTCAATTTCAACTTTCCTTAGTAATTTCGGTTTACCTTGGAGAGCGGAGCATTGATGCGCACAGTAGTACTTCTCTTTCCTCATTTGATCCTTTAGAGTACTTTTTTACGACACTTCCAGTTTCTAACAAAAAATAGTTCCACGTAGTTATTGTTGGACTGCTAGGCGGTTCAACTCCTGGGTTGGCAACCTGAAATTGTCTAATTGCTTCCGCAATATTACCATAAGTAATAGCCTACGCACAACACTTCACTTTTTGTTCAACATTAAGAGCCATTTTTCGAACTTCAATATCAGTAAAACTGTAATGGAGGATGTTAGGTTATGTTTTTATACCACAAGCAATATTCTTCATTCAAACAGCTGTTTTCAATAACGAGCGTTATTAAACACCTGTTCTTTCAAACTGCAATACAGTAATCAAATCAGGTAATTCAAGAAATGAATTCTTATAGGAAGCAAAATGGTAAAATTGTCAATGTGCGATTATAGAACAATAATTGAGATAAATGTTTGTTAGTATGAAATAAATAAGACTATAAAAAACTCTGGGCATAATTTAATTTAGTTGAAAAAATAAACTAAAGGGATTCCTTATACGCTTCGCAAAGCCAGCTTTCAGTATATATTCCTGAACTAATGGTAAAGCAATATAGATATGAAAGCAAACCACCCCCAACCCCCAAGTTAGAATGCCATAAGAATAATAAGTGGTTTTAATTTCTTCAAAACTCAGAATACCATTTAACTGCTTGAAATAAAATATATATTTTCTTGCCTTAGTACAAAAATAATGTGATCAATCCATTTAATTCAGGTATTAAACAAATCACCCAAATGTTTGTAATAGTACACTTTTTCAATTTTATTACAGGCATAGGCATTGTTTCAGTGACACTTTGTGATTATAATTAAATTGTGTAAGATGTAATCTAAAATGGACGTAAGAGAACAGGCATAAACTTAGTTCTTGAAACGTTAAGTAAAATGTTAATGGTAAAACATTCTAGTCCATCCATTGTTTTAATTTTTCTGAGGTAAATTAAAGATTTATTTTGAACGTCCTGCTAAGATTTATCTTTGATAATAATTAGAGCTGCATCAGATGGTTTAGATGGTTCTCGTACCCAGTTCCAGAAAACATACAGCTTTGCGTTTGGAACAATATGGTTTGGAGCAAAGATTTAAACTTATGGCAAATCAAATTGCCACGATATTAACCGTCTCCTATTTAATCGAGTTAGTAACGAGGGCTTTCAGTGATTATTACGTTGACAGTTAATTATCGTAACAATATACTGGGATGAAACGTTTTAGAAATGTATAAATAAAGATTTCTGTATAGTGCCACAATTGAATTGACAATTAAAGACGTTTTTAGCTGTTTTAATTTTACACATTTTTTTCATGGCTTTCAAAGTTCTCTTGCATTCTGCAAAAGAAACAAAACTACTGAAGTTGACATTTACGTGCCTGTGTCTGCGGATGTCATAGACGCAAACTCAACATTGGCAGCACAGTGTGTCAACTGATTGTACGAGGAGTGACAATGATGACAGCTGGGACATTCATGAACAATATTCCTGATTTATTAGGTTAGAGTCCTTTTGAAACAAAACATTTCTTGGTGAAGGAGGTCACATTTCACCAGCCTGGTTCCCGTTGTCGATATGACTATCATACAGACCATTTCCCCCAAGTAGGGTGTGACTCCATATTGGAGTATTTCAACCATCTGATGCTTGGGCCTCTCGTCTCTAAATATGCCCCTCTGTCATTGTGCAACAGCAGGCTTGAGAACACGATTGATTCTGCTGGAAGGAACTGTTCGCCCAACAGATAAGTATGACCGACGGATGCCACGCCGCTACAGCACTGGATATTGGAGACTACCGGAGGCTCGAATCCCGGAATATCAGTAACAAGTACTTATGGAATTATAGAAGATTCGTTTTCCATATAATAGTAAAATTTACTAGTGTCAGGTATAAAAAGTGGAAATTGTGAGGCATCAGGCGTTTAACGGTCAAAGAGAAACATCTACTGCCCAAATTGTGATTCGACCAAGCGTAACAGTGTAATAAATAATAAAAATGTCACCTAAAATTCTAAAACAATCTCTGGTACAACATGTATAATGCGAAATACATTTTATTGTAAGAGAAAAAATGAGACTGTTAACTCAAAATTAAGAGTTTAATTTAGCTGAGTAGAAGTGTGTATAATATAATATAACAAAAGTCCTTTGAAAGTAGGAAAAAATGCTATGGTTATGCTTGAAGTTGTGAATAAGTTGAGCTTAATGTTATTGAATGTTAAAGAGCAGTACTATAAATTTTATTACTATCCAGGTTGTTATTGTTATTCAGCTGTTCATGAGTGAATAAATAATCCTTGAATATATTTATTCAAAATGCGAAAAGTGCTTAAAAATTCATCTGAAAAATATTCAAAAGTTCGTAAGAGAATTTATGGATGTTAAAACGTTATAATTTGTGTTATTATTGTTCTATTAAACATAGCCATTTAGCCATAAAAAAAACTTAACAAAAGGAGCCTATGAGCCCAAGATCTCAAAAGTGAATCTTTAGATACAAATTCTAAACGAGGTTTCGTCATATCAGTTAGACAAAATCCGTTTTAAGAATTCATTATATAATTTTAAAAAATTCAAACGTTTTTTAATAAGTCTGTAACTTAAGTTCCCCCCCCCCCAGAATATGGCGTATAAGAAACTTATTTACTTAATCGTAAGCGCCTAAGAATACTTAGACAGCGCAAAAGTATACAGCATTCAATTAATTAACCAAAATGTTACGTTTTCCTATTTTCCGTTGAATGTCCAGAAGCTAATATGCAAGCACTCCCAATAATAAGAAAACTTTTACCTCATCACCGAGAAACTTCTCACCTCCTCAAGACTAGGAATTAAAAAAAAAAACGTATAAAAATTCTGTATTTTGAATTAAAATGAATCAACTCAGGAGATTTTAGCGTAACGTCGTGTTATTCAGATCTCCCATACTCCTTGAATTTTAAAATACCTACATTTTTAAACATTCAGAAATTATCCGAAAAGAAGTTTACAAGCCGCGCGTGCAGTGGAAGCACGGCGCGCAGCAGAGCTCACGTTGTGAAGTGAATGAACCCACAAACCGGTCCGTCTCACACGTGGACCGGTCTGCCCCGCCCACCGACAGAGCGAGCTGACCACCAGTTCCCACAGGGCACAGGTAGGCTGGATAACCACATACACACATCCATTAAGCACCTCTCGGTGGGTAAAGTCTAGTCGGCGGCGTCTCTGACCGTAGACATTCAAGACAGCGAATAGGGCGAGTTGTTAGAGATTACACTTAGCCTATGATCGGAACGTTTGAGCTGTTTTACCCTAAATGAGATCTAGGAGAAGTAGCTAACTTTGATCAAGGCAGTGTGTAGGCGACTGCGCGCAAACAGTAGATTGACGGCGTCTAATGCCACAACATAGTCTAACGACAATCATAAGTATAAGTACCGTTACTATATAATTATCAGTGAAATAGTAGGAAAAAACAAATATTTTTCAGGAAAGATACTAATTTTCGTGGGTTTTATAGATTTGCTTTCAAGCCACAGCCTATAGTATCGGCAAGAGTTTATATTTATCATAAATGGATGGTTTTTTTTTCGATTCAAATTAGTATTAGTATAGTATTACTATTAGTACTGTATAGCATCCACGACCCGTACCCAAGAAAAGTGGAGTACTGTATTTTGCAGAGTTCGGTAATATGATAACCTGTTTCAATGATATTTTACATTGATATTTTTAACTGAAAATTTAAAAGTTATTACATATCTTTTGTTAAGTTTCTTTTTAACACGAACGGAAATTCTATATTATTATCCAAGGGCCATAAGAGAAACCTTTAATATAATCACTAAACAAGATAGTTAGCGTTAAACTATTATAAACCTACTAGCAGTATGTGACAAAAAGCCATGTTATACGCTCTTTGTTCATTTAGCTGTTTTTCCTTTTTTTCTAAATAACTCATGATACATCAATATACAGCAAAATAGTGAACATCATCCGTTCACTGAAGATAGTTATCTGCAGTGAGATCAACATTTTCATATGTATATATATATATATATATATATATATATATATATATATATATATATATATATATATAGATCTACACATCATGCGATATTTATGATAATTGATAGCCAGTTATAGCAGGTTAACAGTCGATATGGTTTCCCGCCCGTCTATCTATGCCATCATAATCGATGGTATTTGAACTAGGGTTTAGGCATGGAATAGGGTCAAATTCTACCTGGTCTTGAAAACTCATAATGTAAACATCCTACTTATTATTTGGCTTGCTAAGTTCCTGGAACGAAAACAGGTTAGTACCTACGAGGACGGATGAATAATTTTCTTCCTGTCTGGTTTGTAGTTTGGTTACTGAAAGAACTGTAAGTTCGGTAAGTTCCTTGTACAGGGTAGCGCTCACAAGTGCGTGCAGGATAAGACTAAAACGATACGGTCACTTATCTTAAAAAGGAAACGAAAATGGAATCTCTAAAAAATATTTTGATATATAATTTCAAAATTAAAAAAAAACATTAAACTGTAAAAGTAATACAAATAAAATAAAATAAACAAAAAACAATAATTTGCTTTGCAAACCTTAGACTTTACTATAGAACACTTTAATTATAGTGTTTTGATTTTGAATACTCAAGAACAATGTTGCACCGAAGTGCTTAACTTGTACTATTAGAATGAAGTTAGTCATCACCATTGTGTACGCAGAGTTTGCCTCAATCACGAAGTTGCTAATTTGAACTGCACGTTCCTGTAGATGGGTGGGACGCTCCGAGCGCTAATTACAGGAAGTTGCAGAGCCTCAATTAATTCCTGGGACGATTTTATGTCTTTCAAATAATTAGAGGCAGAGATTTTTGTCCTTAATGCATAGTTTTTGTTACTACATAACTGTATTGGTGCGACTACTACCACTTACTTAACAGCATTTTAATGAAAATCTTAAAGGATCAAAAAAGTGGTTGAATGACATACTGTGGACTGTGACCTCCAAGAGATTCTGTTTACATTTTGCATGTTAAGCTGTCAATTGCTTGGATGCAGTAAAGTTATGTTCACATTGCTGGGTAGCTTTGGAGCTATCTGTAGTTAACAACATTTACTTTTCCCATTAGTGTCTTTCAAATTCTCCTTGGCTGGTTTGGCATATTTTGTATGGTTTTCTTTTTTCTTGGACGAGTGGAGATTAGTTGGATCAGGATTTTTATGGAAGGTTGGCTCTCTAGAACCTGGCAGAATTGCTTGTGATTTGGGAGGCATCATGCTCATGAAAACCCTTACTCAGCAGAGCAATCCATTAGGTAGTCTGTGGAGAGTGTCATGGCACTAAAAAGATCTTCTGGTTGTTGGTGGGAAAGTCATTCCGCAAGCATGGCTGGTGATGCGGGTACCGTCCGCTGATGGTGTAACCTCATCAATCCTACATTACCTATCATATCATCTTCCATCTTCCTCAAACAGTAACATCGGCCATTGATTGGTTTCTGAGTGGTGATTCAATATCCGATCCGGCTATAGAAACTCCAACAGTGAAGACATGCTATTAATTCTGGCCTATTAATTCTGTACAATATAACATCTAATCTCATTGAAATGGGAACAAATAAACAATACGTTCTTCTGACCATACATTCTTTGTTAAGAGCTGTTAATATGTTTAACATATTTACATTACTAATTAATGAGTTCGGTTTAATCAAGTGTAAGTTTTCAATGTGCATAGCCGTATACATTATTAACAACGTAACAACTAAAATGAAACAAATCAATATTTTGGCTGGTTCGATAATGTTCAAATGTTATATTTCACAATAATCTCTTCTATCACGAACCAGTAATATACATTTAATTTCGCATTTTCATACCTAGTTATAGTCTACTTAATTCACACTTGGTTTAATATTAAGGTTTACTTTAAAACATATATTTCGTCCCATTACGTTATATATATATATATATACAGTTAAAATGTATCTATTCATCTTCATGAGACAAAAATACGGATTGATTAAAACTATCCAAAATCTAGTTATTTAATTCGAGAACCCCAAAACTAATTATATTTCCAAAAATAACAAACCAAACTTCAATTTTCAGGGTTTGATTGATTCTATTGTACACTTATAGGAAGAACAAACTAAAAATATACAGTAAAAACATATATTTCATAATAAGAGTTTGTGTAACTTCCAGGTGGTCTAAAATATCTGAGACACCCGAAATAGTGATTTCTATGTTTAGTTTAAATTGCACGACAAATTAACGTGCATGAACTGTAGAGGTTCTTACCACTTCAACCGAGGGTACCTTCATTTTATAATGTTCAAAGGTGTATTGAGTTAATGTTAAGTAACTGGCTCATTATCCCGTGTATACGTCAGATATAGCTGTCTCGGATTTATTTTTGAAACTTCAAAATCTACCACCAGAACTGAAATTTGAGTGCAACAGAAGAGTTAGATAGGAAGTAAACATCGTTATTAAATCCCTTTCTCTGCGAAGAATTAAGAAGCCGTAGAAATGTTAGTGCAAGTGTGTTTTACCTTCGAGGGGACTGTGATGAAAAGTAGGTTACATAATTGAAATTATACTCTTTAACAGACCTATTATATATATCCAATATCCAATAATCCAAGCAATTTATCAAACAATTTCATACATTTAAGTGCACAAATCGACCCACTAATTATTCATAGAGAGCAAGCTCAGAGTTGGTTATCTTATAACCCTATATATAGTGTTGAGTATTGAGATTTCTACGATATTAAAAGATTTGTTTTAAACTTTTATGAAAAATATAAACGAAATCAATAATCCGTAACAAATTCATTGCAATGATAATAATAACAGATTTAACGGAGTATCAAAGGAACATACAGAACGCAGCGAAAACATTGTATCTAATCCACAAATCCACAATGTCTACCAATGCATCACAAATCTAACAACGTAACTTCATTACATATTACTATGTCAAGTGATAAATTGATTGTGCTTAGTTTGTTTACAAATGTGTCTATTCTGAGATTTTAGTGGTTGCCGTTATTGGTCTTGTTGCTATAAGACCAATGTAAAACTGCCAAAACTAAATTTTGTTTTCACCTTTAATTTACTGTAGTCATTTTGACGCCAAAACCATTAAAGTTCTTTTTGGATCAAGAGGAACCAAGTTAAAAGTCGGAAGGAATGAAGGTTTTGTTTCTCTATTATATGTTTAATAGTCATTGTATTTATGTATATTTGTTTTTAATTTTTGTTGTTAAGAACTTATTTGTATACTTACATTTTTAATGTGTTAATGTATATAATAACTTTAATTGGTATTTGAAATATAATTACGGATATGAGAAAGAGAAGCATCGGATGGTCTGCTACTGTCTTAAAATAGACTGTGTGTGTGTGTGTGTGTGTGTGTGTGTGTGTGTGTGTGTGTGTGTGTGTGTGTGTGTGTGTTTTATTATTGACGTATAATTATAATTGTTGTTTTGAGTAAACCCATCGTTGATTTATATATGGTTAATATTGCTTGTAGTATTAGTACTACTTCTACTTATTCAAATTTAGTATAATGTAATTTTAGCTGTATAAAGTATACATAGCTGAGTATACTTCCGAATCGCGACTAGCACTTCTCGATGCATCTATATGGACTGTAGTAGCTCAGTTAAATACACCAAAACAGAAGGCACTGGAGGACCGGTTGATTAATCCGTCTATCTGTTGTACTTGCATTGGTGCAGGTCAGCGAACAAATAGACTATCAACAGAGTGTAATTCAGTTATTGCAAGCAGCCATTCCCACAAGTAGAGATTTTGTACGATGCAACGACGCCTCATATAGCCGTGCTATTTAAAAGATGGTCTTCCGTAATAATGGTTCTTGATGTTATGATGGACAGTTGCAGACCAGGGTATTCAGATTGCCCTGCTAGATGAAGCAAGCCTCGTTGGAGTATTAAGTCTACTGGAGCCACCTTACTCGTCATCAGTACTATATCCTATCTCAAGCAAGACCACACAGCTAACCTTACATAATATATCGATCAGCCTGTTGAAAAAGAATTAGACAAAATATATACGTAGTGTTAACCAGAAATAACTAAAAAGCAAGGGTTTAACGCCGTTCTACTGAACACGGTGCTTATCAGTATTTATCTAGTGAAATAAAGACCAGGCAGGATCCTACTGAGAAACGTTAACGAGGATCCTTGTAGCCTTGAAACAATGCGTGAGTAACATTTTGCTTGAAGTTGTGCATTCGGGATACAGTGAACATAGTAAGAATCAATAGTCGATTGCATACGTACTGCGATAAATTCAGACTTCTCTGAAACAATTAAACTTCAATAGAATCTAAGAGTATATTGTATAAAATCATTACATTTGAGAGTCGGTTGACGTACTAAGGATCGAACTCGGTGTCGAACTTAGGTTCTGAGTTAGAGATAGCGTGTTTAAATACTGGCTATAACCACAGCATTTGTATCAGCTCTATTTATTCGTTATCTTAGGACAAGAAGTTTAGAAAATGCACCTAATCCTGAAAGGACCTTTGCGCTGCTTTCGAAGTGACAGGTTATTCTGGATGGGTAAGGTTGGGGTGGAAGCTGCCTTCTGTCGAGATCCATGAAGAAGAATTTAGGACATTCATCTCAGTCATATCTCCTCAGATGAATGGAAAGCCAGCTCTGAACCAGCCTCTCTAGTCAAAGCAGGAGCCCTTATGTCTAGGCTAGCAAGAACCTTTGACTCAGGGTTCTTGCTAACCACCAACTCTAACAGTCATCTCCCGTAGTATACTAGACCTTCGAACTCCCCTTACACCCCAGAATATCGACATTTACGGTTAGTTTTAGTCACTTAAAACATCCATAAGGTTGATTTAAGCGACACATCGGTTTTTGTATAAACAGTGTGGGTTTAACTGGAAGGTATAAACCAGCCAGAACTCTCCTGGGGTTCTCTATTGGCCTTATAACAATTATACCAATTCTCCTTCTTATTCGGTTTCATAAGAACTAATAATGAAATAGAGTGATGATGTATAACACACAATGATTCCAAACTAAATCCTTGATATATTTTTAATAGAGTTATTATTAAAGGTTTGTTTTGGAAACATTTTATCTGAATTTTTATTTTGATTACAAAGTCTGCTCATTATGTATTAACGGGTATAAACAAAGGAGCGATTGTTGTCAGAAATGTGGAGCGTTAATAGTTGTCTGGAAGAGTGTCGTGACAAGGGGTACCCCACTACTTCCCCCACAAGCATTTTCAGTTCCTTCGCTAACCCTCACTGTCACTACATTAGAATATCACAGATTAACATTATATAAATATTTAAATGCTATGTTACAGTACATCATAATAATTATGACATAATTGATGGATATTATAGTAATATTGTATTATGTTAGTGTGTTAGAGTTATTTTTGAAAGCAAGATAATCTCAGACGGAATCTCACTATTAAGCTCTTTGTTCAACACTAATTTTTATTTTAAAAGATAATCTAATTAGAAAAATGTTTACATGTATGCCTTAGTTAGTTAAGACAATAAGCTGAGAAAACCCCTTATTACATTTAATCTTTAAAGCTGCTTGTGCTTGCTTCTGGAATTATAGGATTTTCAGGATGGGTAAGGTTGGTGCCAGGGGCCGCCTCTTGTCGAGATCCCATGACGATGGATGGAAAGATATTTCAGTCATACCACTTTGGAAGAATGAAAGTGGAATGTAGTCACTCTTCCACTACAACAGCCATTCTTTGCATTAAGACTGCAAGATCTCATAACAAGGGAAAGAAGGATATTTCAGTCATACCACTTGTCCTGTTTATGCTTGCCAATGAACGTAACCAAGCTATTTATAAGATTAATTTTTGTACTGTTTCAAAATGACGGGACTTTCATCTCAGTTATTGAGCATTTCGGCTTGTTTCCACAAGCAGCGTTATACAGGGCTAATTTTAAGTCTGAAACACACTTTTTAGTGTGTTAAAGCAGAAACCTCAGACTTATAATGTATTTATAAGGGATAACACTACTTTTCATACGTGGCTCAACACGCCAAGGCTACGAATTGGAACCCCAACTAAGCGATCCGTTTTTGAAGGTTTTGGTAAATACTCTTACTACGCAAATTAAAGGTTTCTATGAAGTCTTTATCTCCATCCTACACTGAATAACGCCCAGTGAACAATTCGAAAAAGTTTTAATTATTTTACATCATAAAAAGAATAAAATAAGTTTGCATAAAATTATTTATGAACTAAGATTGCCTCTTACCACCATGTTGTTTCACAGGAGATACTCGAATTGCTCTCCCTCAACAGTCTGACAATGTGTTCGATTTCTGAAAGTAATAATATTTGGTGGCTTGGTAGTAGTCAAGTGGTGACGATCTGGCAGGCCGATCACCAGCACAAAGCGTCACCTATGCATCGCTCACATCACAGAGATTTGCATTTTCAAATATTCAGTTGCTCTCAACACTTTCAGGTTTTAGTCATGTATTAAAAAAAGTACACTTGTATGCCATATAATTACAAGTAATTACTTGCGATTCAGTGGGGTGTGTTAGTTGTAATAAATCATCAAGCTACGAATCCATTCACAGCCACTGGATAACGTAAGGACATTTTATTTAAAGAATACACATCAAACGGCAGTATATAAGTAGCAACAGAGAGACAGGGGTTCATAGACTTGAATGATAGAGATGCCAGGAGTCAAGAATGTGAAATGAGAACACTGTATAGAACGGTTAATACAATTGAAAATTATTAAATGTTATTAATTATTATTTACATAATATTTCAATATAATTATCAAGAGTGTTCACTCTTAGGGTGGTTGTTTTATTAAAAGGATCTGCAAGATACTGGGTATACATCGTTTATGCTCAGTTCCTGTAAAATGCCAATTTCGCGCTGTATTAGTGGAATAGTATACAGTTAGTCTCGAAGGTCTCTGGCAGGAGGATCTGCTGAAGACACTGTCGCAGGAGTTCTTGTAGGGTTGTTTGTAAATACAAGAGTTGCAAAGGGTTGACCTTGAGGAGAAAGCCGTCGGGGGTTGCTGGGGAGAACAGCGGGATATTATGCAAAAATCGGCCGGTAAGAATGCAGGAGTAGGAGAGTGGGGGGCCCCCACTGCTGCCGGTCAATGACCCCCCCAGTACCTGGCTGCCCGTGTCCGTGAGTGCCACACCACGTGTCCCGCCGGGAGGATGGGCTCGCCATGGACGTCTTTAAGATCGACCAGTCCCTCAGTGCCAACCTCGGGAGTGCTCCGCCGCCGGAAAAACTAAACGCGGACGTTTCTTTCGATGCGGGATCCGAATTCAATCTTAGTTTTTTCGACGGACCCGAGGACAGTGCGCAAGGCTTCAGCGACCCAGGATCCGTGGGCTCGACCTCCGTGTCGTCTCCGCCCCCGCAGCTACCCTCCCCCCAGCTGGTATCGCAACCCTCTGTCTCAGTCAAGCAAGGTCAGATACATCCAATTCCATTTATCACTGAGGTTTATTTTTAAGAAATCGGCCTTTTAACATTCTGCGCTTGGTATTGAATACACTTTACGTTGTATCATTTTACGGCATAGATAGATCTTGCACAAAATTGAACATACCCATAAAAACTTTAAATTGAGTATGAATCAAGTAATCAGTTAAAAATGAGAAAGTATGCTCAGTGCAGTATAAAACTACATACTATAATAAGCATGAAATATGCCAACAAAGTATAAAGAATATCAAATGCTTCTGAAATACACATATAGAAATACATTATCTGGCATACTAACCACGAGTCATGTAATATAATTAGTGAGTGATTACAAATTTTCTAAGTTCCACAATTTTTTCTGAAAGTGGGACTTCGTCAACGTTAAATTACGACTTCATCCCTATTACGACTAAGATATTAATAGTTACACGAGTTACAATAATGTTATTTAGAATAAACTTTTATACAGTTTCTCTTCTTTGGTAGGTTTAAATTGTATACATTTTAAGAGATTAAAAATCGTCTCTTGTGTAAGTATAAATTATATTTACAACAGTAATACATTTATGTTAATTATCGTTAATGAATTCATGTATCACCACACATTCACCACACAATGTAAATTTAAATCACAACTTGATCAGACTATGGCAGAGTACATACAGGTATGATATATAAATTAGAAATTAGTTATAAATAGCTGGAAACAAAACAACTAAAGCAAAATTACGTATTACGTTTTTGATTTTTATACACAGTAGACATCTTATCATAGTTTATATTACCAAATGTTTAACAGTTTGCCTGCCTAGCTGTTGCAGTGTCTTGTATTTATGTAAGCAAACAATTCACTACAATATTTTATTTTGCGGTAGTAAACGTTTTAAATCACTACGCCACTAGATTATGAACTGCAATGACTTTCAAGTAAATCTATAATCTAAAACTGTTGATGTATACGGCGATATAGACACCAGTAGTTGACAGCTGCAGTGAGGGAAGTACTACGGTATCAAAACATTAGTGTCCTTGACGGTGAATGGCGAGGACAACGCTCTGCGGAGACACCTGGCACGCTGTGGCAGTCCCCGGCTATGGGTTTGTTTGGACTTCGAACAAAACCTAGGCCTATACACATAATAAATTATGGAGTCTAAATAAATAAGGGCATAATAAATAGTATAAAATAAACAAGAGATAACAAATTTTTAGATATTTTGGCATCGTTGTGTTAAGAATCAAACACGATTATCTGTTCTTTTAAATCATGCTTAATTATTTCTTGGGGGTTTGACACCTGTAGAAGTACCTACTTGCATACTCGAAACGGAGTTCGTTAGTTCTCGAAACGGAGAGTGTAAATATTTGTTGACAGATAAAGATGGCGAATGTCCTATATGTCCTTTGAAATTATTCACAATAATGATTCTCAAACAAGGAATAGTCAGTGTTTTAGGTAAATATAATGGCTTATTGTGTTTCGTAATTTTATATTTCATAGAACGGCCTTATAGAACTTATATACATACAACATAACTTACATCACCATGTATAAGTGTATATTATGGATATGCTCAACGCGTTTTTTATTTTAGCAGTTTTAAATTACTTTGGATGACGTAGTTTATGGAAACATTGCAGAAACGTACAATACTCCTTCTGTATACATGCAAGTTTCACAGTGTTGAATTAATAATAACAAATGATAATGATACTTTACTCAGTTATATTATATTTCAAATTAAAGCTAAAGTCGTGTATTATATAGTTTTAAAATTCATTAAAAGCCATCGCTTTGATAGAAACAATTGAACAATAATGGAAATGAAGACAACAGACGTAAAAACTCTGAATACTGTGTAAATTACTGAAAGCTTAAAGTATATAATTAGTTTTAAAAGACATTTTTATCAAAATGTCAAACTTTTTAATAATTACAATTACAGGGATTAGAGTTATAACTATTCAGTACAAATCTAACGATTTTTTCATTAAATTAGGTTTTATCGGTATACCTGGTCAAGCTGTACGTAAATCTTTGTTTTATTTATTTCATTTGCAGTTTGTCACTGACACCATCTGTGACTATAATAAACAAATATTTTGACTAAATTTAGACAACAAATATATTGTGTTTCAGGTACTATATTCGAGTATTACATTTAAAAATATTTAATTTCTCGGTGTAAAAATGTCCTTAGTATAAATAGGATCAAATTGTATAGTCACCTAGGGGCTTAAATGTTATTAACTTACTAGTAAACTAAAGGTAGTTTCTACCGAAGCTAAAAATACTTCTTTAAAAAAAAAAAACAAAAAACAAATGTGATAGCAAAATTCTAGAAATTAAACATGGCAAAACAAAATGCATTAATATGTCAAAATATATAGGCAAGTTTATGGAATGGATTATATATTAATCAAAGGTAATTTCATCTAAAATCTGAAAATGATTACAGTCCTTAAAAAATATTTTGATTAACACAGTCTAAAAATCCAAAAATATGACCTTTATTTTAAAATATTTTGATATATGCTTATCACTAAGGAGAAACTAATTTAGTATTTAAGTAGTACAACCAGTAATTTAGTAGTAGGTTAGTCATCTGTATATGAAAATAAAAAATATACGGTTCATTAAAGCCCAGTCTTACATAGTATGCGCGGATAGAACACACGTGCTCAGCGCTCACAACACAGAACACTGAGTCTTACGTAAAAACTTACGTAACGTGTTGTGTATGTGAAGCGGTCAACTAACGCTGTTGCTGTTCAAGGAGAAAGATCAGTGTGCTTTTTTGGGGAGGGAGAGGCAGGAAAATGCTTTTGCGCACACAGATGGCCAACCTGTAGTGTGGGACTCCTACTTACGTAGAATACCCACTAACAACCTCCTCTACTCTTAGGATTATAGGCTGGAAACCGCTTATTGCTAAGATCAGTGTTGCGTTACATATACTTGAAAATAATAACTGTGCTAAAAGTTCACATGCTTAAAAGTAAACTCAACGTCATTCTTCACAAAAGATTGGTTAATAGTAAATGTTGTTCTCTATATTCAGACTTAGGCAGTATCCTGCTCTGTTTGTTAGACGCTGTTTGCTGAACATTTGCCATTGTTACACGTTATCAAAACTTACACATTACGATTTGATATTTAAAATTAAGCACACATGAAAATTGACAAATCGACAAAAATGTCGAAAGACTAAAAATAATCGTAGTGTTTATGCATATGACGCCAGAGTATATAAGAACATCTATGGTTTTTTGTTCACGCAGCCTAGAACAGGAATTTCATCTGTCAACAAATATAGATCAAAAACACATTTCACATTTCTGACTGAAAATGGCTCTCATTGTGTTAGTAATGTGTCCATGCAGTGTAATATACACATACAAACTTTTTCACCAATTTACTTCCGTGAATACTAAAGAAGTTAGTTTTACTTATAAATGGACACAAAAAGTCGTTATTGCCATCAAAAAAGTTGTACGTCCAAAACCCCCCAGTCTTATTCTCAACTTACTCTCCCTGGTGTTTTGCACCAGTGCATTTGTATTTGTGTTGTAGTATTTTTTTGCGCTTCTCCTACATTTGGTTCTGGATTAAAAAACAATTTGCTTATTTTACGCATATCTATAATATTGTAAAAGTTAAAGTTTTCCTGATTATTGTCATATTTTTTTTGATTTTTTATTTTAGTGTAACCTAAAGTTCTGGGGAAGATAAAGATAGATGCCAGTTATGAATTAATGATGGTATAGGTGTGTCATAATATGATAATGGATCCTTACATTAGGTGTATATAAGGAGCCAACAGCATTAGACTCCTTTGTAAAGTAAAATGAAAAGTTTTATTATCATTTAGACAGTCAACTTCCAGAAACCAGATCCAATTCAATAACAAAAATTGAATAGTTGAGTTAGTGTGATGTCATTCCTGCAGCCTTAATAAGCGTACGCGCATGTCGTATTAGGTCTATTTAGTATATAGAAAAACTCGTAACTTTTATATTTAGAAACAACACATTTTCAAGTAGCAGCACATATACACAACATTGGTAACATACAGATTCACTACTCTGTTTTGAAGTGAATCCAAACAAATATGGCTCTAAATAAATATTTGTCTTAATATATGCATAATGTCACCAATTCAGTCGATTTGTAAAAAGTTACAATAATAATAACAAATTAATTATGTTTTTCTTACTGAAAAATATAAAGGTTAAAATTAGATAAAATTGCTTATGAATGTTAGATGTATGTGTACAAATTATATATATGTGTATTTGAAAAATATACTCAAAAGTGTCAGTGCTGTGGAAGCTACAAATCTACATAGACGCCATACCTATTTAGGAAACTGTTGAATGGTATTTAAATTAGATAGAGCAGTATCGTATTTAATTTCATACAAAAAATCCTCGTATATATACTCCTCATATATCCTCAAGATGTTAAATACTACAACTTAGTTAACATGTATAGGTCCCGACCATAATGAGCCCCATAGTGTACTGATCAATCGTATGCCTAGTGGTAGTCTTCTTTCATTATATGCAGAAACAATGCGGGCTGCCGGCGCGGGAAGCACAAAAGAATAATTATTTTAGATTAAAAACGTACGCACCAACACTAACAAGACACTAATACATTTTCATGTGTTTATGACTGGAAAGCTCACGTGTATCCAACGCATACTTACGTACGGGCGGACGCAATTTTTTAATGAATGGGTTTGTGTTTAATATTTATGGCGAATAAATTATGTGCTATTTAAAATCTTAAATAGTATTTCTATAAAATATATACATAATTTTTAATTATATTTTGGTTACAAACGATACCTTGATACCTTTTATTTTGTACCAGTGTAAGATATATATTAGGTCACCAACAGTTTTCACAGAAAACAATTTACATGTTTTAGTCAAAAATTAGTTATGTAGGCCTACGTGCTGAAAATAATAATATTTATTTTTTACAAATATAGTTCAATGATGGTTCTATTTGGTTATTGAAGGCTAAAAATATTTAGGGAATATTTCACTAAAATTACATATAAACATGTATAGTATTTCGTGAGGTAGGTTTTGGTTATCTGCAATTGGATGTATTATTCAGTAGATTGGATCCTATGCAGTGCGCTGGTGCCTATGCAAAGGCTAATTCCTATAAAGTAGACCGGACTATAAGTATCAGACTCTGGAACCTATGCGCCGAGGGGTATTTATTGTATGCATAGATTATTATGCATACAATAAACCTATGCATTACGCTGGGTTCTATACATGATAATGGGTCTATATTGGAAGCCAAGTGCTGATGAATACAGTATGTATTTAGCTGGGTGATAAGTTTTATCTTGGCGCCTGTACATTACGCTGGGTTCTATACATGATAATGGGTATATATTGGAAGCCAAGTGCTGATGAATACAGTATGTATTTAGCTGGGTGATAAGTTTTATCTTGGCGCCTGTACATTACGCTGGGTTCTATACATGATAATGGGCCTATATTGGAAGCCAAGTGCTGATGAATACAGTACGTATTTAGCTGGGTGATAAGTTTTATCTTGGCGCCTGTACATTACGCTTGTTTCTATGCTGTCGGTTAGTTATAAACGTTCGACTGGGACATATACGTACAGAATTGACCTATGCAGATGCAGAATTCTAGAACCTATACAATCTGCGCTATAGGCATAATTTTGGGTCATACAAATGTTACTAAGAATCATTAAAAAACATTGTGTTTGTTTACTTCCCTTCAAAAATTATATATTTTAACCTACTTTTCTTCTCTTTCACTGCTAATAATTCTTTTATTGCAATACGAATTAGTTTTTAAAGTTATACAAAATAATTAATTATTTTGCAAAATCTCTATTATTAATTAAAATTCAGAGGGGATTTATATGACCAAAATTATACAAATACCTTAATCTTTTGTTAATAAATATGTTAATGTGTTATCAGAGACATTTCATTATTTAATAGTGTTGTTTCCATTAGGAGAAACTGGCTAGAATAAAAAGTAGAAACAGTTTCTATTTTGACGAAATAACGTTAATGTGGATGTAAACCAATGAATTATTTTTCATAAAATGTATCAAATAAAACAAACTATTAAAACACTGTGATTTCTTAATCTAATCGTATAGACTATTCTATCTACACTTATATTAAAGCCAGCCACCGTTATCTCCAGTTGGGGAGGGAGTTATCTCAGCACATATATGCTGTGCTATGTACATTACATGCGCAGACTCCAGTATGGGAGAGGGTGGAGAGAGGTAGTAAACCATCCAGGAGAGGTGTGAACATTTCCTCAGGTGAAACGCCAATAAATTCTAGTCCACATTCACAACACATTGGATTTCGTCTGTCAGAACGCTAACAGAAGTCTTGGAATAACCATAGCAATACAGCGTAGTTAGGCTAGTTAGTTCGTGCATTTATTACACACTGTACAGGGTGTAATTTTTCACTTATATCTTTTTTATAATAAAACTAAATTATTATATAATAATAACCGATATATATATATATAATAAATATATATTATATAATATTGATAAAATATTATATTATTACTATTATTAATATTATATAATAATATTGTTGTTCTAAAAGTGATGTAGGAACCTCATATTACTATCTAGTGATCTATTTTGTACACATCATGTTATGTTACCTGTTTAGTTATTCAGATTAACCTTAAAATAAACAATATTTGTTGCATTTGCAAATTACGTATATTAGTATTATTGTAATTAACCTCTGAGCATTTCGCCGCCCTATTATTATCTCTATAGTCTCTTTAACCACACGTACAAAAGACTTTCTACCGCCAAGTTTCAATCTACCCTATATTGAACCCTGAGTTAAATACATTATAACTAAAATAATTATTAGTTATACGGAAATAAACTAAACAGTTTGAAATTATATGTACAAAGTGTATATGTATAAATTAAAATAAATATTATTTGATCACATATTACCCTTTTTATGTTTACATTGAGACTGTGTAAACGTAGAAACCCCCCCCCTGTATAAAATAATTGTAAAACATAATATCATAGTCGTCTTAAGTATAATATACACGTATTTAAAAATAATAAGTCATAACTATAAAAATACGCATACAAATCATTCTTAAAAATGTAATAGTTATACATTTAAACAAATGAAGTACCTACTGGATATAAAATATATTAATTATGGAAAACTGAAGAGTCTAGTGCCAAACAATTAAACTTTTAAGCCCAAACCTACGCTTGACGATAAGTTGTTTAGTTGCAAAAGATTTCTCTGCTGGTACGCTGAATTTTTAAGCAAGCTGGTATAGCCGATTTTTTGCTGGTTGGAGAGCGAAACAGGTGATACAACACTTGCCGTGCTGCACCGTGCCGCGCCTTGCCGCTTCGTTAACCCGATTGGTTGGTATGAAGAGGGACATGGACCTGTTAATGTTGTCATTGAAACGCAGGTTATTAAGGATTACATGCAACGTAAGTGGTCAAGTAATTAGCCTTAAATAGCCATGTCAGGTGTTAGAATTGGGTTTGTCTTAATTGGAGAAATGCAATATCATGAGAACATCTCTTCATCTAGATTACACTTCATTGTGTAGTCATATTTTAGACGCTGTAGGTGAAATTGAGCTAAACTCGCATTCACTTGTACAATATCTTCTCGTAAATATCATGAGAACATCTCTTCATCTAGATTACACTTCATTGTGTAGTCATATTTTAGACGCTGTAGGTGAAATTGAGCTAAACTCGCATTTACTTGTACAATATCTTCTCGTAAATATCATGAGAACATCTCTTCATCTAGATTACACTTCATTGTGTAGTCATATTTTAGACGCTGTAGGTGAAATTGAGCTAAACTCGCATTCACTTGTACAATATCTTCTCGTCGAGTAAATCTACGAGTATATTAAGTTTACTAAAACTAAGTCTATAAATTTTGATATTTGTAAGGATATAATAGGATATCTGTATATTGTCCTCCATCTACGAGCTGGAGAAAATTTGTTCTTCTAAACATCGTAACAAAATTATCGATATCAGATAAATAATTCAAGATTAAAGTCATGTAAATTTTGCTGTAATGTTTTAGGCATGTTGGGCGCCCCTATGTTTCCAGTTTTTTAATGCTTACTGACTTGGAATTGCAAATTTATGTAGTTGAAATTTAGATTTTGACTCTGTTTGATTTGAATTTTACATTACAATCACCAATTAGGTAATAATTTTATTCCACACATTTTGACTAAATTAACATAAACTTTTCTTTAATTTCTTCAGTTATAATTATATAGCAGTAGATATCAGTAATACTTATTGAAGCATTACTATAATCAGAACTAGTGGAATTATCCATCTCGAGCTTAACCACGGTTCCAACTTAGTGTTAAAAATTTTTGTAAGTTGTACGATTATAAAAGTACCAAAATTACCAGCCAATTCGGAAGCCTGGACAACATAACCTCACTCCAAGAACACAACTTTAAGACTGGGACAATTTAATGGGCAGGAGCAGTTACTAGTCTCAGCGCGGGCAACGGCCGCGTAATGTTGAATACTGCATCTGATAGTTACTCCCACTTCTTTCTCATTTCCCTGATCTCTCTCCTTCCCTCCCCGTAATCTCTCTCTCTCTCCTTCTCTCTTTCGTAATTCGTCCGCCTCCTTCCTATCCCCTCCTATCAAGCCTACTCCTCTCTTTCCTTGCCAACTTCGGTCCTTACATATAACCACTGATTCTAAATCTTCTATGTCAATAATTATTTTGATGGATTTAATAACGTTTTATTCAAATTATTATGCTACTCTTATTTTACGTCCTTGTCCATTTATGCAAACGGCAAAGTGTGTCTTTGTAGTTTCTAAAATAGAGGCTTTTAGAGAACAAGATCGAAAGATGAAGGTAGATTCTGTCAGATATGTTCAATTCCCGGTCCTAGAAAGTCCCTAATCCCTGATTGTACAATGAACCATTCATGTTCTATTGGTATATTCACCATCCTCTTGAAACCTCTGATTATTTGAATTTCCTGGTCACTAGAACGTCCATCGTTTTAGAATCACGAATTCAGCTGGTCTCTGAGAGCTACTTGTCTACAAAACGTCTCTGGAAAATCCAGCCTGGTATATAAGGATATGGTTACATCAGGACTTCTAGAACTGTAGGATTAAGAATCCAGCTCTAGGTGTGATATTTAGTATCAGTGGTCCTGAATCGGGGCAAAAACCTCGAAAGATGCAGCTTTGCAAAAACAGGCTGGCCATTCACTTCTGTATGTTTCTGGACATCCTATTGATACTTCCATTTTACTAATCTAGCTCGTGGCTAAAATGATGACTAATAAATTAAGAAAGAATTTAATGTTTTATTTAGAGTATTAGTTGAAAGACAATACTTTTAATTTTGTGGTGGATTTACCCTCACGTATTACATTCGACTGGTCGGTAAACCTCATTCAAACCCTCCATCGTTTTATCCTTCTCTGTATTATCCTGATTTTCGGCGAGGACAAAATTATATTGTATAATTGGCTGTTGGTGAGGATAGAAAATGTATATTGTGAATTTATATGTTACGACAGTTACCTATTTTTTCTATGAAAATGCGGATATTGGAGGGTTAGCGTAAGATTAAACCAGTTCACAATATTATGCATTAAAATTTAAACGCTGTGCTCTCTACTTGCAACTATTAGCAAATAGATATTAAGTAACAAGTGTCGGTTGTAGGGTCTCGACTCACCATCACTAAATGAAACTCTGACTTGGGTGTAAAGTTCAGCCATGACCATGGATTTTTCTTCCTTCACCTTTAAAATAAATATATGAACAGCTCTACAATACAGTCAATTTTAATTTTTGAAGCTTGAAACTTATTTTATTTTGACCTTTTGACTGGTTTGTATCTAGAATGCCAATAAAGTACTATCTGGGTACTACCATTTGTATCTAGGATACCAATGACAAATCTAGTATTCATATTGATGTTTGTTATAAATGCTTTGATTCCTGTAAATAAAAAGTTGATTACATTAAATATAATTTAGTTAATGCGAAAACTCGGGAAAGGCATGAAAAAAATAAATGTTTTTTAAAAAGTATAACTAATTTTGCTGTCACAAAACTTTTAACTATTACAACAAACTAACTCAAAGGATTAACAAGGAAACTTGCTGTAATACACTTTAAAACATTACTTTCACTGTATTAGAACCGAGAACGGTCTTAACAAGGTGTCACAAGGGTATAAATATGGGAGAGAAGTTTTATTTGGGATAAAATGTCCAGCAGATGTCTCTTTCTACAATATCAGTTTCTCTATTTGAATTGTCCGAAATAATATCAGAAAATTAGAAGGATTTATTTATTATTATATGAGAAAGTAGTGTAAAAACCATAAAATTCTTAAATATTTAATCAATTGCAGGATTTATATAAACAGATAATCTCCACAGCTCTTTAAAAGCCTTACAAAATCGCTCTCCCTATATTCAAATTTGTCATATGTGTACAAAACCTCAAGTTTAGTAATTGAGTTTTATAAAATTGTAAATTTTTGTAACTTTGGTTGGGATTGAATTATATTATTGTCGTAATTGAGACTCCACACACAAACTCCACTCATCCCATATCTAGAATTAATAAAATAGTCTTACCTCTAATAAATGCTAATTTAGTATTTAGTGAGAATTCTTAAATCTTGTGTACTCTTCATTGGCACTGAAAAAGCGAATCTACTTTTTAATATTCATGAGATATAAAAGTTGTACTCTCTCTGTCTCATCACGAAATCACTTAAATTATACAGAACGAATTTTACAATAAAGATTGTAACCTGTGTATTCGCTAAAAGCGGTTTAAAATTGTTTCGTAATCTCATCTTAAAAATCATAAAAAGGCTTTTCAATCCCGAAATGTTTTACATTTTGGCTACAAAATCCGTTGTACCTGTATAACTATTGTAACTAATCTCAGAACTACTAATATTAAGCAATGTGTGTTGGACGCAAAACTCGTTTAAAATATTGGAAGCTGAAAGTTAAAACTTTGAAATTCGTCCATCTGTTTGTTTTTATCTGGCTTCTCGTATAACAATTGGAAAATTTCGAGTTATGATTAGGAAAATCCATTAAAAACAGCAAGTTCGTGAAACAATAGGAGAATACCCCAAACCATGAACCAAGTACTACAAATTCGCATATTCATTCTTATTTCTGACGTAGTTACTAAAAGAATTATTTTGCTCTCTGACCTTAAGGCTCTATGACTACTTAACTTTAAAACCCTTACCCGTAAAATAGTTATTGAAATCAACGAAATTTCACAAAACCTCTGATGCTATAAGCATTCCTTAGACGTTCATGCTACCCGAATATACCAAGGGAAATGTTTTCTTCCGATTTCTAAGTTTCACACTATTGGTCTTCTGAAATTGTATAACATTTTACGCAGACAATTATGTCATATTTGATGCGTTATACAAGAAATTTTTTTCTCTCTGAAGTCAGAGAGTAAGTACGTTCGTAAGTACGAACGTACGAAATTTCTTCGGAATAAATTTCATAATTTTCTACGATGATCTCAAAGTATTCGCTATGACGTTTCGTCGAGTACGAAGTAACCGAAGTCGTTACTTCGCTCTCTAATTTCATAGCGTCTATTCTAATTGTTACTTTTTGCAATAACATAACTGGTATTTTGCCTGTTTTGTACCTACGAATATATTGTGAAAATAAGAGTTTCTAATGACTTTTCCTACTTGAGATTGTGTTTTTCTTCGGGCCCATCACTTTGATATCGTGACTTCACATCAGGAATGTTTAAAGCTATTTGCATATCCAAGTAAAGGCATCAGATAACGGCCAGTTGTAAAACTGCAGCGGGCGGAACACCGAGCGGTTATCGCGTGGGGATCGTTTCTTAAACATTTTCTCCGTTTGACATGACTTGCTAAATAGTACTAAAACACACGAGTTTGACTTTTAAATACAAGAGCTACAAACAAGTTTCCATACGAGCAGGAAAGGAACTGTTGCTGTTGCACTGTCTATCGAGACAGTAGGCTAACTAAAAACCGTTTTAGTTAACCTAGTACAATACCAGAAGGAATATGTAGTAAGAGTTTTACGTAAACAAATTGCCACTATACGTACATTGTACGATTTCATACTTTGGTAGCACCTATTTTTAAATAGTTTCACATAAGTACTAATCAATTAAAACTGCCTTCGTACACTTTTGAGATAGGAAATAAATAATCTTTATTTTTAAAGATATCATCGTACAACAAATTTCTTCCATGCTACTCCTTAAGTTGAACACAAAAGTACAGAAAAAGTTTGTTATGAATTAAAAGATACACATTAAAACATTACAATACTTATGATAATTTATTGTGCCTCTATTTTAATAAAAATGTAAGATTAGTGTTTTCAGAATCAAATTATTGTTGTGGTGATAACAAATCAGCTCCTTATTAAAACTCAGTAGAAGTTACCTTCTTCATATTTACGAAGTAGTGAAATTTACACATTTAAAATATGTATGTTAAGTTTTAAAATAATTTATATAACCAAGAGATTTAACTTAAACTTTATTGTTGTCCATTTCAAATATTGGTGATAAATCTGTCAAAAATAATACAAAATGTAACATAAATGTTTGATTTGATCGCGTTTGGTTTTATTAATATTCATTATTTATTATTATTATTATTTATTTATATTATTATAAGCTGGAATAAGCTACACAAATGCTTTGTCTACTTGTAGTACTTACTCGTACATTACACCGCATACAGTGAACTTCTAAATACAGAACTTCGAGTGTAAACTACATCAGATTAATGTGCTAATTTGAATAATTCAACTTTATTACTTTTTTACAGTCTCTCAAAAATGTATGTTCAAAGCTTTGAACTGCCTGAAGATTAAATTAAATTTAAAATTGAGTGAAATATATAAATTTATATACTTCCTGACACCTTGGATTAAAATTATGTTTACAACTAACTGAAGTCGATGTAATAAAACTTATACTCATCCTTTTACCTGGGAACGATGTTGGTTGTATAAAAAGATAGAACAAATAGCAGATGTAAACAGATTTTTTTTTCTTTATTATTATTATTATTATTATTAAAATTGAACCGGTGAAGAATAGCAGTTCGACGTGTCACAGCGCCCTCCCCTTATATATATATATATATATATATATATATATATATATATATATATATATATATATATATATACTTTCTGCAACTTAAAATTTACATAGGATATATCTGATTCAATTGTGAGTTTCCTGGATATAGATATTTTATTGAAAATCAGAAGTTGAAAACTAAGATTAATATATAAAACACCAACACATTTCAATACTTACATTATGACAGTTGCCATCCGTCCCATGTCAAAAAAGCCATTCCAAAGAGTTTAGCTAGAAGAGCCCAAAATTTATGCAGTGACAAATATCACTTAGAATAATATATTGATAATTTATTATCAGCATTTTCCAAAAGGGGTTATCCACGCAAACTTTTAAACAACAAACTGAACGCTAAATCACTATCAATTGGAACAAATAAATCTAAATTTGACAATAATGATCCAAAGTTTAAAAAAAAAATACCACCCAGGACTTTATAAAATTAACAACATACTTCGAGTAGCATACAGTTTAATTGGACAGCTCTGCTTCAACTAAAAACATTTTCAAACACATTCCAAAAATAATATTTAGAAAACCACCAGTTTTGAAAGATATTTTAGTCCATCCAAAGTTGCCTAAGCACAAATACCAAGAAAACGTGACAGTTGGGTCACATCCTTGCAATAAATCCAGGTGTTTAGTTTGCAACATGTGCTCAAAAACTTCAATACTTCAAAAACATTTACAAGTAGTTCTACACAAAAATCATACAGTATTTGAAGACTTAACATGTGAATAAAAAATATTGTTTACCAAATTCAGTGCAAGTTATGCCCTAAAGATTATATTGGCTCAACGATAAATTCTCTTAGAACAAGGATGACTGGGCACAGGTATGCATATAAACATAAAAAGACAGAGCAACCTGTAGTGGCACATGTCTTAATACATAATTTAAATTTTAAAGAAACATATTATATTATATTATATGTTCAGTGAAACCGATTAGAAAAATATCAGAAAATTTAAGTACAAACAGTCATAGAACCATGGAACAAGCCCATCAACTCGTCACTAAATCAACATTTCTAAGTGGATTAAATTTAAGGTGACTTAGTCAACAAAGTGAATTATTAAAATTAAATCATATGTTTACCATTCTACATAATTAATTCCTTATTTTCATTTTCTGTGTTGATGTTTTATATTTATTTGTTCTTTTAGCCCTATTTATATTTTTGTAATTTCCTGAAGACGGCTAAGCCGAAATATAGAAACTGTTTAATTTAATCATTTGAAGATTTATTATTGAAGATTTATATATATATATATATATATATATATATATATATATATATATATATATATTATATAATCGACCATGGCTTATTTTTAAAGATATTTAGACGATAAACTTCTTCGATCTAAGTCTACAACGTGATAGACTATGTAATCTGGGTTTGTCTGTCTCAAACAGAATGAATTAAACGATACTTTTGTTGAATTTTTTCAGATAGAGCCTATTAAAATGTTGGATTGAACTTCTGAGCTCAACAAAAGTTTAGTTGATTGGTTGAAAGAGATAAATATATATATATATATATATATATATATATATATATATATATATATATATATATATATAAAATCTTCAATAATAAATCGTCAAATGTTTAAATCAAACAGTATATATACATATATGGCACTATATTTCGGTAAAAACCGAAGGTGCATAAATTTTATAAAATATAAAAGAACATAATACAAACAAAAGTAAATAAACAGTGAATAAATAATAATATATTCCAAGTATCTTGACTTGCAGTACGTATTTGATACGTACTCCATGTTTTAAAAACTGCACTCTCGTACAGTGAAGAAAGAACAGCCTTGCGAGTCCTTACGTCCTTATACGAGTCCTTAAGACACTCCGTAATTAACAGATGCTCAACTTACTTTAAATTTCTGTGTAGTAAATGTATTAACAACAAACATCGAATTGAGCGACCCAGAACTTGTTTTGCACAATTACCCCACAATGTCTGTCCGTTGGGTAGGCATAAATTACATAACATATACATATCGCTCGAGCTGGGCAATATTTGAAAAGTCGCCTTATACATAAGTTTCCGATATTACGATATTTTAGAGTATATACAGATGGCAATCGATATTTTAGAGTATATATCTACGTGGCAATCGACCATGGCTTATTTTTTAAGATATTTAGACGAGTAAACTTCTTCGATCTAAGTCTACAACGTGATAGACTATGTAATCTGGGTTCGTCTGTCTCAAACAGAATGAATTAAACGATACTTTCGTTGAATTTTTTTCAGATAGAGTCTATTAAAATGTTGGATTGAACTGCTGAGCTCAACAAAAGTAGCATTCCTGTAGGTTAGTTGATTGGTTGAAAGAGAGCGAGTCGTATGCGTACTGGATGATACTTCTCTGTTGTGCCGCTGAGCCGTTGAAGTAGGTCAAAAAGAACAGTGGACTACGTACAAAACCCTGAGGGACCCTACCCGGAACTGATGACTAGCAGGGCTAAACGAAGCTATTGGTCAGCTCCAATCGAAAAAAAACATGTTTAACATCAGCGACCCTCAGAGTATCTCTGATTTATTAATTGTCAATTTGTAGCTAAACTATATCGTGCGTCAGCGTATCTTAGTTGTTGTTACTAACATTAATCTCAACCATATATATTTGTGCATTTACAGTCCAAGCAACTCGTAATGTCCATGTGTAAAGGTGTGCGTCCACTGGTACCAGACTGTGTTGTAGTATTGAATTTTTGGATACGAATTTTTTATCGTTTTTTCTTC